>NC_045769.1:47395000-48020000 GCF_008692025.1 Phocoena sinus
TTTTACTTTGTATAGGAAGTATAAAATATAGTAGAGGACCTTCAATTATAGTCTAGAGGTGTTTCTCCTAAATTTGGTAGGAAATAGGGAACCACTGTACATTTTATTACCCAGGAAGTGGTGGGATTTTTTTCCTACTCTTTTAACATTATTAGTTGGGTTTTAACATATCAAAAGGATAAAGGTGAGAACAGTTAGAATGGCATTATGCTTTTACAGACAAGGGAACATGAGAGTTTGAGCCAAGGTATAGCAATAAGAATGAAAAGAGAAAATAAGTTCAATGGAAGAGACTGTCTCAACATTCAACTGGTAGTATTAAATGTGGTAGATTAAGGAGGGAGAGTAGTTTACCTGATTAGGCATCGATTAGACTGGGAAATGCTGGCCCTCTAACAGGATGAAAAGAACAGAAAGAGTTGTTGTCTTAAAATCTTAAATATTGCTTTTTTTTAAAAAAAGAACAGTATACAGAATTTTTTTATTATTGTTGTTTTTGTTGTATAACCAGAAGTTTAGAGATGAGGATCTGGACCCTAGGAGATACTGATTTGGTAGATATCAATAAAACAAAAATAGTTTAAAAGAGAAACTAGAGAAAGATTAGATTTGGTTAAGGAAATAACTTGGAGAATTAATCCACATAAAAAGAAAAGATGAGATGTGAAAAGGGAAATAAAAAGGTTGTATTGCAAGAAATCTAAGGGAGAAGGGAGAGTCATGAAGTTGGAGCTAAAAATTAGAAGGACTGAAAAAAGTTCAGTTACCCTGGAAATTACAGAAAGATTAATTTCGAAAGAGCAGTAGAGTAACTGGCTTACAAGAGGTCAGGGGTGAGAAGGTAAAAACTGGTGGCAGCAAATTTCCTTTTTTCAAAGAGTAGTTTTATGGAGTAACAGATCAAAAGGAGAACGTGGGGTGGGAGTCAAATAGGCAGAGGGAAGACGAGCTTTGAAGCCAGGAGATAGGAAGTTGCATTATCCCTTGTCAGATGGCTCCCACTTCAAAGGCATACTTACAAGAGATTGGGCTAGACCAGACTGGAGTTTAGGAAAGGTGTAAACATTTAAAATAGCCCCTGTGATGAGTAAAGAGGAACATTCAAAACATCCTTAGTAGTGATGAAAATCCAGCTACATTTAAACAGCATATGTAACTCCCTTAGTTATGGCGGCAATCTACTAGATGACCACAAGCTCAAATAGAACCCCAAAATGGTAAACTTTCTGTTTTTCATTTGTCCCCTTTTGTTCACCCAAAGTCCACAAACAACTGACACATGAGAATCCTATTATTTCTGTAGTTCAGGCATATTACGTTATTTGCCATTCTTGGCTCGGACCATGCCTCCATGCCTTTGCTTATACTGCTCTCTCTGCCTGAAGTGAGCCTGCCCCCATATTTCAACTCAAGCATGACATAATTTATGAAGCCTCTCTGCCATCTGTTTCTTAAACACTATAGAGCTGACCATATTCTCCATTACACTGTACCCTACACTTTCTTAATAAATAAAATCTGCTACAGAAATATCCTATTTTCAAATGTAATGTATTTTAGAAAATGTATACTAAAGTCAAATTTGGAAAAGCCAAATAACTGACTGAAAGTGTAAAGATGGAACAAACCCAGAAAAATAATAAATGTAGGTCTAATTACCTCTCTTGTTAGATCAGTGGTTCCAAATCCCCAACAGATATCACCATGCCTGTTGCTTAACTAAAAGTCAATTAATTTATTAATTAAGGCTTTCAGCATTTTTGGGCTGGAATATCACAATACCATCTTAACCATTCTCAACAGTATCTTCTAATTTCAATGTATTTTACTCACACATCACCATTCTACAAAATGATATGAATCATGTCACTTCCCTATTAAAAACTCCATAGTCTGGTATAGAAGGTCTTTCAACGCAATTTGACTTTGGGGCCCCTCTCCCACCATCATTCCAATCAGTCGATGATACTGCCATACATCCAGAGCATTTTTTCACCAATTCATGCTTTCCCATTTCCTCATATATCCTCCATTACCCATTCAGCCTTCTGAACTTGGAAAATTGTAACTCATCATTAAGGCCTGCTACACAGGTCACCACATCAGTGAATTCTTTCCTGAGACAACTTAGTTGCTCCATCCTCTGTGTTCCTTATGTTACCTTTAACTCTGAAAAAGCACTTGCATAGTACCGGTGTATTATAACTGATATTTTTTCATAGTTTTCCCCCAATAGAATGGACATAATGTAAATGCACTTAGTAATCAATTTAAGTTCCAATTTTATTAATAAGAACAGAATAAAAGCATGAAGTTGATTATGGTGATTTTATTTAATTTGCTCAACTGAACCCCAATTATATGCCTACCTTAGAATTAAAGTCAGACTATACTGTGGCAAGCCCTTTACAGAACTTAAAGTTTAGTAAGGTAAAATCATATACAAATAAAACAAAAAACCTGCATAAAATGACAAATTGTTTTTAAATGTTGAGAAAAAGCATAATGGGACTTAAACTAGTTTAGATAAATCATAGAAAGCCTCTCTGAGTAGTTGACATTTATGCTAAGAACTCATGGGGAGAAAACCTATTTTTTAAGTTATGAAAGGAATTGGATAGAACCTTCCAAGCAGAAGTAACAACATATACACACTCCTAAGGCAGAATAAAGCTTGGCATACAGGAGAGAGAACAAATGTGGTTAAAGTTGGGAATATTTGAGGAGATGAAGGAATGGAGAGGTAGCCAAAAGCTATATAATTAAAGAATTTGTCCACCAAAGTAAGACATTTTGATTTTACTCCAGACACATTAGGAAGATATTAAAAACTTTCAACCTGGAAATTGATACATTCCAATTTACACTTTAAAGAATTTCTCCTGCTAGCCTTTGGAGAATACATTGGAGGTGGCAAGAACAGAAACAGGGAAAATAAGGAGAATATTGTGGATGCCCAGGTGAAAGACGATTAATTTGGACCAGAGTCATAAAAATTGAACCGTAGAGACATAGGAATATTTGAGGTGTGCTTTCTAGAGGATGAAGAGGTGTTGATAATGGAATGGATGGGGGTTTAAAGGAGAGAAAAATGTTAAGTTAGATCCCATGCCATTAATCATTGTTCCCATTAAGCTTTACGTAGGACCTGTGCCTGTGGCTTACCTACAAGCTGTGCCAATAGACAAAGAAAAGAAATGTGAATGTCAGGAAAAATTGTCAGTGTATGTAGGCAACACTTTTCTTGAAATGAGGGGAAAAATAGTCCCACATCTATCTCCCTCCATGCAACTCTCAATTTTGTAGTTAGGCAAACTTGAACTATAAATCTGCCTGTGCCTTTACATGACATAAGACTTAGCTAGTCAAGTTATTTAACTTCTATTACTCAAATTCCTCAGTCTGAAAACCAAGTGCAATCTTCCTATGTGCAAGGGTGTTGTCAAATTTAAAGGAGACAATATATATACATGAAGAACATAATGCAGTACCTTGCATATGGTAAGTACCCATGTTTATAACTCTTTTCAGTTGTAGGTGTTTCTTTAAAAAGTTTTGCATCATTATGTATTCATGTACTATGACTTTCATCTCCCCCAGCAATGCCACTACTCCCTGATAATAAAGCCGGTACATGCTCAGAAAAATCCTGTAGTCAGTCTATAATTATAAGTCTCAAAAAGCTAAAAGATATTGTGACAACTGCTTCAAATAATGATTTTACATTTTAAAGGCACAACAGACTGTCAAGATATACTGGCATATTTTTCCATTGTACTGGTTATTAAACATGTCACAGGAAGTACAAATTGCCTTGACGACGTAAAATATTTCAATAAAATATCTTAAAAGAAGATTGTTTCAGTTCCTTCTCAGATATATTCATTTATTTTCTCTCTGTATATGAAACTGTCAGGTTACATATATTCCCATTGTACTTATATTTTTAGTACAGTATTCATTCTTTGGAACTGGTAGAGGCCTGAAAGAAAATCAATCTATTCTAGCACAAAGCACATAGTCCTAGCATCTGTCACAAAGGCAAAATAGCAAAGATGACAGCATACAAGAGTGGGGATAGAACATTTTAGAATCTTTCATTGCTCATAAAATCTTGAATTACACAAAACTGTCACACTTCCATATAACGCCTTAAAAATCTTTATGTTTTAGGATACCTGGGGTGTCAGAGTAAAATCAGAAGAATGATTACCATTGTTATCAAAAGAAATGATAAGCACAGAGTAGCTTCCCACTTTTCTCTTTTGCAAAAAGCAATTCTTGATTTAGAGAAATCAAAAGGTAACTGAGATCTCAGGATCAAGATGGTGGAGGAGGAGGACACTGAGCTCAACGCTCTAAATGAACGCATGAAAACTGTACCTACATATAGCTTAACTTTTGCTGAAAACTAGCAGAAGGGCTCTTCGACAACCAAGGCTGTAAATATTCATATGGAGTCTGGTAGGAAGGGAGGAGAAGCGATTTAGTCAGTATCTTCACCCCAAGCAGGGAACCCAGAGGAGAAGGGGGATATGACAGTCTCGGGCATCCTCCCTGGGGAGCAAGGGGCTCAAGCCACATATTAGACACCTCAGCCCTGGTGTCTGACACTGGTAAGACGAGTCCCCTTAGCTGGTTTGAAAACCAGTGGGGCTTACCAGAGGACTGTAATAAATTGAGACTCCACTCTTGAAGAGTATGTGCACAGACTTGCAAACAGATGGTGCACCTGCTCCAGCACCTCTTGCTCCAACACTGCTCCCCACTGAAGTGAAGGGAACAGAGCCAGCTCTGGCCCCAGCGCTGCCTCTGACCACAGCAGAGACTGCCATTTCCTGCACAAACATCTGTGTGCATACTTGGTGGGGAATAAAACCAGTTCAGTAGTGTGGCCCCAACCCCTCTGGCTGGACTCAGCCTCTAACCAGGGATATACATTTGGGGGAAAAAGTGAAACCAGCACAGAAGTGCAGCCCTAAGCCCTTAGACCCCATCCATGCCCCTAACCAAAGCAAAGACGGCCATCACAACATGATGAAACCCAGCTCCCTCAGGGTTTCTGCTCCAGCCCCTTGGGCCATAACCTCACCCCCACAGGGAGGTGACTGCCATTGAACATAGAAGCCCCACCTTACAGCTGATAATTTACCTGGTGAAAAGTTCAAAGCAATGGTAATATGATTGATAACTGAACTTGGGAAAAGAATGGATGACCACAGTGAGAATTTCAATGAAGAACTAGAAAATATAAAAAAGAACCAGTCAGACCTCATGTGAAAGAATGAAATTCCAACATTCTCTAACACCAGATACAAAAATAAACTCAAAATTGAAAAGACCTAAATGTAAGACCAGAAACCATAAAACTCCTAGAAGAAATCTTAGGTGGAACACTATTTGACATAAACTGTAGCAATATTTTTTTGAATCAATCTCCTAAAGCAAAGGAAATAAAAGCAAAAATAAATAAATGGGACCTAATTAAACTTAAAAGCTTTTGCACAGCGAAGGAAACCATAGACAAAACGAGAAAACCTTCTAAATGGGAGAAAATATTTGCAGATCATATGATTGATAAGGAGTCAATATTCAAAATGTATAAACAGCTCATACAACTCAACATCAAAAAAACAATTTGATTATAAAATGGACAGAAGACTTGAATAGACAATTTTCCAAAGAAGACATATGAATGGTCAACAGAAACATGAAAAGATGCTCAACATCATTAATCATCAGGGAAATGCAAATCAAAACCACAATGAGATATCACCTCACACCTGTCAGAATAACTATCACCAACAAGAACACAAATAACAAATGTTGGCGAGGATGTGGACAAAAGGGAGCCCTTGTACCTTGTAGTAGGGCTCCCTTTTGTCCACATCCTCGCCAACATTTGTTATTCCACCTGTAGGTGGAATACGAATTGGTGTAGCCACTGTGGAAAACAGTATGGCGGTTTCTCAAAAAACTAAAAATAGAGCTACCATATGACCTAGCAATTCCACTCCTGGGTATACATCCAAAAACTATGAAAACACTAATTTGAAAAGATACATGCACCCCAATGTTCATAGCAGGATTATTTACAATTGCCAAGATATGGAAGCAACTTAAGTGTCCATAGGTAGATGAAGGGATAAAGAAGATGTGGAATATATACACAATGGACTACTACTCAGCCATTAAAAAAAAATGAACTTTGCCATTTACAGTAACATGGATGGACTTGGAGGATATTATGCTTAGTGAAATCTGTCAGAAAAAGACATCTATTACATGCTTTCACTTATATGTGGAATCAAAAAATAAAACGAATGAATGTAACAATACAGAAATAGACTCACAGATACAGAGAACAAACCCAGTGGTTACCAGTGGGGAGAGAGGTGGGATGAGGGACAGATAGGGGAAGGGGATTAAGAGGTACAAACTAATAAGAGGTACAAACTAATAGGTATAAAATCAATGTGATACAAGGAGGTAATATACAGCACAGCAAATGTAGTCAATATTTTATAACAACTTTAAATGGAGTATAATCTATAAAAATATCAAATCACTGTGTTGTACACCTAAAACTAATATTGTAAATCAAATCTAATTCAAAAAAAAGTAACTGAAAAAGATAGGATATGATAAAATGATTAGATTCAGTTTCCAGTAAGTGGCCAGGTGTCAACTCCCAGGAGAAGGTAAACAATGTCCTGCCTTGATTGTCTGCCTTCCTCATTAATGGTACCCTCAAATGGGCTATATGTGATTTGCACTGCTATCCCAGACAGCTTCCTAGTGAGGGATTGTATCCTGGAACTAGCCGCCACCTCAGACCAAATGAAGAGAGGTCCAAGGCAGTGAACTTCACCCATTCATATAATAATCATATTCTCAGTCAAATAGCAGTCTTTGTCAAACTTATATATGGAACACTGTATCCCCAATTCCTATTCCAGAGCTCAGATTACTAGACTGTGTGGTTGCCTTCAGAAATGTTCAATTTAAAATTATACTACCGTGGAGAAAGAAAACTGACAGTTTCCAGGCATTTGCGAATTTCAAACTCACTACTTTGGATCTAATATCGTCAACCAAATAACTCATAAATAAACTATTGTTAATCTAAAATTTGATTCTTGTATGTGACCCTAATCACATTTAAACAATGATACCTTTTCAAATAAGCATTATATGTATGGCAATCCCTAGCTTTCAGTATTATAAAAGTGATTCTGTGTATTAATAATATTCCAAAATTTATTTGGGCAAATCAAGGTCAAGTCCCCATTATAACGGGCTGTAATTTCCTCATCTGTAAAATTAGATGATCAGATTACATGATCTCTAATGTCTCATCCACCTTAAAAATTTATAAGTTTTATTTCCAAGAATGGAGGTGAAGGAATCTAATCTGTATCTCTGACCTCAGCACTGAATAACCCTGTGTTTTTTTTGTCTCTTTTTCTCCCCAGGGGGCTTAGCATTAAAAAAAAAATGTACATTGATATGCAATATGCCTACAGCAACAAAAGGTAAAAATTATCAGAGGCTTAGTTGCTCAGCAGTATTTCAATTCATAGAGACTCCAAAATAGCGAGCCACTTGTATACTCAATGGAATTAAACCCATTTAATGACAATCAAAAAACACACATATACAAATTGGCACATCTGCCTCCACGAAATCTCAGTATTCGAAGAATTACACATATTGTTTTAAACTTGGCTCAGGAATGGTGATGTGAGATATCCTTAGAGGAAATCTATTAATATGAACATATTCTTAATACACCAAAGACTGTGACTGATCTCTTTCAGATTGCAGCTGGCCTTCTGCCACAGGTTAGTCTAGAAATAAAGCAAACAGGATAGAAAGAAATCTAAGAAGGCTAAGGCAAGAAAGCATTTTTTTCCCTTAGTGCCTGAGATTCTTGAGAAAGCAAATAAACTTTTGTTTTCTGATTCAATTATTACAAAAATAATTTGGAAAACACTTAATTATTCATACAAATAGAAGCAATGGCAATTTATATCTCATGATAACTCTAGCTGCCCCATTTTGTTTCCAGGTTCTTACACAAATCTCATCTAAGCTTTAACAAGTGTCAGAATTCACCTCAGTTTAAACACTTCTGTCTGCCGTTGCTCCCTTTAAAGTGTAGATATTTATAAATATGACAAGAACACATGGAAGAGTCAAAGAGGGTAAGGATAAAATAGTAGCAATGTCATCCACTCCTACCTGGCTTCACAGAGACCTCACTTCAGAGCACCTAGCTCATTCCCTAGCACAGCACCTGGCAAAATTAAGGTGCTCAACACATATTTCATTAATACCTGAGAGCAAACCCAGCTTATATAGTGCGTGAAGCGATAGAGACACATGTAATATATTAACAACCAGTGGGAATCATGTGCCATAAGCAGCCTGGATACCAGCCTACAGATTTTTCTCTCCCAGATCTACTGTTTGCCCAAGACTTACAACTAGTTTTCCCTCTAAACGTCTAACTATATGACCTCCTTTGACACCGGAATCCTGCACTGAATGTCAGCCTATTTTGACTGATATTCCAATATATTGCTTTATTCCTGCAGGTTGCAGTACCTCCATGGCCTGGTTATCCTTTCCTATAGCTTTAGCCACTGGCTGTGCACTCTCCAGGATCTACAAGCTTGACCACAGTAATAGGATATTGAATGCGACTGTTTCTGTCTCAGTTTCTACTGAGGTCCAGGGCAGTAGGTATCAACTACTTTAATATTCCCAGATGAAATATGAGAGCACCTATGCAGGACTGCAAAAGAGCTGTCTGTGAATCAGTTTTAACTAACCTTAGATTTCATTCATCTCTGGGTTTTAAAGGGAGTGGGAGAGGCACATACATGAGAAAACAGAAAGAGGATTTCTTTGGAGACCATTGCTAGTGAGCTGGAGGAGGCATGTGGGGACACATGGAGATTTTGCCCCTGGTCCCAAATCAAGTGAACGGAACTTCGAGGAGACCATTTTTCGAGAAGTTTGACATAATCCCCTGGAGTCTGAGAACATGCAATCCGATTTCCACCTCAAGCCTGATTGTGTAAGCAGTAGAAGGCTGCCAAAACAGCCTGTGGTGGCAAAGCAGAGAACTAGTTAGGGAAGCTACTGACCATCTCACAGTGGGAAAAGGGACCAGGTTTCCCAGGGACAAGGCATGGGCCACCTGAGACACAGAGGTAGCCTGTAGAGGTTTTGAATGATGTCCAAGAGGGCTTTCTGCAATGATCAAGATAATCTCATCCAGGGAGGCTGAAAGTATAGAGCCAGGTACAGAAGCTGTGTGGGAATAACAACTGGACAGATGAAGGAGAATTACTTACTCAAGTGGAGAGAGCCTCAAGAAAATAATAGAGTAGTTCACTAAATACCCAGAGAAGAATCACTTTGAATAGGAAAGGCCGGAGAAAATCAACGTAAGATGCTACCTGAGCTCACATTAGACCTTTCTTCCCTCTTACTCCTCCTCCCTTTGGCCTAGCAAAGATATCACCCAGGGGTAGGGGAATTATTATGGGCTAGAAGAAATTTTTTTTTAAATGACAACAAATCCGGGAAGATCCCGCATGCCGCAGAGCGGCTAGGCCCGTGAGCCGTGGCCGCTAAGCCTGCGCGTCCGGAGCCTGTGCTCCGCAACGGGAGAGGCCACAACAGTGAGAGGCCCGCGTACTGCAAAAAAAAAAAAAAAAGACAGCAAAAGTTAAAATCAGTTTCTAACTCCACCATGTTATTTCACATATCAATTATACCATTAATAAGTATTACCTACCCCTCCAAGTTTTGTGGGGACCATATCTTACTCCCTAGATCAGAGCCAATTAAATTTGCATTTGTTTGGATATTTTAACTTAACAGCTTTTCTAGTGGGGCAGCCCTATATTCTGGTTAACTTCCCCCAAACTTTGTACTCCATTACTCCTTGTTTCCATTGAGGTATCAGCATGTATTATAACTGAACCAAGAGGGGAACTGAAGAAACAAACTGGTGGTGTGTATTTTCTAGAGACTGATAATTAGAGCTGTATTCAGGTAGTCATTTCAGAAGATACAGCCTCTTTGCTTTTTTGTTTTTGCTTTTTTGCCCTTTTGAATGAGTATTCTCTCCTTTTTAACATACTTTTCAGTAAAATGGGCTAGGGGTAAAAGAAGAAAATATTGTCAGGGTTGTGTTGCTTGTTAGTTTTTTCATAACAGTAGCTGACATCCTAAATAAAACATAAATCTAATATGCAGCTATAACAAATTACAACAAATTTGGTAGTTTAAAACAACACAAATTTATTACCTTACAGTTCTGTAGATCAGAAGTCTGATGCAGGTCTTTCCTTCTGGAGATCCTAAGGAAAAATGCATTTCCATGCTTTTTCCAGATTCTAGAAACCACCAGAATTCCTTGGCTCATGGCCCCACTCCGTCTTCAAAGGTAGCAGTGCCCTGGACAGTCAATTCTTTCTCAAATGACACCACTCTAACACTGTTTTGTTTTACCTCCTCCTGCCTCTTTGAAGGACGCTTGTGATTACATTGGGCCCACCTGGAGAATCTGGGCATGCGCAGTTTTAAAGTAAACTGATTGGCTGCTAAGACCCCTTTGCCTGGTAACAACCTCTTCACAGGTTCTGGGCATTAAGCCATTTTGCTGCTTACTCCACCACCATGGCCACCACCACCATCACCCACACAGACACACAGACGATATTGTTTCTCTGTTTAATGGAATAAGCATGGTAAATGTCCTTAGAATGCCAGATAATGCTTCAGCATGTGAGAAATGTACCCTCTGACTTCTCTTTATTAATCGGTATGAATACCATTTGTCTAGATAAACACTCTCTGAATTTTTTTAACCTTCTCGAATGACAAGTTTCATTGTATTTATTCATATTCACTGGATAAAGTAAAAACAACCTTTATTTATTCTAACACTAATCCCTACAAATGAAATCAATATGCTTCAACAAGGAAATCAAGTTTGTTCTTTCTCTAGTTCCTTCTCCTTTGTCTGATTTTCATGGAAAATGTATATTTGGCAGTAGAATTGAACTTAACATATTTGTTCAAGTTGGTGCTTGGATGGAGTTTTCAGCGAAAAATTTAAAAGATGGTTGGAGAAAGACTAGGTTCACTAGTAAATTAGTGAAAAACAAAATCAGGTGTTGCATTTTGAGGTTAATGGTATGGTAAGAGGCTCTCAAGGCTGAAGAGAAGGGTTGAGTTGTTGGTGTTTTTGTTTTTTCTACTTTTTTTCTTCCTTTATCTTAAGAAGAATTCCCCAGAAGCAGGACCTGAGACGGGAATCCAAGCACACATGATTTATTTTGAAAGTTCTCTTTAGGAAAAACATATATGAGACAGAGGGAAGGATAGGGAAGGAGAAAGAGCCGGCAAGCATGTGACTTCAGATAGAGGCTAGCATGGACTGTAAATTGCATGGATTGAGTTAGCTCACCTGGAAGCAAGAAGGCTGAGCTTCTGTACCTTGTATCACTCAGTCATTAGCTGCTTCAGGGATGCAGAGTCATGTAACCTCTCAAGTATTAGCAGTTAAGGATCAGGTCAACTAAGGACAGTTCTTCAGAGTTAGTTCAACACTTGCACAGCTGGAGCACAGCTTCCTGATCAAGTAAAAAGGATCTGGGAGGAAAAGTAACAGCATCTCCTCCATCCTTCCTTCCTTTTTCCTACATACTCTCCTTACTTTCGTCCTTCCTTCCTCTATTCCCTTTAAATCTTGCTTTCTTCCACATTGCTATATTTTCAAAAATTCAGGTCTTATTGGAATTATTCACCCATAATCTGTAAGCAATGGAAAATGTAGTGTTTCTGCTTAAGCTGATTCACATGATTTCTGACATCTGCACGGAACCCTAATTAGTACGATTACTACAAAACATTTGGATTCACATTGTAAGTACATTTTTAAAAATTTTTTTCTTCCAGTTTTTAGGACATAATTGACATAGAGCACTGTATAAGTTTAAGGTATATAGCATAATGATTTGATTTACATACATCACAAAATGATTAGCACAGTAACTTTAGTGAACATCCATCATCTCATACAGATACAAAATTAAATAGAAAAAAATTTTTCTTTGTGATAAGAACTCTTAGGATTTCCTCTTTTAACAACTTTCATATGTAACATACAGCAGTGTTAGTTTTATTTATCCTTGAACATTATAATCCTATATTTATCTTATGCATCTTATTTATCTTATAATGAAGTTTGTAACTTTTGGCTGCCTTCGTCCAATTCCCTCTCCCCCTACTCCCCAATCCCCACCCTCCACCTCTAGTAACCACAAATCTGATCTGTTTATCTATGACTTTGTTTCTGAAGTATAATTGACCTACAATACTATCTTAGTTCCTGTTACAAGTCATTGTTATTTGATATTTCTATACATTTCAAAATGATCACCATGATAAGTCTAGTTATGATGTCACCTTACAAAGATATAGCTATTATATTCCCCACACTGTACATTTCATACGCATGACTCATTTATTTTGCAGCTGGAAGTTTGTACCTCTTAACCTCCCTCACCTATTTCTTTCCTTCTCCCCACCCCCTGGCAAACCCCTGTTTGTTCTATGTATCTATAACTCTGTTTCTGCTTTGCTATGTTTGTTCATTTGTTTTTTAGATTCCACATATAAGTGAAATCATACAGTATTTGTCTTTCTCTGACTTATTTCACTTAGCATAATACCCTCTGGGTTCATCCATGTTGTCACAAATGGCAAGATTTCATTCTTTTTATGGCTGAATAAGATAACACATCTTTAACTATTCATCTATTGATGGGCATTTAGGTTGCTTCCATATCTTGGCTATTGTGAATAATGCTGCAGTGAACACAGGAGTGAATATATCTTTTCTAAACAGTGTTCTTCTTTTCCTTGGATAAATACCCAGGAGTAAAACTGCTGGGTCATATGGTAGTCTCATATTTAATTTTTTGAGGAATATCTATTCCTCAATGGATATTTTTTTCCACAGTGGCCGCAGTGATTTACATTCCCACCAACAGTGCATGAGGATTCCCTTCTCACAACATTCAATACATATTTTTTTAAAATTAGAATTAGATCTGAGTAACATAAGCATAAGCATAATCCTCTGAAATGTAGCCTGTCCAACTATGATTTCTGCCCAATCTGCTAGATTCTAGAAATCTATGAAATGCTACCACAAATTTGTTTCTTTAGCTCAAACCATAGTACCAGATTGACAGATCATTGATGACATAATTGCCTGAGAATTGCAGTAGTGACATGTTGGAAGTATTTCTCCTAAATGGCACATATATCTAAGTTGACTATGGGATATCATCAAAGTTTGAGCACTTTCTTTAGCTATCCCAAAAATTGAGCCAAAGCACCCTTAAATTTGTTGGACAATGAATTTAGAACATAATTTACTTACATTTTATAATGGAAAAAACCCAAATTGGAAATCAAGGACATCTGGAAGATCTATAACAACTTATTAAATCTTCTTTCATCTTTCATTTCCTCATTTGTAAATGATTTAACAAAATTACCTAAAGGTTGCCTTCCAGAATTAAAATTCTGTCATTAAATGTCTATTTCTAATTTGAAATAGTGTACAGAGTAATACTTGGAGTTATGACATCATTCTTTGGCTGCATGATGCTTCGGCTGTTTCCATTCTGAAATAAAAGGATAATGTAAAACAAATGGGCCATTTTCCTTTCAATGGGGCTGAGAAATCTCATGAAAAAATATTGAGTTTCTGTACTCACTACATCAAACTGTCACAATATATAAAGTATGGGAAAAGTTATTTAGAGATTCTCATAACTGGTCACTTATTTTCTTTTACTGACATAAAAAATAATTCATAATTATAATTCTATGTAGCTCACATTTCTTAACCAACGTTGCAGATATTTTTTTCTCATAAAAAATCTTGGATTTTTTCATCCACATTTTACATGCATATTGGGGAATAAGGGACCAAAGTCAGATAGTGTATCAGTAGTGAAATCAAGATTGGAAACTATAATTCCAGATTCCTGGGATCTTTGTACTGTAGTACACCCTTTCATCACCAGGCATAGTCTGGCCTCACGTAATACATAGATTTCATTGGCATCACACAATTAATCCAAGTATTATTATGTTGACATTCAATTAAAAATTAAAAGTTTTACAAATATTTTTATTGTTCATAAGTCAATTATACTGTCACTAGTGAACTATAAATGTATGGCCATGTTATCATCCATAGAGCTGGATGGGAAATATTGTCAAGTAATCTAAGTTCTGAAATACCTTACATTCATCTTTGGATATATTCAACTCTACCTCCCATCCAGTGCCCTCTTGCTGACCTTTGATAATCACTGGACTCTCTTCAATCTATCCTCCCATCACCCATTTGATGAAAAGTGAAAAACAAGAATCATGCAGATGTTCAATTCTTACTGTGACTAAAAGGCATGAGCCCAAACGACCTTTCCTATTAATCTTAAGATTATCAAATTAAACCAGGGCCACTGCACATTTAACTTTTTCATTTTGCTTTATATATCTGAATCGAATTCAATATCATTGTAAACAATTTTTTCTTGTTAAAAAAAAATCACCTTTCACTTAATCATCTGATAAATACTGTTAAACAAGGAGGCCATTAGACTGAGACGGCTCTAATACCTGAGTGACCTATGTAAGCAAACCAGTCTTAAGCCTATAAATGCCTCAAGGTTAAGAAATCAAAACCCAAGGGCTACGAATCACAAACAGCCAACAAAGGTTTTCCAACTAAGGCAAACACTTAAGCCACAGCCGTTCAAATAATTTCCTTGCTTTGCTTCCACCTTTTCTCTACAAAAGTCTCTCCCTCAGCTACTGTGGGTGGAGCCCTCCTAACAGCTTCCATTTTGGTGCTGCCCAATTTGAATCGATTTTTGCTCAAATAAACTTAAAATTTTCAATATGCCTCAGTTTACCTTTTAACAGTTTGAACATTAGTGCTACAATCATATACTCAGTGGGTGTGTAGTAAGTCAGGACAATGAACAGGAGTGGGGAAAGTGGATCTATGTAACAATTTCTGGTATCTACAGTAAATCATTATCCTTTTAATCCATCTCTTCACCAGACACATTCTAGTTCCTGGAACGTGCTCTGTAGATTTGTATTTAGGTTCGCCTTTTTGTAAAGCATATAAGTTAGCAAAAGTTTCATTGCCTTTCGATGGTTTAGACTGAGTCCAATGTCTATCCTCACTGTGGCCAGGAAAATGCAATGCACTGATTGTTTGGGGGTCAGGTCTTGTGCCTCACTCCTGAGACATGGTGGAGCCCCCACCCAGCTTAAGGAGAGAAGAGGTAGATTCCCAAATAAGAACTGGTACTGTTTGCCAAAACGATAGGCCATAGTGGCAGGGAGCATCAAGTTTCTATTACTGTAGCACTTCCTCAGCTTTTATTTACCTTCTCCCAATTTTTATATAAACATTCTAAACTGTCAAAATGTCAAAAAATTTATTCTGATCATCCTGTAATTTCTATTCAAATGCCAACCTTGCGAATCATTTCCTGTTTCTGTCAGAATTCTTCCCTCCCTTAACGATTTGTCTTTCTACTAGTATGTTATTTAATTGAACATTGCATATATTGTTTGCTTAACTTCTGCCAGCTTTGGTGACCTGGTTTTCAAGTAGATGATTCTATAACTACATTATCTTATTTCCAGTATGTGCCTCCAATAGTGCTTCACACATATTATCAGGCACTTGCTAAAATGAAATCTCCTATGAAGTACCAAGAAATATATCCAGGGAATAGTTTTATAACTAAGCACATCCTATGAGACATGTTGAATAAATCACACATTCAAATGTGAAAGGGCATTTCAGTCAGTGTTAATAAATAGTCAAGAGTACGACTCATTGAATTTAGGACACTTAGATTCAGTAGTATCAAAAGAGAAGAGAGTACAGTTTAGACGAATGTCCCTGGGCTACAGCAGAGTTTTGCCCAACTCCAGCCAATATCACAGTATCAGAGGTGTTTTGAATGGCAGTGCCTGGATTTGTGTGGTACATGACATGCCTGACCACACACAGAAACCCTGAATTTCTACCTTCAGTCTTGGTCACTTTAAGATACAAAACACACAACATTTTTATCAGACGAAAAAAGCTCATAAAAACCTAGGTTAAGGGGGCTTCCGGGAAGATGGCGGAAGAGTAAGACACGGAGATCACCTTCCTCCCCACAGATACACCAGAAATACATCTACACGTGGAACAACTCCTACAGAACACCTACTGAACGCTGGCAGAAGACCTCAGACCTCCCAAAAGGCAAGAAACCCCCCACGTACCTGGGTAGGGCAAAAGAAAAAAGAAAAAACAGAGACAAAAGAATAGGGACGGGACCTGCACCAGTGGGAGGGAGCTGTGAAGGAGGAAAAGTTTCCACACACTAGGAAGCCCTTCGCGGGTGGAGACTGCGGGTGGCGGAGGGGGAAAGCTTCGGAGCCGCGGAGGAGAGCGCAGCAACAGGGGTGCGGAGGGCAAAGCAGAGAGATTCCTGCACAGAGGATCAAGGCCGACTGACACTCACCAGTCCGAGAGGCTTGTCTGCTCACCCGCCGGGGCGGGCGGGGCTGGGAGTTGAGGCTCGGGCTTCGGTCTGAGCACAGGGAGAGGATTGGGGTTGGCGGCGTGAACACAGCCTGAAGGGGTTAGTGCGCCACGGCTAGCCGGGAGGGAGTCCGGGGAAAAGTCTGGAGCTGCCGAAGAGGCAAGAGACTTTTTCTTCCCTCTTTGTTTCCTGGTGCGCTGAGGAGAGGGGATTAAGAGCGCTGCTTAAAGAATTTCCAGAGACAGGCGCGAGCCGCGGCTAAAAGCGCAAACCCCAGAGACGGATATGAGACGCTAAGGCTGCTGCTGCCGCCACCAAGAAGCCTGTGTGCGAGCACAGGTCACTATCCACACGCTCTTCCGGGGAGCCTGTCCAGCCCGCCGCTGCCAGGGTCCCGGGACCCAGGGAAAACTCTGCCGGGAGAACTCATGGCGCGCCAAAGGCTGGTGCAACGTCACGCCGGCCTCTGCCACCGCAGGCCCGCCCTGCACGCACTCCGTGCCCCCGCCCCCCAGCCTGAGCGAGCCAGAGCCCGCGAAAAGGCCAGCGGCTCCTTTAACCCCATCCTGTCTGAGAGAAGAACAGAGGCCCTCCGGTGACCTACACGCAGAGGCAGGGCCAAATCCAAAGCTGAGCCCCTGGGAGCTGTGAGAACAAAGAAGAGAAAGGAAAATCTCTCCCAGCAGCCTCAGAAGCACGGATTAAAGCTCCACAAACAACTAGATGTACGCTGCATCTGTGGAATACATGAATAGACAATGAATCATCGCAAATTAAGGAGATGGACGTCGAGAGTAAGATTTATGATTTTCTCCCCTTTTCCTCTTTCTGTGAATGTGTATGTGTATGCTTCTGTGTGAGATTTTGTCTGTATACCTTTGCTTCCACCATTTGTCCTAGGGTTCTATCCGTCTATTTGTCTTTTTTCTCTTAATAATTAGTTTTTAATTTTAATAACTTTATTATATTTTATCTTACTTTACTTTACTGTATCGTCTTTCTTTTTTTCCTTCCTTCCCTCCGTCCTCCCTCCCTCCCTCCCTCGCTCCCTGCTTTCTTTCTTTCTTTCTTTCTACTTCTACTAATACTTTCTACATTTTCTCCGTTTTTTTCTAAGCCATGTGGATGAAAGGCTCTTGGTGCTGTAGCCAGGAGTCAGTGCTGTGCCTCTGAGGTGAGAAAGCCAACTTCAGGACACTGGTCCACAAGAGACCTCCCAGCTCCACATAATATCAAACGGTGAAAATCTCCCAGAGATCTTCACCTCAACAACAGCAGCCAGCTTCACTCAACGACCAGGAAGCTACAGTGCTGGACATCCTATGCCAAACAACTAGCAAGACAGGAACACAACCCCACCCATTAGCAGAGAGGCTGCCTAAAATCATAAGGCCACAGACACCCCAAAACACACCACCAGATGTGGACCTACCCACCAGAAAGACAAGATCCAGCCTCATCCACCAGAACACAGGCACTAGACCCCTCCACCAGGAAGCCTACACAACCCACTGAACCAACCTTAGCCACTAGGGACAGACACCAAAAACAACGGGAACTATGAACCTGCAGCCTGCAAAAAGGAGACCCCAAACACAGTAAGATAAGCAAAATGAGAAGACAGATAAACACACAGCAGATGAAGGAGCAAAATAAAAACCCACCAGACCTAACAAATGAAGAGGAAATAGACAGTCTACCTGAAAAAGAATTCAGAATAATGATAGTAAAGATGATCCAAAATCTTGGAAACAGAATAGACAAAATGCAAGAAACATTTAACAAGGACCTAGACAAACTAAAGATGAAACAAACAAAGATGAGCAACACAATAAATGAAATGAAAAATACTCCAGATGGGATCAATAGCAAGATAACTGAGGCAGAAGAACGGATAAGTGACCTGGAAAATAAAATAGTGAAAATAACTACTGCAGAGCAGAATATAGAAAAAAGAATGAAAAGAACTGAGGACAGTCTCAGAGACCTCTGGGACAACATTAAATGCACCAACATTCGAATTATAGGGGTTCCAGAAGAAGAAGAGAAAAAGAAAGGGACTGAGAAAATATTTGAAGAGATTATAGTTAAAAACTTCCCTAATATGGGCAAGGAAATAGTTAATCAAGTCCAGGAAGCTCAGACAGTCCCATACAGGAGAAATACGCCAAGATACATATTAATCAAACTGTCAAAAAGTAAATACAAAGAAAACATATTAAAAGCAGCAAGGGCAAAACAAATAACACACAAGGGAATCCCCATAAGGTTAACAGCTATTCTTTCAGCAGAAACTCTGCAAGCCAGAAGGGACTGGCAGGACATATTTAAAGTGATGAAGGAGAAAAACCTGCAACAAAGATTACTCTACCCAGCAAGGATCGCACTCAGATTTGATGGAGAAATTTGCTTGTCCTTTACGGACAAGTAAAAGCTGAGAGACTTCAGCACCACCAAACCAGCTTTACAACAACTGCTAAAGGAACTTCTCTAGGCAAGAAACAAAGAGAAGGAAAAGACCTACAATAACGAACCCAAAACAATTAAGAAAATGGGAATAGGAACATACATATCAATAATTACCTTAAATGTAAATGGACTGAATGCTCCCATCAAAAGACACAGATTGGCTGAATTGATACAAAAACAAGACCCATATATTTACTGTCTACTAGAGACCACTTCAGACCTAGAGATACATACAGACTGAAAGTGAGGGGATGGAAAAAGATATTCCATGCAAATGGAAATCAAAAGAAAGCTGGAGTAGCAATTCTCATATCAGACCAGATAGACTTTAAAATAAAGACTACTAGATGAGACAAAGAAGGACACTACATAATGATCAAGGGATCAATCCAAGAAGAAGATATAACAATTGTAAATATTTATGCACCCAACATAGGAGCACCTCAATACATAAGGCAAATACTAACAGGCATAAAAGGGGAAATCGACAGTAACACATTCATATTAGGGGACTTTAACACCACACTTTCACCGATGGACAGATCATCCAAAATGAAAATAAATAAGGAAACACAAGCTTTAAATGATACTTTAAACAAGACGGACTTAATTGATATTTATAGGACATTCCATCCAAAAACAACAGAATACACATTTTTCTCAAGTGCTCATGGAACATTCTCCAGGATAGATCATATCTTGGGTAACAAATCAAGCCCTGGTAAATTTAAGAAAATTGAAATTGTATCAAGTATCTTTTCCTACCACAACGCTATGAGACTAGATATCAATTACAGGAGGAGATCTGTAAAAAATACAAACACATGGAGGCTAAACAATACACTACTTAATAACGAAGTGATCACTGAAGAAATCAAAGAGGAAATTAAAAAATACCTACAAACAAATGACAATGGAGACACGACGACCCAAAACCTATGGGATGTAGCAAAAGCAGTTCTAAGAGGGAAGTTTATAGCAATACAATCCTACCTTAAGAAACAGAAAACATCTCGAATAAACAACCTAACCTTGCACCTAAAGCAATTAGAGAAAGAAGAACAAAAAAACCCCAAAGTTAGCAGAAGGAAAGAAATCATAAAAATCAGATCAGAAATAAATGAAAAAGAAATGGAGGAAACGATAGCAAAGATCAATAAAACTAAAACCTGGTTCTTTGAGAAGATAAACAAGATTGATAAACCATTAGCCAGACTCATCAAGAAAAAAAGGGAGAAGACTCAAATCAATAGAAATAGAAATGAAAAAGGAGAAGTAACAACTGACACCACAGAAATACAAAGGATCATGAGACATTACTACAAGCAGCTCTATGCCAATAAAATGGACAACCTGGAAGAAATGGACAAATTCTTAGAAATGCACAACCTGCCAAGACTGAATCAGGAAGAAATAGAAAATATGAACAGACCAATCACAAGCACTGAACTTCAAACTGTGATTAAAAATCTTCCAACAAACAAAAGCCCAGGACCAGATGGCTTCACAGGAGAATTCTATCAAACATTTAGAGAATAGCTAACACCGATCCTTCTCAAACTCTTCCAAAATATAGCAGAGGGAGGAACACTCCCAAACTCATTCTACGAGGCCACCATCACCCTGATACCAAAACCAGACAAGAATGTCACAAAGAAAGAAAACTACAGGCCAATATCACTGATGAACATAGATGCAAAAACCCTCAACAAAATACTAGCAAACAGAATCCACAGCACATTAAACGGATCATACACCATGATCAAGTGGGGTTTATTCCAGGAATGCAAGGATTCTTCAATATACGCAAATCAATCACATGATACACCATATTAACAAATTGAAGGAGAAAAACCATATGATCATCTCAATAGATGCAGAGAAAGCTTTTGACAAAATTCAACACCCATTTATGATAAAAACCCTGGAGAAAGTAGGCATAGAGGGAAGTTTCCTCAATATAATAAAGGCCATATATGACAAACCCACAGCCAACATTGTCCTCAATGGTGAAAAACTGAAAGCATTTCCACTAAGATCAGGAACAAGACAAGGTTGTCCACTCTCACCACTCTTATTCAACATAGTTTTGGAAGTTTTAGCCACAGCAATCATAGAAGAAAGGGAAATAAAAGGAATCCAAATCGGAAAAGAAGAAGTAAAGCTGTCACTGTTTGCAGATGACATGATGCTATACATAGAGAATCCTAAAGATGCTACCAGAAAACTGCTAGAGCTAATCAATGAATTTGGTAAAGTAGCAGGATACAAAATTAATGCACAGAAATCTCTGGCATTCCTATACACTAATGATGAAAAATCTGAAAGTGAAATCAAGAAAACACTCCCATTTACCATTGCAACAAAAAGAATAAAATATCTAGGAATAAACCTACCTAAGGAGACAAAAGACCTGTATGCAGAAAATGATAAGACACTGATGAAAGAAATTAAAGATGATACAAATAGATGGAGAGATATACCATGTTCTTGGATGGGAAGAATCAACATTGTGAAAATGACTCTACTACCCAAAGCAATCTACAGATTCAATGCAATCCCTATCAAACTACCACTGGTATTTTTCACAGAAATAAAACAAAAAATTTCACAATTTATATGGAAACACAAATGATCTCGAATAGCAAAAGCAATCTTGAGAACAAAAAACGGAGCTGGAGGAATCAGGCTCCCTGACTTCAGACTATACTGCAAAGCTACAGTAATCAAGACAGTATGGTACTGGCACAAAAACATAAAGATAGATCAATGGAACAGGATAGAAAGCCCAGAGATAAACCCACGCACATATGGTCACCTTATCTTTGATAAAGGAGGCAGGAACGTACAGCCTCTTCAATAAGTGGTGCTGGGAAAACTGGACAGGTACATGTAAAAGTATGAGATTAGATCACTCCCTAACACCATACACAAAAATAAGCTCAAAATGGATTAAAGACCTAAATGTAAGGCCAGATACTATCAAACTCTTAGAGGAAAACATAGGCAGGACACTCTATGACATAAATCACAGCAAGATCCTTTTTGACCCACTTCCTAGAGAAACAGAAATAAAAACAAAAATAAATAAATGGGACCTAATGAAACTTCAAAGCTTTTGCACAGCAAAGGAACCATAAGCAAGACGAAAAGACAATCCTCAGAATGGGAGAAAATCTTTGCAAATGAATCAACTGACAAAGGATTATTCTCCAAAATTTATAAGCAGCTCATGCAGCTCAATAACAAAAAAACAAACAACCCAATCCAAAAATGGGCCGAAGACCTAAATAGACATTTCTCCAAAGAAGATATACAGACTGCCAACAAACACATGAAAGAATGCTCAACATCACTAATCATTAGAGAAATGCAAATCAAAACTACAATGAGATATCTTCTCACACCAGTCAGAATGGCCATCATCAAAAAATCTAGAAACAATAAATGCTGGAGAGGGTGTGGAGAAAAGGGAACCCTCTTGCACTGTTGGTGGGAATGTAAATTGATACAGCCACTGTGGAGAACAGTATGGAGGTTCCTTAAAAAACTACAAAGAGAACTACCATATGACCCAGCAATCCCACTACTGGGCATATACCCTGAGAAAACCATAATTCTTAAAGAGTCATGTACCACAATGTTCACTGCAGCACTATTTACAATAGGGAGGACATGGAAGCCACCTAAGTGTCCATCGATAGCTGAATGGATAAAGAAGATGTGGCACATATGTGTACAATGGAATATTACTCAGCCATAAAAAGAAACGAAATTGAGCTATTTGTAATGAGGTGGATAGACCTAGAGTCTGTCATACAGAGTGAAGTAAGTCAGAAAGAGAGAGATAAATACCGTATGCTAACACATATATATGGAATTTAAGAAAAAAAAATGTCATGAAGAACCTAGGGGTAAGACAGGAATAAAGACACAGACCTACTAGAGAATGGACTTGAGGATATGGGGAGGGTGAAGGGTAAGCTGTGACAAAGCAAGAGAGAGGCATGGACATACATACACTACCAAACGTAAGGTAGATAGCTAGTGGGAAGCAGCAGCACAGCACAGGGAGATTAGCTCGGTGCTTTGTGACCGCCTGAAGGGGTGGGATAGGGAGGGTGGGAGGGAGGGAGACGCAAGAGGGAAGACATATGGGAACACATGTATATATATAACTGATTCATTTTGTTGTAAGGCAGAAACTAACATACTGTTGTAAAGCAATTGTACTCCAATAAAGATGTTTGAAAAAAAAAAAACCTAGGTTAAGAGAAAAGGTATCTAAGGTTTTAAAGAGATATCTGATTTAATGTTTTTAATAGAAGACTGCTGCTAAGCATGAGGGGAACACACGTTCTGAGTTATGTTTTCAGCTAAGGTGATAGTCATGAATCTCTCCTTTTCTCTTCAGTCCCTTGACCTTTGGTAATTATTTACAGTGAAGCAGAATGAGCTAGATTGTAGTTACAGACATAGAGAATAATGACCCTCCTCAAAGAGAGCTCATAAACGTAACTTTAACTACAGTAACAGTAGTTCTCCAACATTTTTTTCATCTTTCAAGGACCCACTTGAGAGAGAAATTCATTTACACAGCTTGCATGGATTTATGAGTACAGACAGCTCAAGACCAACTGCTGTGAACATTGGTTCTCAACCTAGTGTGGTTCCCCCCACACCTGAGTAGGAGGTGGGCGGTGCTTACTGACATCTAATAAGTAGAGGCCAGAGATGCTGCCAAACATCCTACAATGCACAAGACAGCCCTCTACACTAAAGATTTATTGAGCCAAAAAGCCAAAAATGTCAGTAGTGCACAGGTTGAGAAACTACTTTAGAGATAAAATTACTTGTATCCTTTGTCTTCCACAGATTGCTGTTACTGGAAAACACTTGAAACAGTTCCAAGGTGTCGTGACAATAGATATGGTCTCACAGAGGCCTTTGAACTGACCACCTAATGCATTCTTAAAATGTTACAATAATGAGAACTCTAATTTAATCTTTATATAGAAATGTGGTTTAAAAAAATCTATATGATGGAATATCATGCAGTTATTAAGCATAGTTTTTTAGGATGATTTTAAGTGGCATGTAAAAATACCCATCACCTGATAATTAGAAAGAATCAGTATTTTTTACAGTATGTTACAACCTTACTATATGTATTTGGTGATACAGGCAAATTCATGGGTAATGTATATGCGTGCAAGTATAAATAAAAATACATACCGGGCTGCCCTGGTGGCGCAGTGGTTGAGAGTCCGCCTGCTGATGCAGGGGACACGGGTTCGTGCCCCGGTCCGGGAAGATCCCACATGCCGTGGAGTGGCTGTGCCCGTGAGCCATGGCCGCTGAGCCTGCACGTCCGGAGCCTGTGCTCCGCAACGGGAGAGGCCACAACAGTGAGAGGCCCGCATACCGAAAAAAAAAATAATAATACTGAAAGTCTATTAGTGACATAATTTACAGGTAATTTTAATTTACTTCTTTATACTTTTCAGATTTTTTAAATAACTAAAGGAGGACTTTATTAAAGGGAAAATATTATTTAAAATTGAGAAGAAACCGTTTAATGTATGCTTCTGAAACTTTTGGAAGGTTCTGTAAAGACATATTTGGCTATTGCTATCACAGAAATGGCATCAATCATGGTGAAAACAAGTTAAAGCAAAATTTTAAAAATATTTTGAAATGAATTACTTTATTTGCAAAAAAGTCAACATTAGCATTAAAATTGGAAAACACAAAATGCAAACAATTTATGGATAAAAAATGAGAAACATCTGCTTTATTCATTCTCCATCATTCCCAGGAACATTTAAATGAAGGAAGTAAGATTATAAGATAGCATTTGAGAAAATAAAACCAACCAATAATGTTGAATATATGTAAAATCTCCTTTGGCTTTTAGGGCATCAAGTTTCAACTTCTTACCTAACTAGAAGTTATTTTCCTACTGCTCCACATAGCATAGAAGGGAGCATTATTTAATACACACACACACACACACACACACACACACACACACACAAAGGCTTTTGTAGCTAATTGTGCACACAAATGGAATCAGAAAAATGCTTGATAAGCCTTTGACTTCAAGTAATTAGAGTCTTCAGATTGGCAGAGAGTCAGGAGTGATTTATCTAGTTTAATCGACTTCTACTGAGTTCTACCCTACTTTAATCCTAGAGAAATATTTCTTAAATAACACCTGCATAGAATGCAGATTTCTAAGCCTCCTCAGAAACTCAGCTTTAGAAGGCCTGGACCTGAGGCTTAGGAACCTGCATGGTTAATAGATACCTACAGGTGGTTCAGGACCCAAGGGACACCCCTCCCAGCCTCAGCTCTCTGCAGAGCTGTCTTTCTGAATCTCTTTCCTCCCCACTGCCCACCCCCAGCTCTGAGTTCCATTAGGCACTTCCCAAAAATATTCCTCCTTCTCTAATGTAAGAACTACAGGGAGTGCGCTATGGACCTTTCTCTTTTGCCAGGTACTGCAACTAGACAAGGGACAGGATAAGGAGAGAGAAGAAAACTTCCTATCCTAAAGATGTAGAAGAGGAGACAAAACCACTCCGTGGTCTGCTTGGAGTGTTAAATCTTTGTACAGAAAAGATCAATCTAACCTACTGCTAGCAAATATTTTAAATCTTAACATGCTGAGAGCCTCACTGTCTTCTATGCTAAGCTAAGGAATTATTAGAAAAGTTTTCTTCTGAAATTTTAAGCATTATAGGTATCAGTCTTCAGGAAGTGATGGAAACCCCCAAAACGTGTCCATCTGAAGAGGATTCCTCTTCTTTTTTAATACAAACTACAAGAAATAAAGGTTTAAACAAATTCTAGATTTAACTTGATTGTATCTTCTTTCTCTCTCCCCCAACCAAGAAGATTCTCAACTTGTGAGGCATATCCCCCCAAAGAAGTGGGTGGAATGAAGTAGAGTGGTTTGTAAGATTTTCATAGTAATCAAAAGAGAGTATGTGTTATAGGATGAATATTTGTGCACCCTAAAATTCATGAGTTGAAATCCTAATCCCTAAGGTGATGGTATTAGGATGCAGGCCTTGGGGAAATGGTAGGTTATGCGTATGAAAGCCCTCATGAATAGGGTTAGTTCCTTTATAAAAGAGAACCCAGAGAGCTCCCTTGCCCCTCCCAACATGTGAAGACCCAGCAAAAAGACAACTCGCTATGAGCCAGGAGGTGGGCCCTCATCAGAACTCAACCATACTGGCAACCTGATCTTAGGTTTCAGCCTCCAGAACTGTGAGAAATAGATTTGTGTTGTTTATAAGCCACCCAGTCTATGGTATTTGGTTATAGCAACCCAAACTAAGACATCAAAAGAAGGTATGGTTCAACCATTTTGAAAAACTCTCCTTGAAAGACAACAACTTGGACTGAAAAATGGAAGTAATTGGTTAAGTGATTAATCAAAAGCACCAAAACTTTCATTCAGAAGATCCCAAAGTTAAAAAAACAGATTGGATTCAAAGTATATTCATTTCCCCACTTCATGTCCTCATGTAAATTGCTTCATCCATTTTACTGTCTCATGTAAACAAAAGTGTAATTAACTTTGCAACTGGAATATTTTTGTATTCCTTATAAGACTAAACACAGTGGTGAATAACTGGAGGCTTTTTGAGTATAAAACAAGGAAATACAAACTAAACACAAATTTTTAAAAAGCAAAAAAATCTTAAGCAATCTCTGACTCCTAGTCTCTTCCCAAAATGGATCAGAATATTTATACCAAACCTTGAAAATTCCCCTCTGGAAAAAAAACACTCAGAGCCAGAAACTGTCTAAAACCAGGAGCTGTCCATTATGGCAAGACAGATACCTAGGGAACTGGGCCCAGTATGTCCCCCAAAACAGCAAACATCCTGAGTTGGAGACACAGATCCCATGCTTTTGACAAGAGCAAAAAATGTCTAAAAGTTTTAATTTGTAGTTATACTGGAAAACAGTAGGGGTAGGAGTTGGGTTGTGAATGAGAATAAAATTGTTTTTAGTGTCCCTTAATTGCCTCACATTTAAATATACTGTATTAATCAGCGTTCTCCAGAGAAACACAACCAGTAGGATGTGTATATAATATAAAGAGAGAGAAATTTGTCTGTAAGAATTGGCTCACATGATTGCAGAGGATGGAAAGTCCAAATTCTGCAGGACAGGCTGTCAGGTTGGGGACCCAGAGAAACGCTGATGTTGCAGCTAAGACTGAGGCAGCCTGGAGGCAGAATTCCCTCTTCCTAAAGGCATCATCTTTTCTCCCTTATGGCCTTAAACTGATTGGATGAGGGCCACCCATATAATGGAGGGTAATCTGCTTTACTCAAAGGCTACTAATTTCAGTGTTAATCTCATCTGAAAAATACTATCACAGTAACATCTAGACTGGTATGTTGTCGAGTAGCTGGGTACTGTGGCCTAGCCAAGTTGACACATAAAATTAATTATCACCTATACAAATATTATATTCACATTTTGTGATCCTAATGATTTGACTAACATTAGGGAAAGTAATTAATATTTTGAATACCCATTTAAATTGTTTAACGAACAATCATATCTTTTAAATTTAACTCAAAATTTGGAAATGGTTAAAGTTTCATTTCAATACGAAAATATTTTACAGTGCCACATGCTTCACAAAGCAGCGATTATGGTCTCTCTGGTTCAGTGAAGTTTCAGGCTATTAACAGGTCCCTGCACTAAGAAAATAATTTTAAATTATTAAAATATTAGATGACTACTATGAAAAATATTTATTTCAAGCTCAATTGCTGACCTTAGGCTGATAGTCACTAAACTTCTGAAATTTAAAATCCTCCTACTATGTAATTTGATTTAGTAGTTGCAAACTTGGCTTCACATTGTATTCACCTCAGATACTGAGGCCTGGGTCTCACCCCCAGAGGTTCTGATTTAATTGATCTGGTATGCGCACTGGGAATTGGGATTTTTCAAAGCTCCACAGATGAAGCTAATACACGACCAGAATTGAGAACCACTGCATGCATTATAGTTTATCAATCCAACCTAAGTGTGCATAGCCCATTATTAGTACAAGTTTATAGCAGTGTCTTAGCAAAGAACAGAGAGTAGAAATACTTATCCATTCTACATTTAGTGTATAGATAACACAGATAAAAGTTTTTTTTATTTTCCAGATAATTTGCTCCAATAATACAAATATATATTTTGAAAGTACTAGACACATTCATATTCATAAATAAAATTAGTCTGTGGTTTTCCTTTTTTCGCTTTATTTCTCAGAGCCTGGTATTAAAATAATATATTAGGAGATTTCCTTTTAAATTATTTATTTAGTTAGTTTATGTGGGAAAATGAAGATGTAAACATATAGGAAGAAAGTCTTGGGGGATAAAAAATATAAGCCAGTATGCATAGGTTAAAGTATATAAACTTTAAAATGTTCTGCCAAGAAATAATGATAAATTTTAAGAAAATTTCTGAATTTGCTGAAGAGGGAGAAATTATTCTGGGGGAGAGGGGCATCTGGGAAGGGTGAGAGAGGCTGATTGAAAGACCCTACTTCCAAGATCAGAGAACTGCTGGAGCAAACACCTGGAGAAGAAAGAGTATTCCTGGCAAGACAAAGGCCAGGAGGAGGGACAGAGCCTGCCATGTTCCAGGAATAATGGGGAGGTGGAAGGCTGGAGTTGGGTGAGTGAGGGGAGATGAAGGCGTGGAGCCTGGATCCTCCAAGCCCTAACCCACCGCTGTCACCGCCTTCTCCAGGTTAACCCAAATCAAGATCTACTCGTAGGAAAATGTACAGATGCTGCTGGTGGGGAACAAGTGTGACACAGAGGATGTTGTTGGAACGCAACTGGCCTACCATCTTGGTGAGTGCCTAGTGAGGCTGGGGCTGGAATCCAGACAATTCACACTTTCTACAAACTGCCTTGATCCAAGAACCGTTTGAGGTGGATATTAATAGATGTATAGGAGTTTACAATGTAGGAAGTTACTGATTCATTCTGACAACCTCATTGCCCAGCTGGGCCCCTGAGAGGGGTAGAGGAAGGGACCTGGGCTGAGGGATAGTGGGGTAGAGCTTTGTGGAGCACAGGGAAGGACCTGGGTTTGGGGAGTCCCTGGAGAGAACCAGGCTCTGCTTGGCAAAGTAAAACTTTGGCAGGGGGGGTGGGAATTGGAACTGGTACTTGAAGAAAGGGTGATCTTACAGGCAGAGAAAACAGCTGGGGCAAAGGCCCAAAGTGGGAAAGATCCTGTGTGTTTTGGCAAATAATTTTACATGGCTGGAACATGAGGGTCACTTGGAGGAAATGTGCAGGTCCTGAACCACATGTTGAGGAGCTGAAACTCTTCTGAGGGCAATAGGGAGCCACAGAGTGTTGTGAGCAGGAGAGCGTATGGATGTATCTGAGCGTCAGAACTAGTTCACAGGGGTGGACTGAATGGTGGATTCCGGGAAGAATTTCCTCTTACATTTATGCTTTGGAGTAACTGAAAGAATATCAGATTTTTATACGCTTAGAAGGTTTCATAGAGTTTGTGACTTTGTACATGTGTATGTAATTTTTTTATTGTGTTAAACTGTTAGTCTTTAACCACTTACTCAATTTCTTAATGGCACTTGACTTCTTTAGGTTTTTAATTCTCTTCTGGGGTCCTTTTCACAATTTATATTTTTCTAAACTAAAATCATGTCTTCCATCTCAATTTTCAGATGTATTGACATAGATCTGCTGGTTATTAAACTAGTGTCTCTCAGCTTGAAACCCACCAATCTATTCTCTGCAACGTGATGCTGTAACTAGGATAGGCCAAATCCATTTCCCCTGTGCTGGCCAGCTCCCTGCAGGGCTGTGCCAATAAGGAGAGTTTCCCGGAGGGAAACTGCAAAGCTGGAGGAGACAATGGAAAAATGTCCCTTCTTTTCTTCCTGTTCCTGTCAGCATCACTTCTGCAATAGTTTTTTACCATAGCAACAACAGTTAGTTCCAGTTTGCAATTATTCCAAGTCTCCCAAACCAGGCTCAGTGTACCCCTTCAGACATACCAACACCAGTCTACTAGCATGCCAACTCAGATTTCTGGGTCTTCCTTGATGGGCCCTTCTTCTTCAAGCTTCTACATTTTTCTAACCTCAGTTCTTCCCTTTGTCCCTCCATCCTCAGGGTGGTAATTTTTTCCTGTGTTTAATACCTCTATGATACTTCTATGACCGCTTTTCGATTCCAGTTCTCCAATATCTGGTTTACAATTCTTTATATTAAATTTTCTCTGTTAAAATAATTGTGGTTCTGTCTCCTGACTGGAAAACTACTCAGACTTATTCTCTTATAATTCTTTTCATTTCTTCAATATCTATGAATATATTACTATTGTCATTCTAGAGGCACTTTTTCCTTTCATTTTTAGTTATTTTTTTAATAAGGCAGTATATTTTTTATTTTATATATATATAATTTTACATGAATAAATGGAATAATATAATGCATGTGAAGTTTTGGAGTAAATCTCTTCATTTTCATTTTGCTCGCCCTTATTCCCTACCCCTCCTACTCTCTTTCACCCACAGCAGCCTTTCCCAATTCCCACCCATACCTCACATGGGCAAGGACCCAAATTAACTATCTCATATATATCTGTAATGTTCTCCATGTCCATATAATTATACACAAATATTCAGCTGTTTAACTCAGTTTTTTTTAATTGCTATATAAAATTAAAAAGTTACAATTTTATTTTTCAACATTCCTTTTTCAGTGGAAATTAACTTTGTTTCTAGTTTTTTCCCACTCCCCCTCCTACTCTCTTTGATAATTCCCTCATATTGAAATACCCTTGCAGTCCTCAATAAATATTCTTATTCATTATATATTTTGGGAGACACTGCTAGAGCTAGTTATAAATACCTTATTTAGACTTTCTGCTTCTATACTCATAAGAATGGTCACTAGGTTTTTTTTTCTTTTTTCATTTTTTTGTACTACAATTCACACATTTAACACAGTAGTGTTTGAAAATATGTTGACATTATAAATAAATTAGGGAGAGTTCCAGATTTTTCTGGGGTTATAACTAGTTTAAATAATATTGCAATTCTTTATTCCTTGAAAACTAGTAGAACCATCTGGTCCTCATTCCATTTCCAATGGTAGATTAAGCAATCCTTCAATCTTGTCAACATTAATTGATTCATTCAAGATTTTCAATTCTTCTGTATTCCTTTGTTAGTTTATATCTTGCTAGTAAACAATTAATTTCATAATTTTTAAATTAGTTCCCATAGATTTATATTGTACTGTCTTAAGATATCTTTAATAACTGTGGCTATGTAACTTTTCTCATTTACTGTCTCATTTTTTCTTTGAATTTCTGAGAGATTTGTCTACTTTATTGACCTCTTCTTCAAACAGCAAACTTTTGAATTGACTTACTCTTTCTACTTTATTTTCTTTGTTTTTTATTTCATTCATTTCTACTTTTACCTTTATTGGCAACTTCCTTCTATTTTTCTTTGGATGTGTGTGTGTGTGTTTCTAATTTAAGTGAGTTTCTTTGCTGGGCTTTAATAGGAAGAATTTTTTTCTTCCTTGTTTGGTAGATCATTTATGATTTCTCAATTGATTTCCTTTTTTTAATCAAAGGATTATTTAGAAAAATAATTATTAACTTTCAGGTGGTTAATATTTCAATGACATTTTACTTATTTCTAACTTTATGTGAATATGATCAGAAAATTGCTTAGTAAAACTTTCCATACTTTCAAATGCTTTTTTTGTAGCCAATATATGAATAATTTTAACCAATTCATAGAAAAATGAAAAAGTCATAATATCTAGGGACTTAGGGATCTTATATATTTACTAAGCCAAGTTTTTAAAATAACTTAATTAAATTTCCTTGCTTATTTTTGTCTAGTAGTCATGTCTAATTCTCAAAAAGACTGAAATAAAATTCTCCTAATATAATTATGTTTTCTAAACTTATCCTTGTATTCCTAAATATATTGATTTTTATCTTTAGCTACTATTTAGGGGTTTTCTAGCTTTACTCTTACATTTATCATAAACTGCATCTTTCATTATGATGTAATGTCCATCTTTACCCTTACTTATTGCTTTTATAGATAAATTATACCCTTTCTCATATTCATACAGCCATTCTTGATTTACTTGTCCTATGTGTGCCTGCCATCTCTTTGCTCTTCACCTTATCACTTATTTTTTTTCTTTGAAATGTCATATGTCAGTTTTCGTTTTTGAGCCCATCTATTTTCCAATGAGTGAATTCAATTCATTCATATATAGCATAATGACGATTATCAATATATGTATTTTATTTTTTTCATCAAACTTTGTCTTATTTTGTATTGTGTTCTTGTTTTCCTTTTCCTTAATTTTGCTGATTTAACTAATTATTTCATTTTATTTATCTACATATTTCATTTTGTTTGTTTTGTTCTTTTTAAATGTCATTTAATTAGGTTACTATAGCTTTATCAGTTCCCTTCCTTTCTCCTAGCATCATAATTAGAAGCATATTTTTGTACTACTATTTGAAAGGAAAAAAAAAACTGCCTATTGAAAGAAAAAAAACTACCTATTTTCTCCACAAACAAACTTTTTTTTCCATTACTTGCTACACCTCAATAATATGGAACTCTTAGAAAACATTTTTTTTATCCCTTTTCATTGCTATTTTTTTCTGGATTAGTATAGTATTCCCTGCAGCTTGTCCCCTCCATTTCAAGGATCTTTATTTCGCCTTATATTACTCATTCCCAATCCATAAAATTCAGTATAACTATGTACATATATATACTTTTAAGTTCATTATCTAACACCTATTTCCTCTGTTCATCCCCTTCACCCAGGATGGGAAGGATGTTTCGATTCATTTGTTGTTTAATTAGAGCTATTCTCATGTGAGCAGGTTGCCTCACATGATTTATATGGGTGATGCACAGCCTGAATATTTTTATATTCTCAAATATCTTTTTTTCCAGTTTTATTGAGATATCATCGGCATACAATACTGTATAAGTTTAAGGCATAAAGTATAATAACTTGACACGCGTGTATTGCAAAATGATTGCCACAGTAAGTTGACATCCATCACCTCATATAGTAACACACCAAAATAACTTTTCCTTGTGATGAGAACTTTAAGCAAGTTTCAAATATACTACACAGCAGTGTTAACTACTGTCATCATGTTGTACACGACATCCCCAGTGCTTATTTATCTTATACCTGTAAGTTTATACCTTTTGACAACCTTCACCTATTTTCCTCACCCCTCACCCCCTACCTCTGACAACCACAAATCTGATCTCTTTTTCTTGAGTTTGGTTTTTTTTTTAAAGATTCTACGATATTGTGATTTACAATAAGAAATGTATATGTTTGGTTTTTAACCCTGCTTCTGGCACTGAGCTCTTAAAACCCTTGGAATTTCCTAAGTAATGAGAGCAAAATAAAGATGTCTTTTGTTCCGTTAATGAGGTGGCTTTGGCCCACACAGAAAGATGGGGGTTGATCCCAGGAGAGCCAACCTTGTGGTTAGAGGGTTGGAAATTTCAGTCCCAACTCCCAGACTTCCAGGGAGGGGAGAGGGTCTGGAGGCTGAATTGAATTGATCACTGAAGGCCAATGATTTAATCAGTCATGCCTACACAATGAAGACTCCATAAAAATCCAACAGGACTGGGTTCAGAGAGTTTCTGGGTGGGTAAAGGTTTTTATCATGAATGGATGTTGAATTTTGTCAAATGCTTTTTCTGCCTCTATTGAGATGATCATATAAATTTTATTCTATTAATGTGATATATCACATTTATTAATTTGTGTAGGTTGAACCATCTTTGCATCCCAGGAATGAATCCCACTTGATTGTGGTGCATGATCCTTTTAAGTGCTGCTGAATTTGGTGTGTTAGTCTTTTTTGAGAAATTTTGCATCATCATTTTCTTCAATTCATCTACAGAATAATTTGCTTCAAAAAACTGCTTTACAGCCGCATGGCACAGGGTTATTGTCTCGGTGCTTTGTGGCAGCCTGGAGGGGTGGAATAGGGAGGGTGGGAGGGAGGGAGATGCAAGAGGGAAGACATATGGGAACATATGTATATGTATAACTGATTCACTTTGTTATGGGGCAGAAACTAACACACCATTGTAAAGCAATTATACCCCAATAAAGATGTTAAAAAAAAATAAGAAAAAAAAACTGCTTTAAAGTTCTAGAGAGTCTTTTTTCTTCTGTACTTGAATCATATTAAAGCTTTTGCTTGTTTGTTTATTACTCGAATTGTTTTCTGTCATCTCCAGCAATTCTATTTCTCTGGATGCCTGGTTTTTAATCTCAGCCACTGGAGGTTTCTTTCCACTATTTGAGCTTCTACTTAGTGTCTTAGGGTCAGACTGACATGCCTTGGGGTCCATGTTGGTCTTAGCCCAAGTCTTAGGCTGGCTCTGCCTGTCAGACCTCTCCCATGGCCCAAAGCTCACATGCAGTCTGCTGCTAGCCATCTCCAGATGTTCTGAAGGAGAAGATGGATTAATCTTCAGGGTAGAAGAAACATGAGAAATGCTCATATGAAGTTACCATTTCTACTCACTGAATCTCTTTTTGAATTTATTTTATTAGATTAACTAACAATTCATCCATTGCTTGTTTTTCGAATAAACAGCTCTTAAATATGTTTATTATTTGCCTTCTTTGCTTCTAATTTTTCGTATTATCTTTATTGGTTCTCTCCTTCTGCTCTCCATGTTTTATGGTCTTTTTAAATACTCTTCAATTGAAGGATTTATTTTCATTTCTTCTTGTTTATAATGCAATCATGATTCTATGATTTGGGGAGAGAGACAAACTTCAATCTTTCTAACTAACTTACTTTAGTTGATCTCATAGATCATAATATATCATTTTTCTTAATTTTTAAGTTTTAGATATTTTTGCCATTTTGATAGAATGTTTTTATTATCTATTTTCTGCACTTTTTCTAAGTCTATTATTAATTTTAATGTTACTATAATGAGGTCAATGAATTGTGCTTTACTATTATTAATTTGCTCATTCTACTGAGATTTGTCTTGTGGTCCCAAATTTGATCAAATTTTGATATGTCCTGGGGACATTAGAGGAATCCTGCATCAGGCAGAAATGGGTTGTTGCTAATACCCTGCCATGCTCAGTCATTGCCTTGCAGCAGTCTAGGGATAGCTTGGCCTCAGATTCACAGGGGTGGTAGCTCAAAACTGTCAGTCAATTATGCTCCCATAGCAGCTTCTCACATATGCGATCTGAATGGCACATCTCCATGACCACCATACACCACCAAAGCTTAATTGAAACATAAATTTTAACACCATACCTTTAGACATTTTAAGATGCAAAATGTCTCTGAATAAGGGTTAAAATGTCAGCAATAAATAAGTTTATTTTGTTCCTTCCCTACAAAGTTTTTGTACCCATCCCTTTACAGGCATAGGTGGTTTTGTATTAAGTTGGACATGAACTTGGGAGATTATTCTTCGGCTGAGCCTTATAAATTCTTTGTTAAAGCCTCTCTCGGGTATAAGGCATATCCAGAGTAGAACATTACCTAACCTTCAAGCGTACAGGGACAGTTAAAGAGAGTTGATTGCTAAAGAAGAATCACAGGATCCAAACTGGCAATACGTTCAAGTCTACAGTAAAGGACACAATACAACAACAGCATAAAGCACAGATATGCATCACAGCCAAAGGTTATCACCAAAGCCTGTTCCAAAGGCTACTTGGAACAAGGTATCCAGGCAGGCCAGGCAGGGGCTCCAATTGTTCTTCCTCTAAGGGCCATAGCAGAAGTCTTTTTATTCTCAGATCAGGTAATATCAGTATGTACATGGAACACCTCCAAACCAGGGAGCCCAAAGGGTGTCTCATCCTGGGTTCCATATATTCTGCTGATCATGTAAGCACATACTTGATACATAACGAGCCATAATAGCAGAGATTTATAGGGGTCTCACTGAGGCCAGATGCAAACCATCAGTCTCAATGTTATTAATAAATAATGTTGACACACTGGTACAATTCTTCTCAGACCCATGGTTACAAAGCAACATTCAAATAAATATTTTCCAATTCTACAACCATTAAAGACCATGTTTTGGAAAAACATTTAACTATTTGAGGAAAAGGTTCACAATATGAAAATACACAAGAAAATCACTGTAGCTATAGAATTTTTAAATGACATTATTGACTCAGGAATAATTAAAAAGTTGAGGAAAGAATTGCTTCTCACCATGTACACTGAAAACAATTAAGAACTAAGAAGATCTGGCCCTTGACTCCACAGAAATACCTTGGCTTGCCAGCCTGTTCTATTTTATTTTTCACTGCTAGTCCACCAATCTGGCCTATACGGTATGGAAGAAATATACGCTGACAAGAGTGAGAATGAAAGGTTTCTGTTCTAGGAAAAGACTGTTCCTTTGCCATAGAAACAAGGAGGCATTGATCGAAGTGATTAATAACAGTTTCACACCACTGCACATGCCTCTATGCTTTGTACAGAGAGACTGTATCCTACAAGCACAGCTCCCTCATGATTAGCAAGGAATAAAATCAGCTTTCTTTATAAGATCCTGAGTGGCAGCCTCTTCCTTCAACAGGTGGCTCCTGTTATGTATATTAGAAGAGAGAAGAGTGGGTTAGCAAGGGGAGAAAGAGAGGGAGGAAGGAAGGAAGGAAGGAAGGAAAGAAAGAAAGAAAGAAAATAGGACTTTAAAGTAAAAAGTAGTGAGAAGCATTAAGGAAATTAACTACCTTACAGGCAAAACAGACTTTCTGGAACCAAAATTATGATTTCTGAATTTTAAAAGTAAACAGACTAAATAGGAAATAGAGTGAATACAATGTAAAACTATAGTACTGATGTATACAGGTTAAACATGCAAACAGCCCACTAAACCAAGCAACTAAACAAAGAAACTGAAAAAAATTGTTGGAAGTTAAATCTTATGATTATCCTTTTCTGGAAGAAGTAAAAGAAATGGAAAGAAGAGAGACAATAATTTTTAAAATGAGAGAAGATTCTGCTTAGACATAGGAGAATGAAAACATGTCTACTCCCACCAAAAACCCCACTAAAGAGACAGTAAAGGGTTTTCTTTTTACATCATCCACTTATAAAGACAAAGAGAACAAGGGAAGTAACAACAAATAAGAAATTCAGCAAGATTTTAGAAGCTGAGTATCAGATGGATGAGGATAAATGACAAGAAAAAAAATAAAGCTGAATCTACAGGAGGAAAGCAACCACAAAGTAATCTTATTCATATTTGAGTTTTAACACTAAGTATATATTTATAATTTTAAATTTTTTAAAAATTATTTTAAAAGCATACAACTATGTTTCTTTAGATACAAGAGTAGAATTAGCAAGAAATATACCTAAGTCATCAAGGGTTATACTTGTACATCATAGGGACTATTCCACTTTACGTATCTTAAACACAGTATTATATGTTCAATAAGCAATGCAAGAAATTGTATCATTCCTTAGCACAAAGAGTTATGATACACAGCTCTAACATGAGCGAACCCCAAACAGAAGTTGGCCTCATTTTCTTAGTTTCCATTCTTAATTCACACACATTAGTGCACTGAAGGGTTTAACTTTTTAATGCATACATTTCCTTATTAAGAATTATAAAGATGATCACCAGTTCATCTTAAGCTACTTATACAGTAACCAGTAAAAACTTTCCTTAAGAAATATTTAAAGCTTTGTACAAAGATTTATATGCAATTTTCATTGCAATGTTATGTATCATAATAAAACTTGGTGAAAATATTCATTTAGAAGGTACTGATTGATTAAGTTATGATAATCTTTTTGTAGAATATTAAACAGTTATTTTAAATGATATCATAGGAAAATGACATGGAAAATGGTCATGATGTATGATTACAAAATAATATGACCCTAATTTAGTTTTATTGAATGCACATACTATATATTCATGTGTGTGTTACTGAATATACATATATGCATGTACTTATATGTATATATATTCATTTAGAGAGAGAGAGAGAGAGAGAGAGAAAAATGAAGAGAATACAGTAAAATGCTTAATGCTGAGGGTGAAAGAAGTGGCAAAAACTATAGCAAAATCAACAAATTAGCCCTTTAAGAAAAAAATATGCTATTGAGAAATTCTTTGACCTTTGAGCATACTGATTCCTCCTTTCTCCCTATCCTTTAAGCCACTGAAGCTTAATGAAGGCACTAAAGGGAAGAAGCTAAATTCTTCCCTACACAGTTTATATTTCATGAGTCCTCATTTCAATTTATCTTCTTCAGTGCAATTTCTAAATTTCTTTGCCCCTCGCATAATACTCACCTGTCAAAGCTTCATGTTGCTTTCACCATACCTGTCACCAAACTGATATTAATAAATGACTAAATCTGGTGGTACCAATAAAACTGCCTTACGATCAGCCCCACCTTGACCCCTAAGCCCAGTCTGGTGATCCTGTTACACTTGTTTAGCCAGCATGACCTCTATCCCTGCACCATGATCATTTCAACCTTCCCACTCTCCTTAAACTACCAACCTCATCACTTCTTCCTTTTCATAAATTGACCTCATCAGACAGCAACCCCCTCACCTTGTGGCCACCAAATTTACAAGTACACCTGTACCTATATTCAACCTTTCCTCCATTCTCCATTCATAGGAGAGGAATTGTCCTATCAAAATTCAGTTTCTGCCCAGCGCTCCAGCTTCCTTCCCCTCCCACCATATATCAGATCCTGATAAATTTATTATCCTTCTCATATTATTTAAGAATAAACTATTCCACTTAACCCCACATTCTTCTCCAGACACCACTTCATAATTCTTTTTAGAGTCAGACAGTGTGTTAAGCATTTTTAACTTAGAGTATCTTAGTTACCCCTCTCAACAACTCATTGCCCAGATTGGCAACTGGAACTTATTTTAAAAAAAAAACGATAATTTTCAAAAAGTGTTAAAACCATGACTCCCATACAAATATAAAATAAACATGTCAATGTCTACTCAACTCAATTAATGAGAGGATAAGACAGAAGTCCAAAACCCCACAAATTTATAGGGAGTGGAGGAATGGTGACATGAATTTTGAAATGGATTGAAAATGTACTTTTTTGACAGTAAGAGAGAGAAATAGATTGGCTCTCTACTAGACTGAATTTATTTGCATATTTATAAACAAGAATTATTTGTATTACTATCAGTGCTCTACAAGTAAACTTTTATTGCTAACAGAGCTGTAAAATAGACTAGTCAGTGACAAAAGTGCATATCCCTACAGAATCAGCTAATTTCCAGCATTTCTGTGAAAGATATTCAGGAAAATTTTTTGCTAATTGCAAAGTCTTAAAATTTTTCCTACATAGAGATTAGAAGTCATATAAATAATAATTGGAAAATCTAGGATTTAAACCCTAGCCTGAAAAACTTATGCTATTACCCTCTATCTTTCTTTTTTTCTTTCTCTTCTTCAAATTTCCTTAATGAGTTATCCTCAGATGCTCTCTCCATGAATTATCCATCTCTAACTGAATACTCAAACTCAAACTGATTTCTGCCTTTACTATTCTACTGAAATATCCTCATTTAGGTCATGAATAAATTCTGTATCCCCAGAGCCAGTCACCATTCACTTAGTCGTTATTTAATATCAGAAACATCAGACAATATTGAGCATGCACTTCTTCTGAAACACTTTTTAAATTTCCCTTCCATCTTGACACCCTCTCCTAGTTTTAGTCCACCTTACCCCACTCCTGTTCAGGCTACTTTGCCTGTTATCCTCTTCTAGTCATCATTTAAATAAATGAGCCTCTTCAAGGAGCTGTTCTTCCCTTTATTTATTTTTTAAAATTTTTATTGGAGTATAGTTGCTTTACAATGTTGTGTTATTTTCTACAGTACAGCAAAGTGAATCAGCTATACCTATAAATATATCCCCTCTTTTTTGGATTTCCTTCCAATTTAGGTCACCACAGAGCACTGAGTTCCCTGTGCTATACAGTAGGTTCTCATTAGTTATCTATTTTATACATAGAATCAATAGTGTATATATGTCAATCTCCCAATTCATCCCCCCCTTTCCCCCTTATGTTTGTTCTCTACATCTGTGTCTCTATTTCTGCTTTGTAAATAAGATCGTCTTTACCAATTTTTTCAGATTCCACATATATGTGTTAATATATGATATTTGTTTTGTCTTTCTGACATACTTCACTCTGTATGACAGTCTCTAGGTCCATCCACGTCTCTTCAAATGACCCAGTATCATTCCTTTATATGGCAGAGTAATATTCCATTGTATATATGTACCACATCTTCTTTATCCATTCCTCTATTGATGGACATTTAGGTTGTTTCTATGTCCTGGCTATTGTAAATAGTGCTACAATGAACATTGTGGTACATGACTCTTTTTGAATTATGGTTTTCTCTGGGTATATGCCCAGTAGTGGGGTTGCTGGGTCACATGATAGGTCTATTTTTAGTTTTTTAAGGAACCTCCACACTGCTTTCCATAGTGGCTGTATCAATTTACATCCACAGTGCAAGAGGGTTCCCTTTACTCCACACTTTCTTCAGAATTTATTGTTTGTAGTTTTGTGATAATGGCCATTCTGACCAGTGTGAGATGATATCTCATTGTAGTTTTGATTTGCATTTCTCTAATGATTAGTGATGTTGAGCGTTTTTCATGTGTTTTTTGTTCATCTGTTATGTCTTCTTTGGAGAAATGTCTATTTAGGTCTTCCGCCCATTTTTTGATTGGGTTGTTTGTTTTTTTGATATTGAGCTGTATGAGCTGTTTGTATATTTTGGAGATTAATCCTTTGTCAGTTGCTTCGTTGGCAAATATTTTCTCCCATTCTGAGGGTTGTCTTTTCATCTTGTTTATGGTTTCCTTTGCTGTGCAGAAGGTTTTAAGTTTAATTAGGTCCCATTTGTTTATTTTTGTTTTTATTTTCATTACTCTAGGAGGTGGGTCAAAAAAGATCTTGCTGTGATTTATGTCAAAGAGTGTTCTGCCTATGTTTTTCTCTAAGGGTTTTATAGTGTCTGGCCTTACATTTAGGTCTTTAATCCATTTTGAGAATGTACAATGGAGCAAAGACAGCCTCTTCAATAAGTGGTGCTGGGAAAACTAGACAGCTATGTGTAAAAGAATGAAATTAGAACACTCCCTAACACCATACACAAAAATTAACTCAAAATGGATTAAAGACCTAAATGTATGTCCTTCCCTTTAGAATCTACATTGTCTGTGTGGGCTATTTTGTTCTTCCCAATAATCATATATTTCATAATATATCCAAAATTTGCCTCTGGCATTCCAATTTCACATATCAAATTTTTAAATGGTTATACCCACTGGGTGTTCATTCAACATATACCTTTTGAAAATTTGCTATACGCCACAGACTTTAATACATGCTTGGGCACCATCCAGTCATAGGATTTCTCACAGGTATTTCACTCTCAATAACTGAACTTAACTCAAGTTTGTGTTTCCTCCAGTTTCCCTTCACTGTAAACAGAATCTCTATCAATAGTGTTGCTTAAAGCAGAAAACTACAAGGCATTTTTGACCCTTCCCTCTCCCTGTACTTCTACATCATAACAAGTCCTATTCATTCTACCTCATAAGTTTGTCTCAAATTAATACAGTGCACCTCATTCCTATTCCCATCCCAAGTGAAAATTAGGGATATCTATTAAAACAAAATCTGGTCATTGTCACTTGCTTAATTCAAATGCTTCCATAGAACCCCATCTCTCTTAAAATTAGGTCTCAAATCCTTAAATCGATCCTCTAGGTGCTCCTCTTTTTCCTCTGTCTGCATTATTTTTTCTTCAGTCCTAAAATGTGAGGCTCTGTCTCTTTTGCCTGAAGGTTTCCCCAAAGACTGTTTCCTCTGCCTAAAACACCCTTTTACCTAATTTTGTATTTGCAAGTTCCTAATCAACTTCCAGGCCTCAGCTTAAGTTTTATCTTTTCAGGGAGACTTCCCATGAACTGAGAGTTTACTTTGTGTATTCCTGCTTTATTTGACATTTCCCCTTGTATTACTCTTTAAATATCTGATTATTTGTCCAAAGTTTATCTTTCAGGGACCATGTTCATATTGTGTAGTGAAGCACGTCAGCACTTCATATCCTTGGCACATATAGGGGCTTTCTACTTATTGAATAGATGAGTGATGCTTATATAGAAGCTGCCTATAACACACACACACACACACACACAAAATTCAGAACTGGGAGAATGGGAGAACTGAATGACAACACTTAAAATTTTTGTGGGCCTATGTAAAGTTGTGTTGCCACATTTCTGATCATTTCCCTGCCTTTTATAATTAATGCAGGCATGATCTTTTGGGACACACACTCATACACACATACACACACATTTAACTCTACTACCAATATAGAATGTAATTTGCACAGTTTTAGAATCTTGAAATAAAAGTAGTCTAAATAGACAATATACAATTTATATTCAAATTTATTTATTATATATTAAGATTTATATACAATAAATTTCACTAACTCTTACTTGAAAGACAGGCACCTTAGCAAGTATTCTAAAATGAAAGTGATTATCTTTGGTGAACATTTGCCAAATTTCAAAGTGTTTGGAAATAATTTGCACACAAGTTTCCTTGGAGTACATTTTGCAAACAGTCTTATATGTACACTTAAAAGTAGTAGTACCTTATGTAACTAACTGATGGGTGCTTTTGCCTGAAACACTGCCTGAAATTTTTTTAAGCTCAAATCTCAAGATATAGTAACCATAATTTAGTTTAAGAAAAAGAACTTTGGATTCTTAAAAGTTAACAAATTATCCATTTGTCCATTAATGAGATTTACAGCAACTTTCTGAAGAGTATCTTGGTGTGCCCATAAGTACCCTTTTGGCTCTCCACAAAGCAAAGATATCATGGTCTTCTCTTCAGGCATATATTCTTCTTAGAGCCCTCAGCCTCCATATAATGTGTTTATTGTACACTCTTCTGTGGGCCCACTAGGCCTCTGGACTTATCATAGCATATGTCACACTGCACTACAAATGCCTGCTTATTTTTCTGTTTTCCCCAGTTGTTAATAACTTTCAGTGAAGACAGAGTCAATTTCTGTCTTCTTTACAATTGCATTTTAATTTTCTAGAACAGAAAAGTGACACAGTACAGGTGCTCAGTAAAATTGGATGAATGGACCTAGTGAACAAGAGATAATGTGACACAACTTCATGAATAAATATTAAATTGAATTGACCAATTAAAATATATTTATACAATAACTTATATGGTCTTATGTCAAGAAAAATAGTAGCAGATAAAATGGGTAGTTTGAATGGTTTTATGTACATGCTATATAAAAAATGAATCAATTTAATAAATTATGATTTTTGCATGGCAGACTGTCAGATTTTAGGCATAATCTAATATACTGATGATAGATATTTTAAAAGCTAAGTGAAGGTTAAAGGATTTCAGTTTTATTCCCTTTGTTTTAATAAAGGAAATCATTTGTTTTTACTAGATATTGGAATGCTATCATGTTGTGCCAAGAATCTGGTCTTAAAGTTGATGAAAAGGAGCAAATTAAAGGTTATAGCCTATAGATCACAATAACATTTATAATGAAAACTACCCTAATTTCAAACAGAGACCTATGACCATTTTTATAAAGATGGGCATTGTGGCTGAAACTACCTCTTCCAGGAATTTTAGCCAACTAAATAATTCACTATGTAGTTTTTCAGAAATTTATTATTGTAAGAAAGATTTTTGAAATGTAGTCAAATAACCTGAATAGAGTTAGTTAGAGTCAGAAATTTTAATGTTTATATTATTAACCCTTTGAGGCAGGGGAAGTAGCTCCTTAGCAATGGTTACATTTTCAGATGAGCCGAATGGGAAATCTTGGTGTAGTTAGAATCAAAGCTCTATTAACAATTTTGATATGTGCTACACAAATGAACCTTGAAAACATTATGCTAAGTGAAATAAGCCAGACACCAAAGGACAAATAATATGTGATTCCAGTTATATGAGATAGCTAGAATAGTCAAATTCATAAAGATAGAAAGTAGAAACCAGATTGGGAAACAGAGTACTGGGGAGTTATTTAATGGATACAAAGTTTCGGTTTGGATGATTAGAAAGTTCTGCAGAGGGATAGTGGTGATAGTTATATAACAATGTGACTGTACTTAATGCCACTGAATTGTACAATTAAAAGTGGTAAATTTTGTGCAATGTCTATTTTACCATAATAAAAAATAATTTTTTAAATTCCATTATCATATACTAAGAAATTGAACTACTCATTTTATAACTGGCCTGTTCACAGCCAACATCAGATCCAGAATTCTCTGCTGGGATGGTTAGAATGGACAAGGGCTGCCAGAATTAGAGGCGAAATCATTCTGGCTTATTAAAGGAAGTCATTGGTACCACAATTTGTTGATTAGTTGTTTGGTTGATTGATTCTCCTAAACATTTGAACCATCGGCTAGATCTTTTCTCTTTTTAACTAGACACAGTGCCCACTGGTTGATGAATTCTTTCAAAAATTTGAGCATAGGGCTTCCCTGGTGGTGCAGTGGTTGAGAGTCAGCCTGCCGATGCAGGGAACACGGGTTCGTGCCCCGGTCCGGGAAGATCCCACATGCCGCGGAACGGCTAGGCCCGTGAGCCATGGCCGCTGAGCCTGTGCGTCTGGAGCCTGTGCTCCGCAACGGGAGAGGCCACAACAATGACAGGCCCGCGTACCGCAAAAAAAAAAAAAAAAAAAAAAAAATTTGAGCATAGCTGCTAGGAAGAAATAATAAAGGTAAGGCAGGGATGAAAAGAGCAACTAATGAATAAGTCAAGGAATCAGAGGGCAGAAAATGGTTAGTATGGTCCAAGGGTGTGTGATGTCTAACCACGTAGATCAGGAAAAGAAGACCGAGAGTTTTGATCTAGTTAGTCTGGAGCTGACCGGATGTTCAACAGAATGATAATGATAAATTTTCAACTCATTAAATACAAAATAAAAATCAATTAATGTGGTCAAGGTATAAACCCCTTACTTTTCTCTTCCTGTTCTCTGAAATTTTCCTCTTTTCATGCCTTGTGTCTCCTATGGTCAGAGACCCATTTAGCTGATCTTTTAAGACTATAAATTACTAAGAGTGTCTATCGCACTCTTGCCCTCCAAAAACTGAATCTCCATGTGTTCACTAGTCTCACCTTTTTTGCTTGAATCAGACACTTACAGGAGTTCTTCAAAGCATAATAAGGCCTTATTTCTTTCTATCTTGAGAATATTTTTTAATCCTGAGTATAGGAAATACAGTTGAGCCATTTTTTTCAATTTCTAAAAGGATAAAAAGCTAGTACTCTTGACAATGCCAAACTGTTCACAAACATTAAGAATGATTCCTGTGTTCAAATTGAAAATCCATCACTTTTCAGCAATCTTATCATAGAAAAAAATGTTTAAGATTTTCTGAGCCTCAGTTTCATCTGCAAAATGGTAAGAATTAAAACTACAAAACATAATTATTTTTCTCTTCCTGCAGATAAACTGACATCAAATGTCAAAGGAGATGAGTTACCCAAGAAAATAAATTGAGAAAACAATTCAGTGAATGTAAAATTTTAATAGGTATGGGTTTTCTGCACTGTTTTGGTAATGTTCAAATATGTCTTTTTAGGAAAATTGTGAAATTTCATTAAAAATCGGGTTGATCACAGCTCTGACCTATAATTAATAATAATAATTATCGTATCCATAGGTTCTAACATTATTTGTAGTAAACTTTAGTAGGAATTTCAAGATGAAACCTAAGCCTAGATCTTCATGTTTTATCAAAATTTTACCTTATTTGTCAAATGGAAAGATATCTCAAATAGGTATCAATTTCCTTTTTTAACTTATTACTATGGAAAATTTCAAAAACACACACATAAAGAAAGAGTACAATGAACTATCATGTACACATTGCCCATCTTCAGCAACCACCAAATCAACCATGTTATCACTACTATGCCCCCCAAATTAATATTAATTTCTTACTATTTTCAAATTTCTAAACAATGTTTAAATTTTCCCAATAGTCATATATTTACAGCTTGCTTGAAACAGGATCTTACTAAGGCCCATAGATTTTAATAGGTTGTTACATCTCATCTCCTTTCATCTATATACTCACAGTCTGCCTCTCTTTTTTCCCTTGAAAGTTTATTTGTTGACCAACTAGGCACTACTTGTTGTAGAGGTTTTTCAGTTAGATTTGGCATGCCACTCATAATCAATTTACTTTTATTTAGAATACTAGAAATTATCTTCATTACATTCTCCTCAAATGCCAATATTAAATGAAGGTAAACTTGTACTTCAGTTACATATGTGACTATGTATTTAAATTTCATTATATTTCTTAGTATATGTAGAACAGGGATCTTCAGGCCTCATTGACCAGAAAGTAAAAACATAAGGCCACATTCCACTAATATTCAAACAACAATAATTTGGAGTACCCACAATCTAAATGCAAAAAAATGATTCATCTTTACAATATCTTCTAGATGTTTCTAGAGTCCTTGAATATGCTTTCCCCTTGTACTTAAGAACAGGAGCTGCTCAGCCTCATTTGTTACAGCCTTTTCTAAAGACATGACAAAAACTATTGTCTCTTGTTTTCAACAGCTGTGGGACTACTGACCTCCCTCAAGATGCTGCTGCTCCCACCATGCTGTTCTCCAAATGTACCATTGTACCATTGTACTATTATACTATTGGATGGGGAGAAAGTAATGCTCTCCTTTTTATTGCTTAATCCCTTGGCATGCAGAAGCAGTTCAGAGACAACACTGCAACTTTAACAAAATTGTACTGAATTTTCTGCTATAAAGGAAGCCAGACAATGTAAAGAATAACTTAAATTGTTACCACATATGATTATTCTTAGAGCTTACAGGTCGTTATGTCCTTGGATTTCTTTAAAGACCTTCCCTGTCTACTTTTTTTTTTTTTTTTTTTTTTGCGGTACGCGGGCCCCTCTCTGCTGTGGCCTCTCCCGTTGCGGAGCACAGGCTCCGGACGCGCAGGCTCAGCGGCCATGGCTTCACGGGCCCAGCCGCTCCGCGGCATGTGGGATCTTCCCGGACCGGGGCACGAACCCGTGTCCCATGCATCGGCAGGCGGACTCTCAACCACTGCGCCACCAGGGAAGCCCCCTGTCTACTTTTGAGTCTATTTCCAATAGGTTTGACCCCTACCTTACACCATATACAAAATTAATTTGATGTGGTACATATAACTAAACATAAAAGCTAAAACTATGAAGATTTTAAAAGAAAATATATAGACTTTTTGCACACTTGCAATAATAAACTTGCAAAGAATTCTTAAAGAGAACATAAGCAAAACTGTTGAAGAAAAAAGATAAGTTGGACCTCATAAAACTTACAAGTTTCCATTCATAAGAAAATAATACTGTAGGGACTTCCCTGATGGTGCAGTGGTTAAGAATCCGCCTGCCAATGCAGGGGACACGAGTTCAAGCCCTGGTCCAGGAAGATCCCACATGCCGCGGAGCAACTAAGCCTGTGTGCCACAACTACTGAGCCTGTGCTCTAGAGCCCGTGAGCCACAACTTCTGAAACTTACATGACTAGAGCCCATGCTCCACAACAAGAGAAGCCACCTCCATGAGAAGCCCGCGCACAGCAACAAAGAGTAGCCCCCGCTCGCTACAACTAGAGAAAGCCCGTGCACAGCAACGAAGACCTAATGCAGACAAAAATAAATTAATTAATTAACTAAAAAAAAAAGAATACTGTTAAGAAAATTAAAAAGCCAGTCACAAACTGGAAGAAAACATGTGCAGTATAGATATCTGGCAAAGGAATTTATCCAAAATATGTAAGAAATTCCTATAACTTAATAATAAAAAGTCAAATAATTTTAGGGGAGGTATTTTTTAATGGACAAACCCTTAATAGACATTTCACAGAAGAAGATATATGAATAACCAATAAACACATGAAAAGTTGTTCAATATCATTAGTCATTAGAGAAATGTAAATTAAAGTCACAATGAGCTAACAGTTCACATCTTAAAGAATAGCTAAAATTAAAAAGATTTAAAATTCAACTTTTGGCAAGAATGTGGAGTAACTGCAACTCTCATACATTGCTGAGTGATAGTGTGCACTTATCAATCATTTCAGAAAAATAGAAATATATTATAAAATGAAACATACAACTACTCAAATTATCTAGCAATTTCACTCCTAGATATTTACCCAAGATAAATGGAAATGTACTCTAACAGTAAGACGGGCACAAAAATATTTATAGTAGTTTTATTCATTATAGCCCCAAATTAGAACCATCTAAAATATTCATCAATAGATGAATGGATAAAAAAATTCTGGTGGATTCATACATTGATGTAGTACTCAGAAATAAAAAGGAATACACTATTATACGATAATAATGTGGATGAATCTCAAAAAAAAGTACTGTGTGAAAGAAGGCAATCACAGGAATATATATTGTATTGTTATTTATTTACTTTTGGCTGTGTTGGGTCTTTGTTGCTGCACATGGGCTTTCTCTAGTTGCGGTGAGCGGGGCCTACTCTTCATTGCAGTGCAGGGGCTTCTCATTGCGGTGGCTTCTCTTGTTGCAGAGCACGGGCTTTATGTGCGCAGGCTTCAGTTGTTGTGGCACGCAGGCTCAGTAGTTGTGGCCCCCGGGCTCTAGAGCACAGGCTCAGTGGTTGTGGAGCCCGGGCTTAGTTGCTCCGCAGCATGTGGGATCTTCCCGGACCAGGGCTTGAACCCGTGTCCCCTGCATTGGCAGGTGGATTCTTAACCACTGCACCACCAGGGAAGTCCTATTGTATTGTTATTAACTCAAGTTGGAAAGAAATCAGAAGAGTGATTGCCTGGGTAGGGGATGGAGGGACATTGACTGGAGAGAGACATGAAGATACCTTCTACGGTGATGGAAATCTTGACTGGGGTGATGGTTACACAGATGTATAAATTTGTCAAAACCCATCAAACTATACCCTTAAAATCTGTGTATTTTATTGTTATGAAATTATACCCTTAAAAAGTTTTTCTGGGGGGGAGTACAGAGAAGTCCCTCTAATGAACAAATGGTAAATAAAACAGATATGGTCCCTACTTTCAGGTAGCAAGCTCAGGCTCAATCAGGAGGTTAGACATAGTATAAATCTCCCCACACCACAAGTTCCAGGCACAGCAGCCTAACTCTTAGAGAAAATAAAATAAAGTAACCCTATAGTTTAAGCTCTTCCTCTCCATTCTTTATACTCCCAATTTAAAGTGAGCCACTTTACAGGATGTTTAAGAGTGGTAAGTTCTGCCTTCAGAAAAAACCCAGAAGTCATTATGTATGTTTTGCCCTCTTCTCCAATAGGAAATATACATCTGAACATGATAATACAACATTAGCACATGTAGATTATTTGGTTTTAAATAATACTATGAGCAAGGGCATCAGTAGTCCTGTACACATTGAGAAGTGTCAAGTCCTATTCAAATCCATTTTCACAGTCTCTCTTAAAGCATGAAGTCATGCCTTCTGGTCCTTCCCACAGACTTCTGTCTCAGCTCCTTTTCATTGTTAGCTACCAATTGCCTTACTTATTAAGATATTTCAAGCGACAAGACTACTTATAAGTCTGAGCATATTTAGAAACTGTGGCTAGAAAGCAGTGCAGTGTCTGAGTCCAAACTTAAGGATTTACCTAACACAAGCTATTTGTCCCACCCCTAGAGCAAGAACACCTCTAACAGTTAGTAGGTACTAAATGGTCGACCTAGAAGATAAAAACTGCTTGGGAAGACTGGTGTAAAATCTCAGCCCTGCATAGATAGACAGCTTGTCACCAGCTGCTCTGAGAAATGCCATAATCCTTAGTCTTCTGTAGTTGATTTCATGCCCACTTTTCTGTTTATGTATTAAAGTGTTGGCCAGTAGAATGGCTGTCCATCTTCAACATATTAGCCACAACATGGCTTTAGCAACACATTGTAAAGACTTTGTCTAAGCAATTTATATAAGCAAATTAGTGGAGCAGTATAACTTGTTTACTCATATTGCATAATAGTTTTATAAAGAACCTCAGTTATTCTAGCTAGGACCAATTTTAGCCTATCCCTCAGACTGGACAAAAATAATATCCACACCTCCACACACATACAAAAAAATTAAAACCATACAAAGGAAGGAAATATTTTCACAAAGAAGCAACAACTCTAATGAGTTGTGACATTAGCTAAAGTATACACTCAACAAATTCTATTGTCATCAGAACTCTTAGCTTTTCAGACTGAAATATATATGTATTCAAGTTACATCAAACTTTCCCACAAACAGTGGTTGTGTATTTCCTGTACTTCAGTTTGTTTAACTGAAGGGACACAGGAGAGCTGTCCAGAAGTAAACTTTACCTGAAAGGTAAATTTAAGCTTTCACATCTTTCATGGCTTGCAGCTTTTAAAAAGCAGTTGTTTGGGGTTTTTTGTTTGTTTGTTTGTTTTGTTTTGTTCTTTTAACTTCACCCCATCGATGTTAGGCAGAAAGAAAAAGGGAAAAATGAAGACCACATTTTGAGTTACTGCACCCTGTTAGAGAAAAATAAATAAATGAGATTCTTGTGAAGAACATTTGGTTCTTTACTGAGTTTTCTATTTAATGTAAACTTCATTTTTAGTTTTAACATCAAAACTTTACATCAGCTGACAAAACACAGAAAGAAAAGAAAAGGAATCTTTGTTATATTTTTTTTGGCTTTTTTCTACATATTAAACAACAGTCACTCAGTATATCAAGGGAATGAGGAACAACATTTTCTCCTGTTAAATATTGCCTTTGGGAGACAGCATGGTGTATCACAAAGAGTGGGGTTTTAAAATGAGGAGTGAATTCAAACTCTGAGTTTTCCCTTAATTAACTCTATGTCTCTGTCATATTCCATTATTTTTCTGGGCTTCAGGCCTCTCGTTTGTTAAATAAAGATAATTATACCTGATAGTTACTGTGATAAGGAGATTCAACTTAATATTGGTTCTGCCTCAGATAGTAGCTAGTTTTCTGATAATGAAATTTTTATTTATGGCTATCCTATGATTTCATTTTTTAATCTATAAATCTGTAGAATTGATAAACCAGCTCTAACAATTTCAAATTATTATGAAAATGATCAATCTATATTTTCATTAGTATCTTTAGGATTCCACTGAAGACTTACCCAGATAGCTATCTAGTTGACAGAATTATTCATCCAAACCCTGAATTAAACAATGTTTTATTTACAAGTTTCATGCATCTTAAAATGAAAACTTAAGCTATAAAATTCTAGAGATTAGCCCTAAAATAAGAACTAAAACTCTCCTTGAAGGATTGATGAGATCAGAAAAGACCAAGAAAGCCCAAGTTTATTCTTCAAATGATTTTTTTTATTGCCATGCAACAATTATTTAAATTAAACAATGGAAATTTACAGAACTGTTCAGCTTCCCTGAATGACTTCTCTAGGCTAGATTGCAAGGATACAGTTTGCTGAGCAAATACTAATTGCATCTCAGGGACACTTTATACAGTAAATTTTACTGAGTAAAATGCTGAAGGTAAGGAAACAGTCTAAAATACATCAGATTTTACAAAATCTGACAAAATTCTCTTCTCATAGGAGTCATATTGTATATTTACACGTAGTGATGATTATTAAGGTCCACTCTAACCATAGTCTTACAACTACATGCATCTATATCAGGGCACTTTAGTTCACCTCTGCTCTTCCTTCTAGTTTACAGTATCCCCTAAGACCATAGATCACAGCGCTCTCCCTGTTTTCATAACTACTGTAATATTGATTCTTACACACACAAACCTTTATGATTCCTCAGATCAACACCTCAAACTGATACATTTCCTCCTGGGCCCTACCCCTATTTCCCCAGATAAGGAAATAGACTCCTTCACATTCCAATCACCAAAAAGAAAAACACACATGCACAACCTGGACTGTTACGACAATCTAGCCAATTTAAACAAATTCACTGAGTTTCAGCCTGGGAGAAGGGATAATGAGAAAGAGAGGGTGGCTATGCTACTTCATTCCACACATGTGTATATATATATATATATATATATATATATTCAGGAGGAGCATGCAGAATGTTTAAAAGGCCATATTCAACACTAATATTTGAAAAAGTATATCCAATATTAAATTTGAAAAGGTGAATTTTTTTTTTTTCCATCAAGTCACTCGGCTTTCTTGCCTTTTTTTTGTTTTTTTTTTTTTCGGTACGCGGGCCTCTCACTGTTGTGGCCTCTCCCTTTGCGGAGCACAGGCTCAGCGGCCATGGCTCACCAGCCGCTCCGCGGCATGTTGGATCTTCCCGGTCCGGGGCACGAACCCGCGTCCCCTGCATCGGCAGGCGGACTCTCAACCACTGCGCCACCAGGGAAGCCCTTGTCTTTTTTCTTTTTTTAACTTTTTATTTTATATTGGGGTATAGCCAGTTAAAAATGTTGTGATAGCTTCAGGTGCACAGCAAAGTGACTCAGACATATATATTCATGTATCCCTTCTCCCCCAAACTCCCCTCCCATCCAGGCTGCCACATAACATTGAGCAGAGTTCCCTGTGCTATACAGTAGGTCCTTGTTGGTTATCCACCTTAAATATAGCAGTACGTACATGTCAGTCCAAACTCCCTAACTATCCCTCCCCCTCCCCCTTGCCCCTAGTTACCATAAATTGGTTCTCTAAGTCTATGAGTCTGTTTCTGTTTTGTAAATGAGTTCATTTGTATCATTTCTTTTTAGATTCCACATATAAGGGATATCATACGTTATTTCTCTTTCTCTGTCTGACTTACTTCACTCAGTGTGATAATCTCTAGGTCCATCCATGTTACTGCAAACGGCATTATTTCATTCTAAAAAAATGTATTTAATACTAAAATTTATTTATTTGGTGATGATATTTAATTTTCTTCTGATATTGCAAATAACACTAAAGGAAGAGAGTAGGGTTTTTTAGTGTGAGAATACTGAACTAATTGAATACTTAAAGTATATTTCTTTTTTTAATGAATAGTTAAGGAATACAATATATGAAGGGACTAAGGACCAAGTTTTAGTACTCTAAAAGAGGAAAGCACTCTTCACAAATACTCAATACACAGAATTTATGGTACAAGACATCATTATCCAGCACAAAATTACCTAGCCCTTTCAAAAACAAGCGTAAATATCTTTTCTGTTGAATAGACACAATATACACCTAAAAGTAGTAGTGGTACAGCATTGAGAAAAACCTAGGCATACGGTATTCAATCAGATCAGTCTGTTTACTTTGGAACAATTACTTATGAAAATGTTTGGCAGAATATGTAAAAATTACTAATGAAAAATTATATAACTTTTAAAGAAACCAAATCTTTGTATATTTGGTACACAGGGGAATCAGAATAATTATCATCAGTCCTATAAAGTGAACTGTACAAATATCAACTTTGTCAACTCTGTACAGATTGTGAAACAATTTGCCCCAGATAGTTTTATGCCATAACAATGGCAAAGTCTAATTTCCAAGTTCCAGGCTCCATTGTGGAAATAAGCCACTTCAAGCTAGTTTAGTTAATGATTTCCCTTAGGTTTATTTACAAAATAAAGATAAATCCACATTGCTTCAGATTTTTCTAGGGTGAAATAGATACCCCAAGTATGTTTTTATTCCTTAGGATCAGGTTGAATGCATATAAAAAACTATTATATGGTGTTATGCTTGGCTGGCCTTTGATTGGTGAAGAGCGTCAGTTGAGTGTTTAATATCTGGGAGGATTTATGTGTGAAAAACAAAATTTTAAACTGTCTGTGCTTTAGCTTATTAATTAAAATTTAAAATCTTAAACCTATTTCCTAATCCTTTATGTCAATGCAAAAAAAAAATCTTAAATCTATTTAAAATAAGAATGACAAGTTTTACTTGATCCTTTTTGAAAGTTTAATATAGCTGATCTTCATCACTTCAAACTCCTGATAAATCAGACTTAAATGCTGTTATGGATTTAATTGTGTCCCCCCAGATTGTTATGTTGAACTCCTAATCTTCAGGACCTCAGAATTCAACCTTATTCGGATATATGTTCATTGCAGATGTAATTAGTTAAGATGAGGTCATACTTGAGTAGCAAGGGCCCCGAATCTAATATGACTGGTGTCCTTATTAAAAGGGGAACTGTAGACACAGCAATGCCCACAGGGAGATCACCCTGTGAAGATGCAGGCAGAAAACATGGTGACACCAAGGAACACCAAAGATTGTCAGCATACCACCAGAAGCTAAGAGAGAGAGGCACGGAACAATTTTCTCCCTCACAACCCACCAAATGAACCAACCCTGCTGACATCTTAATCCTGGACTTCTAGCCTCCTGAACAGTGAGACAATAAATTTCTGTTGTTTAAGCCACCAGTCTGTAGTACTTTATTACAACAACCCTAACAAACTAATACAAATGCTTAACTTGCAAGTCACTTCTAAGTATTTAAGCAACTTTTGTAAATCTAATGAACCAAATATAAATGTAAATAGCTTTCCTTAAACAGACAAATAAAATTCTCCTACACATTTCAAATTTAAATCTTGACAAAGCTAATATGTCTATGTTTCTTACCTGTCATATTCTTTTAAATGTTTTCTATATCTTAATTAATATATATTCTCATTATCATGATGATTTAAAAATTAAATACCAGAATATTAATTTTATGGGATTCTTTTACTTCATCAAAAATTTACTTATATTTTTCCTAAGTTTCAGTGTTTAGCTTATCTGGCCAAAGCAAGCATATTTATCATCACAGATGGGCTATGTTTACCATGACCTTTTCATAAAATTTAACTGTCTGATTTGAAATCATGAGATCATGTAACATCCTGACCCAGGATTGTAAATAAATGTTTTACTGCTCTTTGGGTCCTGAACCCTTATTTATTCCTCAGTCACAATTGTATTCTTCAGCCTTTTCCCACTATTCTATAATCACTTTATTGGCAAAGGAATCCTATTTGCTAAGGCAGTGTTTTGCAAGAAACAGCTTATTATCAGGTAGGTTTGAGAGGACACCTATGAGGATACCTTGACTCTACCTATCTCGGCCCTGGACAATTGAACACCTACTCAGACTGTTGACTAAATCCTGAGTCACTGAGTGAGCCTGACCCTACCCAGTAACTGGGAAAAGTCACAGAAGTGACCAAGGTTCACATTCTCCCTTCCCAAAGATCCTAAGTTAGACTTTGGTTCCTTTTCAACGCTCAGTGTAAAGCAATAATAATTAGAATACAGAGACAATATCTGTGACAAAAGGAGAGTGATCAAGGGGGAGAGGAAGATGAACTGATATATAAAAGATAAGGGCATGGGGAGCCAGTTATGTAGGGACTTGTAAGCCAGTGTGAGAAGTTGGACAGAGGCATGAAGTAGTCTGACTTAAAGTTTTAAAAGATCATATTTCTGGTCTGTTGCTCTGGACAGTCACAGTCAGACTGAGCATTCACCTTTTCTCAATCCTGGTTTCTGATTAACGAGATTTCTTTCCAGCAAGGAAGATCATTCTCACCAAAGTCAAAAAGGAAGTAGGAAATACCCAAAGTTCCCTAGAGCATTTCAACTTTAACTCTACCTGATCAGACTCCCACTATGTTTGTGGCTACTTTCACTCTAGAAAGGAATGAAGGATTTAGCTAAAAACCAAATCCTTCATTCTCCTTGCTTTGTACCTCTGCTTCAATCAGGTCTCTTTGTCTCCTCAATATCTGATTTACTTGCATAGTTTTTCCTAAATATATTGCCTCTACTCCTTCTATTTCATCCGGCTAATCTTAATGCATTCCTTGTCCCACCTATACCATATATTCACAATTTGATTAGTACTTATCAAACTACTGTGTCAAGCTGATATCTCCACCCTTCCCCAAGGAATTTGGTAACAAATAACCAGCTTCTTTCAACCTCATACTGGCAACCAAATGGAAATATTTGAACTAAATTGTTGCTTCAAAATTAATCATTAAGATGATCACAGATATACAGCTACATCTTATAAAATTGATTTGTTTGTACTGTTTAAAGAAGACTGTGTTATCCATAAATATTGCCTAAGAAGTTTATTTCTGGTAGTGAACATGGAAAAATACACATAATATAGTGGGTTTTTAAAAAATTATGAACATATGTGCCAGCCCCTGACCGAGTTCAACTACAGATCCCACGTGTGACCCTACAACCTAGTGAGGAAGACAAGGGTAAAAACAAATTAAACCACATTTTGTTAAGCAATATCCTGTCACTCATCCATTCAATAAACATTCATCAGATCCCTACTTTGTTCCTGACCTTAAGCTAAGGATACATGAAGATATATTAACTGACCTCAAAAAGGCAGGCTTATGAGAGAAGAAATCAGTAAACCAAGAATTAGAATGCAACATGTAGTATGTAAATTATTCATTAATTCAACAAACATTTCTTGAAAATCACTTTGTGCCAGACGATGTGGCAGTTGCTTGGGTTATAAAGACGTAATTCATGATTCTTTCCCTTACTGGGAACCCATCAACTCTAGTACATTTTGAGGCGACAATTTGTGGAAAAGCACAGGGGCAAGGGAAAGCAAGGCATGTTCCAGAAACGGTAAGTGGCAGAATTAGGATTTAGTGTGGAGTACCTGTGAAAAAATAGTAAAAATGAGGCTAGACAGGTAGAGACCAGATTTTAAGAGAATTTATTCTAAAAGACTGAAGACGTTTATATTCTCCAAACTTTATAATAATGTTTCAAGAAAATTTTTATCATTGCACTACAAATATTGTTTACTTTGTAATTTGTATAGATATTGTGGAATGTCAAGAAATGGAGTTTAGCTCCCCCAGAAGGCAGAGGCTAAAACTACGAGTTGTGTGAGGGTAGATTATTTGGAAGACAGACAAGGTAGAGCGAAACAGGAAAAGCTAAATTGAGAATGTTATACTGGGCTGATCACGGCCGTTAGCAGCCAGGGGCTCAGCACCATGCTCTCTGAGGAGCATTTAGAAGAGCTCACAGAATCTTCCACGCAAAGATAGAAAGAGAGACGCATTCATCGTGTAGTTCCCATCCCCGTTTATTGATTGGCGCCTTCACTTCACGGCAAATATGCACATGCGCACGCGCACACGCACGCGCACGCCCGCGTCCTTAAAGGTACGTAAGTGTGTGGTGCACAGCACCCCCAGGTATCGCCCCCTACAACCTAAGAGGGGTTCTGGGACAGAAGCCAAAGGACACGTGCTGGAGATGGGACATTGTCACTGCAAAGTGAACTCTGGAATTCCGCAAGGAGCTAACTGTCCAAGTCAAGGCTAGAATCAGATCGGAGGCGGAGAGGGATGTAAGGACCTAAGAAGTGTCTGAGGTACTCATTTATTTTACAACCACATATTTGAAATGCTCCCTAATACGTGTGATGGCGATTAAACACTGACCTCTCACCTTAAAAAATAATATCTGTCTTAAGGTTAACCTGTTTCAATTTACAGTTTAGAAAGATCTCTTGAGTAGCAGTTTTCAGCATGGAAATGTTTGATGACAAGGAAACTGAAGTGATTGGGACTTACATTAAAGCAATGGAAGAAAATAGTACAGATCAGAAAGCTTCTTTAGGAGATAAAGTTGATAAGCTGGAGAACATAGGAGAGAAACAGCATATCGTTGGACAATGTTTCTTAGACACTTTTTACTATAACCCACATGAAGAAATAGATTCATACCAGGAAGACCCTCCGTCCCTCACGTCTCCCCATTCACAAACATACATTTTAATGATGCAAAAGTTTTACAAAGTAATCAGTATCTTGACTGAGATGCCCTCTAATAGTTTTATATGTTATTGTTTCTATTTTTAAATATTGGCTGCAGAAATTGATATTACCACAGTTTGAAAATATTGATTTAGGGTTACTCTCAGCTTTCTAGCTTGGCAACAGAGAAAAACTGATGGATCATCAAGATGAGGAATATAGGAAAAGGAACGAGGAGAAAGTTGGGAAGAGTTCAGCATATGTTCAGGGTATGTTAGGGACTTTCACATGTAATGCTTTATTTAATCTTTGTAATCACCTTAATAGGAAGTTGTTATTCCAACTTTAAAGATGAAGATATTAAGGCTCAAAAAAATTATGGTACTTTTCAAAAATTGTACAGGCAGAAAATGGAGAAAGGTTTTGAAACAATTTTTTATTGCCTGTTAAAAATTAAATATTTTGCAGGGCTCCCCTTTAAATTAATTAATATGAACCTTGCTTTATGTTTGAAAAGCTAACAATACAAGTAAATAGTGCCATTAAATTTCTGGCTGACCCTGTAGTCTACTGGGAATTGTGTTTTGTTAATTTAGTTGTATGAAATAAATTTTCTGTTCTTTATTCATATAACAACCACTCTTCATAAGGGAAAAAAAATTATAATTCTATTTGTTTGGTGGATGAGGGAGAATAAGAGACCTGAATTTTTTTTCCTCTGCATTGTCCATTTTAATAGAATTTTTAAACCGAAAGAGACTATAGAGATCATCTACTGGAGACATCCAATTCCTTTACTTCATAAATGAGAAAACTGATCTCATCTATTTATTGGCAGAACTGGGTGTGTAGGAAACCCTTGTAAATCATGTGTTCTGCCATTTAAAATTTGTGATTATTATTCAACTTCCTTCTCTGCTCCATTCTAATTGCTTTTTCCAGAAAAATCATTTCCCAAGTGTCCAGATAACAAAATAGAACACAAAGAAAGTTTCAAGCACAAGGAGGAGGAAAGGGTGGAGTTGTTAACATCCTCCATCTTCCTCGAGTGGATTCAAAGCTTTTTTTTTTTTCACTCCAACTTCAATACACAAAGACTGAACATGTGTGGAGGCCACACTGTTTTATGTCCAGGTCCTACAGAAACTGGAAAATTATTTCTCTCTTTCCACATTGATGGTTGACAGCTGACATCCTGAAGATTCACTTTTCTGTTGACCTTTCTGTTTTCCTTTTCCCCTCCCATTCTATGAAATAGCCTTATACATACCACTACATCTTCATATTCTGTCTCCATCAGGATGGACTTTATTGACAGAGGTCTACCCTGTTCTTTCATATGTCCTGTCAGGGTGGAAAGCTACAGGGAAAGAGTCACAGAGAGGGATTCAGCCAAGGCCGAAGAAAATTGTTTGTGTACTTTAAATCCCAAACATGGGGAACTCTTTTTCAGTTTGTGCAGTAAGTGGAGCTAAATTATTTGGCGCATAAAAACTGTCCTGATAACCCAACATGTCCTACTTGTTTGCAAAAGTTTATATATGTAAGATGTGTTAAAAACAGTTGGAGAATTCTGATGTTGGTACTCACCTAATTCAACTGGTTGATAGCCAGCTGTATTAATCATGGTTCTCCAGAGAAACAGAACCAGTAGGATGGAGAGATAGAGAGAGAGTAATTGAACAAGAGAGAGACTGATTGATTTTAAGGAATTGGCTGTCATGATTGTGAGAGCTGGCAAGTCCGAAATCCATAAGGCAGACCAGCAGGCTGGAAACTCAGGTAAAAGTTGATGTTGCAATCTTGAATCTGAATTTCACAGGTCAGCAGACTGGAAACTTAGGTAGGGTTTCTTTCTTGGTGTCTGGAGGAGAATCCCTTCTTCAGGAAACCTCAGTCTTTGCTCTTAAGATCTCAACTAATTGGAAGAGGCCCAACCCATATCTACTTTACCCCAAGTCTATTGATTTAAATGTTAATCACATCTAAAAAATACATTCAGAGCAACATCTTGACTGGTGTTTGACCAAGCACCTAAGTACCATAGCATAGTACCATACCATAGCTTAGCTATGTTGATACATAAGATAAATCATCACACAAGCTAACCATAACTTTGCTTTTCACAGGCAGAGTAATTATTTAAAATTGTAATATAATGGAATTACATTAAGTTTTAAAAAGCATCACCACAGGGTAATATACACAACCATTTTAACTGTTTTAATTTATCTGAATGGCTAATTTTGGTAATGTGTACCTAATTTTTATCAATAATCACTTAATTTTATTTAAAATAAAAGAATAACCTGTAGACGTTTTTGGTTTGAAATTTGGGGCATGTGTGTGTGTGTGTGAGAGAGAGAGAGAGAGAGAATGCTATTACTTGACAGAAACTAAAATTTTACCTGATACAAACTAAAAATTATTCTGCACTAGTAGTCAATTCAATTTATCATTTACATATTTATATTTTGAAGCTAAGTCAAATGTATATAGAGAAGCCAAAAAGTCTACAGATTTAAATCTAGTATCCATATATTCCCTGTGGTATACGCTTTAAATTACACTAAATAAACTAATTCTGGAACAGAAAATAAAACTACTCCATAAGACTATAAATTAGCATGTGGTTTTCTAGGAAACAAACAACAGCATTTTTCACCTAAATATGATTTGCAAGGAAGATGGAGGATGTTAACAACTCCACCCTTTCCTCCTCCTTGTGCTTGAAACTTTCTTTGTGTTCTATTTTGTTATCTGGACACTTGGGAAATGATTTTTCTGGAAAAAGCAATTAGAATGGAGCAGAGAAGGAAGTTGAATAATAATCACAAATTTTAAATGGCAGAACACATGATTTACAAGGGTTTCCTACACACCCAGTTCTCTCCCTTTCCCTGAGGAGAGAAGTAAGTATAAAATATAATAGAATTTTATGCCTAATTTCCATGACATTTTCATAGTTATATTAGTTTGTATGAGGAACCCTGTAGGCTCTTCTCTTTTCTTTTTAACAATTAGCAATAGCAGTAACCTCCCTCCCACTCAGCTTTGACCTCTCTAGTTTATACATTCCCTCTGTGAGGCTCAACCCAGGTTCACATGTAAAGTCAGGAGAAATTTGAAACTTTTTGCAGGTCAATTCTATAGCTAATAGAGCTGTTCGTCACTCAGCAGAGAATACATAGGAAGTGGCTGTACTTCGTTTTGTTCATCAGCTTTTACTTTTCCCCTCTTTTTTATGAACTATTTCAAACGTTTGGAAACAGTTTGTATCTAACACCCAACATCCAATAGTTTGTATCCAACAGTTAATTTTTTAACTGTTTCAGAAACTTTTGGAAGGAAATGAAAAATGGTAACTACAGAGAAAGCCCCTTTCACACCCTCCTGAGTCTTTTAATTAACCTGAATTACTCCTCCCCTTCTACCTGCCTTCCTCCCTTTCCAGAGATAACCAATGTATTAATAGATTGGGCAGCCTTCCTATCTTGGCTTTTGTTACTTTTACCACATATGTATAGAGACATTAAAATTATAGGTATTATTTTACATTATTTAAAATTTTGTATAATCCATATTTGCAGCTTAATTTTTAACTTAAGCTTATGCTTTCAAAATGTATCAGAGTTGGTACATGTAGACTTACTTCATTTATTTTAACTGCTAGGGTAGTATTCTATTTAAAAAAAAGATACCACTACTGAAGTGTTTTATATGCATAAGTCTTTTTCTGGAATCTTTATTCCTTTACATTGGTTGTTTTGTCTAGCCCTATACAAATAGTAAAATAGAATAATACTTATACTTTTATAATTGGTCTTTATATCTGCAAAGAATTTCCTCTTGTTTCTTCTTCAAAAGAGGCTTAAATATTCCTGGCCCTTTCCTGTTCCAGAGGAATTTTCAAATCAGCTTAACTGACATTGTACAGGATTTATAAATTAATGTGGGGAGAATTTATATTCTTACAGTATTAAATCTTCCCATCCATAATTTACTTAATCATTTCTTTATCAGTAAATATTCCTTTTACTTATTTTCATATAAAAACTTCTATAAAATCCTTGTCTAGCTCCCCAAATTAATGGAAATTTTGTAAGGTTTCACCATTAATAGTATTTACTGCATCCAGTTTTTCAGCATTCTCTTATGCCCTTCACTAAAAATTTAGGTATCTTTTGGGTTTTGCTCCTCTTATGATTTTGGTCTTCTTTTCTATAATAGTTTAAGGAGGTTGGGAATGAATAGGAATGCCAGTGTTTTTGTATATTGATAATGTATCCAGCAAATGTGCCAAATTCATTAGTTCAAATCATTTGTTTCTATGGATATTATATATATATATTTATTTATTTATTTACATAATCTGAAAATAATGACCATTTAATTTCTTTCTTTCCAATTCTCATTCCTGTTCCTTATTTTCATGTCTTACTGTGCTGGTTACAAACTCTTATAAAATCTTATCTAGCTCCCAACATTAATGGAAATTTTGTACGACTTCACCATTAATAGTGTTTGCTACAGGTTTTTGGTAGATACACTTTGGTAGGTGGGCAAGTTCCTTTCTATTCCCAGTTTATTAAGTTTTTATGATGAATGAGAGCTGCATATATTGCATGGATTTTCTATGTCTATTGAATTGATCATAAATTTTTCTCCTTTAATATATTAATATGGTTATATATTAAAGATATTTGTAATTTTTGTGCTAAACATCCTTGAAATCCCAGAATACACACTATTTGATAATGATGTATTTTAATACATTGCAGAATATAGTTAGTTAATATTTTACTTTGTATTTTTACATCTATACTAGTAAGAATACTGGAGTAGAGTTTTCCTTTTATGTGCTGGCCATTCCTTGTTTGGGTACCTTAAAAATAAGAAGAAAAGAATAGCTAACATTTATTTTGCACTTACTGTGGCAGACATTGTTCTCAGCATTTCTTTCTTTCTTTCTTTTTTTTTTTTTGTCATTGAATTATCACAGTTCAAAGAGGTATGTACTTTGGTCATTATTCCCATTTGACAAATGAGAATTCTAGTCATTAATCTGGGAATATAGAAGTAGTAAGTGGCTGAACTGGGAGTAGGAGACTTTTTCTTCTTTTTCTGTTCTCTAAAATAATTTTAAAATTAGTACCTATCTATTTGCTGATAGTTTCACAAAAGAGTGTCAGTAACTGGTACTCCTACTTTAAAAAATTTTTTTAATTTACTTTTGACCACTAACTGATTCCATTTCCTTAAAGGATATAAGTATATTCAGTTTTCTCTGTCTTGAATCCATTTTGGTAAGGTATATTTCTCTAGAAAATTGTCCATTAAATCTACATTTTTATATTAAGTTATAAATGAGTAATATACTATTAAATATTTTAATATGAAAATGCAGATTAGCTCTGGTTTTTCTTGATTAATGTTCTTAGAGATTTGTGTAAGTTTTTAATCTTTTCAAAGATAAACTTTATACAGTGCTAATTCTCTCTATTATGGCTTGGTTTTCTAGATTCGTTTCTGTTATTATCATTATCACTCCTCTCTACTATCTTAAGATTTACTGTTTTCCTAATTTCTTGAGTTAAACGTTTAGCTAATAAATTTCCAATTTTTTCTTTAATATAGGCATTTAAAGTTAAAACTTTCCTCTAAGTTTAATTTTTGCCATAGTCTACCAGTTGTGCTTCTATTGTTTTTCAGTTCTAAGTAGTTTGTAATTTTCAATATGATTTCTTTTTTGAACTATGGAATATTTGTAAGTGTGTGATTTGATATTATTCTCTAATTTTATTACATTGTTCTCAGAGAACATAGTTTGTATGTTATCAACTCTTAGAGAATTTCTTTGTGGCCAAGTACATGAACAACTTTTAAATATATCTCTGGATGGATTTCTGGTACCAGTCAAGATGGAGTAAGCATGCAAGAGGCTTTCTCTCTCACTGATTATAGTTTAAAATTCTGATAATAGTTTAAAATTCTGGACAAAATGCTAAAACAACTATCTGACAACTCTGAAAAGTAAAAAATAGCAAGAAGATTGAGAAGAGAATTTAAATTCAAAAAACCACCAGAATGGCGGTGATGAGTTTCCTGATATTTTTCTTCCTCCAAGATCTTCTGCCTTTGACTTAAGGATGGGCCTAATCAGGGAGCTGTGCAACAGCCTTGCTCTTCTCATAGCAAAAATTTGAGATAAACCTGTTTTGCTAGCCATAGGACTGGGAAGCAGGACCCCCGCAAGTCAGAGAGTGTAAGTATGTGGAGGGGAGGGGGATTCCAACATAATTCTTTCTCTCTCTTTGTTTTCTAACTCTGCCCCAAGGTCAGCTTCAGTGCCTGCAGAGGCAGCAGCAGGGATGCAAGACCCTAAAACCCTGAGAAAACCCATCTCTCTGAATAGAGAAATCAGGAAAATGGGCCTCTGTTGTGCAGAGTGTGGAAGGAATCCCTATTTTTATTTTCTGTCTTTTCTTTCACTACTTCTCCACAAGGTATATCCAGTTACACAGAACTGTACAACAGTGTAAGAGTCAACAACTTTGAGAGAAGCCTATCTTTCTGGCCAGAGGGACTTGAAAAGGGGACCTCTGGGAGCCAGATAGTATAAGGGAAGATCCTAAAAAGAGAACTGAAGAAGGGAATTCTCAGGCTCAACCCAAACTGCCTGTACAGAACATATCAAAATAATCACAGAAAAGTCTTGGAGAATTCATCATGAACCAGCTCCACAGTCCCACACTGATTCCCGACTGGCTCAGATAGCACCGTAAAGGCTTTAAAACCTGAACCAACATTGAAACAGCCACCCACAGAAGGCAACATAGAACTCAGCAGTCTGAATCAACTGGGTTGATTTACTGGTGAACCAACAATTCAGCCTGCTTCAGAGGATTTTAGCAAGATGCAGAGTCTCAGAACACATTATCAAAATGTTGAAGATACAATCCAAAATTGCTCAACATACAAATAACCAGGAAAATTGGACCAGCTTTCCAGAGAAAGAATAATCAACAGATATCAAATCTAAAATGACCCAGATGTTGAAATAAAGATTTTTTAATTAGCTAGCATAACCATCCTCCATAAGGTAAAGGTAACTCTTGAAATGAGTGGAAATGTAGACATTCTTAACAGAGAAATAGAAACTATTTGGTTAAAAAAAAAAGGAACAAAATGGAAAATTTTTAATTGAAAAATATAATACCTGTAATTTTAAAATTCCCTGTGCAGGCTCAATAGAAGAATGGAAATGTCAGAAGAAAAAGTCAGTGGACTTAAAGATAAATCAATAAAAATTATCCAGTCTAAATAACAGAGAGAAAAAGATAGAAAATTAAAATGACCAGAGCTTCTAGGACCTAAGGATAATATGATAATAATATCAAAAATCTATAATTTGTGTCAGTAGAGTGTATGAAGTAAAGGAGAAAATGGTTGGTGCAGAAAAATATTTGAAGACATAGTGAATGAAAAAATTTCCCCATGTTTGAAAAAAATTCAAGAATCTCAGCAAACCCCAAACAGTTTAGACTTAAGGGATATTATAAAAGACTTAAGGGAAATTATAACAGAGGAAAACTTGGAACTGTAGGAATGAAGGAAAAGCAAGGTAAATGATAAATATCTTAATAAATATAATTTACTATTTTTCTTCTTTTTATTAAAATATGTCACTTTGAAAGCAAAATTTAAAATATTTTCTGGTAAGTTTCAGTGTATGTACCTGTAATATGTATGACAGAGCAAGTAGACAGAAAATCAGTGAGGACATAGAAAACCTGAACAACACTGTCAACCAGCTTGACCTACTTGACGTTTGTAAAACACGCCACCCGATAATAGAATAGAAGAATATACATTATTTTCAAGTACACGTGAACATTCACTAAGACAGATCATAAAACAAACATTAACAAATTTAGGAGAATTCAAATTATATAAATTATAAACATCAGTAACAGAAAAATATCTGCAAAGTACCTAAATACTTGAAAATTAACCCTTGTGTCAAAGGAGAAATTTCAAGAGAAGTTGGAAAATATTTTGAACTGAATGAGAGCACAAATTAACAATGTAAAGCATATAAAAGGAGATACTCCTACAGACTCCATAGATATTAAAGGGTAATATGAGAATACTACAAATTTCTATGCACATAATTTCAACAGCCTAAATGAAATGGATCACTTCCTTGAGAAACAAATTACCAAAATTCACTCAATAGTAAATAGTTTATATCTATTAGAAAATTGAATTTGTAGTTTTAAACCTGCCAAAAAAGAAAACTGTAATCCCAGATGGTTTCACTTGTGAATTCGACCAAGTATTTAACACAGAAATAATTCCAATTCTGCATAACCTCTTGCAGAAAATCAAGGGGAGGAAAAGGGCATGGGGTATTTCCCAATTCACTTTCTTTTTTTTTTTGCGGTACGCAGGCCTCTCACTGTGTGGCCTCTCCCGTTGCGGAGCAACAGGCTCCGGACGCGCAGGCTCAGCGGCCATGGCTCACAGGACCAGCCGCTCCGCGGCATGTGGGATCTTCCCGGACTGGGGCACAAACCCATGTCCCCTGCATCAGCAGGCGGACTCGCAACCACTGCACCACCAGGGAAGCCCCCAACTCACTTTCTGAAACCAACTTGATAACCAAAACCAGCGAAAGGGATTGCAAGAAAATTACAGAACACTGTCCGTCATGAACATAAATGTAAAAAATCCTCAATGCTATGGTCTGAATATTTATGCCCACCCCCCCCCCCAAAAAATTCATATGTTGAAATCTTAATCCTTAAAGGTGATGATGTATTAGTAGGTGGAGGCCTTTGGGAGGTGATTAGGTCATGAGGGCAGAGCCCTCACAAATGGGATTAGTGCTCTTATAAAAAGCATTCCAGAGGGGACCTTGAAGATGGCGGAAGAGTAAGACGCGGAGATCGCCTTCCTCCCCACGGATACACCAGAAATACATCCACACGTGGAACAACTCCTACAGAACTCCTACTGAAGGCTGGCAGAAGACCCCAGACCTCCCAAAAGGCAAGAAACTCCCCACGTAACTGGGTAGGGCAAAAGAAAAAACAGAGACAAAAGAATAAGGACGGCACCTGCACCAGTGGGAGGGAGCTGTGAAGGAGGAAAAGTTTCCACACACTAGGAAGCCCCTCCGCGGGCGGAGACTGCGGGAGGCAGAGGGGGGAGTTTCGGGACCGCGGAGTAGTGCACAGCGACGGGTGCGGAGGGCAAAGCGGGGAGATTCCTGCACAGACGATCGGTGCTGACCGGCACTCACCAGCCCGAGTGGCTTGTCTGCTCACCCGCCGGGGCGGGCGGGGCTGCGAGCTGAGGCTCGGGTTTTGGTTTTGGACGGAGCTCAGGGAGAGGACTGGGGTTGGCGGCTTGAACATAGCCTGAAGGGGTTAGTGCACCACGACTAGCCGGGAGGGAGTTCGGGGAAAAGCCTGCACCGGCCGAAGAGGCAAGAGACTTTTTCTTCCCTCTTTGTTTCCTGGTGCGCGAGGAGAGGGGTTTAAGAGCGCTGCTTAAAGGAACTCCAGAGACGGGCGCGAGCCGCGGCTAAAAGCGCGAACCCCAGAGACGGGCGCGAGCCGCGGCTGAAGGCGCGAGCCCCCGAGACGGGCGCGAGCCGCGGCTGAAAGCGCAAACCCCAGAGACGGGCGCGAGCCGCAGCTAAAACCGCGGACCCCAGAGACGGGCGGGAGACGCTAAGGCTGCTGCTGCCGCCACCAAGGGGCCTGTGTGCGAGCACAGGTCACTCTCCACACCCCTCTTCCGCGGAGCCTGTGCAGCCCGCCACTGCCAGGTTCCCGGGATCCAGGGACAACTTCCCCGGGAGTACGCACGGCGGGTCTCAGGCTGGTGCAACATCACGCCGGCCTCTGCCGCAACGTCACGCTGCCTCTGCAGCCGCAGGCCCGCCCCGCACGCAGTGCCCCTCCTTCCCCCATCCCCCAACCCCCGGCCTGAGTGAGCCGGAGGCCCCGAATCAGCGGCTCCTTTAACCCCGTCCTGTCTGAGCGAAAAAACAGACGCCCTCCAGCGACCTACACGCAGAGGCAGGGCCAAATCCAAAGCTGAGCTCCTGTGAGCTGTGAGAACAAAGAAGAGAAAGGGAAATCTCTCCCAGCAGCCACAGAAGCAGCGGATTAAAGCTCCACAATCAACTTGATATACCCTGCATCTGTGGAATACCTGAATAGACAAGGAATGATCCCAAATTGAAGAGGTGGAATTTAGGAGCGAGATCTATGATTTTTTTCCCTTTTCCTCTTTTTGTGAATGTGTACGTGTATGCTTCTGTGTGAGATCCTGTCTGTATACTCTTGCTTCCACCATTTGTCCTAGGGCTCTATCCGTCCATGACTTTTTTTTAAAAATTCTTTTTCTTAATAATTAAGTTTAATTGTAATAACTTTATTATACTTTACCTTCGTTCTTTCTTTCTTTCCTTCCTTCCTTCCCTCCTTTAGACAACGAATCACCCCAAATTGAGGAGGTGGTCTCAGGGAGCAGGATTTATGATTTATCCCCCTTTACCTCTTTTTGTGAAGGTGTATGTGTATGCTTCTGTGTAAGATTTTCTCTGTATAGCTTTGCTTCCAACATTTGTCCTAAGGTTCTATCCGTCCCTTTTTCTTTTCTAAATATTTTTTAATTCAATAACTATATTATACTTTATTTTATTTTTAGTGTATCATCTTTCTTTCTGTCTTTTTTCCTTCTTTCCCTCCTTCCTTCCTTCCTCCCTCCCTCCCTCCCTCCCTCCTTTCTTTCCTTCTTTGCTTCTTTCTTCCTTCCTTCCTTTCCTCCTTTCCTTCTTTCTTTACTCATACTTCTACTAATTCTCCCTACTTTTTCTCCCTTTTATTCTGAGCTGTGTGGATGAAAGGCTCTTGGTGCTCCAGCCAGGAGTCAGGGCTCTGCCTCTGAGGTAGGAGAGCCAACTTCAGGACACTGGTCAACAAGAGACCTCCCAGCTCCACATAATATTAAACGGTGGAAATCTCCCAGAGACCTCCATCTTAACACCAGCACCCAGCTTCACTCAACGACCAGCAAGCCACAGTGCTGGACAACCTATGCCAAACAACTAGCAAAACAGGAACACAACCCCACCCATTAGCAGAGAGGCTGCCTAAAATCATAATAAGGCCACAGACACCCCAAAACACACCACCAGACGTGAACCTGCCCACTAGAGAGACAAGATCCAGCCTCATCCAGCACAACACAGGCACTAGTCCCCTCCACCAGGAAGCCTACACAACCCACTGAAACAACCTTAGCCACTGGAGACAGACATCAAAAACAACGGGAACTACGAAAGTGCAGCCTGCAAAAAGGAGACCCCAAACACAGTAAGATAAGCAAAATGAGAAGACAGAAAAACACACAGCAGATGAAGGAGCAAGATAAAAACCCACCAGACCTAACAAATGAAGAGGAAATAGGCAATCTACCTGAAAAAGAATTCAGAATAATGATAGTAAGGATGATCCGAAATCTTGGAAGTAGAATGGACAAAATGCAAGAAACAGTTAACAAGGACCTACAAGAACTAAAGATGAAACAAGCAACGATGAACAATGCAATAAATGAAATTAAAATCACTCTAGATAGGATCAATAGCAGAATAACTGAGGCAGAAGAACGGATAAGTGACCTGGAAGATAAAGTAGTGGAAATAACTACTGCAGAGCAGAATAAAGAAAAAAGAATGAAAAGAACTGAGGACAGTCTCAGAGACCTCTGGGACAACATGAAACGCACCAACATTCGAATTATAGGGGTTCCAGAAGAAGAAGAAAGAAAGAAAGGGACTGAGAAAATATTTGAAGAGATTATAGTTGAAAACTTCCCTAATATGGGAAAGGAAATAGTTAATCAAGTCCAGGAAGCACAGAGGGTCCCATACAGGATAAATACAAGGAGAAACACGCCAAGACACATATTAATCAAACTGTCAAAAATTAAATACAAAGAAAGCATATTAAAAGCAGCAAGGGAAAAACAACAAATAACACACAAGGGAATCCCCATAAGGTTAACAGCTGATCTCTCAGCAGAAACCCTACAAGCCAGAAGGGAGTGGCAGGACATACTGAAAGTGCTGAAGGAGAATAGCCTGCAACCAAGACTACTCTACCCAGCAAGGATCTCATTCACATTTGATGGAGAAATTAAAACCTTTACAGACAAGCAAAAGCTGAGAGAGTTCAGCACCACCAAACCGGCTTTACAACAAATGCTAAAGGAACTTCTCTAGACACGAAACACAAGAGAAGGAAAAGACCTATAGTAGCGAACCCAAAACAATATATAAAATGGAAATAGGAACATACATATCGATAATTACCTTAAATGTAAATGGACTAAATGCTCCCACCAAAAGACACAGATTGGCTGAATGGATACAAAAACAAGACCCTTATATATGCTGTCTACAAGAGACCCACTTCAGAACTAGAGACACATACAGACTGAAAGTAAGGGGATGGAAAAAGATATTCCATGCAAATGGAAACCAAAAGAAAGCTGGAGTAGCAATTCTCATATCAGACAAAATAGACTTTAAAATAAGGACTATTAAAAGGGACAAAGAAGGACACTACATAATGATCAAGGGATCGATCCAAGAAGAAGATATAACAATTGTAAATATTTATGCACCCAACATAGGAGCACCTCAATACATAAGGCAAATACTAACAACCATAAAAGGGGAGATCAACAGTAACACATTCATAGTAGGGGACTTTAATACCCCACTTGCACCCATGGACAGATCATCCAAAATGAAAATAAATAAGGAAACACAAGCTTTAAATGATACATTCAACAAGATGGACTTAATTGATATTTATAGGACACTCCATCCAAAAACAACAGAATACACATTTTTCTCAAGTGCTCATGGAACATTCTCCAGGATAGATCATATCTTGGGTCACAAATCAAGCCTTGGTAAATTTAAGAAAACTGAAATTGTATCAAGTATCTTTTCCGACCACAACGCCATGAGACTAGATATCAATTACAGGAAAAGATCTTTAAAAAATACAAACACATGGAGGCTAAACAATACACTACTTAATAATGAAGTGATCACTGAAGAAATCAAAGAGGAAATAAAAAAATACCTAGAAACAAATGACAATGGAGACACAACGACCCAAAACCTATGGGATGCAGCAAAAGCAGTTCTAAGGGGGAAGTTTATAGCAATACAAGCCCACCTTAAGAAGCAGGAAACATCTCGAATAAACAACCTAACCTTGCACCTCAAGCAATTAGAGAAAGAAGAACAAAAAAACCCCAAAGCTAGCAGAAGGAAAGAAATCATAAAAATCAGATCAGAAATAAATGAAAAAGAAATGAAGGAAACAATAGCAAAGATCAATAAAACTAAAAGCTGGTTCTTTGAGAAGATAAACAAAATAGATAAACCACTAGCCAGACTCATCAAGAAAAAAAGGGAGAAGACTCAAATCAATAGAATTAGAAATGAAAAAGGAGAAGTAACAACTGACACTGCAGAAATAAAAAAAATCATGAGAGATTACTACAAGCAACTCTATGCCAATAAAATGGACAATCTGGAAGAAATGGACAAATTCTTAGAAATGCACAACCTGCCAAGACTGAATCAGGAAGAAATAGAAAATATGAACAGACCAATCACAAGCACTGAAATTGAAACTGTGATTAAAAACCTTCCAACAAACAAAAGCCCAGGACCAGATGGCTTCACAGGTGAATTCTATCAAACGTTTAGAGAAGAGCTAACACCTATCCTTCTCAAACTCTTCCAAAATATAGCAGAGGGAGGAACACTCCCAAATTCCTTCTACGAAGCCACCATCACCTTGATACCAAAACCAGACAAGGATGTCACAAAGAAAGAAAACTACAGGCCAATATCACTGATGAACATAGATGCAAAAATCCTCAACAAAATACTAGCAAACAGAATCCAACAGCACATTAAAAGGATCATACAACATGATCAAGTGGGGTTTATTCCAGGAATGCAAGGATTCTTCAATATACGCAAATCTATCAATGTGATAAACCATATTAACAAATTGAAGGAGAAAAACCATATGATCATCTCAATAGATGCAGAGAAAGCTTTCGACAAAATTCAACACCCATTTATGATAAAAACCCTCCAGAAAGTAGGCCTAGAGGGAACTTTCCTAAACATAATAAAAGCCATATATGACAAGCCCACAGCAAACATCATCCTCAATGGTGAAAAACTGAAAGCATTTCCACTAAGATCAGGAACAAGACAAGGTTGCCCACTCTCACCACTCTTATTCAACATAGTTTTGGAAGTTTTAGCCACAGCAATCAGAGAAGAAAAGGAAATAAAAGGAATCCAAATCGGAAAAGAAGAAGTAAAGCTGTCACTGTTTGCAGATGACATGATACTATACATAGAGAATCCTAAAGATGCTACCAGAAAACTACTAGAGCTAATCAATGAATTTGGTAAAGTAGCAGGATACAAAATTAATGCACAGAAATCTCTGGCATTCCTATATACTAATGATGAAAAATCTGAAAGTGAAATCAAGAAAACACTCCCATTTACCATTGCAACAAAAAGAATAAAATATCTAGGAATAAACCTACCTAAGGAGACGAAAGACCTGTATGCAGAAAATTATAAGACACTGATGAAAGAAATTAAAGATGATACAAATAGATGGAGAGATATACCATGTTCTTGGATGGGAAGAATCAACATTGTGAAAATGACTCTACTACCCAAAGCAATCTACAGATTCAATGCAATCCCTATCAAACTACCACTGGCATTTTTCACAGAACTAGAACAAAAAATTTCGCAATTTGTATGGAAACACAAAAGACCCCGAATAGCCAAAGCAATCTTGAGAACGAAAAAAGGAGCTGGAGGAATAAGGCTCCCTGACTTCAGACTATATTACAAAGCAACAGTAATCAAGACAGTATGGTACTGGCACAAAAACAGAAAGATAGATCAGTGGAACAGGATAGAAAGCCCAGAGATAAACCCACGCACATATGGACACCTTATCTTTGATAAAGGAGGCAGGAATGTACAGTGGAGAAAGGACAGCCTCTTCAATAAATGGTGCTGGGAAAACTGGACAGGTACATGTAAAAGTATGAGATTAGATCACTCCCTAACACCATACACAAAAATAAGCTCAAAATGGATTAAAGACCTAAATGTAAGGCCAGAAACTATCAAACTCTTAGAAGAAAACATAGGAAGAACACTCTATGACATAAATCACAGCAAGATCCTTTCTGACCCACCTCCTAGAGTAATGGAAATTAAAACAAAAATAAACAAATGGGACCTAATGAAACTTCAAAGCTTTTGCACAGCAAAGGAAACCATAACCAAGACCAAAAGACAACCCTCAGAATGGGAGAAAACATTTGCAAATGAAGCAACTGACAAAGGATTAATCTCCAAAATTTACAAGCAGCTCATGCAGCTCAATAACAAAAAAACAAACAACCCCATCCAAAAATGGGCAGAAGACCTAAATAGACATTTCTCCAAAGAAGATATACAGAATGCCAACAAACACATGAAAGAATGCTCAACATCATTAATCATTAGAGAAATGCAAATCAAAACTACAATGAGATATCATCTCACACCAGTCAGAATGGCCATCATCAAAAAATCTAGAAACAATAAATGCTGGAGAGGGTGTGGAGAAAAGGGGACACTCTTGCACTGCTGGTGGGAATGTGAATTGGTTCAGCCACTGTGGAGAACAGTATGGAGGTTCCTTAAAAAACTACAGATAGAATTACCATATGACCCAGCAATCCCACTACTTGGCATATACCCTGAGAAAACCAAAATTCAAAAAGAGTCATGTACCAAAATGTTCATTGCAGCTCTATTTACAATAGCCAGGACATGGAAACAACCTAAGCGCCCATCATCGGATGAGTGGATAAAGAAGATGTGGCACATATACACAATGGAATATTACTCAGCCTTAAAAAGAAATGAAATTGAGCTATTTGTAATGAGATGGATAGACCTAGAGTCTGTCATACAGAGTGAAGTAAGTCAGAAAGAAAAAGACAAATACCGTATGCTAACACATATATATGGAATTTAAGGGAAAAAAATGTCATGAAGAACCTAGGGGTAAGATAGGAATAAAGACGCAGACCTACTGGAGAACGGACTTGAGGGTATGGGGAGGGGGAGGGGTGAGTTTTGATAGGGCGAGAGAGAGTCATGGACATATACATACTAACAAACGTAGTAAGGTAGATAGCTGGGGGGAAGCAGCCGCAAGGCACAGGGATATTAGCTCGGTGCTTTGTGACAGCCTGGAAGGGTGGGATGGGGAGAGTGGGAGGGAGGGAGACGCAAGAGGGAAGACATATGGGAACATATGTATATGTATAGCTGATTCACTTTGTTATAAAGCAGAAACTAACACACCATTGTAAAGCAATTATACCCCAATAAAGATGTTTAAAAAAAAAAAAAAAAAAGATGCAAATGTAGAGAATGGACTTGAGGACATAGGGAGTGGGAGTGGTAAGCTGGGATGAAGTGAGAGAGTGGCATGGACTTATAAATGCTAACACATGTAAAATAGATAGCTTGTGGGAAGCAGCCACACAGCACAGGGAGATCAGCTCGGTACTTTGTGATCACCTAGAGGGGTGGGATGGGGGGTGTGGGAGGGAGACACAAGAGGGAGGAATTATTGGGATATGTGTATATGTATATGTGTAGCTGATTCACTTTGTTATAAAGCAGAAACTAACACAGCATTGTAAAGCAATTATACTCCAATAAAGATGTTTAAAAACTAAAAATAAAATAAAATAAAATAAAAATAAAAAAATAAAAAAAAATAAAAAGCATTCCACAGAACTTCCTAGTCCCTTCCACCATGTGAGGACACAGTGAGAAGTTGTCCTCTATGAACCAGGAAGTGGGCCCTCACCAGCCACCACACAGAATCTGCCTGCCCTGTGATCTTGGACTTCCCAGTCTCCAGAACTATGAGAAGTGAATATCTGCTGTTTATAAGCCTCTCAATATTTTGTTAGTGGTATTTTGTTATCACAGCCAGAGTGAACTAAGACCCTCAAAAAATTGAATCCTGTAGTATGTAAAAAAGATAATATGAAAATAAAAATCATGATGAGATACCAATACACATCTATTAGAATGTCTTTTTTTCTTTAATTGACAACAAGCTAGCAAGGACACAAAGTGACAGAAACGCTCATGCATAGTTGGTGGGAATGCAAAATGGCACAACCACTCTAGAAAATGATGTCTTATAAAGTTAAACATACATTTACCACAGCAATTACTGACCAATACCACACTTTGGCATTTACCCAAGTGAAATGAAAATTATATTCACACAAATATTACAGTAATTTTAAAACAATTTTATTAGTATCACCAGAAACTAAAAATAACACTAATGCCCCTGAACTGGAGAACAGATAAATTATGGTACATCCGTACAGTGAAATACCATTCAGCAATGAAAAGGAATGAACTATTGATACATGTGAGAAACTGATGAATCTGAAATGTATTATGCTAAGAGAAAAAAGCCTTTCTCCACAGGCTATATACTATATAATTCCATATATATTACCCTCTAGAATAGACAAAGCAATAGGGATAGAGAATCAGTCAGTGATTGTCAGATATTAATAGTGGGGGAAGTGTTTGACTACAGAGCGTAGCATGAGATAATTTCTGATGGAGTGATAGAACTGTTCTGTATCTTGATTGTGGTGGTGTTTGTGCTACATATGCATATGTCATATGTCAAATTTGTCATATGTCATATGCATATGTCAAAATTCATAGAACTCTATGCTAAAAAGGACACATTTTCTGCATGTAAATTTTTTTAATTTAAAAATATTCCATGGATGTTGGAAAATAATTTATTTCCCTATTTGTTGAATGTAATGTTTTATATGCATCCTAATTTTGGCTGTATGCCATCTATCGTTTTCTGGAAAAGTTATAATAAAATCTCCTACTACAATTGATAATTTGTCAATTTTAACCTTAATACTATTAATATTTGCTTTATGCATTTTTGAAGCATTATATGTTTTTCAATATATATACATTCAGGGTTGTTGTATCTTTCTAGAGAATTATGACATCCTTTCATCATAAGTCTTTTTTTGGTTCAGTTTATTTTGCCTTTTATTAATGTAGCAAAAGTGAATTTAGTTGTGTTCATCTTTGCCTGCATATGTTTTTCCATTTCAATATTTTCTATATCATCATGTTTAGGTACATTTCTCATAAATAGTATACAATTGGATTTTTAAAATATGATTTGAAACTACCTATCTTTTAAGAAGTAAATTTAGATTTAAATCTACATTAAATTAAATTTAGTTTATAGATTAACATTATTATTACTGCTCTGTTTTGACTTGTTTTTATTATCTTTTAATTTTTACTTTGTTTTCCCTGCTGTTTATTTGCTTATATTCTTCCCCTTTCCTTTATTGAGCAACACAGACTTCTGTTGGTTTGGTTTTGTTTTACACTATATTGCTCACCTTAGAGTGGTGGTCCTTAAATATTTAACATGCATTCTTGGCCTAATAGAGTGAAAGTTTAGTCAGTATTTATATCTCTCTCCAAAAAATCAAAGGGTCTGAGAAAGCTTGAAGTTCAACTGTTTATCTGTGAATTTTCCATGCAATTAGAGCACCACTTTTTTGAGGCACTCAAAATTAGTTACCACCATTATTTTATTATTCCTTTTGGCATTCATTGCTTATTTAGATTGATCTATAGGTTAATCAGACATGCTAATCCACATTTTAATCAATTACTCTGATTCTTGCATCCTGTTCTTCTGTGTTCCCTATCCTTTTTAAAGTGCATTGTTTGATGTTTCCTTTAGTGGTTCTGAATAAGAATCCTCTTAGTCCTAATTTTTCTGAATGATTTTATTTTGTTTCTATTCTTCTGTAACGTGTTTTTTGGTCCTGGGTAACAGAAATGGATTCTAAGCCTCTCAGTTGAGGCAAAAGCACTAAGCACCTCGAATCTAAGTGCACTAATTTTTTAGCTATTTATACCACCCATGAAAGGATTGCTAAAGGCAATTTTCCTGCAAAACTGTTACTACCACACCCACTCCTCATTCAATATAAGAGGAAGTTCAGGAAAATGGAAGGTGAATTTTTGTGGGATGCCCAATTCACGAAGAATGTTTTTTATTTTTATTTCTCCTTATGTATCCCTCCATGTGAAAGAAATGTATATTTTCCCTTTCTGAAGCCAGGAGAGGGAGAAACAAAGAAAATCACTAAAACAAATTAGGGTATCCAAACCACTTACTTTCCTCTAAGTCAGGTAATCACGAGTATCTCTCACATAAAATTATCCAGACCATTTACTTGGCCAAGAGAGAGCCTGGAGTTGCTGGGATATGGAAACAGGGACAGAAAAAATGCTAAGAGATGTCAGTGATGCAGCCAACACTTCCACCATTTGGCTTCACAGGGAGCGAATGAGTTTCTCAGAATTTTCTAAAGCCCTCAGCTGCCTTATCAGTATATATGAACTATATATGAACCTTATGAACTATAGCAGGAGCTAAAGAGGGGGAAAAAAAGAGTTAGAACCAAAGCCAAATTCCCACATCAGAGATAACACAGGGGAAAGACACAGGAGTCTCAGAAGAACCAATTAATGGTCCATTTGTATGGGTGCAACTATAGAAACTAGAAGGTTGTCAGTCTCAGCCAGAGATGTACGAATGAAGATTTCCAGACTCCAATCAGGACAATTATTTAAAAATTGTAATATCCCAATGAGTTGTTGCTTCTCTATAAACCAGTAAAACCTAAATAATATTTTGGGAAGGTATAGAATTACAAATTTCTATTTTTGTTTCTTCTGGAGCTCCAGTTAATTTCCTGACTTAAGAGTTGTGTCCCATATAGGGAGACAATGTCAAAGTCTGGCGTTGGAATGGGTTTTTAGTTTCTCTAACGTAACTTTGTTTTTCTTCTTAACCATAATTCATAATTTTTTAAAAAACCCAGTATTCCTTACTACTTCCTTAGACTGGTGGCAAACTTTAGGTAGGCTCTTTTCACAAATAAAGTAGACCGGTCTTTGTTGAAGCCTCACCTCCACATTCCCATTGAGACGCTAAAATTCCAATCTTCAGTCTTTAAAGCCCACATACCATTTCAACCTCACTACTATATAAATTCCCATTACTTCACTTCCTTTGTATGGCACAGGCTTAAAATTTTTCCTAATTTCTACAACTTGAGTAATTTCTTTCTATGAATTAATTACATATTGAAAAAAGTTTATATTTTTTAGTAGTGTCAGATCAAAAGCCAAATGTCAAAGTATGACTTTTATCAGTTAATTCCCTATATCCTCCTTATATAGGGTAAAACCAATATATTTAAATGACTTCATATCCACATATTTAACTTTTTATTAGTGATCTGAAATGACATTTAAATATGCTTTCAAATGTTAGACTCTGCTATGGCCTGAATGTTTGTGTCCCTCCAGAATTCATGTGTTGAAATCCTGATACCCAGTATGATGATATTAAGAGGTGGGCTTTGGGGAGATGCTTAGGTCCTGAGGGTGGAGCCCACATGAGTGGGATTAGTGCTTATTAAAGAAACCCCATCTCTTATTAAAGAGATCCCTCGCCCCCTTCCACCATGTGAGGATATGATGAGAAGTCTGTGACCCTGAAGAGGGCCTTCACCCAACCATGCTGGTACCCTGATCTTGGACTTCCACAGTTTCTCAGAACTGTGAAAAATAAATTTCTGTTATTTATAAGCCTCCAGTCTATGGAACTTTGGCCCAAAATGACCGAGACAGGCTCTGTAGCCAATCAAATGTCTATGATGCAAAATCCCATTTTGGTGTTAAATGAATTTTGTTGATAAAAAAATTAGAATATCACTTGTAATCTTGTAAATACACACATGCATGTACACACACACTAAATTATAACTAGTTTCAGGTACACCCTGGTTGTCTCCATGACTGGATTCCTGTTCTCTTGCTAACTTTCACTGACTTTCTGAAAATATCAATAGTAGCGAAAGCCATGTTCTGAATAAGCAGGTTTCAACTCCTGTTATTTCATCACTGGACTCCTCCCAAACTGAGTTTGGCAAGAGTCATTCTGAAATCAACAAAGGAAGTCACAGAAGAACAAATTGGGGTCATCTGACTCATTCCACTTGTGACGTAAAGTGCATTTGAACCCACATCTCCAGAGGGGAAAGTTAGTTATAAAGTATTGCAAATCAACTAATGTCACTTGTTTCAATTTCTTTTAAACTTTGAGTCAGAGGGGAAACAAGGTGGAGAAAGATGAGAAAGAGAAATGAGTATTTTTAAATAGGACATTTCCAAATTGCTGAAAATAATTTTTATATCATAAATTTAGAAATAATTTCAAAGGAGAGGATCATATGATCCATAAGCTTTACTAAGTCATCTTTTAAAAAATATTTTAAATTGTACTTCTAAAATAAAAAGCAGTATTTTATTTATTAAAATCCTGTTTTGATATTCCGTTCCTGAGTTCAAAATACTACATACCCCCAGAAGTCTAAAACTAAAGTATTAAGCACTCAAACTTATTTATCCTTCCTTCTCTAGATAAAATCTCATGTTCTTAAGTTTTAGACAATTGTATTGTTAGAAAACTATTGTTTTAATTATATCTATATTAACAAAAATATTATGAAAAGTAAATATTTAATCGCATATAGTTTGTCTATTAACATCATATATTTCCAAAAATATGGTTAACAGGTACTATCAAACATTTCTACCTCAGACTCAAGAGACTGTTGATATGAGCTCTTTGCTTCCTATGAGTTACTTGGGGACATAAAGACAATCCAGAGAGGAACAGAGAATGTTCTTCTCTATGTTTACTGCACTACAAAATCACTAGTGTTAAGAACGAGGGATGTGCTTTTGTTATTGAATTTGCTGCCACTAAAAACATTAGTAGAACAATCAATTCTATTTGTCCATTCTAGTCTTTACTTAAGCTCTTTTCCTCATGCTTCCTTTTCTCATCTTTAACCCTGTTGTCTCCTGCTTCTATGAGTATTTCGTTTCCTTCCTTTTTGTCCTCTATATCTCTTCCTATTCAATCAAGTATTTTGAAGGCTAGCTTAAAGACCAACACACAATGTTCTTGCACAACAATCTCTTTTCCAACAGATTCCTCTTCTAAAGAAAAGCACTTCTACTGAATGACTTATAGTGGATGTGCAGATGCCACTCCAGCTATGCTTGGAGTGAAGCTGATTAAATTATTTTTCACTTATGATGTATGTATATTTTTTTTAATGAAACTAAGTTTTATAGGTCCCTAAAAATAAAGTCTTTCAAGAATGATAAAAATATTTTTATAGGAATTTTGTAATGTATTCCCCTAAGAAGATCATAGGTTCATATTAATGATACGTTCATCTTAGCTTCACTATGTTGTTCTCTGAAGAAGCATGTTAAAGGTTTTTTACTGGTGGACTAACAAGCAACAGTATGTAATGTTGGGAGAGAGATCAACCAGGTACAGGGATAGACATGCTTTTCTGACGAAGTGCCATCATTGACAATTAGGCCATTTATTAACTACTCAACATATTCCATGCTCTTAGCTAAACACATTACACACATTACTGCACCTCATCCTTCCAACCAATCTTGTAATTCTGAGTATTTTTAACAAGATTTAGTAGATGAGGAGACAGCCACAGATCGGCTAGGTAATTTTTCCATGATCACATTAGCAATAAAGGAACATTCAAACACAGGTCTGTCTGTCTCCAAAGACAGTGCTGTTGCCTACCAGGCAAACCATGTATCTACTGGAAAATAGGAAACTAAATCCATTATATAAAAGAAGGAAGAAAAAGAAGATATGGGAATCTAGATTACCCTGAAAATGGAAAACATGAAAAATAAACCAAAAGTCCCAAGAATGCTGTAAAAGTAAAGTATCATTAAGTTCTTGGCCAATGGCACAAATAATTTGTACATAAAACTAAAACATGAATAAAAATTAGAATTATTCATGAAAATGTACAGCTTTTATTTATGTTTTTCCTATATAATACAATGATCACCTTTCTCCTTTTCTAATTCAAAAGCAACATTTACTCTCATATTAAAGAAGAAAATTTGGAAGGTTTACTGAGTGTTAAGGACTGTAAACTTCAGTAAGTAACAGGCTCTTGCTCATTCCTTGCACAAAATTTCAAAATTAGTTAGGAGTTTTATATGTAACTCTTAAATCTCTACTTGTAAAGTATATAGAACTGCTGATCAAATGTTACAGTTAATTTTACATTGTCCTATATTTTAATGTGCTTTTCAAGAAAAGTAATATATCAATGACTTTACTAAAAACATAATTGCAAAGTGTCCATGGGTGTTACTAACATATCAAAAAAGAACTGATTTATTATCATGTGAAATATACAAAGTAGTGAGAAGGAACATTTCCTATATATATTTATTTAACCAGAATCTAAAGGAGTCCTTATTTGTACTTTATTGAGATTGAAACCATCCAGGGAACCTCAGAGTAACAATAGAAAGAATGGGACTCTTCCTTTAAAGATAATTTTCTCCCACCAGGAAATTAAATGTTTCTCCTGGCAGCAAGTAAAGTACACAGAGGAATGTAGGCTCACACGTATACCTCTTCAAAGTTAATCAGAAACCAGGGTTACCCAAGGTTCAGACTAAAGGGTGGGGGTAGGGACAATTTCATCTCTAGATATTATTTGAGCATATAAGCCAAGTTAGAAGTATTAGCTAAAATGTTTGTTCTTCTAGTAGGGTATTATGAAAGAATTAAATGCAGTAAACTGTAACACCTTCATATGACTAAAGGAAGGGAAGGAACTAGCATCTGCCTTAAAGATGGCCCAGGTTATATTTTGTGTGTTCAAAGTTGTAATATATGGATGCATATATTTGACTCACAGTTCATCAAAATATATGTAATAAGGAATCATCTAAAAGTGCTCATCTAGGCAAAGGTGGTTTTATTCAGGGGAATGAACAATAAATTTAGAATGAGAATCAGTAAGTTAATATGGGGTCAGTCAGTAGTTGCTATGACAACTTATAAATGTTCTGTAACATTTGTGAGCCTCAGTTTCCTCAACTGTAAAAACTGAGATAACCAGAATACCTAGCTTACAAGAGTGCTGTGAGAACAGAATGAAATAATACATGTGAGAGGGTTCCATATATTTTCTACCTCTATGCAAATGTAAAATAGTATTATCAGTCATATCTGTAAGTCAAAAAGGGCCATAGATAAAATTTAGCTACAGGGACACATGGAATCTGAGAACATACACATTACAGAACATGAATGCCCCTGACTCCTCAGGGCCAACACTGGGTAAGTAAATGTCTCCTTGCTCTGGAATCCTGTGTTAGTCTAGGCTGAATGAGCTCATGTGAATAGCAAAGTGAGACTGGCACTAGAGAGACATCTAGTGTTTGAATTAACAGAAGAGCAGATTTGGAGGTTGAAATAATTTTGTTAAAGAAAGAAAGAAATATTCTGCGTCCAAATAAAACCATACAAAAATTAAATCAACATTATAAAAATGTTCCTACATCATTTCAAATCCTCTAGAAATGTGAAAAATTTTGTATTTGAATTTTCAATTCATACGCAGACATTTTAAGGAGAGCCAGGAGTCAAGGAATGTAACTCTAGGAATTCCTTTTTTAAGACAGTTACCACCTAACAGGGTAGAGTTTGGTGTGAAAAGGAGAGCAGATAGGTCTGGAAGAGAGGATAAATGAAAAGCAGAGGGAGATTTCATTAGGTAGAAATCAGTGAAGGAAAAATAATTAGGGGCTATGTCTATGGAGAAGGTGAGAAAAGGCTGTGGCAGAAGACCAGACAAGAAGATTCTACGTTATTAGTAGTAATGCACCCTGCTAAAAATGCAATTTGTTGATTATTATTTAATTATCCTCACTTGTAATGCATCAAGAGTAAGTAAGCTTACAGATTTTAATAACTGGACATCAACAAAAGCATTTTCACCTCAAATAGTTAATAGATACTTATTAAATGATTATGATGAGTCAGGAATCTTCTAGATATTCGGAATGCATCAATTAACAAAACAGATAAAGACCCTTGGACCTGGAGTTTATATTCTAGATAAGAAGAAAGACAATAAGTAATAAACAGAATAAATAAGCAAAATGTATGGCATATAAAAAGGAAGTAATTCAAAAAATAATATAATAAAAAATATGGAAAAAAATGAGAAGTAGAATAGAATAGAAGACATAGGGTGTGTGTGGCAAAAGGTAAAGGGAATTCAATTTTTGCTAAAGTAACAGTATAACTAATCTCTCCCACCAAAAAGTGAAAAATGAGAATAACCTGGGCCATCTTTAAGGCAAATGTTAGTTCTTTCCCCTCCCACTGTAAATAAAACTTGTTAGTCACAGTTCCATGTTAGTTAACTCAAGTTTTTGGTTGGAATAAGTTAAGTAGTGGAAGCAATCATATTTATGCGTAATTTCTTATAGTTTTCCATACCTTAAAGTCCTCACCTAACATCTCTCTAATTGCTGTTGTTTCAATTTATAAACTTATCAAAGTTCCCTGCCACTGCAAAGATTCCATAAATGATTTTCGGTGGTCATAGTAACAATAAATGCAGAACTTCTTCCTTCTATTTACGTGTTTAGAATCTATAGATATATGTCCCTAAATATATGAATAAAATATATTAATTAGCTTTTTCTTCCCTAAATTCTGAGAATCACTAAACTCTAGTAATGTCAAGCAGAAGAGATAAAGTACTCTTATCCCCAAGATTGAGAAGGATTTTTTAAGGAAATACTTGGTAAAAATGGAATGCAGATCAATCTTGGTGTTTAGAAAACTCTTAGAAACATTTGTTGAATTGTTTTTTATTTTTTTATTGAGGTATACGTAAATTGTTATATAAGTTTCAGGTGTACAACACAGTGATTCACATTTTTTAAGGTTATATTCCATTTATAGTTATTATAAAATATGGACTACTTGCCCTGAGTTGTACAATATATCCTTGTAGCTTATTTATTTTGTACATAGTAGTTTGTACCTCTTAATCTTCTACCCCTATCTTGCCCATTGCCCTCTCCCCTCGCCCCGTAGGTATCCACTAGTTTGTTCTCTATATCTGTGAGTCTGCTTCTTTTTTGTTGTATTCACGTTTGTTTTATTTTTTAGATTTATTTTTATTTTTTAGATTCTACATCTAAGTGCTCTACAGTATTCATACAGAATTCAAACACAGTATTCGTCTTCTCTGTCTGACATTTCACTTAGCATAATACCCTCCATGTCCATCCATGTTGTTGTAAATTTCAGTCTTTTTATGGCTGAGTAGTATTCCATTGTGTATATATACCACATTCACCTGTTGATAAACACTTAGGTTGCTTCCATATCTTGGCAATTGTAAACAATGCTGCTGTGAACACTGGGGGGCATGTATCTTTTCAATTAGTGTTTTTGGAAAATATGCTATTGTTATTAGCATCCAACTACTGAATGGATAAGAGATGATATATTTAAGGGACATATATACATTATTATTACGCATACCAAAATAGTCAAATATTTTTCAGGAGTTTTATGCTGGTGATTTCTCCCTGAAATTTTTCTAAATAGTAACATAATCTTTTTTGTTTAGTTTGTTCCCATTATAAAAGAGACTTTTATTCTTCATGTTGATATCTATTCTATATCATCATCTTTTTGTTAATGTATGTCATATGTTACTCTTTAATAGCTCTCTTAACTAAAAACATAACAACACATATAATTATGTTTTGCTATGTACTTTGGTATGATTTTTTTTATTTTGCAGTAAACTTGTGCTATCACAATTCTACAGTAACTCCCAGGTTTAAATTCCAATATTTAAAATTTCTGTACCCAACATTTTTTGTGATAAAATCTGTCAAAAATGTTATTTTTCCTTTTATTATGATAAAATGTAGTACTATAACTCTAGCAAACATTAGAGAGTTTTCTCCCCAAGACATCTATGTTCATATACTCTACGTAACCAAAAAATAATAATAAATTTTGGTATGCACAGAAGTTCATATACCAACTTATTCTTATTTGCCATTATTACAGAAGTCATATTTCTTGATTCAAAAATCCTTGCATACAGCCTTATATTGCTTGCTCCCCTCTGGTTTCTGGTCATGAAATGGTCATATTTAAGATTCAAAATCACAATGAGAATTGCCTAATTGTGTGATGAGAGAAGAATCGAACTCCTTACTCACTTTTCATTTTGTTATAAGTGACAGTTATCAAACATTTCAATTATTTTCAATCAACAGAAAAACTTTCTTGTAATTTCAAATTCTTTAGCAAACACACATACACAGGACAGAAATTGTTGGAATAGAAAGATTATATGATACTTTTTTATTCAGATTATTTATTTTCATTACTTATTCTGAAAGAGAAGGTTGATCTCAAATGTCACTTTATCTTAGTTCCTGTTGAGTTGGAATGTCACATATAGAAATTCATACCTTGTTTAAAATGTGAATATCACTGAAATATTGGTCTAAGATCTTATTACTATGAGACACTTTGTTATGATTTTATTCAGTTTGCTCTGTAAGACTCTGAAGTGTTATAGAAAATGATTATTTCTTACGTGTCATCCACATAATATCCAACTATAACATTGCAATATGGGATTTTAAAAAGGTAATGGTCCTGAGACATAACACTGCAGAACTGAATCCAGCAGGTTATCAGAAGTGTGCTTCAGAACCATCCCTGTCTTCAAAACAGAGTCTATCCAAATCCTTACATGAATTTTCTCTGGCTGGTCCTATATACTGGTATCCCACAGAATGGTATAGAGATTTTCTTAAGGCAAACTTAAGGACAGAAAGCATCTGCCCACAATCATGGAAGCTGATAATGCAAACATACCCCTCATTTCAGTATAATTCAACCTTATGCCTATAAAAGGAGTCCTTAAATGATCAGAAAGCTATGGATCATCTAGAGTTGGAATTTCACCTGAAGACTAGATATTTTTCACATAAAAAGGCCATTAATAATAGATGTATATCCATAATTCACTACATAGTTTGAAACTTACAGATTTGGCCAAGTTGGAAGATTCAAAACACTGAAAATATTTTATTAATATGATTTTCTGGTTTCAAGTCTGTGATAAAAATTACATAATAGATTGGGAGTTTGGGATTGACATGTACACACTGCTATGTTTAAAATAGATAACCAGCAAGGACCTACTATATAGCACTGGGAACTCTGCTCAGTATACTGTAATAACCTAAATGGGAAAAGAATAGATACATTTATATGTATAAGTGAATCACTTTGCTGTACACCTGAAACTAACACAACATTGTTAATCAACTATACTCCAATATAAGATTAAAAAAATTTTTAATAAAAAATAATACACAGGAGCACATTTCAATCTAACTACTCATGTATAATTGTGAGAATAATCACAGCCATCAATGAGTAGCATGAACCCATGAGGATGTAAAGCCTTTTAAGTGAAATAATTTCATTTAATTCTCATAACAACTCTTTGAGGTAGATACAATTATTTATATAACAGATGAGGAAATTAAGACTGAGAATTTCAACAAGTTTCCCGACTAAGTAACGTTGGCTGGAATTCATTCTAAGTCTATTGTCTCCAGAGCCAAAACCATTAAACGCTATGCTTTACTGGTGAACTCGAGTATTTAAAGCTCAATATCTAAAAACTGTACCTGAAACCTAGCCTTGATCCTATGTCTATAAGAGGTAACAAAAATTGGAAAACAAGTTACAATGCAAACTGGAAAGATTTGTGGCTAGGTGAAGAGCTCCTGGTATTCAAGGGCACATATTTACAGTAGACAATAGATGCCTGAAAGATTGAATAAGCTGTGCAGCAAAAGGCAAATTTATATCCTCACACTTTCAGGGACAAAGTGGCACAGTGGAAAGAACACCACATTTAAAGTCAAACAAGCCTTCTCTAGCTCCACCACTTAGCAGCTGTGAGATCTTAATCACTGTTCTTAAACTCTGTTTTGCCTCCTTTTCTTTGGGGAATAATATACCTATTTCCTATTTTGTATTGAGGATTTAGTGGCACAATGTACCTTCAGTTACTGACACTCAGAACGTGCTATGAGTGGTATTATCTCTAAAAAACAACTTTCGGGGCTTCCCTGGTGGTGCAGTGGTTAAGAATCCGCTTGTCAATGCAGGGGACACGGGTTCAAGCCCTGGTCGGGGAAGATCCCACATGCCACGGAGCAACTAAGCCCGCGAGCCACAACTACTGAGCCCGTATGCCACAACTACTGAAGCCCACGCGCCTAGAGCCTGTGCTCTGCAGCAAGAGAAGCCACCGCAATGAAAAGCCCGCACACGGCAATGAAGAGTGGCCCCTGCTCGCTGCAACTAGAGAAAAGCCCATGCGCAGCAACGAAGACCCAACGCAGCCAAAAATAAATATATTTTTAAATGCACGTTTTACAAAATTCAATATTTTCAATGTTTAATTTTTAGAATAAATTTTTCCCATTATTTTTGAAAGTCATTTTTAACAAATTTTTTTGGTATAAATTTATTTATGTATTTATTTTTGGCTGCATTGTGTCTTCGTTGCTGCACGTGGACTTTTCTCTAGTTGCAGCGAGCGGGGGCCACTCTTCATTGCCCTGCGCGGGCTGTTCATTGCAGTGGCTTCTCTTGTTGCAGAGCATGGGCTCTAGGCGCGTGGGCTTCAGTAGTTGTGGCACGTGGGCCCTAGAGCACAGGCTCAGTAGTGTGGTGCACGGGCTTAGTTGCTCTGCAGCATGTGGGATCTTCCCAGACCAGGGCTTGAACCTGTGTCCCCTGCATTGGCAGGCAGATTCTTGACCACTGCACCACCAGGGAAGTCCCAAAACATGCACTTTTTTAGGACATCCATTTAAAAATTTTTCTCATGTATATATGGACTAAAATTTGGTTAGTGAATTTTTTCTTAACACATGCAATTTTAATAACATATAGCTAGATACAACCCTAACAGGCTACCTATGTTAGCAAACTACAAGGGCAAGGATAGCTTGATAAGTATATTTGGACATATTTTCACCTATATAGACAGCCATTATGGTGAAAACTCCTGAAATATTATTCACTTGAATGGCTATATTTTTACAGTAATTTTGTTTCAAATATGTCTTACCTTTAGAAAATTATTTTATGAAAAATTTTCATCTGCTGAACAATGTTTTCTGAAGCACAAAATTTTTATCAATTTGCTGCTTAAATTAGAATCTTGATTATAAACTAAAAGCATTCCCCCTAATCCTTTAATCCATTCACCACATTTTTACAAAGAATGAAACATGGATCTGAGGTTATGTGACTTGCTCAAGGCTTACGTGTGTCTGACTCTTGACCCAGGGACATTTTCATCAAGTAAGTGTCCTCCCTCTTTAGATGCCTTTTCCTTAAAGCTTTTCATTTTGAAATAATTACACAGTGACAGGAACTAGAAAAAATAGTACACAGAGTCTTTCATACCCTTCATCTAGCTTTGGCCAGTATTGCATCATATAAAACTATAGAACAATGTCAAAACCAGGAAATTGACATTGGTTTAATACTGTTAACTAGACTATAGATGCTATTCAATTTCACCATTTTTACATGCATTCACTTCTGTGTGTGTGTGTGTGTGTGTGTGTGTTTCTGTGTGTGTGGTTCTATATAATTTTATCCTACTTATAAAGATGCTTTTGCTAATGCAGTCAATGATAGGAAGCATTAATAGCTGAATGACAAATAATGCCAGAATGACTGGGCTGCTTGCTTTTTTAAGTTTTCATGTCTCATAAATCAAGTTCTTTTAGATTTGACATAATATCTTTGCTCCTCTGATTGGAAAAACCTGAGCAAATAACTAAACTAAAGATTTTGAATGTCAAGTTTTCATTCCATGAATAATGAACTTGAAGCAAATGGTCTGAGGTTAATAGTAGAAAATTGGTCACATTATTTGAGGCTATCCTCTATTTTATGCAGAGGAAAGCAATTAGATGACAACATCTTCACACATGTTTATACCTCCAGAAAGGGGTCTGTGCTTCAGGCTTTTGTGGAAAGCACACCGCACCAGCTACTTATGACTCAAGATCAGTGTCTGCTTTGCACAGCATGAGAGAACAGGTGGGTCATAGATGGCCATACATGTTATATTTAATACACTTGCCAGTTTGCCTTGTGTTTTCTTTATTTCTGCAGATGTGTCATAAGGAAATTGAGTCAGTCTATTTTTGGCTCTTGCTATAAATATCCAAGCTGATTTTATGAAGGCACATGTTGGTAATAAAATACTCATTGCCTCCTACAAGCACAAGAAAAAAAAGTTAAAGGATTATTTTGAGAAATGTACTTTTATAAATTTGACTGAAGGTTTATGACAAGATGTTTTATTATTTGATAATTATTTACAGAAAGGGTTTCTTAGATTTTCCTTTTCTAGATACATCATCTAGATCCTAGACGAATTAAAAGATATTTTCTGTGTTGACTGGTGTAATGAAGATTTCAAATTTATATTATACATATAAATGTATCCCTATATTCATGTATTTTAATGAAAAAATAAGTCACTGTTATTTTATGTCACCTTCTCAAAGATTTAAGAACTACTTAACCACAATGAATAGAGTCTAGGGAATTGTGGGGCTAAACCTCAAAGGCATTGATCTAAAACCACTTTTGAGACTTGACTTCATCGAAATCTACATTTTAAAAAATAAATAAATTTATTTATTTATTTTTGGCTGCATTAGGTCTTCGTTGCTGTGTGCGGGCTTTCTCTAGTTGCAGCGAGGGGGGGCTACTCTTCCTCGCAGTGCGTAGGCTTCTCATTGTGGTGGCTCCTCTTGTTGTGGAGCACAAGCTGTAGGCATACGAGCTTCAGTAGTTGCGGCACGCAGGCTCAGTTGTTGTGGCTTGTGGGCTCTAGAGCGCAGGCTCAGTAGTTGTGGCGCATGGGCTTAGTTGCTCCGCGGTATGTAGGATCTTCCCAGACCAGGACTCGAACCCGTGTCCCCTGCATTGGTAGGTGGATTCCTAACCACTGAGCCACCAGGGAAGCCCCATTTAAGTCTACTTTGAAGGTATCTAATAAAACAATTACACAACTAGCCTGTTAAAATATAACTTTTTACTGTGTTGTTTCAATAAGTAACAATTTTTATTAATATCTAATCGATAATAAATTAAAGAAATACATGCAAAAAAATTTAGAGAAATCCATACCCTCCCGCAAAGGGAAAATATTATAAATATCTTTTTTCAAATAATCAATTTTAATTACCCAACAATAAATTTAACAAGTAAATCAAGGACTTAATACACTACTCGGTGAGAAAATGGCTGCACCATGAAGGGTGTTTTCATCCACATTTTACAATTTAGAATGGAAAACTATTGCTAATTCTAATGTTTTTTTAAACTTCCATTTATTTTTCTACATTTTCATTAATTTAACAAATATTTATTGCACACCTACTATGAACCAGGCATTGGGCTGATTCAGAGGGTACAGTGGTAAACAAGAAGACACAGTCCTCTCAAGAAACTAATCTAGTAGAGCAAGAAGAAAAGAAAACAAGGACTCACAATATAGAGTTTGATAGCATTAAAATAAACATTAATTTTCAATTCGTTCATAACCTTTTTTCTCAGGTATTTGAGACTATTGATAGCCCAATTTTTCAAATTTCTTGTAACTCCTATACCTTTAAGAGCACAGTGCTTTTAACAAGTGTTTATTTTCTCTATGATCTTGCAGTGACTATGAAATTTACCATCAATTATTTCTATTTGATGTATAATCAAATATAATTAGTTAATATATAAGAATTCGAAATATTTTTATACTTATGTGCCAAAAATGGCTTTAAGATATTAAAAGTTCATGCAGTTTTTTTGGTTTCTTATTTTCCAAAGATTTTATTTCCCTTGCACTTTTCCTGTTAACATTCTATTACAATAACGTAAGAAGAAACTTCCTTTATAGGAAATTTCGTTCCATTTGTGTCTTCAACCCTTTCTCTTCCAAAACACTTACTTTAAAGTTTAGTCCATTTGTGGAGAGGATATGAATCTTTAGTAAACACAGCGAAATCTGAAATTATACATATTAAAAATTGTATCAAAGACATGACTAAAGCATATATGTGTGAGATGTACATTTAAATACTTCTTTAAGATTGTAAAATTATGCCCTTTGTCTTCGATCAGAGCCACCACTGATAGTACTCGTGGCTTCACATCAGATGGGGCAAGGGTGATAAATGGAGAGAGACATAAAGTTCAACCATTAAACTCAGAAAATTTTCCCATCACCATCTGACCCAACTCATCTGTCTTAAGAATGTTGACCCTGTGCTGAGGCACTAACCCAACTGGAAAGCACATCCTTGCATTCATATATCACTCTAATGACATAAGAATGGATAGACTTGGTCCTTCTACTTAAAGGTATTATATGTTGAAAGTTCTGCTGTGATAAGACAAAAATAAAAGTTCTTAAAAGTCTGATACATTAACAAATCCAGTAAGTCGTCATGTTTCTTGTGAGCTCAGAAAATCTAAGGCTTCTTTTTGTCCTGTCTTTTAATGCTGCCTGTAATCTAACTGATACTGACTGCCCAACCCTGTTTGCTATGAATTTCTTGCTTTTCTCTCCTAACCAACCATTCGATATGGATTCTGATCTTGTTATTTATTTCTGGAGTCATTTCTCTCTATCCATTTCACCTGAAATAGTAGATTCCATTTTAAGCATATACTTTCTTATTTATGATACTTTGGACTCCCTCTTGTGCCTAAAGATGTATATTGCCTGACTGGCTTCTCTCTTGTATCTTCTCTTAACTGCAACCTATGAATGGCATAGCTCTAAGTATAATGCAGGAATATTATCATGTCATGTGGTTTTACATAACACCAATCAACAGAATTCCATCCTTAGATTGCTGCCAAGACATTATTGAAGATAGGTGGAAGTCATAAAAGAAAATCCACTTTAATATATAATTTAAGATAACAGCTCAGTTCATTTGCAAAGTGCGTAATTCTAACCACATAACAAGGGAAAGGGGGGATTATGATAAATCTAAATATTTATGTTAAATTTGGGGTTAAAGAACAAAACATAATAACAGTATCTGAAGAAGAGAAAACAATTATTTTTAGGCCATGAAAACTTAATGCTGAAAAAGTTATGATGTTTAATCTGCTCAGTATGTTTTTCTCTGATATGGGCCAAGTCCCTAGAATAGGCCTTGGCATAGTATATAAACTCTGTAAATATTTGTTGAATTAACAAATAAATCATTAAAACACTACATTTTCATGTTAATCATCCACTAATAAAAGTTTTGTTTGGATAGTTTGAGCTTTGCTTCCATCTTCTGAGGAGCCTACTATCTCTGAATACCATTGCCAAAAATATATACATGTATATATTTTAGAACCATGTCTTGTAGCTATTAAATTATTGTTGTTTAAAATTACTAGTATCTAAATTTTGCTTAAGAGTCACGATGTTAACATTATTTTGCTCTGAAGAAGTGTCATTAATTTTGACTAATACTAACCTTTCAACTTGGGACTTTGTAAATAAGACATTTTTGGTAACTTTTATTTCTTGCTAGAATGGGTCATGCTCCTTATGATTCTTTTTTCTACTTGGTCAGGATAATAAGTATGAACATTGATACTTTTCTTAAACTTTTAAAGTTGTTTTTCAAAATAGGACTTTAAATCCTAAACTACTCTCAATTTTCCAAATTAAGAAAATAAGGCTTTAGCCATAATTTTTTAAAATTCACAAATTCAGCATTAGAGAAGTAGAGATGAGAGAGACAGAGAGAATATGGACTCGTAATCAAAATATTGAATGATTATGAGTTATCTGAACAACCATAGAGTATGAAAACTTAACTGGTAAAATTTAATGGTTGAGATAATAATGCAAGATTTGATATCTTTTTAATGAAACCAGATTTTTCTTGAATATTTCCTTCTTCTTATACATGATTTACTCCCAGTACTGAATGCTATTCTTCTATCCTCTTACTCTGTCCCCAACTAACATTAACTTCCCTCTTCTCCATCCTCACAAAAACCAAACTGTCAATTAAGAATAGAGTCTAGGGCTTCCCTGGTGGTGCAGTGGTTCAGAGTCCGCCTGCCGATGCAGGGGACACGGGTTTGTGCCCCAGTCCGGGAGGATCCCACATGCCGCGGAGCGGCTGGGCCCTTGAGCCATAGCCGCTGAGCCTGCGCGTCCGGGGCCTGTGCTCCACAACGGGAGAGGCCACAACAGTAAGAGGCCCACGTACCGCAAAAAAAAAAAAAAAAGAATAGAGTCTAGGGTAGGGGAAACCATGTAAGATAATTTACCCCCATTTAAGTGTCTCATTCAGTTGAAGTATTCTGATCAACTTAATACTTTCTAAATATATGGATAAAGATCACATCAATTTAACTCAGATTTTCTAACTGGAGATTCCTCAACTAATCTACCGAGAAATGAGAGCACAATTTCCATCTATGCCTAGCTATTTCTGTGATACCTGTTAAATTTGTTAAGTTAGAGAAGCCATGAAAAAATATTTTTCTTCATGTAAAGAAAATAGAAGAATTACAGTTCAGTCAAGCAAGGGGAGGTTTTCCTAGTCATGTTACTAAGGCAGAAACCATAAATGTAAACAAAGATAGATGAGATGTCACAAACATTTAAAATTTCAGAGCAGAAAAAAATTAATTAGGTCAAAAGGGAAATATCCACTGCTCTGTCATATTATATTGATGGGTATAGAATTGCTGTGATTTTTCTGAAGTACTGAAGTATTATTTGGTTATATTGATGTAGTTACAGATTCAGGTATAGATTCAGAAATAGATACTGATGGTAATGATATAGACGCAGACAGATATAAAAATAGGCTTACGCTGTGCCCCAAAATTCCAATTCCAGGAATTTACCTTAAGGACATAATAAGACTAGTAAGAGAAAATTTATGGATTTTCATTTATATCAGGAAAATTAAATTAATCCAAATATCCAACAAGGCAGGATGTTAAATAAACACTGAACATTTATACCCACATTGAACAATAGTGCAAGTATTTAAAATGTTGATGTATTTCTATACATCTATATTACATTGTTTCATTTTTTTAAATTCTAAAATTATATATAGAGAGATATGAAATTGTATCATCTCAGTTTCCTTTTTAAAAAGACAGTTTGTAAATGTGGGTACACATACATAAAGGAAATATTTAGAAATAATTAATATCAAGATACAGATGATAGTCATGTCTGATTTGAAGGTTGAACAATTATTTTCTTTCTTTTTATGCTTTTCTGAATGTCTGATTTCTTCAAAGAAAAAATAAAGTTCACACTGGGAAAAAAATTCAAATGCAAGCAAAGTCAATGCTTTGGAAAGCAAATATACTTATATCGGATTATCTAAGTTCTTTTCTTTCTAATATTTTATCATTCTAACATAATTAACATATTTTACCACTCATTGATCAAGAGTTGTGTGTAACATAACTTGATTTTAGGATTGTAATAGTTAAAATCCATACATTATTAAAAGATAAACTTATGCAGATATTTTTGTGCTTTTGATAATGAATTTCTTAATAATGAGGCAGGTCCTTCAAATCATATTCTATAAAAAATTTTTATAGGATATTATTTTTAGTTTTTATCTATATTTTCTCCCCTTTCTTTTGTCTTCTTCCTCCTCTTTCCTCATCTTTTGTCTCTTTCTTCTTGACTATTCTACAATTCTCTATCCCACAGTTGTACCATGATTTCATTAAGTCCTCAATGAATCTCAATTTATGGTATACAGAGATGCCTGAAATTGTGGGATTTTTATGCTAGCAAACTGAGCATAATAAAATGCTTATGCATCCCTATGGTATATGGAAATGTGATAATATTTAGTAACACTTTTATTTCCTTTTTAAATATTTGAATTAATATATACTATTTTATCATTATAATGCATTTCTCCAGAGTGATTTCCCAAAAGCACTTTACATCCAGTAATTAAGTACACTCATAGAGCATGGCACAGTTTGTATTTAATGCAATTTTCTTAATGAAAAATTATAATATTAAACAGTTTTTAATAATAATAACTAGACATCTGCTATATACCAAATGATTTGTATTCATCCTGACATTTAATCTTCCCTACTCCATCTTAAAGATAAAGAAACTGAGGCTCAGGAGAGCTTTATAATTTGCTCAGTTTGAATAATTGAAAAGTAAAAAGGTCATATGTGAGGTTTACAGCAGATTGTGAAATTATTTTTGTAAGAATTCCTTCCAGGACTCTACTTGGGAATGAAAGGAAATGTTAAGTGCTCAAATTTTAAAACTTTAAATAAAGTAATGTACAGATGGCAGGCCACTCAAAGTAAATTCTGCTCTATAGTTTTGAATAAAACCTTGACAGAGAGTAATCTTCATTCACAAAATAAGTATTGGTAATTTTATGTCAACTTAACACACATCTTAGAATGGAAACAAAAAGTCTGGGATGGTTTCCTTTTCTCTTACAACATTGCTTCCAAGACTGTCAAGATTAGTGAAAAAAGGGTGTGAAGCTACCTAGAAATGTAAAGAGGAGTCAGGCACGCATGTGAACTGTTATGTTTCATAACAATGTCCATTTCATGTATTTTACTTTCTTTAGAAAACTACCCAGGGAGGGTACAACCCAGAGGGATAGGCCAACCACCTGAGATAAGGAAAGATGCACAGAAAGATTTCACACACCCCAAATCTCCCATGGACACAATCTATAAATTAGAGTCTTATTTGCATTGGTAGAGTCCTCTTCTATAATGAAGTATTCTCCTGGAAGAATAATTCTACCAGTTTTCGCCATCTTAACTTCAATGCGTGAGTGAGATATGCAAACCTGGTATATTGGAGTAATGATGAAACAGGGAAGAAAACAGTTATAACTGAAAACAGGTGATAGAAGGAGATTTTTTAGTGATTAAAGTAGTAAATTTTAAAGAACTAAAGGACTTGGTCATTGGGGGAGGAGGGGAGATCTAGGAATAAAAAGATAAACTTGATGAAACCGTTCCAGTGGATAAATGGGGTTTACCAAAGTCAAATTTTTACAATATGCAATCTTGCCTCGGACCCCAGTGACAGCCTTTCCTTTTACCCCAATCTCAAAATACCTCCAACTCTCTACCCCAGCTGTTAAATCTCAAAGAACTTTTCCAACTATATGTCTTCCTCCTCTAAATAATAACTATTAATTTTCATCATTGGCTTGCAGTACCATTTGAAATTCTTGAATTGTTGCCTTGTCCACAAGTGGGAGCTAGGGCACTGGAACATCAGGGTGGGAAAATCAGGGTCCTGATAACAGTAAGGGAGGAACACTCACTGTCTGAGAGCCACAGGGTCCAACCACGGTGACTAAGACCAAAGGCTCTGAAGAGATGCTGAGCAAAGGCCAAGCCCACTATCCAATTGATTATTAATCCTAATGGGATAGATAGAAAAAGAAACTTCCTAAGTCAGTGAAAAGGCAATAGCCTACGCATCGAAGGAAATCAATGAGGTTCACAGCGGAGACTGATCCAGGCACAGAGTTCTGAGATAGACCGGAAATAAAGAGAGATGACACAGTAGAAAGGGACCACCTTGGTCTGGCTATTTAGTTACTGTTGCATCAGTTTTGCTTTGCTTCTTCCATTAGACTGCCAGAGAATATGCCATGTGCATCTCTTTGAAAAATCCTGCTATACTTTTACTAACAGTGAGGAAGCAGAAGCTGAGCAACTTTCAGAAACCACTAACAGGTGATAAATCTAGAAAGGGAACAAACCAGGAATAGAATCAGCACCAAACTTCTTCTGACCTAGTTTTTATATTTAGAAATTTCTGTGTTTTTTGTTTGTTTGTTTGTTTTTGCGGTACGCGGGCCTCTCACTGTTGTGGCCTCTCCCATTGGGGAGCACAGGCTCCGGACGCGCAGGCTCAACAGCCATGGCTCACGGGCCCAGCTGCTCCACGGCATATGGGATCCTCCCGGACCGGGGCACGAACCCGTGTCCCCTGCATCGGCAGGCGGACTCTCAGCCACTGTGCCACCAGGGAAGCCCAAGAAATTTCTGTATTTTTAAAATCACCTTTTCTACCAGAACCGTAAGATTGACCTTTTAATAACCATAGAACTGCCCCAAATTAATTGCCATATCCCTTGCCTTCTCTGAGTTCTTCCCACCTTCCATTCGCCCTACCCACTAAGAGTTTCCACTACCTAACTGGATAAAAAATTAACACTATGAGCTACACACGTATGAAAGTAGGGACCATGGAAATAATTCAAAGACTCTGGCAAAATTAATAGGAGAAATCTCAAGGAGCAATCAATTAGTGCAATCCATTTGTTTTACATAGGAAGACTTTAAGGGAAATTACGGTCGTGTAGTTAATGTAGACTTTAAATCTCTTAGATCCTGCATTTTAAAAAAATTGCTTAGCATTAAGAAGAGTTTTAAAATCTTAGTTATCAAAAAACATTTTTACTTGAAAGAAATTACATGAGTACATAAAATAAATAGATTGAGGAAACTTGCTTTAAAAACAGTGATAGAACCAACGGTATACTTCAGTTAGGGTCCATTATTGTTCATCACCCTGTAAGAGAAGGCCAGACACACACACCATTTGTCTGGCTCCATCTGAATCTAACTCTTGAATAAAGAATGCACTGAAAAAAAGGGTAGAATTACTTCAGATGAAAATAATTTGGCCCAGTTAGATGCATACTATGTAGAAGCAGCATCAAAATTTGCTATAAATCAAGAGATGTAACTGGGATAATTCCTACTTGAACAAGCTATAAAAGCTTAAGTCGATATACAGCCTGCCTGTGGAGAAAAGGGGGAGAAGAAAAGTCCGGATCAGCCCACTCCTCACTTCAGATGACAGGGAAGTCTTTCCTGTGAATTTTTTTCCCATTAGTTCACCATTGCACCTTTTCCTCCTGAGGTGCCTGAAGTCAGGGATGAGTTTCAACCCTGCATTGCTGATGAGAGGTTTCATCTGCAAGATGATATGTAACATCACTCTCGCTAGTGCTGAATTTATCACACCCTTCATCAAAGGACCTGCCAAATATTTGTGGCTTACCAGCAGATCCTCGAGGACAGAAACAGTGCCTATATTGTTCAGGATTACCATTATCTTTATTTACTAATATTAGTACAGAAAATTACAACACAAAATATTTACAGATACATGGCAACAACTATATGATAAAAGCAGGGGAGGGATTTCTATCCTCACCTTACTGAAAAGCAGACTGCGAGAGACTCTAATGTGTCCAGGGCGGGGGGCGGTGATGGCTAACCAGGAAGGAACCAGAACTAGAACATAAATAGCCCCCTCCTGATTCAGACTGCCTCACCTAAGGCTAGTCATAGATGCCTGTACTAAGAGAAATAGATGCTGCTTGTATTAATACAATACCACAGAAAACTAAAAAATAAAATGGGAAAAATCACTTGTTAGGAAAATCAATGGTTTCTTTGACCTTTTTTCTGAATGATTTCTAGGATTAAATTACTCAACTAGGTAGGCTGATTTAAAACTTTTCGGGATATTTCCCAACACTGAGTTATCCTATACAAGTGCTTTTAGCTATGCTGTCTTCCCAGCCATAATTCAGGAGTGGACAGAATGACTTACGTCAAAGAATGAAAAAATACTTCTGAAATTTTACAAAATATTCTAACAAATCACCTCACTCACTTCAAACTGTAGCTGCTCCCAAATACAAATGCCACATTTATTTTAAGGATCTAGGATATCTGAAGAATAGTAAAGATCTGCTCAGCATTTCTTTCACTGTAGGAAACTGTAAATTCCACAGACATGCTATACAATGCGGTTCTTATTTAGAAAAGGAAGAGAAAGCGAAGGCATGAAACAATATATTATTTGTTTTTAGTGTTTTTTACACTCAAATTATTTGACTTAGGCTGCAAGAAGCAGAGAGAGATAACCCCATATGAAGCACCTCCTAAACTTCAAACCTCTTTTAAGGGTTTGAAGACAGATGTAGGATGTCTGCTGGCTTTGATAAGCAGCTGTAAAAGAAACGACAGAGCCTTAGGAAGTGGAAAGAAACACAAAAGTGTATTCATTACTCAAGTTAGTAAAACTATGATAAAGAACAGTTGCACTATTTGTGTAAGGAGAGAGCTAAAATTCTTAAATACAGAGCATATATCTTTCTTACAGCAGCAATCTAAATTTTAATAACAGGAAAAGTAGATATGTTTCTTTTTAAAATTTTTATTAAATTAGAAAAGTTATAAATCTTACTGCCCTTGATATTATTACTTAATCATTGAAAGAATAAATCATGTGTTGGACAAGCTATAAAAAATTTCATTTGAATCTTTCTTTTATTAAAAACAAACATTTTTTAAAATAAACTTTTCATAAGGGATTATGCCAAGTATGTACTTCAAAGCCTGTTTCTCTTTGATGGGAACTAGAGGCAACTCATAACCTAATTGTCAAGGGTCCTTGGAATTCATTTCCAACCTATTCATTAACCACTAGAAATATTTATTGGACAACTACTACCTACCCACCGTGATTGTTTTATAAAGAGGAAAAACAAAGTGTCCCTCTCTTAGTGCGGGATCTCTAAAGCTTTCTCTGTCAACTTTGGTGTAGCTCTGGATTCCTACCGCACTGCACTCTTTGTTGATAATAAGCAAGTAGGGAAGAAAGCAGCGAGATATATTTATTCAGAGAGCCTGTGTAAATTATTTAAAGCTACAGCAATTTTCTTTCATATTTATTACTTACTTAAGGCAACAGTCTAAAGTCAAGATTTTGCTGTTCCCTGTATGTTTGATTTACATAGACAGTAAATAATTCTCACTTGTAAAAAAGCATTTAACACAGGGAGAGGACAGCTGTATACAAGCCAAGGAGAGAGGCCTCAGAAGAACCCAGCCCTGCCCTGATCTTGGACTTCTAACCTTGAGAATTGTGAGGAAATAACACTTCTGTTGTATAAGCAAAAAAAAAAAAAAAATCAATTAAACTACATAACCTTGGGAATTTTCTACTTTACTTGATTATATTAGGAGAATTGAGAATTGTACATGATTTTTTCTTTTCATTATAATTTATTTGCTTGTATTGCTTTCACATTTTGATTACTTCTTTGAACTTTATAAATATCAACATTTTTATGAACATCAGATCTATGTACCCTTACTGCCTTAATGAGCAAAGCAAATGTTAAACATGTCATTAAATATCAGTAGATAGATCTAAATTTTTTAAATTATAATTTAAAAAATATAATTTAAAGTATAATTTTTAAATTATATTAATCTTGAAGAGCAAGTTACCTACAAAGTTTAAAGTACTTGACTTTCTAGAAATTGAACTGATTTTTTTGGCTTAACTTAAATTGGTTTCTCTAACTAAAACTGGTATAAAATCACATTCCAACTTAGACGTCTTAAAACATTGACTTACTAATCAGGTTATTAATTCATTAACATGAAAATATATTTTAACATTAACCATTCTAATCGTAAGTATTTAGTTTTAAAGTTTTAAGTTAAACAATAGAATCAAATGAAAATTAGAGTGGGTACTACAATTTATTTTTGCTTTGTTTTCAAAAACTACATAACAGAAATATAGAAATAATAGACTCTCCAATATAAAGACACTTTGGATTAGTGACACCAACAAATGTTTAAGTTTCACTATTTTTACTCACAGCTTTCTGACTTAGGTTCATTTTTCTTCCTTTCTTTTCATTGAAATATAGTTGACTTGCAGTATTATTTTAGATTCAGATGTACAAACATGATTCGATATTTTTATACATTATAAAACACGCACCACAAAAAATCTAGTTACCATCTGTCATAATAAAAAGTTATTACAGTATTTTTGATTATATTCACTATGCTATACATCCCCATGAATTATTTATTTTATAACTGGAAGTCTGTACCTCTTAATCTTCTTCACCTATTTTAATCATCCCCTACCCTCCTCTCCTCTGGCAACAGTCTGTTCTCTCTCTTTATAAGTCTGTTTCTATTTTGTTGTTTGTTCATTTGTTTTGTTTTTTCAGATTCCACATATAAGTGAAATCATATGGTATCCGTCTTTCTCTGTGACTTATTTCATTTACCATAATACCCTCTAGGTTCATCCGTATTCTCACAGAAGGCAAGACTCCATTACTTTTTATACTGCACTGTATGTATTTACCACATCTTCTTTATCCATTCAGCTATTGATGGACACTTGGGTTGCTTCCATACCTTGGCTTTTGTAAATAATGCTGCAATGAACACAGGGGTGAATAAATCTTTTCAAATTAGTGTTTTTGTTTTATTTGTAAAAATACCCAGAAGTGGAATTGATGAATTATATGATAGTTCTATTTTTAATTGTTTGAGGAGCCACCATACTGTTTTCAATAATGGCTGTACCAATTTACATTCCACCAACAATGCACAAGAGTTCCCTTTTCTCCACATCCTTGCCAACATATTATTTCTCATCTTTTTGATAATAGCCATTCTGACAGGGGTGAGGTAAATATCTCATTGTGGTTTTTATTTGCATTTCTCTGATGACTGTGATGTAGAACACCTTTTCATAAACCTGTTGCCCAACTGTATGTCTTTGGTGGAAAAAGATCTATTCAGATTCTCTACCCATTTGTTAATTGGATTGTTTGATTTTTGCTACGAAGTTGTATAAGTACTCTCTATATTTTTGATATTAACTCCTAATCAGATATATTGTTTGCAAATATCTTCTGCCGTTTAGTACGCTGCCTTTTTGTTTTATTGATGGTTTCCTTCACTATGCAAAAGCTTTTTAATTTGATGTAGTCCCATTTGCTTATTTTTGCTTTTCCTTCCTTTGCCTGAAGAGACATATCAAAAAACATGGCTAATACCAATGTCAGAAGGAGTACTGCCAATGTTTTCTTCTAAGAGTTTTATGGTTTCAAATCTTACATTTAAGACTTTAATCCATTTTGTGTTTATTTTTGTATAAAGTATGAGAAAGTAGTCCAATCTGATTCCTTTGAATCTAACAGCCCAGTTTTCCCAACACCATTTATTAAAGGAGCTGTCTTTTCCCCATCATATATTCTTGCCTCCTTTGTCATAGATTATTTGACCATATAAATGTGGGTTCATTTATGGGCTCTCTATTCTGTTCCATTGATCTATGTGTCTTTTTTTGTGCTAGTACCATACTGCTTTGATTATTGTGGCTTTGTAGTATAATTTGAAATCAAGAAGTGTGATAACTCCAGCTTTATTCTTTCTCAAAATTGTTTTGGCTCTCCAGGGTGTTTTGTGTTTCCATACAAATTTTAGAATTATTTGTTCTATTTTTGTGGAAAATGCCATTGCTATTTTGATAGGGATTGCACTAAATCTGTAGATTGCCTTGGTGAGTATGTCATTTTAACAATTTTAATTCTTCCAATCCATGAGCATGATATGTATTTCCATTTACTTGTGTCTTTAATTTCTTTCACCAGTGTCTTATAGTTTTTCAAGTACAGGTCTTTTATTCCTTAGTTAGATTTATTCCTAGGTTTTTAATTCTTTCTGATGCAATTATACATGGGATTGTTTTCTTAATTTCTCTTTCTTATAGTTCATTGTTATTATATAGAAATGCAACCAATTTCTGTATATTAATTTTATATCCTTCAACTTTACTGAATTGATTTGTTAGTTCTAATATTTTTTTGGTGGCATCTTTAGGATTTCCATATATAGTGTTATATCATCTGCAAACAGTGACAGTTTTACTTCTTCCTTTCCAATTTGGATTCCTTTTATTTTTCTTGTATGATTGCTGTGGCTAGGATTTTCAATACTATGAAGAGAAGTGGCAAGAGTGGTTATTCTGGTCTTGCTCTTGATTTTAGAAGAAATTCTTTCAGCTTTTCACCATTGAGTATAATGTTGGCTGTAGGTTTGTAATATATGGACTTTATTATGTTGAGGTATATTCCCTCTATAGCCACTTTCTTGAGAGTTTTTATCAGAAATAAATGTTCAATTTTGCCAAAAGCTTTTTTGCATCTATTGAGAAGATCATATGATATTTAATCTTCAGTTTGTTAATGTGGTATATCATGTTACTTGATTTGCAGATATTGAACTATCTTTGCATCCCTAGGATAAATCTCACTTTATCATGGTGTATCATCCTTTTAATGTATTGTTGAACTCAGTTTGCTATATTTTGTTGAGGATTTTTAAATCTCTATTCATCAGTGATATTGGCCTGTAGTTTTATTTTTTGTGGTATCATTGTCTGGTTTTGGTATCAGAGGATGTTGGCCTTGTAGAATGAGTTTGAAAGTATTCCTTTCTCTTCAATTTTTTGAGAATAGTTTGAGAAGGATAGGTGTTATATATCAGGTCTCTGTTATATATTTGATAGAATTCATCTGTGAAGCCATCTGGTCCTGGACTTTTGTTTGTTGGGAGTTTTTTTCATTACTGATTCAATTTAATTACTGGTAATCAGTTTTATCATATTTTCTATTTCTTCCTGATTCAGTCTTGGGAGATTGTGTGTTTCTAAGAATTTATCCATTTCTTCTAGGTTGTCCAATTTGTTGGCATACAATTGTTCATAGTAATCTCTTATGATCTTTTGTATTTCTGTGGTATCAGTTGTAACTTCTCCTCTCTCATCTCTGATTTTATTTATTTGGGCCCTCCCTCATTTTTTCTTGATGACTCTGGCAAAAGATTTATCAATTTTGTTCATCTTTTCAAAGAACCAGCTCTTAGTTTCATTGATATTTCTTTCTTTCTTTCTTTCTTTTTTTAGTCTCTATTTCATTTATTTCTGCTCTGATCTTTATGATCATTACTTTGAACTCTTTATTAGGTAGATTGTTTATCTCTATTTCATTTAGTTCTTCTTCTGGGGTTTTGTCTTGTTCTTTCATTTGAAATGTATTCCTTTGTCTCCTCATGTTGCTTAATTCTCTGTGTTTATTTCTTTGTATTAGGTAGGTCTGTTACATATCTTAGTCTTGGAGATGTCCTGTGGAGCCTAGCCACACACTCCTCCCTGGTCAACAGAACTATATGCTCTAAGGGTATCCCCTATGTGGGCTGTGTGTGCCCTTCTGTTATGGCAGGGCTGACTACTGTGGGTGCACTGGTAGGCAGGGTTGGCCCCTGTCCCAGTTGGCTGCCAGGCCCTGACTTGTATAGTGGCTGCCAGCCTGCTAATGGGCAGGGTCGGGTCCCAGTGCAGCAGGTTGCAGGTCCCAGGAGAACCCAGGGCTGGTGCTGGCCCACTGGTATGTGGGTAATCCTCCAGCACTAATAGGCTACAGGGAGAACTCCAAAATGGTGCTTCCCAGCACCAGTGCCCTCATGATAGAACAAGCTCCTAAAAATGGCTACCACGAGTATCCATGTCCCCAGTTGCCTCCTGCCTCTCCAAGAGGTTCTCCAAGATCAGCAGGTGGGTCTGACTCTTAAAGGGCATGCCTCTGTGTGCATGCCCTTTTAGAGTTGAGTCTGTTTCCTATAGCCCTCTGGCTAACCTTCAAAGTCAGATGTTCTGGGGCTCATCTTCCCAGAGCAAGGACCCTCAGGCTGGGGAACTTAGTATTGGGCTTGGACCCCTTGTTCCTTGGGCAGAATCTCTGCAACTGTGATTATCCTCCCACTTGTGGATCACCTACCAGGGTTGTGGGTCTTGACTATACCACACCTCTGCCCCTCCTACCCATCTCATTGTGATTCCTTCTTTATCTCTTCAATTGTGTAAAATCTTTTCTTCTTGTCTTCAGCTCACTCTCATAGATGGTTGCTCTGTAAATAGCTGTACCTTGGTGTATCTGTGGGAGGAGGAGGTGAGCTCAGGGCCTTCCTATTCCACCATCTTTTTAGGTTCATTTTTTACAACTATCAGAAGAGAAGTATGGCATATTTGGTATAGAATAGAAAAGAATCAAGTCCCAGAGTCATCAGACATGACTCTGGAATGGAGAGACCAAGCCATGGCCATAAATCTGAAGTCTCAGGATGGCAAGAAAGACTTTTGTAATGAAGCCTCATGTTTAAGGAATAACTCTTAGAGATCAGTTGCATGGAAGAGCCCATTTTTTTTAGGGAGCCAGAACCTACTAACCCAGACCTGTGCCAAAATAGGACCTCTGGTTTCTAGTTCTATCTTGTGGCAACCATGGTTGTCCTAAAGAATTTAGGCCCATGATTTACTCGCACACAGTGAGGAGGCTTCAGTTGTGGCATCTGAATTATGAATGTGTCTATGATATTCAATTTCCCTTGCTTGGCATAAAAGTTCCTAAAGAGATTATCTAAAGTCATTCAGGTAAACTTAATCTTCTAAGAGAATCCAGTGCCCGTTCTTCCTCTAACCACCTAGGATAGGAATAGAAGCCTTAGGCCAAATGTACTCAACATATATAAAATCACACTGATTGTCTGACAAGCATGTCAATTGTCATGAACCTCAAGTCTCCTATTGTGCAATTGATGACTGAATTAGTGAACACATTATCTCTTTTAAGTAGAAAACACTGAGAGCTCTGCCCATATACTCCATGTATGCACATTCAGGGAGAAGTTAGTTTGGAGCAGAAGGAACAGGAAATAGAAAGGTAACATTTTTGTTAGTTTTGTGGCAAAAGCCCCAATCTCTAATACCATCCTCCACTTGAAGCTGAGATACATAAGGAAAGCACTTACCAATAAACGAAAATTTTATTAATGTGTTTTGTTATTCAAATTATCAAAGCTAAAAGTTTCCCTTGGAGCCATCTCTGTGTTAGTGCCTAGATAAGAAAAAATATACTTGGATAACATAATGCAAAAAGAAAGGAAACTAATGACAAAATCATACTAAATCATTAATAAAGAAGTACTGAGTATTCTAGAAATTATAGTAACAATATATTCCTAACTCCATAACTTTAACAGCAGTATGACTATTAATGATAGCAGTAGGTAAATTATTTTCAGATTGATACATCTCAGGTGTGTTTATGTTCCATCAGATCAATATAAAATGTCCAGTCTTATAATCCTAAAACCTACTGTCAATGGCATGCTGAATAATCCTTTGAATGGCTCATCTCAGTAAGGATCCTAACATTATATCTGTTTTTTAATATGAACTCAAAAATTGCTCTGATTCTACACTAGGTATTGAAAATCAATTGGGAATTCTTTCAAAGAATGAATACCTAAACGTACCTTAATCCAGTCAGGCAAATTTAGATATTTCAGAAATTTAAATATAACCTAAAACACTGACGTTTTCTTGTGCACAAGAGCTATAAAAAATTTTGTTACATAGAGAAAAATTGAACATCTGCTTTAAAGAATAGAGTTCCAGGGGCTTCCCTGGTGGCGCAGTGGTTGAGAGTCCGCCTGCCAATGCAGGGGACACGGGTTCGTGCCCCGGTCTGGGAGGATCCCACATGCCGCGGAGCGGCTGGGCCCATGAGCCATGGCCGCTGAGCCTGTGAGTCTGGAGCCTGTGCTCTGCAACGGGAGAGGCCACAACAGTGAGAGGCCCGTGTACCGCAAAAAAAAAATAGAGTTCCAGAACGCTAATCCATAATTGAATGACATATTTTAAAGAAATGTATAAATGAATGGTTAACTAGTTAGTTAGCTATTTCTCTCTCTATATATATATATATACATATAAATAGATAGATGTGTGTGTGTGTGTGTGTATATATATATATATATATATATATATATATATATATATATAAGTATAGGGTCTTAAGGATATCAAACTCTCCCAATTTGAAGAACCAGACAGACCTGGACTTGAAGGTTTCTCTATGATTTTTTATGCAACCACAGGAAAACTACTTAGATTCTTTTAAAATGTTTCTTCAACTCTTAAGTCAAAATAATAATATCTACCTCACAAGGTGGATTAAATAAGATAGCATATTAAGCATTTAGCGTGTACCTAGCCTATGGTGCACTAAATGTTCATTAATATTAATAATTACAATTATTAACCATAATATGCCAAGTACAAATGGAGTTGGCAGTCATGGGAAACTTCCTGGAGAACATAGGAATTGAGTTGGACCTTTAAGGGCAGCAATGGTATAATGGATGCCAAAGGTTATGCACATAGAATGTGCTAACTCAATATTTTTTAACCTGTTGCTTTGTGGAGTAATCAAAACTGTTCACTAAAAGAAGCTAGTCACAAAAGACTACATATTCTATGATTCCGATTACATTAAATTTCCAGAATAGGCAAATCTATAGAGACAGAAAGTAGATTAGTGGCTGTTTAGAACTAGAGGAGGGATAGGGAGGTTGCAGCATGATAGCAAAGGTTATGAGCTTTCTTTGTAAGGTGATGAAAATGTTCTAAAATTGATTGTAGCTATGGTTACACAACACTGTAGATATATGAAAAACCATTAAATTGTGTACTTAAAAGGGTGAATTGTATGGTATATGAATTATTTATCTCAATAAAGTTGCTACAAAAAAAAAAAAACTGTTCACTAGGGATCTCATTTTTCCTATTCTTCCGTAATATGGACAAAGTGTTTCTGAGCATGCAGTCTCCATTTGCGCAGCACGGCTCACGGGAAAGAAAGGACTAAGCCTCAGAGAGACCATAGCTATTGTCTTTCTGCCCTGGAATTCTTCCTTCAATAGGCACAAGAGTTTTTCCGGGCATGTGCAATTGAAATGCATCCATTCTAAACAAAATATCTTAAAATGGTAGAATATATTGGCATGAAAAGAAAAAAAAATTTCCCTAAGTTAAAACTCTTTGAAGCACTTATGTCATTTAAAGTTGCCAATGGGTCTAAAGCTTAAGAGAAAATATAAGATTAAACGAAATTGTGAGCTCGAAAATAAGAACCAGAATAAAAGATAAAATTTAATTCAAAGAATTTGTTCAGTAACTCTTAGGATTTAAACTGCCTTCAGATGCATTCACCCTAAGCTGCCAAAAATTCACTGAGTGGCAGACTGGTAAACTAATACAAAATGTGCCTATTTGCTGGCTGTGAAAGAAGTTTACTCTTCACTTATTCATATATTAACTGTGGCCTTTCTATCATCTACTTATATATGTAAATCATTTGGCTTTATTAATAGAAACATAATCTACTAAATTCTCTGATGCCATAACTCAGAAATTATTCCTTTTTATGATTTTCTTTAGATTACATAATGTTCGGTTTAGATTCCAATGGTGCATGTTTATACACAGACATACCCACATGTTCAGTATTAAATAAGAGAGAAATTACTGAAAGCTTTAAGTTATTACAAAACATAACTCATGAAATTCTCCCACTGGACAAAGCTTTGGGCAGAACACTTTCCAGTCCTCTGCCATAAAGGCAAGAATTTACTCCGATTCTTAGGCAGTTAGACAGAGGCCGATATCTGGCTAGATGGTAAAGAATTGGTGAGGTTGAAAAATTGGAGGGAAGGAGGTTTGGAAAGAAGTGTGTGAAAGGAATACTCGGAAAAACACCAGATCGTGAAAATATCTGTACCTCAGGTAGGTTCTAACATCATCAGTCCCCATAAAAGGAGCCTTAATAACCCAGATGTATAAGCTGAATGTGAATGTGAGTCATTCTACTTCCACGGTTGACCAATGTTATTAATGTCCAATTTGCCAGCAACAGTGGCCAAACATATCTTAAGGGAACTAGCAGCTATATGGTAATCGTTCAATTAAATTGTGGCCTTTTCATTGCAAAGGAAGCAATCCATAAAATATTACCCTCAATTAAAGTACCAGCTTTACATTTTAAATTAGCAAGCTGATGTTCAAAGGCAATATCCTATGGAATAGTTAAATGCCTTACTAGGAACTTAGCTGCGCTACCAATTTGCAGACAGACTTTGTAAGGTTGGTATGCTGACTTACAGAATGTGGTATTTGCTCTGAATCAATGACTGATATATATGATTCTATTTCCCAAAAAATGTACAAGTCTTAGTTTGAAGGGGAAGCAGTGCAGATGAGGCTCCTATAATTATATCTAATGATCTTCTTGACAAATTATTTGCTTTTGAGCCCAGGAATTTGCTTTTCTATAAGTTTTAGTACCCAAGGAAGATATGTGTATACTAATGAACACAATAATGGTTTCTCTGAGTTAAAAACAGAGGCTGCATCCGATAATTTTGGTTTCACCCTGTCTCTAGGCAGAGAGTTTAAAATTGCAGCTATGCTATTGTTTGAGATTGACTATCAAGAGTAAATAGGATTTCTGCTCTATAACGGGGGCTGGGAAGAGTTAGGTTAGAACCCAGGGGGATTGTTGTACAATAATGAAAATCAGTGAGTGTGCTTCAAGCCTTTACAGAAAGGACCACTGAGTCCTATAAAAGATGAAGTATTGGATCACATCACTAAGGAAAAAGTACCAAACAACCAGGATTCTGTTCAAATGGAAGAGAAACATGGACGAGGTAGTGGAGAAGCAAAATGAAATTTACCAGATACTAACTGCAGAAATGAGAACTCTAGCCTGTATATTTATTCTCTCACTTTCTGAATATGTATTGTCAAATGTGCCTGTGTGTGTGTAAGTGTACACACATTTCATTCTCCTTTCTTTCCTTTTATAGTATTAAACAGAGAGAATATTGGCAATGGCAAATTTTCACATTTATCGAATAGGCTGCAAAATATTTATCTCTTACCTTGGTTCTGTGAGTGATACTCTATCTTTTAAAAAAAATCTTTTTCAAGGTTAAGTTCATCAGAGTCAGTTTCTGCTACTTAGAACCAAAGAACTCAAATAGTGATTATGTATTTATCATGTACATATATCAATACCTTAATTTCACCCATGATTTTATGGCCAATAAGTACTAAAAAGAAAGTCCATAAATTCCATAAATCAAATTATTGTTCAAATCCTTGCATATCAGAATTATTTAAGTCTAACAAATTATTTTCTAACCAAATTTCATCAACTCCATTTCAAACTACTTGTAGCCTGAGGGAGAAGGGTAAGATAATGTTAATAACCAACATGTACTGAGCGCCTACTATGTATCTGGCTCTGATACATTTCGTTTAACACTCATGAGTTACTTATTATAATTATACCAATATTGGCAAATAGGAAATTGATATTAACAATTTTCCATAATCACACAGTAAGTACCAGTGTTATATTCTCAACTATTATTCTGTCTCCTTAAAAGTCAGTCTATTCAAGGAGTCTGTAAAGAGGCCTTGGGGATGTTGCCTATGGGGGGAAATGGAATAAAATAGTCTGTAGGGACAACACTGTAAAACACAAAGAAGAGTAAATTATATTAAAAGAAACAATATTCCAAAACTTTGTAGAAGAAAGTTGTTTTTTGCTTGTTTGTTTTGTTTTTTTTTAAGGTGGGAGCAGCTTCAAACACAAAGAGATAGAGGATTTCAGATGCAGAAGTCACCAGGGGGCAAACAAAGGAGCAAGGATAATGGTCAGCCCTTCCACAATTCCGTACATCTTACGCAGAGGGGAAGCAACAGATTGTGGGGCTTAGGACAGAGAGGTAGGACAGTGATCTCATAACTGAAACATACAAGATAAAAGGGAGCTCCTAATAGATCCCTCAGGGTGGTGTATCCTGCCCCTCCCCTCCAATAAGTAGGCAACAATAAATAGAATCAGAAAAAGCAGTCAGCCTAAGCAACAATTAAAAGCAAACATATGAGCCTACAGATAAGAATCACTAACCAACTGAGAAAATCAAAGCCGAGAAAGAGGTACTCTCCGGAAATGTGGAGAGTGCAGCAAAGGTACACAAAGTACTACTTTGAAGACGTGTAATTTATGTCCTCAGAAAAAATGTGAAATGAAATTGCTTCCATAAAAAAAAGTATCACCTGGGCTTCCCTGGTGGCGCAGTGGTTGGGAGTCCGCCTGTCGATGCAGGGGGCGCGGGTTCATGCCCCGGTCCAGGAGGATCCCACGTGCCGTGGAGCGGCTGGGCCCGTGAGCCATGGCTGCTGAGCCTGTGCGTCCAGAGCCTGTGCTCCACAGCGGGAGAGGCAACAGCAGTGAGAGGCCCGCATACTGAAAAAAAAAAAAATGTATCACCTGAATGACTTCGATATTGAAAGATAATTATTTAAGAAAGCAACTTTACAGTGGAAAAACCCTGGCAAACACTACATTAGCCAGGGAATCATGGTTAGCATCATAAGTGATGAGTCATGTTGCTAGCAGGTGCACCTCTATCTGATAGATGAGAAGGGCACTTCACCACTGTGGCACTCTTTACAAAAAATGACAACCCTCATAATGAGGAAAACATCATACAAACTGGGGATATTCTAAAACATCCTCAAAACTGACAAGGTCAAGAAAAACAAGTCTGAGAAACTGTCTCAGACCTGAGGAGACTAAAGAGACATGACAACTAAACACAATGTGGTATTCTGGATGAGAAAATGGAAGGGAAAAAGAAAACTAGTGAAAAAATTTAGTAAAATTTGAATAAAGCCTGAAGCTTAGTTAATAGTAACGCACCAATGTTGGATCTTTAGTTTTACAAATGTATCATGGTTATGTAAGATGTCAGCAATAGAGGGAATTGGGTGAAGGGCAGACAAACAGTCTTTACTATTACTGCAACTTTTCTGTTAATCTAGAAATATTCCAAAATTAAAATTTTATTATTAAAAACTTACTCAAATCTAAAACTGAGTAGCAGGACCATTAAGCAGAAGAATAAGGGGAAGTATGATTTAACATTCTGACTTCAGTAATATGATAGATCACATATTCTAAAAATCCCTTTCCTATACAACATTCAGATCCTAGATAAATTACAATAAATATACTTTTAAATAAACTCTTTTGGGCTTATAAAAATTTAAGAGCAATTTCCTGAGAGAAATAAAATAGTAAATGTATTTTAAATCATAAAGTGTTAACCTAAAACAAAGAGGTAATTTTTAGTACTCAATATTGCCCTGGGTGATTTTAAAAAAATTGTCCTTTCTGAGAATTTGTAACAATAGACCTGCTTTCACACGTTTGTGGTTTGAATTTTTCCTACCATTTCAATCAGGGAATCCCCAGGCTAAAGAGTGGATAAAAGTCACAGGTTGGTAACAACCTCTGGCTCCCAGTGAAAGTAAAAAGAAACCCTACAATGAGAAAAGCATTTTTAATCTAAGCACTTCAGATTAAGTCCAGGCAAATCTAAGTTCGTATTTGAAAAAAAAAAAAACTAACAAAAAGAAAGCTAACATACAATGAAACAAGCCACCAGTAGCAAGTGAGCAAAAACACATCAGTGTTCATTATAGATTATAGTCCAAAGACTTCAGATACAGGAATGATCAAATATAGATTAGAAAAAATTATGTGTGAAATGTTGAAAGAAAAGTAGGAATAAATAAAAGCATGAAACAAGACTCAAAAATGTTCAAAAAGATCTGAAAGTAATAAAACAAATTATCAATCTGAAATTATAATTTTTAAAACTAAAATAAAAATGGATAAGTTAAACAGAAAATTGAAGAAAGCTGAGGAAAGAATTGGAGAAGCTACAAATATATTTGAAGAAATCAGTCAAAATATAGACAATAAAGAGGTAGAAAATATGAAAGAGTTGTTAAGTTCATTGAGGGATAGACTCAGAAATTCTAACTTGTGTCTGTTTAGAGTCCCAAATAAAAGTATTAGAAAAAATAAGGAAAAGGAAACTTTAAAAAAGGTAATAGCTAAGAATTTTCTAAAACTATGCATACATATAATTCATAGATCAATGTAAATATAGCTGACCCTTGAACAACTTGGGTTTGAACTGTGGGGATCCACTTATATGCAGATTTTTTTCAATAAAAATGTATATGTACTATAAATGTATTTTCTCTTCCTTATGATTTTCTTAATAAAACATTTTCTTTTCTGTAGCTTACTTTACTGTAATAATACAATATATAATACATTTCACACATAAAATATGTGTTAATTGACTATTTATGTTATCAGTAAGGTTTCTGGTCAACAGTAGGCTACTAGTAGTTAAGTTTGGGGGGAGCCAAAATTATACATGAATTTTCAACTGCCAAGGGAGTCAGTGCCCCTAACTCCCATGTTGTTCAAGGGTCAACTGTACCACCAAAACAAATCTACTCATATAGTGCAAAAGAGCAAGAGAAAACCTTAAAAGTAGTCAGAGAATGAAGACAGTTAATCTAAAAAGATGAGACAATTAAAATTACAGCTGAATTCCCAACAATGGAATCCAGAAGGCTTTGGAACATCTTTAAAGAGCAAATAGAAAATAACTGGCCACGTAGAATTGTATACATAGTGAAACTACCTTTGTAAGGAAAAAGGCCAAATAGAGCCTTTTCAAATAAACGAAATACATTCAGCTTAACAGTAACAGAGTTTCATGGAAAGAATTTCAAAAAAATGAACATTAGAAAGAAGATAAGTGACCATAGAAGGAAGGCCTGAAATTTAAGAGTGAGAAGAAATATATAAAGAAATGTTGACTGTGAGAAAAACAATAATAATATCTACTTTGGAGTATTGGAAATATAAGTTAGAACTAAATTACTTGACTGTCTAAGCATGTCAGGAGGATAGGATCAGTGTTAAAGCATTATAAATTTCTTATCTTGAGGGGGGAGGAATCAGAGATTGATTAGTTTTTTTTACTTTCTTAAGTTAAATAAGCATGTTAAAGTTACTACAGTAACCTCTACAGAACAGTTAGAAAATACGTACATGTTAAACCAAGAGGAGAATGGGAAGAAAACATAATCTACAAGATGGAGAGAGAGAATAAAACCATACCTAGAAACAGTAGGACAATAAAAACAAATTAAAATGATAGAAATTATTACAAATAGAGAACTATTCACAATTCATGTAAACAAACAAAACTCAAAAGTTGGTGGACTAGATTAGCGAACAAAATCAAATTGCATTAGCACCTCTAAAACATAAAGATAGAGACAGGAAGAAAGTTAAAGGATGAAAAAATACACAGTAAGCTAAATCAATCAAAAGAAAGCAAGTGTGGCTAGGTTAACACAAAAAACTTAATATACAAAATTAAACATATAAACCATTATTAAAAGTAAAACATAATACTGCATAAGGATGAAAGTTTAAAATCAGAGGGAGTATATACACATATATGAACTTCTAACAAAATAGTGTCAATAAAGTTAAGGAAATAGTCAAAAGAACTACAAGGTAAAAGTGAGTAATCCACCATTATAGCTATGACATCTCTCCCAGTAACTGACAAGTTAAGCACAAAAAATAGTAATTGTAAAGAAGATTTAAACAATGCAAATAAAAATATTGATTGTGCATTTAGATATAACCAAAAAGTTAAGCATCATCTTATAAGGTTTTTCAAAAGAACAAATTAAATCTAAACTAAATAAAGGAAGCAATAAAAGAAAAGCAGGAGTTCAACAGAAAAAAGACAACAGATTATTTTAAAAAGGCAAACAAAGAGATTCTCTGAAAAGATTAATAAATTTTATAAGCTCATGGCAGGACTGATTAAGAAAAGGAGAAAGACGGTATTAAATGTTAAAATTTCTAGGATGACCCCTAAGAAAACAGAAATAAAATGCATAAATGTCAAAACAATGGAGGGGGTAGAGAATGAGAGAAAACACTTTCAGTCCAAAAGAAGGCAAGAGAGGAAATTTTTTTTAATGGGTCAAAAAGAAAGCACCACAAAATATAACAGAAATGAAATATATCTGAAATGACAATACATATAAATCACCAATTAACTTACCAATTAAAACAAAGATTAAAAAATTGGATACTAAATATGCAACTCTAGGTGCAAAACAATGTACTTAACAAAAATATAGAGCAAAAAATATATAAATGTAATTATAATAATGTCAGAAAAATTAGGGCAAAAATATGTCAAGCAATAAAGCTATCAATACATAGTAAGTCAAGTTCAATTTATCAGAAAGCTATAATCATTTTAAACAAATAAGGTAGCAGCAAAATTGTCAGGACTTGAAGAACAAACTGACAAATCTATATCATAGTGAGATTTGTTAAAGCTCTCAGTCCTCCGTAGGTAAAGCATACAAAAAAATCATTCAGGATTAGATTACTTAATAACACAATTAACAAATTTGATCTAATGTATGTCAATAAACTGGTGACTACACATTTTTGAGCAAATATTTATGATAGAGAATACACAGTAAGGCCATTGAGCAAGTCTTAACAAACTCAAGCATCTAGTTTCATAGAGAAAAAAATTCTTTAACCTAACATAATTAAATTTAAAATTATAGCAAAACTGTAATTAAATATCAAAGGATAACATGCAATTAGAAATTTACAAACACATCTAAATAGTTGAGTCGAAGAATAAATATCATTTATATGTGAAATATTAAAAAGTCAAATTTACACAATGAGAGTAAAATGGTAATTACCAGGGGATAGTGGGTAGAGAGATAAGACATGTTTAAGGGTACAAATTTACAGTGAGTAGTAAATAAGCCCTAGAGATCTAACGCACAGCATAGTGACTATAGAGAACAATATTATACTGTAATCATCAAACTTGTTAGAACTTAATTATTCCAACTACTAAAAAGAAAGGATAATTATGTAACCTGACAGAGGTACTAATTATTACTACAAAAGCAATCATATCACAATGTATAAGAGTGTCAAATTACATATATACATTACCAAACGTAAAATAGATAGCTAGTGGAAAGCAGCTGCATAGCACAGGGAGATCAGCTCAGTGCTTTGTGACCACCTAGAGGGGTGGGATGGGGGGGTGGGAGGGAGGGAGATGCAAGAGGGAAGAGAAATGGGGACATATGTATATGTATAACTGATTCACTTTGTTATAAAGCAGAAACTAACACACCATTGTAAAGCAATTATACTCCAATAAAGATGTTTAAAAAAAAATAGAAGTGTCAAATTAATATGCTGTATACCTTAAATTTACACAATGTTATATATCAAGTATATTTCAATTAAAAAAGAGTTGAAGAATAAATCAAAATATAAATTAGAATATACTAATAACTGGTAAAGTAAATCTACATGTCAAGACTTGCAGGATGCAGCTACTATGGTTTTTAGAAAGAAACATATAGTCTTAAATTCTGATATTAGAACATAAGAAAGACTGAAAATTAGTCAGTTTAGATAGAACTTTAAAAGTAGAAAAAGAAAAAATAGAAAAAACTAAAGATGATATGATATAAGGAAAGAATAGAAATTAATAATATAGAAAACAAAGTTCAGTGCAATAGTAAACAAATATAAAACCTTATTCTTTGAAAAGACTAATGAAATTGACAATACTCTGACATGACTAAGATAAAAGGCAAAAATCCACAGTGTGGCAGAGTTTTTAAGGCTAATAAGAGAATACTATTAAAAACTTTTGACAATATTGGAAAATGAAACTGACCATTTCCTAGAAAAACATAACTTATAATGACAGCATACATAAAAACTCCTCAAAATCAATAAGGAAAAGAAAATAAAACTCAAGCGAAAAATGAGCAAGAAACAAAACAGACATTTCATTAAAAGGAAACCCAAAGGCTTAATAAACCTATAAAAAGATGCTCAATCTCATTAGTAATTTTTAAAATATAAATTAAAGTCACAATAAGAAATAATTTTATTACCACTAGGTTGTCAATAAAGTCATAAATCTCCACATGTGGAACTACAAAAACTCATACGCTACTGTTCAGCTGATTTGGTACAAATTCTTTGGAAATTATCTAGTATATCAGAAGGTGAGCAGAACCTACAGGCCAGCAAATCCACTACTCAGTGTGAACACTATTCAGGAAAACTCTCCAGTGGGGAACTAACTATCTGATACTAAAGCAAATCTTATAGAGTCACATTTTTAAGTGTAAGAGACAGGTTAATAAAAATAATAGACTAAAAAGTTAAGAAATATACCTAGATGCATGTGGAAATTTAGTGTATAAAGGGATCTCAAATCAGTTGGAGAACAGATGAATTATATGACAGTGGGTTTAGGACAACTGAATAGTCATCTAGAAAAAAATAAGTTGGATTCATATCTCATATCCTATACCTTGATAAATTCAAAATGGATACATGACTTTTTATTTTACTAATTTTTTAAAAAAATTTTATTAAAGTACAGTTGATTTACAGTGCTGTATTAGTTTCAGGTGTACAGCAAAGTGATTCAGTTATATATATATTTATATATACATTCTTTTTCAGATTATTTTCCATTTTAGGTTATTACAAGATATTGAATATAGTTTCCTGTGCTATACAGCAGGACCTTGTTATTTATCTATTTTATATATAGTACTGTGCATATGTTAGTCCCAAAGTCCTAATTTATTCCCCCCCCCGCCCTTTTCCCCTTTGGTAACTATATGGCTATGAGTCTATTTCTGTTTTATAAATAAGATCATTTGTATCATTTTTTAAGATTCCACATATAAGTGATATCATATGATATTTATCTTCCTCTGTCTTACTTCACTTAGTATGATAACCTCTAGGTCCATCCATGTTGCTGCAAATGGCAGTAATTCATTCTTTTTATGGCTGAGTAATACTCCATTGTATATATTCAAATTGATAAATTCAAAATGGACACATGATTTAAATAGGGAAGTGAAAATATAAAATTACAAGAAGAAACCATTGGATGATTATTTTAAACTCAGGGAGAAAGACCTTTCAAACTATGACACAAAACACAAGACTTGTCAAAATCAAGAAGATTTGACTTTTTTTTTAAATACTGGGCAAGCATCTTTAGGATTCTCGATGTATAGTATCATGTCATCTGCAAACAGTGAAAGTTTTACTTCTTTTCTGATTTGGGTTCCTTTTATTTCTTTTTCTTCTCTGATTGCTGTGGCTAAAATTTCAAAAACTATGTTGAATAATAGTGGTGAGAGTGGGCAAACTTGTCTTGTTCCTGATCTTAGTGGAAGAATAAAATACCTAGGAATAAACCTACCTAAGGACACAAAAGACCTGTATGCAGAAAACTATAAGACATGGATGAAAGAAATTAAAGATGATACAAACAGATGGAGAGATATACCATGTTCTTGGATTGGAAGAATCAACATTGTGAAAATGACTATACTATCAATGATACAAAAGATGGAGAGATATACCATGTTGTTGGATTGGAAGAGTCAACATTGTGAAAATGACTATACTACCCAAAGCAATCTACAGATTCAATGCAATCCCTATCAAACTACCAATGGCATTTTTCACAGAACAAGAACAAAAAATTACACAATTTGTATGGAAACACAAAAGACCCCAAATAGCCAAAGCAATCTTGAGAAAGAAAAACGGGCCTGGAGGAAGCAGGCTCCCTGACTTCAGACTATACTACACAGCTACAGTAATCAAGACAGTATGGTACTGGCACAAAAACAGAAATATAGGTCAATGGAACAGGCTAAAAAGCCCAAAGATAAACCCATGCACATATGGTCACCTTATCTTTGATAAAGGAGGCAAGAATATACAATGGAGAAAAGACACCCTCTTCAATAAGTGGTACTGGGAAAAATGGACAGCTACATGCATAAAAGAATAAAATTAGAACACTCCCTAACACCATACACAAAAATAAACTCCAAATGGATTAAAGACCTAAATGTAAGGTCAGACACTATAAAACTCAAGGAAAACATAGGCAGAACACTCTGACATACATCATAGCAGGATCCTTTTTGACCCACCACCTAGAGAAATGGAAATAAAAGCAAAAATAAACAAATGGGACCTAATGAACCTTAAAAAGCTTCTGCACAGCAAAGGCAACCATAAACAAGACGAAAAGACAACCCTCAGAATGGGAGAAAATATTTGCAAACGAAGCAACTGACAAAGGATTAATCTCCAAAATATACAAGCAGCTCATGCAGCTCAATATCAAAACAAACAAACAACCCAATCCAAAAATAGGCAGAAGACCTAAACAGACATTTCTCCAAAGAAGATATACAGATTGTCAACAAACACATGAAAGGATCTCAACCTCACTGATCATTAGAGAAATGTAAATCAAAACTACAATGAGGTATCACCTCACACTGGTCAGAATGGCCATCATTAAAAAGTCTACAAACAATAAATGCTGGATAGGATGTGGAGAAAAGGCAACCTTCTTGCACTGTTGGTGAGAATATAAATTGATACAGCCACTATGGAGAACAGTATGTAGGTTACCTAAAAAACTAAAAATAGAGCTACCATATGACCCAGCAATCCCACCACTGGGCATATACCCTGAGAAAATCAAAATTCAAAAAGAGTCATATACCACAATGTTCATTGCAGCTCTATTTACAATAGCCAGGACATGGAAGCAACCTAAGTGTCCATCGACAGATGAATGGATAAAGAAGATGTGGCACATATATGCAATGGAATATTACTCAGCCATAAAAAGAAACGAAATTAAGTTATTTGTAGTGAGGTGGATGGACCTAGAGACAGTCATGCAGAATGAAGTAAGTCAGAAAGAGAAAAACAAATACCATATGCTAGCACATATATATAGAATCTAAAAAAAAAAATGGTTCTGAAGAACCTAGGGGCAGGACAGGAATAAAGATGCAGATGTAGATAATGGACTTGATGACACGGGGAGGAGGAAGGGTAAGCTGGGACGAAGTGAGAGAGTGGCATGGACATATATACACTACCAAATGTAAAACAGATAGCTAGTGGGAAGCAGCCACATAGCACAGGGAGATCATCTTGGTGCTTTATGTCCACCTAGAGGGGTGGGATAGGGAGGCTGGGAGGGAGACGCAAGAGGGAGGAGATATGGGGATATATATATATATATGTATAGCTGACTCACTTTGTTATACAACAGAAACTAACACACCATTGTAAAGCAATTATACTCCAATAAAGATGTTAAAAAATAAATACAGACAGACAGACATGGCAAAAAGTACCATGAGGATAGTCTAAAAACAGCAAACTGGGGACAGTATTCGTAATTTATATGTCATTAAAATTAAAAATAGCTCCTAATATTCAATAAGAAAAAGACTAATATACCTTTTGAACACAGAAATGAACAAAGGCTATGAACATACAGTTCACCAAAAAAATGAAATATAAAAAGTAGGAAAAGATATCCATCTCAGTTCATGATAAGAGATATGCTAATTAACTACTACCATTTTTTATCTATCAGATTTATAAAGATTGAAATTGATCCTATTTGTCCATTTATCTTACTTGCTGGTTTGGTTACACACATCCCCATACTACAGGAAAAGCCTCCTAACATGTAGCTTCCTCTCTGGTGGTTCTGAGAGTACATTGCTTCTTTGTCACTACCTCGTGAAAAACTGCACTAACTCATCAAATCTGGTATTATACTCTCTGAGAACCATGGAACATCAGATCAAAATATAGAAAACCTCTTTTGCAGGCTAAGGGAAGAAAAACCTCCTAAAGGTCAATAAAATAGTAGTAATAATAATGCTAATAATAACACAGCCTCATGCCTTGCAGTATACTAGGCATGCATTTTAATGCTGAATCCTTTTAATATTAACACTGAATTCTTTATTAAGGAAGACACAGTTTAGTCGAGGGTGTAAAGCAGAAATGTTTCATTGTTTTGGGGGAAAGCAACATTTGACAGAGACAGTGACAAGTCATTCGTAGACAAGTAATTGGAGAATATTTGGTGTTCATTTCAAATGAATAATCCAATTGAAAAAAAATCCTTAAAAATGAAAACCGAGATTTTTTTCAGAATAATATTCCTAGTCTTGTAGCTTTTTGAGAAGACAAATGTGTTCAGAATAACCAGGCATAGCCGTTCCGTTCCTTGCAGTCCTGACCCACAAAGCTACTGTTGTGTTGGGTTCAGCATAGTGCATCAGTGTATTTTGCTCTTCATCAGACAAGTTGTATGAAAGAATATCTGGAATGAGTATGCAATTTGCTGCTCTGTAGAAAGGAGAGACTCCTCCATGCTCATCATAGTATGATGTGGTAATTTTGTCTATATGAAGGCAGATTGCAATGCATTATTGAACAAAAACCATTGCAACTCTGTTATGTCAGCTCTGGCACCAACAACATGAATCATTAACTCTGGGTCATATATCAAAGACTGTATAACTAATGTATTACCTCTGGATCTTCTCTGCTTAAAAAAAAAAGTGATCAGGAGCAGTTCTTCATGATTTAGGATATAAGCTGTTCCTCCCACATTCAAAGCAGAGAAACACTGGGCTCGTTAATTGCCCTTCCATCCAAATCTGTTCTTCTGGCTAAAACATTTCCAGCTCCATCGACCATTTCAAGTCTATGACTCCAAGATCAAAGAATTGACATGTCTGACTGAATACCCTGAATAAAATCCTGAAATATGATTACACTACTGGAGCTGTCAATCAGGAAAACACATTTTTATCCAGTTAAACATGAAACCATCAGCTAGCAAGTGTCAGGCAAATACGTGAATGCATAAGAATGATTAGTTCATCACTCTGATAACCAGTTATCATAATATCTCTATTTCTAAAAACATGCTGAGAACTGCATAGTAAATTCTTATGAAGGCCACAGAATCTCATGTGGAAAAGACCAAGTAAATACAGTCACGTGTTGCACAGGCAAGATAAGGGAGGAAATTTTGTTTTGGTTCATTTCTATTTTCATTTTAGACCTAGAGAAAGTTAATCTTCACCTAAACTTTAACTTCTTTTCCTGCCTTCATTCATCCCCCCTATGGCCCCCTATACAAGATTGCTGTAATCATTGGTAAGCTGTTATCTAACAACACCTGATTATTAGACAAAAATATATTATTGTTTTTACTGCTTCCAGAAGCTTTTGAATTTTATTTAGATAAGCATCTGGGGTGTGAAAACAGTAGGAAAATAGTGACATTCCACGTTCCAAATGTGGAGAGAGATTTAAGGACAGCTGGGACTTACCAAGGGATGTTAAAGGATACAGCATAAATGGGTGACTGCTGTATATGTTGTTCTTGAAAGGAAGGCAGTGGCATAGCAGTAAACCTTCTGAATCTCAATTCTATTTTCTATTCAAATAAGTCAATACTTTGTTCCCAAAATTAACATATTACTTTAAAACTACCTTACCTATTTCACTATAAGTAAAGTAAGTATATTAAAGTACTTTGAAAAAGGAATAAGAAGTATTTTCATCATTTTAAAATATTTTCTCATTAAAAACAGCAGCAATACTAATGAACTACAAAAACTTCTTTCAGATTTTGTCATTATTAAAATCAAATCTGATAAGAATATGGATCTGGGACTTCCCTTGTGCCGCAGTGGTTAAGAATCTGCCTGCCAATGCAGGGGACACGGGTTCGGTCTCTGGTCCGGGAAGATCCCACGTGCCACGGAGCAGCTAAGCCCTTGTGCCACAACTACTGAAGTCTGTGTGCCTAGAGCCCGCGCTCCGCAAGGAGAGAAGCCACCGCAATGAGAAGCCTGTGCACCGCAACAAAGAGTAGCCCCCGCTCACTGCAACTAGAGAAAGTCCGCGCGCAGCAACAAAGACCCAACGTGGCCAAAAATAAATAAATAAATGTATATATTAAAAAAATATATGAATCTGGGATAGAAAATCCATTCAAATAACGTTTTAACCAAAAAATTGAATGCCTTGATATAATCCCAATCTGAACTGAAAGCCTGAGGGATACGTGGAAATAACCACACCAGTAGTCAGGGAGAGAGAGTGGGGACAGGGGAGAACCACACCAGTAGTCAGGGAGAGAGAGTGGGGGCAGGGGAGAGAGGGGAGAAATAAGAAGGTAGAGGGAGATAAAATTACAAAAAGAAAACTGGCACACATAATGAGCTTGCAATCTTAAATTCTAAAAGACACTTTAAAAGTTAACATTCCGTTTTTTTGATAATAGCCATCCTGACCAGTACAAGGCGGTATCTCATTGTGGTTTGGGTTTGCGTTTTACTGATGACTTTGAGCATCTTTTCATATACCTGTTCATACACCACTTGTGTGTCATCTTTGAAGAAATGACTATTCAATCCTTAACCCATTTTTTAAATCAGCTTGTTAGGGTTTTGTTTTGTTTTGTTTTTTGATTTTGGGGGTTTTTGCTATTGACTCCTTACGTATTTTAGAGATGAATCCCTTATCACATATACTGTTTGCAAATGTTTCCTCCCATTCCATAGATTGCCTTTTAGCACTGCCATGTTCATTGCAGCCATCCATTGGTTATTCACAATAACCAAGATGTGGAAACAACCTAAATGTCCATCCACACATTAATGGATAAAGAAAATGTGGTATCGAATACAATGGAAATTCTGCAATGTGTGACAACATGGATGGACCTTGAGGACATTATGCTAAGTGAAACAAGCCAGTCACAGAAAGACAAATACTGTACAACTCCATTTATATGAGATATCCAAAATAATCAAATTCGCAGAATCAGAGAATGGAAGGAGGGGCTTGAGAGAAGGGAAAATGGAGAGTTATAATCAATGGGCATAAAATTTCAGTTAAGTAAGATGAATAAGCTCTAAAGATCTTCTGTACAACATTGCACCAGTAGTCAACAATAATGTATTGTACACTTAAAAATTTGTTAAGAAGGTAGATCTCATGTTAAGTGTCCTTACCACAATAAAATAAAATTATAAACAAAGAACACAACCATTTAAAGCAAGCAAGAATTTTTAAAACAAAAATAAGCATTAATTAAATAAGCCCAAGTGGACATGAAAAGATAATCACCTAGAAAAAAATGGATATTAGAAATGAAGACACTGAAAAAAATTCCAATGACAGAATAAACTCTAGATTGGACTCAAAGCATCAGTAGATTAGCAGATAATTCACAAGGTCTTGCCATTGGTCATGTTATCTAACTTTGCTGCTATTTAAACTACAGCTTCTGTTTGAGCTCCTTTCCTCAAATTTGTTAATATCATTAATTACTTAATATTATTAGTAGTCCAAGACAAGGCATATTTAGCCAGTCTACTTACATCCAATTCTTCATATGAAAACTGAAGGGCATTATGAAATAGATTCCAATAAATTAAATTTGCCATCTTCCTTTTCACCCTGAACTTAATCCCAGTAATCAATTATGCTGACTCATAACCAAATCATGAAGTACAAATAAAGGAGAATTGAAGTAAAGGAGAAAATTGAAGTGGAATAATAAAATTTATTTTATGAAGATATGGTTCCTCTACTGAATTACTGATATATTAAAAAGGTAACCACACAGAAGATTTTTTAGGGTAGTGAAAATACTCTGTATGATATTATAATTATGGATATATATGTCATTATACTTTTGTCCAAGCCCATAGAATGTACAACACTAAGAGTGAATCCTAAAGTGAACTATGGACTTTGGATGAATTATGACGTGTCAATGTATGTTCATCCTTGGTTAAAAATATACCATTCTGATGAATGATGTTGATAATGAGGGAGGCTATGCTTGTGTGCGGGAAGGGAATATGTGCAAAATCTCTGTATCTTCCTCTCAATTTTATTGTAAACCTAAAACTGCTCTAAAAGATAAAGTCTTAAAAATTAAAAAAATGAGGACTGTAAAAAAACAAAGTTATTTAAATGGCTTGAAATGCTTACTGTTTCTTTTAAAGCAACATAAAATGTTTTCTATATTTTAAATGTGACTCAACTTAGAAAATGTTTAAATATGATGGCCACAGCCTCAAGTCCATTTGTGGGCAAGGAAAATCATTAAATTCTATTACATCTCCTAATGGTAGAGGGGGGAAAAAGACAGTAATTATGTGTTGTCCCATAAACCCTAATACTGACTGAGAAATAGAATATTCCCTGCCATACCAGTAAACAAAGGATGTCAGTCATCAGCGATTGCAGCCACAGCCTATGGTGAGCTGGTGAGCCCTGAGGGAACTCAGGAAAGAATACGTTCCATCTAGCAGCCATCAGACTGCAGCCATTCCATATCTGGTTTTCCTTAATTAATAGCAATCTTTTGATGTTCCCGATTACCTGCCCTTTGTTGCAAAACTCCTATATATCCTAGCTCCCCCTTCTCCTCCTTGGAGCAGTTCTCTCAGGGTTACTAGAGATGCTGCCTCCCGGGCTTGAAGTCCTAAAAATTCCCACCAAATAAGACATAGCTCTCAACTTTTAGGTTGTGAATAATTTTTTAGTCGACATGACATAAAATAAAATCTGTTGATTGAGTAAGCAAAAAATTTACCTGGGAATTCTCCAGGTTTGATTTGTATCTGCAGTTGCCTTTTGCAGGATCTGTTCCTATTACTTGATAACTCCTTTCAGAGTAAATCTTGACATAACTACATGGCATACAGAGGCTTTCTACCAGACTACCTATCAGACTCTCTCCTGCCATGCCCCATACCCTGCACCAGAACACACTCTACTCTCCAACAATTCTAAACAATTCTAAGAATTGTTCCCAAAATGCCAGGCTCTCTCCCCATTCCTCACCTTCACATGTTCCTGCATCTGCTAGATTCCTTCTGTAATCTGCTCCACCTGACAAGCCCTTCCTCCTCCTTCAGATACCGCTCAAACGCTGTGACTTTTCCCCTGGCTCACTAAGCATCATGGGTTGCTTCTTGGATCTCCCTGAATACTGTGCAGTTCCTATTGTATCATTATTTTACTGAGCTACAGTATTTTGTTTGTTTGTTTGTTTTTTTGCTTCTTTTTCTCTCACGCTACACCACAAGCTCCTGGAGGGCAGGGGGTTTGCTTTTGTGTTCCCAAGACCCAGCTGACTGCTTTGCTCGTCATTTGCACACAAAAATATCTATTGCACCTGAGGTCAGAAAAAGCCAAGCAGCCCTTAATGGGAAAATATCAGTCTTGTATATCTATTCTTTTACCTTGCTGCATCATTTTGTACCTGAAGGTGCTGTCAAAATTATGCCAGTATTCTTTATTACTTAGATAACAAAGCCTAGTGTTCAAGCACACTGGCTGTGATGTCCAAGAGCTCAGATTTCCTATTATAATGCCAGCATTTATAAGTTATGAAATCTCAAGTAAGGTACCTAAAATATTTATAACTAGTTTAGATACCTAAACTAGTTATAAAATCTCAAGTAAATTACCTAAACTGTTTCACAACACTATGATATAGGGTAATAATAATAGCTAACAGTTTTTGAGCATTTACTATGTTCCAGGCTTTGTTCATGCAATAAACAACTCACTTAATCCTCTCAACAACTCTGTGTTATCTTCCTTTACACGTGAGGAAACTAAAGCACAGAGAGATCAGGTAACTTGACCAAGGTCACACAGCTCATAAGTTGTAGAGTCAGAATTCAAATTGAAACAGCCTGGCTCCAGAGCCCATCACTCAGATATGAACTTATACTGCCTCTCTACCATAATATTGTCATATTTGAGGCTTAAAGGAAATAATGCAGGTACATAACTTAGCACATAGTAAACCTGCAGATGGCAGTTGTGCTTATTGTCGTATTAACAATTCAGTCTTGCTTCTTAGCTCCAATACTAGGCACTGATAATCTGTATTTTATTTAATGCTAAAAATGGACAATTTGGGAATTGCTTATGATACACTCACTGAACCCTGAAAGTTTAGTATTCATATATGCACAGCATTAGAACCATGTCCAATTAATCCACTTCAATTAAATCTTAATAATTTAAATGAAAAACATAAGTCAAAATATAGATTAGTTCTGTGTTAGCAAACTTTTTCCCTTTTCTATAATGTAGCAAGGCCAAAAAGTACTCTTTTGTAGTAACAATTTGAATTTTGAGTTTCAGAAGCATTGCAACTGACAAGGCAGTGTGGAAAAGCATAACTTCCCCACTAAAATTCTTATTATAAAGTCTTTCCAGAGTTGATTTCAGTAATGGGTCAGAATTAGAAGGTTCATGTTATTCGAGGTTAGAGGTGAGTTAATTGTACTAAGATGGCACATTGAAAAACAAGTGTGGCTGGAAGCACAACAGAAGGAGTGTTCAGCTACATTACCAAACTCTCTGGAGAAATCAAGCAAGCCAACAGACTCATCTAAGATAATTGCAGCACTGGAGTCTCTGCCCAAACGAATTTTATTCCCACACTCACAGGGTGTGCCCACTTGGAACAGAATATATGTAAGCAAATGGCAGAAATAGCAGCAGGAATCCCTTTCACAAAAATTTCTATGGTAGGAAGTAAGATATGGAAGATGGACGTGTTACTACGATCTCAAATTTAAACTCCTGACTCTAAGTAACTGCAACCAGATTATCAGTACTGTTTCAGGGATTAAAAACAAAACATTTCAAGATATTTTATGTTATAGAAGATACCCAGAGTAATAAGTTATTGTATAAGCAGCATATAAATAAATCCTCCTATGGAAAATGTTAATTGTAGATAAAAAGAATAACTACTAGAAGAGCTGCATAAGGTTTCAAGCTTTAGACAAAGTCATTAAAAACAGGATTGAACTTTAGACAATTCCATGTCACTTATCAAAATATAAGGATTACAAATGCCAGCTTGGCTATAGAGTTTAAATAAAAATTATATGCAGTGAAGATATGCAGTTTAGTGAGGCAGGAAATTTTGATTGGAAAAAGTGAAGCAGAAGCCACTTGGATTCTGATCCCAGCTGTATCACTTAAAAGTCTAAATCCCATCCTTAAGCTACAAAGTATATTTTTCTGTCCATTTTTTTGCCATTTAAAATGAACTAAATATTATTGTCCTATGATTTTAATGCAAAATTCACATTCAATAAACAAATTACAATATGGTAGTAGATACTTGTTTTGAAGGTCCAGTTAAATAATTTTTGAACTAATAAATGGATTTTTATGGGTGGTAATAGAAGGTCTAAGCGCTCCATTAATCTTTCATGCTTATTCTTATACAAGGTTCCCCATTCTATTCCACACTGCTTAATGTAATTAGAGAAGAAAAGCAAAAATGTCAAAAATATTCAGTTGTTTGAAAATCATAAATATCACATAGATTTAAGAATATCCTTTTGAATTTCAGAGGTTTACTATAAGGAAAAAAATTGCTTATTTTCTAAACTGAATTCTCCTATTCTTAGTTGGTGGTGATATTATCAATCCATTTAATCAAACAAGGTAGAAACACAAAGGAATCAACTCCCCCCTCTCCATCATACCCCCAAACCAAGCAGTCATCTGTTTATCATTTTATATCCTAATTCCCAAAGAGGTTACTCTCTAAATCTCATTATTTCCACTGCCTTGGTTAGTGTCTTTACCACATCTCCATTGTATTACAGCTGCAGCCCCACAAGTAAATTTTCTTCCTCTGAATAGGCCCACCTTACACAGCTATCACAGTAATTCATCTAAAACACAAGTCTGACCCACTCACATTCCTGACTAAACTAATGTGAATGGCTTTCCACTGACGACAAGCTAAATTACAAACTCTCTAATGTGCAACTCAAGGCATCCACGATCTAATCCCAGACTGACTCTACATGATGACAGATATTGTTTATATCTTGCTCTCCGTGATATTGTCGGCAACGTTTCTGATGAATAATAAATATCACTCAATAACAAACTAAATAATAAATTTCAGTTAATAAACTTTGTTGACTAAATAGATACATAAATGAATGACTGTTGTCTCATTTCTGACACTCCTCATTTAGCAATTTGTTCTCTAGCAAGATCAAAGGGCTTCTAATTCCCCACACATTCCAAGTTGTTCTACCCTGTGGTTTCTTCCCTTTTTTCTTTGGTTACTCCTCCTAAGCAGCTGGAACACTGGCTACTCCTAGAAGCTTTCCCAAATCCTCCTCCCTTCTTCTGGGCTCCCAAAACACCCTGTGAGAAATCCTTAGACTTGAACTGAAGATGACATGAAATTATAAACCGTGTTCCTATTCCCAGCACTTGTCTCATGCCAAGCATGCAGAAGGTGCCCAATAGCTGTTAGGTAATAAATGAATGAGTAATTCTAATCCAAATGTCATATATATATAAAACATATATATAAAAAACTTATTCAATTTAGAAATCAGTTAAAATTCACAAAATCTGTTTCTTCACAAAATCACAGCATTCTACAAAACACAGTTAAATGCATAAATTCTGATTTAACATCTTCAAAAATAGGTCTGTAGGCTTTGATTTATCACAACCAAATATGAAGTAAAGGTTTACTATCTCTGTGTTGGTTAGTATTCCCTGAATAATCTATCTATGAGGTAGATACCACTTAAATAAGAGATGATAATTTTAAAAGAGCTATAAAATAAAGGCAATGCATTAAATTATTGTTGTTATTAAATATTTAATGGGTCTTTCATGTATCAAATATATGGATGTGATCTTTACTTGGCTGCTCTGCTAAAAATATCCAAGTTGCTAACCACTGATTAACCTACACACAGATTAAGATATACATAGAATAATACTGAATTGATCTGAGTTTGAAATCATACCAAAGGCTCTTTATTTTGTAGTAAGCTGATAATGTTTAAAATGTCTGTACACATATGTACTTACACACTATAGTGATAGGCATAGAAAAGATAGCCCTCGGGCTTCCCTGGTGGCACAGTGTTTGAGCGTCCACCTGCCAATGCAGGGGACACGGGTTCGTGCCCCGGTCCGGGAAGATCCCACATGCCGCGGAGCGGCTGGGCCCGTGAGCCATGGCCGCTGAGCCTGCGCATCCGGAGCCTGTGCTCCGCAACGGGAGGGGCCGCAATAGTGAGAGGCCCGCGTACTGCAACAAAAAAAAAAAAAAAAAAAAACGATAGACCTCATAGGGTATTTTCATATATGGAAGAATATATGATTTTTCTAGTAAATCTAAATCTAAATTTCTTTCAGTAGTCACCAAATATAATATTAATAAGGGAATTTTACTATATACTTAATAGACATAGTTTTGCAATAGAAAATTTAAAAGCATAAGTGCGTTTTGATTTTTTTTAACATGCCTACTAATAGGACAGTTAAATAATCATTGCATTATTCAGCCAGCTGAATTCATTTATCCATTGCTTCTTACAAATATTTTTGAGCACATATCACATACAAGGCACTGAGAGTAAACATTGGAAATAGAAAAAATACAAAACCAATCTTTTGAAGTGATTTATGCTCTCAAAAATGTTAATAATTTATGGGGATATTATTTGTGATCTGATCATATAAAGAATTAAATAAAGAGGTAAATTGAAATTTATTTTGTAACAAATTTTAAGTCACAAATCATCTATGAGCTTTAGTCCAGTGAATATCTAGAAGCAGTACAGGAAATAGTTTGAAGGGGGCAAGGTCAGCCAGACTACTATACCAGTTTAAGAATAAAGCAATGAGGGTCTGTAGCTATGGAATTAAATATTACACATGGGAAGATTATGACCTATGAAAACATATTTTATCATTGTATGTTATTGAATAAGACCAAAAATATTTTCATTCCCTATTGGACACATTTTCTCTGGCAGGAATTTTTGTACCCACAATACTTTGAGTTTACCTGTATCATAAAACTTATTGTGCTGCATTTTAATTATATGTTTGTGTCTCTCTCCTTAGCTAAATCACAGCTCCCTTGAGAGCATGAACTGGGTCAAAATCAGCTTTGAATCCCCAGTGCTTAACGTGTGACTGCAAAGAAGTAGTGATTCACTGTAAAAATGTTGTTGGGGGTATTCTTTATTAATTTACAAGGTGAGAACCCAAAGGAGAATTACTGTTTGCTCTCAGTATCATAAATAGTTGTGCTTTTCTAGAAAAATTGGGTTATTTCTATCTTATAAGGAATAAAATTTCTAGTTTTGTTTCCTTCTTTCCCACTGGCTGTTAGAAAATGAAAGAACAATTTATACTCTCCAATAACAAGTGTATAGAATGCCAGGGCATTTGTTTTCTATAAAATATTCAATTCCTGCTTCCATCTTATTTTTGCTTCGTTACTTCTACCTGCTTCATCTCTTCTACTAACTTCAAATGATTTCATCTTCTTCAATTAGTTACATTTATGTAAATCAGCTTAAATTTATTTTTAAACAAACTGGGTTAAAATGATTAAGCAAATGGCAGATGTTCAAAAATATCTCTTCAATAATTGAAAAATGGGATAAATTGTTGAATTTAAATTAAATTGAATTTATACTTTTCTTTGTAAAATTCTCTTGCCTTACATGAGGTAAATTCTCATATATTCTTTAACCTTCTATCATCAGTACAAGTTTAATAACAAAAGTTATAGATATAACAGTGACTAAGTGCTAGAGCTACTCTATATGTATAGGTATTCTATCCTATGTTTGTAATATAGTACGTATAGTGAAACTTTCTCCAGAAGGTAATTTTAGTTAAGTCAGTAACTCACTAAATAACATGAGGCTTTAGAATTGTTCTATTAAAATAAAAGTATAGCTTGTATTTTTCCATGTAAAATAACTGTGATCTAACTGCTCTGAGGTTATGTATTTAAAGTCATTCCTTTTGAATTTTTATTACAAATGACCCTTAGTATTCGCACTCTCATCAGTTTAAGCCACATGAGAGAGAAAAAGAAAAAAAAAACTGTGGGAAACTAGGAGTAGTGGGTGGGGTAGGGAAGCACTGTGTTTCTTCAGGATTCCCAGAAGTTCTCATTGTTAGCTGACACGTGTAATAGCTAAGGCATTAAAAACAATAACAAGTGCTTCTTTCACAGTTCATAGTTCGTACTGCAAAATTAAAGTTTAAAGATGAAACATAAGCAGCAAAATTTTCAGATGAATTTACAAGAAATGACTTGTAGCCAAGGCCCACATTTTTTTTTTTTTTTTTTTTATGCGGTATGTGGGCCTCTCACTGCTGTGGCCTCTCCCGTTGCGGAGCACAGGCTCCGGATGTGCAGGCTCCGGACGCGCAGGCTCAGAGGCCATGACTCACGGGCTCAGCGGCATGTGGGATCTTCCCGGACCGGGGCACGAACCCGTGTCCCCTGCATCGGCAGGCGGACTCTCAACCACTGCGCCACCAGGGAAGCCCTAGGCCCACATTTTTACTGAATAGTTTTCACACATATTCCAATGAACAAAATTTCTAGGCCATTTAATGTTTTTATATTTAATCAACAATAAGAAAGGATTAATATATTAAGCTGCATAATTTATTTCATATTAGTAAATATCTTGCTCTCCATATGTTATCCTAGTGAGAATTTCTGATTGAGGAAAAAAATCTATAGCTTATATTAAGCCTAAAAAAATGCATTGTAGCATCAGTTTATCATAATTTCTATCCTATTATTCACAAAATAAAGTATATTATATATATGACTCATTCAGTATTAAGTTTGGGGAAAAAGCTACTAGATACTTGGGTACTTTTACTTTATATCTAAACTAGAAGAAGCAATCCTCAGGAGAAATTATATTCATTCTATCAAAGGATATAAGACAAACATCCATGTGACATTTTTAAAATCTAAACTCTGAAAAGGAACTTGTACAAATTTTTATTTTTTTAAGAACTTTTTCAAAGGTCAGCAGTGTTGCACTTTTCATGGGAGACATTTTAAAATTTTACTCCAAAAACTACCTAATGATCTGTGGCGTATCAAGGTACATGAAATGACTGAGTGCATTTTAGCACATAGCTTTTTATAAAAACAATGAAGAGACAAGAAAACCACAAATTGTCATAGGTTACAGACATTCTAGGAAAGAAATTTCAGATTTGCCTCTAAAGATTATTTTTCACTTTTGCAATATATTTCATCATTCTATTGCATCATTATTAATAAGACACAACTTTGTTTGCAATCTCTTAAATGTTGAAAGCATGATGGCTAACTTGGGCATATTAGTCAAATAGTATAAAAATCACATTCAGACCTTTTCAGATTGTTTACAAAATGATCTTTTATAAAGCATAGATTCTAATATTTTTATGAATTAGATTTTATAATTTGGATACAATGTCATGTCAATTCAAAATCAGAGCTGATAAAGGAGTTCCTAGATGGATTAGGGAAAAGAGAAAGTATTTTGTCATTAGAAATCAAGGGGATACTCTTCATAAAACTTTTCTTGGAAAAGCTTGAAAATATGTAATATTTAGCAGAGTTCTTACTCCCTCTTGTGACAGATAAATGAAATGTAAGTGGTACATAAGAGTTTCAACAGGGATTTTTTTTTTTGGAAGTATAGTTGATTTACAATGTTGTATTAGTTTCAGGTGTACAGCAAAGTACATTATACTTTCAGTTATACATGTGTGTATTCAGTTATACATGTGTGTATATATATATATATTCTTTTTCAGATTCTTTTCCATTATAGGTTATTATAAGATATCGAATATAGTTCTCTGTGCTATACAGTAGGTCCTTATCAACAAGAATTTTAATGAAATTTCCCAAACCTAGCTAGATTATAAACGTTTCTTAGAATTCATGTAATATCAAATACCTACACATCTAAAAAGAATTCATTGAAAGAGAAATTCATTGTAACTTAACAATATCAAAAATTTACTTTTTTGTGTTTTTTCTTTTTATTTCAAGATGCATATTTTTAAATATCTAAATTTCTTGATAAATAAAACTAGAATGCAAGATAAAAAGGAGGCAGCACAATTCTTCAGATGGATTTAACTAGAAATGACTTGTAGCCAAGACCCACATTTTTACTGAGTAGTTCCCACAGATATTTGTACTTTGATACGGCCAAAGAAAGGGAGCAGGAGGAAAGGACTGTTGTCCCGAAAACGTCAAAGGGCCCAGAGTCACAGAAATGTTCCACTATACAGAAACCTGGAGCTTCAATCTAACTGTTTCCTTTCAGGTTCTCAGAGACCAACTGAGACAAGGCAGTTAAAACCACCCTAAGTTAAAATGTAAGGAGGTTGACATATACACACTACTATACATAAAATAGATAACCCATAAAGACCTACTGTATAACACAGGGAACTCTAGTCAATACAGTACTCTATAATGGCCTATATGAGGAAAGAATCTAAAAAAGAGTGGATATATGTATAACAGATTCACTTTGCTGTACATCTGAAACAAACACAAATTGTAAATCAACTGTACTCCAATAAAAATTAATTTAGAAAAAAATTTTAATGTAAGGAGCTTGAAGCTTTTCTTAGATGCACTCTTCCCTGTCCATCAGCACTGCTCCTAATAAGCCTCAGCATTGAGACTTTATCTCCCTCTTTTCTAAAAATCCAAAGTTCTTTAGGGGCCTAGGACCAAAATGTATACTCAAACCTTCCCTTAGTCAGTGTCCTATATTTCATACCTATCACACCACCCCTCATCTATGTCAAAAGCCCATAGGTACCCTATCCATTTCTTCTGTGACTGATTCTCAGTATTCTACCACCTCAGAGATAAATATGTATATAAATACATACACATACACACACACACACACACACACACACACACACACACACACACACATACCCATACATCAACTGAAGCTAAAATGTAAATGTTTGCCTCTCATATCCTATGTTTGCATTTAACTGGGGATTCCTGGAGATATAATCCTTTAATCCAAAATAATATAGTATTTGAGGCACCATTGTTAAAGTAAAGTATTAAGCATCTGCTTTAGCAGGTACTGTATTTGACATTTTATATATATTATCTCATTTAACCTTCATGATATCCCTGTAATGCAAGCTTAATTATCTTCAGTTTATACATGAAAATAACTAAGACTTAAGTAATCCATCCAAGGTTACTTGGTTGATAGTGGATTCAAGTTTCACACCCAGATTTATATAGCTCCAAAGTCTTTGGTGCTAAGGACATGGTTTTGGCCCAGACTTTTTCAGGCGATTTTCAAATCTCAAATAAAGTTTGTTGTCTGCTCTATCTATGCCTAATGATCTTCTGGGTGAGCTGTGAATCATGCCCAGTACATCAAATATGGAAAAAGATCTCAAAACTAAACATGAATATGAGATCACTAAACTAATTTTCACTTGAGTCCCAGGATTTTTCATTATTATTATTTATAGTCCTCTATTGGGTGTTTTATTGTATTATGAAATTCTGTGGAGTTCTAGCCAAACTTTATTATACATCATTAAAAGTTTTTGAATATTCACTTGAATTTGTCCACCAATTATTTATTGAAATCTATTATGAGTAAAACCTATATTATATTATTTTGCATTATTTTATGTTACATTATATTAAAATCCATTATAATGCTCCCTGCCCTTACAGTTTCATGGGGGATACGTATAAAGAAAGAAAAAAAACTCTCAAAGAAATGGGATAAGAGCTATGATAGAAGTAGAAGAACAAGGAAGAATGAAACAAAGTAGAGGGGCCACTAGTCCCAGACAAAGATAATGGCCTCCCAGGGAAAACAATGTCAAACTGAGCCAATGAAAGAAGAGGAAACAATGTTCCAGGCAGAGACAACAGCACTGAAAAATGGACAAATATTTAAGATTTGTAAGCAATAGGATTTTGTAAAATGTATTATATGAGGCAGCAGAGAAAGATGAAGGACAGATTTTGGAGGGCCTTTAGATTCTGAAATTTGGAATACATTCTGAGGGTTTAGCTGAAAAGCTGGTAAACTGATAAGCAAAGGAGAGACATAATCTGATAGGCATTTAGACATATCACTCTAGACAACTGCTTGGAAAGAGGCCAGATTTGAGTCTGTTTCAGCAACCAAGTAAAGAGTAAGCGCTTGCTCAGTCTAAGGTCATAACAGTAGCAGTGCCGAGAAACGGACCAATTTTTAAAATGTATAAGCTACAGGATTTAGGGATTTTGATAAAATGAGAGAGAGAAAAAAGGATTCCAGGGAGATGTTTGTATTTCTGCCAAATGAATGAAAATACCATTTGTGAGATACAAAACAATAAAGAAGAAAGTTTAGGCGAAGGGAGGAAAATGAGAATGTTTGATATTTCAGGATAAATGAAGTTAGTTTGATTTCGTAATTCCATATAGTTTGTAGTTTGAGAAAAATGAGGCACATTTTAAGTATTGTGGAGAAAGGGAGAATAACATAACTGGCAAAATGAGGCTCGTCTGGCATCACTGAGACCCCAGGTGCAATTGAAACGGAAGGACCTGTCCTGTGACATGACTTGATTTTCACCACCAGTGCTCAGCCGTTCACTTACCAAGGCAGACAGGGGACTATCGGGTTTATTCAGAATTGACACTCTGCTGGGGAATGAAACAAAAAGTCAGTGGAGGGGCTTCCCTGGTGGCGCAGTGGTTGGGAGTCCGCCTGCCGACTCCCGTGCCCCGGTCCGGGATGATCCCACGTGCCACGGAGCGGCTGGGCCCGTGGGCCATGGCCGCTGGGCCTGAGCATCCGGAGCCTGTTCTGCACAACGGGAGAGGCCGCAACAGTGAGAGGCCCGCGTCCAAAAAAAAAAAAAAAAACTGTCAGTGGAGCTAGGAAGGGCGTAAATGTGGATTGGCGACAGCTGAGGGATTAATGTTTCAAAAACAAGTGTAGTGGAGTAACTAAATGGAAGAGTTAAAACTGTGGTTCTCAATCTTGGAGGCATATTAGTGTCACCTGGGGAGCTTTACGATCTACTGAGTTTTGGATTGCACCTCCAGAGAGTCCAGAAATTCTGATTTAATTAATCTAGGATGTGGCCTAGCCTGGGCATCAGGATTTTTCAGATTTCTCTAATGTGCAGCCTGGGCCCGAAGAGTGAGCTGTAAGGATATGAGATTGAGAACTGGTTGTTTGACTTTAACATTTGAAAGGAGAGGAAGTAATGAGTGATAAAAAGGTCCCGGATGTGGCTGAGGGAATGGATGACTGCAGTGCTGTGGAAGTAAAAGTCACTGAAGATGTGGAAATCAAGGACCTGAGCAAGAGCCAGATGGGTCATCCTCGTGGACACTAACGTTACCCAAGGAGATGGCAGAACTTGGAGCAGAGTAAACTGTGAGCCAAATGCTTAATTTAAGATAATCTTAGATTTAAAAGACAAGTATAAGCCAGGTGTTGATGATTCACTTTACAAATTATACAATGTAACTCTTGAAATAAACCTAAAAGTTATATGTATTTATAAATATATATTTAATATTTTCATGTATAAAATGTAAAATAATAAAATCTATAACAGTAAGCCAATGGTATTAATAAAATAAATTCAGACGACTTCATTGACCTTTCCAGGAGGAAAAATATATTATTTATCATGACCTATAAAACATAGTATATAGAAAAAAATAGCCTTCAGTACAGGCAAATATCCTTTTATGGGTGTGAATTTTAACATGGATAAATGAATCCTACCCTTTTTTCAGAGCTTATATTCACCTAGTAAGAAACTGTTTCTCTTCCCTAATGTGTACCTACTCAAGCCACTTGTCAAGGTTAGCAGCGGGGAAGGCAGAAAATTTTTAGCAATTTTTACCTGGTTCCAAAATATATTCTCCTAGTTTCCACCAGTTGGTCCAAAGGAGAAAAAAATATAACAATAGATATTATTTGACAGTGTTACAATAGCAGCTGCTTATAGTTAGGTTAGAGTGTAGCTATGTGGCTCTATATAGGACCATTCCATTTGGCAAGATGATCACAATGAGCTCCTTTATTAGGCATTTAAGTAAATAAATTCCTTTGGTTGTGGCTCAAGACTGATTTATCTTACACAGAAATATTTAGGTGGTTGACATAATTTTGGAGTTTTCTCTTTAAATTTTAAAGTTGTGTACATTTTGGAATTATAGTAGATATGTAATCTCTGCTTTGTTTTCTAAACTATACATGACATTTGTTTTCTGACATAACATGAACATTTTTTCCTTCTCTTTAGAATTTTTTGGTAGTTTTGTCAATTGTGATACATTCTATATATTCACTGACAGCCCATAGACTTGACTAGTTAGGAGCATATCATTGACAACATTTGGAGAATCTAATTTCCCACATATGCTTTCAATGAGTAAATACAGTTGTTAAGAACTATATCAATACAAATCTTCCCCTACAGTGGTCAAATACAACTTTTGTTTTTATATTTACCATAATTTAGAATATCATTTAAAGAAGCACAAGAGTAGACCAGATCATAACAGGAGTAAATGTATTTTTAAAAAAATACAAAGGAAAACAAATATATAAATTGTGAGGAGTATATCAGCAATAAGATCTGAAAGAAAAATGCTGGCACTAGCCCACATAAACAGTGTTGACTAGAACTTATTTCTATTGTAGAAATTCTGTTAAACCCTCAGATCATATTTGTCACTTATGATGTTCCCATGTGCACCAAGCACATTTCTGGTTATTTGTAAAAAAGAACACTCTGGCTAAAAGACAGGAGTGTTGGGTTATGTTGGCTGTTATATTTCTTATTGTCAAATAACACACTGGCTTTCTGATTTATATACTTCAGTCTCTCGTGAGTTTAGTCAGTGTGAGTCATCCAACACATATGACTAATTGTAGGGTATTGACAAGATTGAGTCTCTCAATCTGTTAAGCTGGACCAGAGTGAAATCACCAGTGTTGTAATTCTACTTTGTGTCACCTTTGGCCTCTTGAAATTTGACCAGCAGGCTTTCCCAACCTCAACATTTCCAAACCTCCACAATGAAGTTCTTTGTTTATAAGAGACTAAATACAACACAAATAATAGGCTCTCCTTCTGTCAAAGTATCTCATTGTGATCTATGTATGAACAATATAATTGAATATTTACATCAAGACTTTCTCCTTCCATGATTCATTTACACAGAAAAAAACAAAAGAAATTACCATATTTACATATTGATTTTTTTATTGTAGCAATGCTTTTATAATAAACAAATACTGTGTTTTCTAAAAATGAAAGTATTTCGGTAACGATGAAGAAAAGTAGAGATGATGTAGGGTATTTGAAGCAAAGTTTGGTAAGATATTTTAATATTTTAAAGATATTTTTAAAGATATTTTAATGATATTATGGCATATATCCAGGAACAAATAAACCCTGCCTTGCACAGTGTCCTTCCTCCCTTGGTTGGGAGGCAGGGGAACAGGGGCATCAAAACAATGGACCAAGAGGAGAATAAATCAAAGGATACTTTGTTAATATCAGAGCAAGCACAGCATCCTCAATGCTGTGCTCTGCTCATAAGGTCAGGAATAAGACCAACGAGAAGCCATCAACAATCTATTTATATTCTCTACCATCATTTTCAGCCTCCATCTTCATTCACACAAATGAACCTGAATATAAAGTTTGGAATCTTAACCACTTTCTGGTTAGCTGTATGGATAAAGAAAATTGAGAAAGGGAGGAATTGGCCCAGGGCACCATTACTATACAACTTTATAAAATAGAAAACAAGAAAGAGCAGAGTCTAGACTAGTGCCTTTTAAAGTGCAGGAAACTCTCCCACTTAACTGTGACCAAATAGGGTGTGAGAGTAAAGAATGGTCAAAGGTGCTGGGTGGTCAAGGGAGGATGTAGAGGCAGGGCTGGCACAGAGTAGGTGAGCTGAAAATTCCCTCGAGGCTCCAGTATAAATGGAAAAACCATAGGCTTTGATGTCAGATAATCCTGAGTTCATTATCAGTTCATCCTTAATTAGCTTTATGGTTTCTATATAATCCTCAGTTGCCAATTTGTGAAATGCTGATAGCAATTTCTACTAAGGATTTTATGAAGATTAAACAAATGACTAAAAATGGTTACTGGCACAGAGTAGGTACTCAATAAATGATGGTTATTTTTAAATATTATGAGATATTTGTTTGCAGGCCATACATACTTTGTTTAAAGTAGAGTTTAAAAGATAAAGTACCAGATCCCTCCGATTTGTTACAATTGGTAATCATTTATTTAGCATTTTCATCTATACTAAAAAGAGCTTTAAAATATTTCACTTAAGAATAATTTTATTTCTATGACTTACTACCAAAATCCAACAAAATAATAAGAAATTCATTTTTAATTATCCGAGGACTAAATTGTTTTCTCACATACATGCATTTCTAGCACTACTTAAGAGTTTCTAAGAACATTCATTTAGGATCAATCTAGACATACTAAATATGTGTTCAACATATGAAATGAGTTTAGATAAATATTCTTAGTCATCAAATAATCTATTTCCCTGTCAGGGAAATATATATCTAGCTTTTTTTTATTTTCTAAAAATTAATTTTATTCAACATCTCCGTCCCCTGGGATTTAGAGGCATGCCAAAGGTTGCATAGCATCAGACTATTTCATCATGGAATTGTGAAATGAAAAATTGTTCTGCCAAAGGCTCTTGGTAGACAGTAAATAGTGAAATTCATACTCTCTTACTAATGTATGTCCTTAGCAGCTTGTTTTTAAGACAGCAGTTCAGAAGGTCACTATGTTATTAAACTTGAGTAAACCTCAATTCACAGTTAAATTTTATCTAATTCCATTTTCTTTTTTAAATTTAATTTTATTGAGATATAATTTTTTAATATTTTAATTTTATTGGAGTATAGTTGATTTACAGTGTTGTGTTAGTTTCAGGTGTACAGCAAAGTGATTCAGCTATACATATATTCATTCTTTTTTAGATTCTTTTCTAATATAGGTTATCACAGAATATTGAGTAGAGTTCCCTGTGCTATACAGTAGGTCCTTGTTGGTTATCTATCTAATATATAGTAGTGTGTGTATGTTCATCCCAAGCTCCTGATATAGCCCTCCCCCCACATCTCCCCTTTGGTAACCATAAGTTTGTTTTGGATATCTGTAAGTCTGTTTCCGTTTTGTAAATAAGTTCATTTGTATTTTTTTAATTAAGTTACACATGTAAGTGAAATCATGTGATATTTGTCTTTCTCTGACTTACTTCACTTAGTATGATAATCTCTAGGTCCATCCAAGTTGCTGCAAATGTCATTAATTTATTCTTATTGAGATATAATCGACACATAACATTGTATAAGTTTAAAGTGTACAAAATATCTATTTGATACATTTATATATTGTAGTATGATTACCACGGTAGCATAAACTAACACCTTTATTACAGCAGATAATTATCACTTCTTTTTTTATGGTGGGAATAATTAAGATCTAGTCTCCTGGCAACTTTGAAGTTTATAACACAGTATTGTTATCTATAATCACTATGCTGTGCATTAGATCTCCAGGACTTATTTATCTACAAGTTGCAAGTTTGTACCCCTAAATAACATATCCCCAATTCCCCCATCCCCCATCCCCTGGTAAACACTGTTCTACTCTGTTTTTATGAGGTTGGCTTTTTAGGATTCCACATATAAGTGATATCATTACAGTACTTGTCCTTCTCTGTCTGATTTACTTCACTTAACATAATGTCCTCAAGGTCCGTCCATGTTGTTGCAAATGGCAGAATTTCCTTCTTTCTCATGATGGAATAATATTCCATTGTGGTATATATATACATCACATCTTTTATCCATTCATCTGTTGACAGGCACTTACGTTGTTTTCATATTTGGCTATTGTAAAAAATGCTGTAATAAATGTGGGAGTGCATTTACCTCTTCAATATCCTATTTTCATTTCCTTTGGATATGTTCCCAGAAGTGGAATTGCTGGATAATATGGTAGTTCTATTTTTAATTTTTAAGGAGCCTCCATACTGTTTCCCATGTAAATTGGCTGAACCAATTTACATTCCCACCAACAGTGTACAGGTGTTCTCTTTTCTTCACCCCCCCCCCTTACCAACACTTGTTAACTCTTGTCTTCTCCATGATTGGCTATTCTAACAGGTGGGAGGTGATATCTCATTGTGGTTTTAATTTGCATTTCCCTGATGATTAGTGATGCTGAGATCTTTTCATATACCTGTTGGCCATCTGACTGAGTTGTATGACTTCTTTACATATTTTAGATATTAACCATTTATCCAATATATATATGGTTTGCAAATATTTTCTCCCATTCCATACTTTGCCTTTTTATTTTGTTGATTGTTTCTTTTGCTGTGCTTTTTATTTGGTGTAGTCCCTCTTGTTGATTTTTGCTTTTGTTGCTTGAGCTTTTGGTGCATTATCCAAAAAATCATTGCCCAGACCAGTGTCAAGGAGCTTCTTCCATATGTTTACTTGCACGAGTTTTACAATATTATGTTTTATTTAGGTCTTATGTTTCAGTCCTCAATCCATTTCAAGGATTTTTTTTTTTTTTTGCGAGTAGTGTAAGATAGGAGGCAAATTTCATTTTTCTGTATGTGGTTATTCAATTTTTCCCAGGACCATTTGTTGATGAGACTATTCTTTGCCCGCTGGTATTCTTGGCTCCCTTGTCAAATATTAGTTGAGCATATATATGTGGGTTTATTGCTGGGCTCTCTATTCTGTTCCATTGGTCTATGTGTCTATTTTTATGCCAGTACCATACTGTTTTAATTACTATAGCTTTATAGTATAGTTTGAAATCAAAAAGTGTGATGCATCCAACTTTATTATTCTTACTCTTGATTTCTTTGGCTATTTGGAGTATTTTGTGGTTTCATATAAACTTTAGGATTGTTTTCTCTATTTCTGTGAAAAATGCTATTGGAATTTTGATAGAGATTGAATGAAATCTATAGATAGCTTTGGGTATTATGGACATTTTTATAATATTAATTCTTCCAATCAAGGAACATGGAATATCTTTTAAATTGTGTCTTCTTCAATTTCTTTCATCAAGGTCTTGTAGTTTTCATTGTACACATCTCTCACTTTCTTGGTTAAATTTATTTCTAAGTATCTTATTGCTTTTTTGTTTTTGTTGAAATGAGATATAATTGACATATAACACTGTATTAGTTTTAGGTGTACAACTTAATGATTTGATATATGTATATATTACAGAATTAATATATACATATATTATATTATATAATAAGTTTCCAAACTTATTGTGATATGGTTTATGTATGTATGGTTATGGTTATGGCTTATGTATGTATAAACCATACATAGTTACATTTTTTTTCTTGTGATGAGAATTTTTAAGATTTATGCTCCTAGCAACTTTCAAATATACAGTACGCTATTATTAACTATAGCCACCATGTTGTACTTTATATCCAGGACTCATTAATCTTCTAACTGGACGTTTGTAACTTTTGACAACATTCACCTATTTTGCCCATTCCTCATGCCCCACCTCTGATAACCACCTCTATATCTATGAGTTTGGGGGGTTTTTATTCCTCATGTAAATTATATTATACAGTATTTGTCTTCCTCTGTCTTATTTCATTCAGCACCATGTCCTCAAGGTCCATCCATGTTGTTGCAAATGGCATGGTTACCTTTGTTTTTATGACTACTTTACATATATACACCAGATTTTCTTCATTCATTTATCTGTCAATGAACACAGGTTTTTTTCCATATCTTGGCTATTGTAAATAATGCTGCAATGAACATGAGGGTTGCAGATATCTTTTCAAGATAAGTGATATTTTATTTGGTTTTCTTTGAGATAAGTACCCAAAGAAGTGGAATTGCTTGATCATATATTAGCTCTATTTTTAATTTTTTGAGGAACCTCTATACTTTTTTCCATAGTGGCTGCACCAATTTACAATTCCACCAGCAGTATAAAAGTGTTCCCTTTTCTCCACACCCTCACAAACGCTTGTTATTTCCTATCTTTTTTATAATTGCCATTTTAACAGATATAGGGATATCTCATTGTGGTTTTCATTTGCACTTCCCTGGTGATTAGTGAGGTAGAACACCTTTTCATAAACCCGTTGGTCATTTGTATGTCTTTGTTGGAAAAAGATCTATTCAGATTCTCTACCCATTTTTTAATTGGATTATTTGGTTTTTTGCTATTGAGTTGTATGAGTACTTTATATATTTTGATATTAACCTGTTAATAGATATATGATTTGCAAATAGTTTCTCTCGTTCAGTAGGTTGTCTTTTTTTGTTTATTGCTTCCTTTGCTGTATAGAAGCTTTTTAGTTTGATGTAGTCCCACTTGTTGATTTTTGCTTTTGTCGCTTTTTATTTTTGGTGTCATATCCAAAAATTCATTGTTGCACTTCCATAAAGGAGCTTACCATATTATTTTATTTTTTAATTTTTTTGTTTATTTTTATTTATTTATTTTTGGCTGCAATGGGTCTCATTGCTGTGCACGGACTTTCTCTAGTTGCAGTGAGCGGGGGCTACTCTTCATTTTAGTGTGTGGGCTTCTCATTGTGGTGGCTTCTCTTGTTGCAGAGCATAAGCTGTAGGCACACAGGCTTCAGTAGTTGTGGTTCACAGACTCTAGAGCGCAGGCTCAGTAGTTGTGGCGCATAGGCTTAGTTGCTTCAAGGCATGTGGGATCTTCCCAGACCAGGGCTCGAACCCATGTCCCCTGCATTGGCAGGTGGATTCTTAACCACTGCACCACCAGGGAAGCCCTAATTTTTATTTTTTTAATGAAATTTTTATTGGAGTATAGTTGATTTACAATGTCATGTTAGTTTCTGCTGTACAGTAAAGTGAGTCAATTCAATCAGATATATATATATCCACTCTTTTTTAGATTCTATTCCCATATAGCTCATTACAGAGTACTGAATAGAGTTCCCTGTGCTATACAGTAGGTTCTCATAAGTTATCTATTTTATATATAGTAGTATGTATATGTCAATCCCAATCTCCCAATTTATCCCTCCCCTCCTTTCCCCCTTGGTAACCATGTTTGTTTTCTATTTCTGTGACTCAATTTCTATTTTGGAAATAGATTCATTTGTACTATTTTTTTAGATTCCACATATAAGTGATATCATATATTTGTCTTTGTCTGACTTACTTCACTCAGTATGACAAACTCTAGGTCCATCCATGTCACTGCAAATAGCATTATTTTGTTCTTTTTATGGCTGAGTAATATTCCTGTATGTATGTACCACATCTTCTTTATCCATTCCTCTGTTGATAGACATTTAGGTTGCTTCCAGGTCCTGGCTACTGTAACTAGTGCTTCAATGAACATTGGGGTGCATGTATCCTTTCGAATTATGGTTTTCTGCAGATACTTGCCCAGGAGTGGGATCGCTGGATCATATGGTAGCTCTATTTTTAGTTTTTTAAGGAATCGCGATACAGTTCTCCATAGTGGCTGTACCGATTTACATTCCCATGCACAGTGTAGGAGGATTCCCTTTTCTCCTTACCCTCTCCAGCATTTATTGTTTGTAGATTTTTTGATGATGCCTATTTTAATCAGTGTGAGGTGATACTTCATTGTAATTTTGATTTGCATTTCTCTAATAATTAGTGATGTTGAGCATCTTTTCATGTGCCTCTTGGCCAACTGTATTAGAAATTTTATGGTTTCATGTCTTACGTACAAATCTTTAGTACTTTTGAATTGATTTGTGCGTATGATATAAAAACATTGTCCAGCTTCATTCTTTTACACATGGTGGTCCAGTTTTCCCAGCACTGGTCTTTATTAAAGAGACTACCCTTTCCTTATTGTATATTCTTGGTGACTTTGTCTGTTATGTGTACTATTTGATCATATATATGTGAGTTTATTCTAGTCCCTTATTCTGTTCCATTGATCAATGTGTCTGTTTTTATACCAATACCATATTATTTTGAAAACTATAGCTTGGTAATATAGTGTGAAATCAGGAAGCATGATGCCGCCAGCTTTTTTCTTCTGTTTGAAGATTGCTTTGCTATTTGGGGTTTATGGTTTTATACAAATTTTAGGATTGTTTGTTCTATTTCTGTGAAAAATGCCATTAGAATTTTTATAGGGATTGCACTGAATCTGTAGACTACTTTGGATAGTTTGGATATTTAATAGTATCAGTTCTTCCAATCCATGAGAACAGAATATCTTTCTATTTATTTGTGTCTTCTTCACTTTCTTTCATCAATGTCTTATAGTTTTCAGCGTACAGGTCTTTCACCTCCTTGGTTAAATTTATTCCTAAGTATCTTTTTCTTTCTGGTGCGTTGTAAATGGGATTGTTTTCTTAAGTTCTCCTTCCAATAGTTCATTTTTAGTGTATAGAATTGCAACAGATTTTTGTACATTGATTTTGTATCCTGCAACTTTACTGAATGCATTTATTATTTCTAACAGTTTTTTGGTGGAGTGTTTAGCGTTCTCTATACATAACATCATGTCATCTGCAAATAGTGATAGTGTTATAGTTTACTTCTTTCTTTTCACTTTGGATGCTTTCTTTGTGGCCTAGTTGCCCTGGCTAGGACGTCCAATACTATGTTGAATAAAAGTAGCAAGAGTGGGCATCCTCGTCTTTTTCCTGATCTTAGAGGAAAAGCTTTCAGCTTTTCACCATTTAGTGTGATGTTAGCTGTAGGCTTGTTATATATGGCTGGCCTGTATTGTGTTGAGGTATATTCTCTCTATACCCACTTTGTTGGGAATTTTTTTTATCATAAATGGATGTTGAATTTTGTCAAATGCTTTTCCTGCATCTATTGAGATTATCATATGATTTTTATCCCTCATATTGTTAATTGGTGTATCACATTGATAGCTTTGTGGATGTTGAACAATCCTCACATCCTTAGAATAAATCATAGTTGATCATGGTTTATGATCCTGTGATGAGAAAACAGTTATTTTGTGTTCCTGCCTAGGCATTTTCTAGTATGACAGTCCTGCTCACACCTAGAGTCTGGACATTTAGATAAGGATCCAAGCTTAGGATTCCTACCACAAATTCTCACTTTGCTTTTCCCAGGGCACCTTTTTAAAAGACTACTTAAAGTTAAGCTCAAGAAAAGTTAGTAACTGCTACCCATAACACCTTATAAATAACAGGTGCTCACTACTCTGCTCTATCTTCTGCTCGCTCATGACCTGGGATGGAGGACCACCCTTCCCCCAGCTCATTGCACCCACCCTTTTTCTGGGATCCATAATTAATAAAATATTGTGACTTGGATTCCTTTGTATGAGTATACTGAAACTGCAACTTCAATGAAAACGGCCTGGGGTTTTCACTTCCCCAGAGTGGGAGCTCAGATGCTGAGAGAGCTACCTGCCGACACGGTGAGGGTGGCTTGTGCCTCCTCATTCAGCGGATCATAATAAACATATTCTTAATTTAACACATCAGCTACAGGCCCCCCAACAAAGAGCCTTTTAAAGTATTGTTGAATTATGTTTGCCAATATTTTATTGAGGATTTTTAAATCTATATCCCTCAGAAATATTGGCCTGTAATTTTCTTTTCTTAAGAGTTCTTGTCTGGTTTTGGTATTAGGTTGATACTGGCCTGATAAAATAAGTTTGGAAGTGTTCCCTCCTCTTCTACTTTTTAGAAGAGTTTGAAAAGGGTTGGTACTAATTATTCTTTAAATGGTGATAGAATTCACCGGTGAAGCCATCTTGTCTGGACTTTATTTGTTGGGAGGTTTAGATTACTGATTCAATCTCCTTACTAGTAATGAATCTCTTCAGATTTTCTATTTCTTCATGATTCAGTCCTGGTAGGTTGTATGTTTCTAGGAATGTATCCATTTCTTCTTGGTTGTCCAATTTCTTTGTGTATAATTGTTCATGGTAGTCTCTTATGACCTTTTACATTTCTGTGATATCATTTGTAACACCTCCTCTTTCATTTCTGATTTTATTTGTGTTCTCTTTTCTTGATGAGTCTGGCTAAAAGTTTGTCTATTTTGTTTATCTTTTCAGAAAACCAACTCTTTCATTGATCTTTTCTATTGTCTTTTTGTTTCTATTTTATTTTTCTCTGCTCTGATCTTTGTTATTCCCTTCCCTGTATTAATGTTTGGCTTAGTTTATTTTTCTTTTTCTAATTCCTTGAGGTGTAAAGTTAAGTTGCTTATTTGAGAAATTTCTCACCTATTAAAGTATACATTTCTAAGAACTTCTCTCTTAAAACTACTTTTGCTACATCCCATAAGTTTTGGTATGTTATATTTCCACTTTCATTTGTCCCAATATATTTTTAATTTCTCTTTTGATTTATTATTGGCCATCAGTTGTTCAGTAGCATGGTACTGAACACAAATCTCCACACATCTGTGAATTTTCCAGTTTTCTTCTTGTAGTTGATTTCTGGTTCATGCCACAGTAGTCAGTCATGCTTGGTATGATTTCAATCCACTTAAATTTATTAAAACTTGTTTTGTGGCCTAACATATGATCTATCCTGGAGAATGTGCCATGAGTGCTTGAGAAGAACATATATTCTGCTGCTGTTGGATGGATGGTTCTGTAAATGTCTATTAAGTCCATCTGGCCTAATGTGCAATTGAAGTCCAATGCTTCCTTACAGGTTTTCTGTCTGGATAATCTATCCATTGATGAAAGTGGGGTATTAAAGTTCCCTCCCATTATTGTATTTGCTTTATATATTTAGGCACTCCTACTTTGGGTGTATAAATATTTACAAATGTTATATGCTCTTGTTAGATCAACTCCTTTATCATTATATAATGACCTTTTGTGTCTCTTATGACATTCTTTGTCCTAAAGTCTAATTTATCTGATTTAACTATAACCACCCCAGCTTTCCTTAGGTTTCCATTTGCAAGGAATATGTTTTCCATCCCTTCACTTTGAGTCTGTGTGGGTTCTTAAAGCTAAAGTATCTTATACGAAACTTATGCTTGAGTGTGTTTTGTGGGGGTTTTTTACCCATTTTTACCCATATACTTGAGTCTTTTGTTTATAGAATTTAGTCTATTTACACTTAAAGTAATTATTGATAAGTATGGACTTCTTGACATTTTGGTAATTTTTCTTTTACTGTATTGTAATACTTTTGTTCTTTTCTTCTTCTCTTGCTCCTCCTTTGTGATTTGATGGTTTTCTATAGTAGTATATTTAGACTCCTTGCTCTTTACCATTTGTGTATCTACTATAGGTTTTTGCTTTGTGATTGTGTGAAGCTTACATAAAACATCTTATAGTTATAACCATCTATTTTAAGTTCAAATGCATTCTAGAGCTCTACATTTTTACTCTCTCCCCCCCCCACACCATGTTTTATGTTTTTGATGTCACAATTTACATCCTTTTCTCTTGTGTATCCATTAACAAATTATTGTAGTTTTAATTATTTTTACTCCTTTTGTCTTTTAAATTACATACTAGACTTATAAGTGATTAATCAACCACCATCACAATATTAGTTTATTCTGAATTTAACTATATATTTAACTTTATTAGTGAGACTCATACATTCATATGTTTTCTTATTACTATTTAGCACTCTTACATTTCAACTTTTAAAATTTCCTCTAACATTTTTTATAAGGCCAGTCTAGTGGTGCTAAGCTCCTTCAGTTTTTGCTTATCTGGAAAACTCTGTATCTCTTTTAATTCTGAAAGACAGTTGCCAGGTAGAGTATTCATGGTTGGCAGTTCTTTTCTTTCAGCACTTTGCATGTATTATGCTATTCCGTTCTGGCCTGCAAAGTTTCTGCAGAAAATCTGCTGATAGTCTTATAGAGGTTGCCTTGTATGTAACAAGTTGTTTTTCTCATGCTGCTTTTAAAATTCTCTACTTGTCTTTAACTTTGACAATTTATTTATAATGTATCTTGATGTGAGTCTCTTTGGGTTCCTCTTATTGGAATTCTCTGGGCTTCCTGGATCTGGATGTGTTTCCTTCCCTAGGTTAGGAAAGTTTTAGTCATTATTTCTTCAAATAAGTTTCCTGCCCCTTTCTCTCTTTCTTCTCCTTCTGGGACCCCTATAATGTAAATGTTGGTCTGCTTGTCCCATATTGTCCCATAAGTCCCTTAAGCTATCTCCACTCTTTTTCATTCTTTTTTCTTTCATTGCTTTGATTGAGTTCCACCACCTTGTCTTTGAGTCTCTAGATGAACTCAAAGACAAGACTTCATTTAGTCTGCTATTGAACCCCTCTGTTATATTTTTCAGTTCAATTATTATATTCTACAGCTCTGTGACGTTGATTTGGTACTTTCTCATATTTTCTATGTCTTTGTTGAAATTCTTACTTTGTTTATCCATTCTTCTCCTGAGCTTGGTGAGCATCTTCATGACCATTATTTTGAACTTTTTATCATGTAAATCACTTATCTCTGTTTCATTAAGGTCTTTTTCTGAGGTCTTGTTCTTTCAGTTGGAATTTATTCCTCTGTTCTTCTTTTCCCATTATTCTTTGTGTTGGTTTCTATGCATTAGATAAAACAGTCACCATGCCCAGTCTTGAAGGAGTGGCCTAGTGTATGAGATGAGCCTTATTGTTCAACTCTGTCCTATCTCTGTTTGTGTGTCAAACCTTTGTGATTGTCCAAGCAGCCTCCTTTATTCTTATGACTCCCAGTAGTAGTTGAGGGTGTGCTAAGACCTGGCAGTGTTCCAAAGGGGTGGGTCTGTCAGCACCTAGATTTAGGCAGCAGTTTTTAAAGTGTGCAAATATACCTCTTTCAGGGGAAGACTGGCAGATAGGTGTTTCTCTCTGATCCCTCTGTACTGAGCCTCAGGATGATAGCCAGTCAAGAACTGTTTCTTTGTTTGATACGCTTGAACCCATAAACACAAGTCCAGCTGATCACCAGAGCCAGGCTGTCAAAGGATGTGTCCTCTGGACAGGAGACACAAAAGTTGGGCTCCAGACATATACACAAGTTTCTTTCTCAGAGACACTGCAGACCAGCGGCAGCACAGAGGGAGAACACAAACATGGTTTCCAATGGCCTCCCAGCCTCTGTAACGTTTGGCAGTTGGCTCAGAGTGTATTAAGTTAGCAGCCCTAAGTCCTCAGCTATTAAAAATAAGCAAATAGGCCTCTTTTATGGAAACGCTGGGTATTTCTATCTGTTGCCTCTGCACTATGCCCTGAGTGTATAGCCAGCCAAGAACTGTTTCTGTCACTATAGTTCTGTGTGACCCTTGAGTGCAAGCCCCACTGGTCACCAGAACCAGGCTATCTAGGGGTGTCCCCTTGGTGGCAGCCACAAAGACCAGGGCACCAAAGATGTGCACAAGCTTCTTTCCAGGAGATACCAGCAACCTGGGGTGAGGTAGAGGGTGAACATGAAGATGGCAACTGCTGGCCTCCATAGTCTCTGGAGAGTATTGCAGTTGGCCCATACATATATGTTAAATTAGAAGCCTGTCCTTCAGACCAAAGCTTTTAAGATAAGCAAATAGACCTCCTTCATGGGAAGACTGGGCATGTTTCAGTTTGCTACCTCTGTGGTGGTGCCTGGGGTGGGTGAGTTCATGAGCCCTTTAAGAACTGATTCTCAGATCACTATAGCCTATGGGATCACTATAGCCTATGGATGCAAGCCCTGTTGGCTTTCAAATCTAGGTATTTTGGGACCCATCTCTCAGGTGAAAGACTTAAATGTTGGGGTGCCATATGTGGGGTCCAAACCCTTCACACCTCAGAGTTTCCTCCCAGTTGCATGTCACCTCATCAGGGGTGGGGTTTATGGTGAGATTGATTCTCAACCTCTCCTACCCATCACAATGAGTTTTTCTTGTTCACCTGCTGTGTAGGTGTCATTCAGCTAGTTTCTGGATTTCCTTCAGAGAAAATTGTTCCAAATATAACTGCAGATTCAGTGTGTCCATGGGAGGAGGTGAGTTCTGGAATATCCTACATTGCCATCTTGATTTGGAACCTTTTTTTTTTTTTTTTTTTTTTTTTTTTTTGCTGTACACGGGCCTCTCACTGCTGTGGCCTCTCGTGTTGCAGAGCACAGGCTCCAGACACGCAGGCTCAGCGGCCATGGCTCACGGGACCAGCCACTCGGCAACATGTGAGATCCTCCCGGACTGGGGCACAAACCCATGTCCCCTGCATCGGCAGGCAGACTGTCAACCACTGTGCCACCAGGGAAGCCCCTGGAACCTATTATTTTTGATGCTATTGTGAATGGGATAGTTTTCTTCATTTCTTTTTCCGATGTTTCATTGCTCATGTATAGAAATGCAACTGAATTTTGTGTGTTGATTTTGTATCTTACAAGCTTACTGAATTCATTAATTAGTTCTAACAGTTTTTTGGTTGAGTCTTTAAGATTTTCTATATTTAATATTATATCATCTGCAAATAACAATTTTATTTCTTCCTTTCTGATTTGGATCCTTTTTACTTCTTTATATTGACTAATTACTCTAGCGAGGATTTCCAGTATTATAATGAGTAAGAGTGGTGAGATTGAGACCCTTGCCTTGTTTCGAAACTTAGAAGTAAAGCTTTCAATTTTTCATCCTTGAGTGTAATGTAAGTTGTCTGTTTGTCCTATATTGCCTTTATTATACTGAGGTATGTTCCTTCTGTGCTTAATTTGTTGAGGGTTTTTATTCATCAAAGAATGTTTGCAAGAACTTTGTCAAATACTTTTTCTGCTTCTATTGAGATGATCGTATAAAATTCATCTTCTATTCTATTAATGTGGTATATCACATTCATTGATTTGCATGTGTTGAACCATTCTTGGGTCCCAGGGATAAATCCCAAATGATTAAAGTGTATAATTCTTTTACTATGTTTTTGAATTCAGTTTTCTAATATTTTGTTGAGAGTTTTTATAGCTATATTCTTCAGGGATATTGGTCTGTAGTTTTCTTTTCTTTTTGTGTCTTTATCTGGCTTTGGTACCAAGGTAACAATGGCCTCATAAAATGAGTTTGAAAGTATTGTGTCCTCTTCAATTTTTTGGAAGATTTTGAGAAGAATTGGCATTGATTCTTCTTTAAATGTTTGGTAGAATTCACCTCTGAAGCCATTTGGTCCTGGGGTTTTCTGGGTTGGGAGGTGTTTCATTACTGTTTTAATCTAACCTTACACGTTATTTATCTGTTCAGATATTCTATTTCTTCCTGATTCAGTCTTGTTATGTTGTATGTATCTAGGAATTTATCCATTTCTTCTCAGTTGTCCAATTTGTTCACATATAATTGTTCAAAGTAGCCTCTTATGTTAGTCAGTGCCAACCTTTGTACAGTTTATACCAGGGATTGTCAAGCTATCTGTAAAGGGCCAAAAACTTTCTTAATCACTTTGGACACATAGTCAGACCCACTCCTTATCCAGTGCTAAGAAGCTAAAGTTATTTCTGGCTTCATACTATGTTTACTCTGAAATAAGCAGAAGAATATGGAATGTGAGAATCAGAAGAAATAATAACCTCCTTCAACCCCCTTACTTTAGAGAAGAAAGTTATTCCTAGAGAAGTTCTGATTTACCTCAGGCCATGCCTCTTAGTGGTAGAAGCCACACTGGAACTTCCTCAAACCTGTGTGCAGTCCTAAGTACAGCCACAGGAACCCTGAAACATGAATGTTCTGGATGGCGAAGGAGTCTGCTGGAAAGTGAGATTTTTAGATAGGTCTAAATTGTTAGGAAGTTCCTCCTTAAATTGAACTAATATCTGCCTCCAGTTGAACTTTCTAGTGTTTTAACTTTATTCCAACTCTAATGCAAGTCAGAGTGAAGAATATGATGAAATGAAATGTAATCAATAATCAGAATGGGATTCCAGCAACACTTTATGAGGGGAAGGCATTCAGCCTGAGAGAGTGGACACTAAGACAAGTCATAGTTGGGAGATAATTAATAGGTATGACAAGATTGATGGTTACCAATGTATTCAAGAATCTTGACTACTGACACCCAATAGAACTTTATTCAACAATGGAAATATTCTGTCTGTGCTATCCAATATGGTACCAGTCATATGAATCTATTGCATACTCAAATGATATATATGTGACAAAATTAAGACTCAGAGCTTTGCCACTCAAGATATGGTATGGAAACAGCAGCAGCACCTGGGAGCTCATTAAAAATGCAGACTCTTGGCCCCACCCCAAATCTACTGAATCAGAATCTGTACTTTTTACAGTGTATTGACATAGACTGTACATATTTAACTATGGTTAACACACCATCCTATTACAGAATTAGAGTTTTCTAAGTCTGACTGTATATTTACCTTTATGAGCATGTTGTATACTTTCGCATGTTTTCATGACACTGGTTAACATCTTTTCATTTCAGCTTGAAGAACGCCCTTCAACAATTCTTGCAAGGCAGGTCTAGGGGTGATGAACTCCCTCAGCATTTTTTCTTTTTTCTTTTTTTTTTTTTCCAGTCTGGGGAAATCCTTATTTCTCCTTTATATCTGAAGAAAAATTTTGCCAGAATGATATTCTTGGCTGGCAGTTTTTCTTTCAGCACTTTGAATATGTCATTCTGCTCTCTCCTGGCATACAGGGTTTCTGCTGAGAAATCCACAGATAGCCTAATGGGAGATCCTTTATAGATTTTAATAATTTTTCTCTGGCTGCTTTTAGGATTCTCTATTTTTAATTTTTGATGTTTTCATTATAATGTGTCTTGGAGAAGGTCTTTTTGCGTTGAGATAATAGGGTGATCTGTTAGCTGCGTGAACCGGGATCTCCAGATCTTTCCCCAGATTTTAAATGGTTTCAGCTATTATTTCTTTAAATAAAATTTCAGACCCTTTCTCCCTCTCTTCTCTTTCTGGAACTCCAATTATTTTGTTAATGGAGTCCTATACATCATGTGGGCTATTAGGTTTCTTCATCTTTTTACTTTGTTCTGCTCTGAGTTATTTCAAAATTCCTGCCCTCCAGCTCACTTATTCTGTCTTCCATTTGCTGTACTCTGAGGCAGATGCTCTCTATTGAATTTTTCATTTCATTCATTGAACTCTTCATCTCCAGAATTTCTGCTTGGTTTATTATCTCTATCTCTTCGGTAAATATCTCATTTTGTTCATGTATTTTTCCCCTGATTTTATTGAATTGTCCTTCCAAGTTTCCTTGTAGCTCACTGAATTTCTTCAAAACAGCTATTTTGAATTCTTTATCAGTTAGATCTCAAAATTCTGTGCCTTTGGGTTCAGTTAATGGGGAATTATTATCTTTTTGTGATGACATATTTCCTTGATTTTTCATTTTCATTATAGTTTTTCAGTGCTGCTTTTGCATTTGAAGCATCAGACACCTCCTTAAATCTTTACTAATTGCCTTCAGATTAGGTAGTGTCTTCAGACTATTCATTGGTGCTGTTATATCTGAGGTTTTCTCTGTCTTCTGGACTTTCAATAAGGTAAGACTAGACATAGCTCATATTTGTAGTTTCATCCTTACCCCCAGATCCTGTTCTTTTCTTCTAACAGCATTCCATTTACCAGACTTGCTTTTACCACTGCACTCAGGAGCATGACAAGAAGCCACAGGGTGACTGAAGTCCTGATACAGTCAGCAAGAACCTTGTCCTTTAATGCTTTTTTATATTCTTATCTGCCTCTTCCCCGATATCCTCCCTCCTCTCAGTCCTGGAGATCCTACTTCAGTACTGGGTGCTTCTGGTTGCTGGGCTATACAGCTTCCAAGGGTTCTCAACAGTCCCTCTGGTCATGTGAGGCCAGGAGACACTCTCCAGAGCAGGTGAAGCTATGACTCAGCTCCTTACCTGGGCTTAAGCAAATCAGGCTCTGGGCCTGGCAAAACTCTTTTGAGAATCCAAGTCAGGTAGGTCTATACCCTGCCAAATTCTCTGGTCAGAGTGCACCATTCTGCAGATGAGCAAAGCCACTGGTTGGGTTTACTGCTTGGGCACTGCAGGTATGAACTCAGTCTGCCAAGATTCGTGTGCTGATAGTAGCATGCCCCTCCTCCCTTCTCCATCACAGTCAGATTACCAGTGGTTGAGCCCCTGCAGATTTGACTACAATCCCTGTGGGATGAGATCAGAGTAGGGGTTCTCACAAAAAGGCCCACAGTGCTGTGGGGAGGTGACTAGTTGTTCCTCTGGGTTCTCTTTTCCCACTGGAGGAACAGAGGCTCAGGGAGACCTCTGCTTATGGTGCTGTGCTGGCCTGGAGAAAGGGCAATGTGGTCAACTTATGGCTGCTTCTCTTATCCTTCTAATGCAGTCTGTCTTCATCTCTGTGGTGCAGGGGGTGCTTCAGTCTCACCTCTGTTTTCTAGGATTCTCTCAGAGGTGTCTTGTCCCTGAAAAATTGTTAGTTGTTCCTCTTGTGAGGGGAGCAAAGTCAGAAACAACCTATGTCGTCATCTTGGTGAAATCACTCTCCTAAAGCTTGTCTTGTATCTATAAAAGTAGAATTCTATTAGATTAACTCATATCCACTACAATAGTTTCATAAAGATCAATGATATTCCTTTAACATTTTTTATTATTCTTATTGCTATATTCTATTCTTCCTGGCAAAAGACCTTGGAAATTCAATAGCATCATTGCACATGAAATTTTTAATCTAATTATCAAGTCTCTTCCTTAACTGGGAAGGGGGCCAGAGGATGAGGAAGATGAGGAGCAGAAAGAGGAGGTGAAGGTAGAGGCAGCTAGTAGACTCAGCAGTAATAAAATGTAATGTCTTTGCATCCAAGAGGGCACAGAGTAACATTCCTAGGGACCATGATAACTACTCATTAACAAATTATTCTTTGAACTTGCAAGATTAACTTTGTCCTTAGGACCAAGTCCTTCTTTATGTATGCTGAAATATCTGCTCCATAATTCAAAGAAAGTCAGTGGCAAGTAAAATTAGGAGTGTTTCAAAATGTACTTTTAGGGGCTTCCCTGGTGGCGCAGTGGTTGAGAGTCCACCTGCCGATGCAGGGGACACGGGTTCGTGCCCCAGTCCGGGAAGATCCCGCATGCCGCGGAGCAGCTGGTCCTGTGAGCCATGGCTGCTGAGCCTGCGCGTCCGGAGCCTGTGCTCCGCAACGGGAGAGGCCACAACAGTGAGAGGCCCGTGTACAGCCAAAAAAAAAAAAAAAAATGTATTTTTAAATAAAATATGAGGGGTTTTTTTTACAATTACAATAGTCAGTACTATAATATAGCATCTGTAAAACTTTAAATTTAAAAATTAATATTGCAGAAATGTAGACTTCTTTAAACTGATACTAAGTTTGAGATTCCTCTTTGATATAAAACTACTGATATATATCATTTGTTAATAGATTTCTAAAAGCAAGGAAAACATGTTGAAACTGCCTGACAACTACAAATTACACATGTATAATACCAAGAAAAGGCAAGCCCTATTTTAACATTTAGAGTGAACAGATCAGGTTACCAACTTACCTTGAGGGATTACTTTTGAAGTTTCTCAGGGTAGGGGCGGAGTAAGAAATAGTGTACCACTGACTAGGCACCATCAGACCTAAGAGCTCTGAGTATAAGCACTCCACCCACAAACAGCTGCATGGCCCAATTTAAGCATGTGATTTTGAGAGGGAAACGTTGGGAAAAAACAGAGTCAATGATTGCACAATTCAGGAGATTTTTGCCAAAGTGCTCCCCAGCTTGCCTGAGACACCCTGGATCTGGCTCTCAGACATGCTGAAAGGGCTTTCCTTGATCTCCACAAAGCCAGAAGCAAGGCCGCTGTAGCAGCCAACTGATTCTCCTGGGTCACTCAGACCCAAGTTCAACAGCCTCGTAACATCTGGGCTACAGCAGAGAAAGATTCTTCTCTTTTTTGTTGTGTCCAACATCAGCACAGAACAAAACTAAACTAGCTAAATAATATTCTGTCTGCCTTTTGATACTTCCATGTGTGATTATCCTAAATAAAAATAAGGCAGAGTTTGTTTTTTAATCAAGTTGTAGTACTAGGCTCCCTTTTCTTTATATTGTGCTTTTCTTAAGAAAAAATTTTTAAGAAAAATTTCTCACAATAAAACATTAAATATACTTATTCAGTGGTAAACTAGTTGAAAAAATGGCCATAAATTTAAAAAATGGAATTCTTCAATGGTAAAACCTGATAAGATCAACAGAAAGTTAGAGGCAGAAACAGAATTATTAAAAACATCATTGTTCCCATGAAGATAGAAATGACCCTTTATTCTATGTTATACTCTCCATAGCAAAAGATACTTAATAGCTTCAATATATTTGATTTTTTCTTTTTTAATCTGGTTGTCAAGTCCTCTTCTCTAAACAAAGAGAGTGGCCATGGGGGAGAGAAAAGAACCCAAAAAAAGAAAAAAGGAAGAAAAAGAAAATGAAGAAAGAAGGTGTAAAGCCATAATAAGATTTCCTTTCTTTAGTATCAGAGGGCTTGCAGAGAAGCTCCTGGGGATGATGACAAGCGCTTTGATAAACTATGGTGTGCTTTAGGACTTTTGTGTTTGCTTCTTCATAAGCAATAGAGAAGGCAATCAGTGTATGACTATCAGAATTGTCCTGGGGTCCTAAGAGCAAAACTTCACAACCAACATAGTTTTTTACAGCACAAATAGGTATGTAAATGTCACATATGGGAATTTCCTGGTGGTGCAGTGGTTAGGACTCAGTGCTTTCACTGCCAAGGGCCCGGGTTCAATCCCTGATCAGGGAACTAAGATCCCACAAGTCACATGGCATGGCCAAAAATAAATAAAGAGTTAAAAAAAAAAAGATGTCACATATGGCCGTAATGTATTTTGTTTAAAATACAAAAATGCACTTTAAGACACTGATTTTCCAGTACCATTTTTACTTATTAACCCTGGTATTATCTTAAACATGAGTTTTCTCTGTCTGCACTTTGGCAGGGAACCAGCTTATTTCTCCTCTAATGGATGCCTGGATGATAGATATTTTAAGCTTCTTCAGCAATCTACAGCCTCTGCCTGCTTGAATCCAAACTGGAAATGGCTCTTGTATTTGTATAGAACCACGACACTTCTTGTGTAACACAATTAACTTTCCCCTGGAGACAGCTTAATATTTTAACATTTAATTACTTTATGCTAAGGGCATGTGCTTTATAATAGATTCACTAAATCCAGTAGTTGATCCACATGACATGGGTCTTCCTGATCATGGCCATAAGAATATACAAGATATAGGGAGACACTGTCTCTAAGGTAACCAGAAGATTTAAAGGAGTCCAATAAAGATATTTGTGCATCCCATACAGTTGTTCACTAATAAATAATGACTTGTTCAATCAATGAAACCTTATGTAGTCACTGAAAATGAAGATTATAAAATATACAAAAACCATGAAAATGTGTATTCTATAATATTAATTTTTAAGAAAAAGTTATATTCAAAATTAAAAGTACATATATATGTGCATTGGGTATGTGTGTGTATATACACATTTGATTGCAGTCTTGAAAATATATTGAAAAACATACAGGGAGAGAAAACGAATCAAAATGTTCACAGTGGCTATGTCAATGGTGAAGACTATACACTATTATTTTTGTTCTCTCCAGAAGTTTCGATAATTCATTTTTTTAACCTTTTTGAAAAGAAGGAATGTGGAAACCATTGTGAAAAACTTCTCAAATTATTTTTTAACAAATCCAATATGGCTCAAACAATAGGTTTTATCACATTGGTAGATAACTCTAGAATATACCCACCATGATTCAAGTAACACTTTTTTTTAAAAACATCTTTATTGGAATATATATAATTCCTTTACAATGGTGTGTTAGTTTCTGCTTTATAACAAAGTGAATCAGTTATACATATGTTCCCATATCTCTTCCCTCTAGAGTCTCCCTCCCTCCCACCCTCCCTATGCCACCCCTCTAGGTGGTCATAAACCACCGAGCTGATATCCTTGTACTATGCGGCTGCTTCCCACTAGCTGTCTATTTTACATTTGGTAGTGTATATATGTCCATGCCACTCTCTCACTTTGTCACAGCTTACCCTTCCCCCTCCCCATATCCTCAAGTCCATTCTCTAGTAGGTCTGTGTCTTTATTCCCGTCTTACCCCTATGTTCTTCATGACCTTATTTTTTTCTTAGATTCCATATATATGTGTTAGCCTACGGTATTTGTTTTTCTCTTTCTGACTTATTTCACTCTGTATGACAGACTCTAGGTCCAACCATCTCACTACAAATAACTCAATTTCATTTCTTTTTATGGCTGAGTAATATTCCATTGTATACATGTGCCACATCTTCTTTATTCATTCATCTGTTGATGGACACTTAGGTTGCTTCCATGTCCTGGCTATTGTAAATAGAGCTGCAATGAACATTTTGGTACATGACTCTTCTTGAATTATGGTTTTCTCAGGGTATATGCCCAGTAGTGGGATTGCTGGGTTGTATGGTAGTTCTATTTTAGTTTTTTAAGGAACCTCTATACTGTTCTCCATAGTGGCTGTATCAATTTACATTCTCACCAACAGTGCAAGAGTGTTCCCTTTTCTCCACACCCTCTCCAGCATTTATCACTTGTAGATTTTTTGATGATGGGCATTCTGACTGGTGTGAGCTGAAACTTCATTGTACTTTTGATTTGCAGTTCTCTAATGATTAGTGATGTTGCGCATTCTTTCATGTGTTTGTAGACAATGTGTATATCTTCTGTGGAGAAATGTCTATTTAGGTCTTCTAGATTTTGGATTGGGTTGTTTGTTTTTTTTGTTATTGAGTTGCATGAGCTGCTTGTAAACTTTGGAGATTAATCCTTTGTCAGTTGCTTCATTTGCAAATATTTTCTCCCATTCTGTGGGTTGTCTTTTGGTCTTGTTTATGGTTTCCTTTCTTGTGCAAAAGCTTTGACGTTTCATTAGGTCCCATTTGTTTAATTTTGTTTTTCTTTCCATTTCCCAAGGAGGTGGGTCAAAAAGGATCTTCTTGTGATTTATGTCCTAGAGTGTTCTGCCTAGGTTTTCCTCTAAGAGTTTGATAGTGTCTGGCCTCACATTTAGGTCTTTAATCCATTTTGAGTTTATTTTTGTGTATGGTGTTAGGGAGTGTTCTACTTTCATACTTTTACATGTACCTATCCAGTTGTCCCAGCACCACTTATTGAAGAGGCTGTCTTTTCTCCACTGTATATTCTTGCCTTCTTTATCAAAGATAAGGTGACCATATGTGTGTGGGTTTATCTCTGGGCTTTCTATCCTGTTCCATTGATCTATATTTCTGTTTTTCTGCCAGTACCGTACTGTCTTGATTACTATAGCTTTGTAGTATAGTCTGAAGTCAGGGAGCCTGATTCCTCCAGCTCCATTTTTCGTTGTCAAGATTGCTTTGGCTATTTGGGGTCTTTTATGTTCCCATACGAATTGTGAATTTTTTGGTTCTAGTTCTGTGAAAAATGCCAGTGGTAGTTTGATAGGGATTGCATTGAATCTGTAGATTGCTTTGGGTAGTAGAGTCATTTTCACAATGTTGATTCTTCCAATCCAAGAACATGGTATATCTCTCCATCTATTTGTATCATCTTTAATTTCTTTCATCAGTGTCTTATAATTTTCTGCATACAGGTCTTTTGTCTCCTTAGGTAGGTTTGTTCCTAGATATTTTATTCTTTTTGTTGCAGTGATAAATGGGAGTGTTTTCTTAATTTCACTTTCCGATTTTTCATCATTAGTATATAGGAATGCCAGAGATTTCTGTGCATTAATTTTGTATCCTGCTACTTTACCAAATTCATTGATTAGCTCTAGTAGTTTTCTGGTAGCATCTTTAGGATTCTCTATGTGTAATATCATGTCATCTGCAAACAGTGACAGCTTTACTTCTTCTTTTCCAATTTGGATTCCTTTTATTTCTTTTTCTTCTCTGATTGCTGTGGCTAAAACTTCCAAAACCATGTTGAATAATAGTGGTGAGAGTGGGCAAATTTGTCTTGTTCCTGATCTTGGTGAAAATGGTTTCAGTTTTTCACCATTAAGGACGATGTTGGCTGTGGGTTTGTCATATATGGCCTTTATTATGTTGAGGAAAGTTCCCTCTATGCCTACTTTCTGCAGGGTTTTTATCATAAATGGGTGTTGAATTTTGTCTAAAGCTTTCCCTCCATCTATTGAGATGATCATATGGTTTTTCTCCTTCAGTTTCTTATTATGGTGGATCACATTGATTGATTTGCATATATTGAAGAATCCTTGGATTCCTAGAATAAACCCCACTTGATCATGGTGTATGATCCTTTTAATGTGCTGTTGAATTCTGCTTGCTAGTATTTTGTTGAGAATTTTTGCATCTCTGTTCATCAGTGATATTGGCCTGTAGTTTTCTTTCTTTGTGACATCTTTGTCTGGCTTTGGTCTCAGGGTGATAGTGGCCTCGTAGAATGAGTTTGGGAGTGTTCCTCCCTCTGCTATATTTTGGAGGAGTTTGAGACGGATAGGTGTTATCTCGTCTCTAAATGTTTGATAGAATTCACCTGTGAAGCCATCTGGTCCTGGGCTTTTGTTTGTTGGAAGATTTTTAATCAAAGTCTCAATTTCAGTGCTTGTGATTGGTCTGTTCATATTTTCTATTTCTTCCTGGTTCAGTCTCAGAAGGTTGTGCATTTCTAAGAATTTGTCCATTTCTTCCAGGTTGTCCATTTTATTGGCATAGAGCTGCTTGTAGTAGTCTCTTATGAGCCTTTGTATTTCTGTAGCGTCAGTTGTTACTTCTCCTTTTTCATTTCTAATTCTATTGATTTGAGTTTTCTCCCTTTTTTTTCTTGATGAGTCTGGCTAATGGTTTATCAATTTTGTTTATCTTCTCAAAGAACAAGCTTTTAGTTTTACTGACCTTGGTGTAGTTTCCTTCATTTCTTTTTCATTTATTTCTGATCAGATCTTTATGATTTCTTTCCTTCTGCTAACTTTGGGGAATTTTTGTTCTTCTTTCTCTAAATGCTTTAGGTGCAATGTTAGGTTGTTTATTTGAGATGTTTCCTCTTTCTTAAGGTAGGATTGTATGGCTATTAACTTCCCTCTTAGAACTACTTTTGCTGCATCCCATAGGTTTTATGTCGTCGTGTCTCCATTGTCATTTGTTTCTAGATATTTTTTTATTTCCTCTTTGATTTCTTCAGTGATCACTTCGTTATTAAGTAGTGTATTGTTTAGCCTCCATGTGTTTGTATTTTTTGCAGATCTTTTCCTGTAATTGATATCTAGTCTCATAGCACTGTGGTCGGAAAAGATACTTGATATGATTTCAATTTTCTTAAATTTACCAAGGCTTGATTTGTGACCCAAGATATGATCTATCCTGGAGAATGTTGCATGAGCCCTTGAGAAAAATGTGTGTTCTGTTGGTTTTGGTTGGAAAGTCCTATAAGTATCAGTTAAGCCCATCTTGTTTAATGTATCATTTAAAGCTTGTGTTTCCTTATTTATTTTCATTATGGATGATCTGTCCATTGTTGAAAGTGGGGTGTTAAAGTCCTCTACTATGATTGTGTTACTGTCAATTTCCCCTTTTATGGCTGTTACTACTTGCCATGTATTGAGGTGTTCCTATGTTGGTTGCATAGATATTTACAATTGTTATATCTTCTTCTTGGATCGATCCCTTGATCATTATGTAGTGTCCTTCTTTGTCTCTTCTAATTGTCCTTATTTTAAAGTCTATTTTGTCTGATATGAGAATTGCTACTCCAGCTTTCTTTTGGTTTCCATTTGCATGGAATATCTTTTTCCATCCCCTCAGTTTCAGTCTGCATGTGTCCCTAGGTCTGAAGTGGGTCTCTTGTAGACAGCATATATATGGGTCTTGTTTTTGTATCCACTCAGCCAGTCTGTGTCTTTTGGTGGGAGCATTTAATCCATCTACATTTAAGGTAATTATCGATATGTATGTTCCTATTCCCATTTTCTTAATTGTTTTGTGTTTGTTATTGTAGGTCTTTCCTTCTCTTGTGTTTCTTGCCCAGAGAGGTTCCTTTATCATTTGTTGTAAAGCTGGTTTGGTGGTGCTGAACTCTCTCAGCTTTTGCTTGTTTGTAAAGATTTTCATTTCTCCATCAAATGTGAATGAGATCCTTGCTGGGTAGAGTAATCTTGGTTGTAGGTTTTCTCCTTCATCACTTTAAATATGTCCTGCCAGTCCCTTCTGGCTTGCAGAGTTTCTGCTGAAAGAATAGCTGTTAACCTTATGGGGATTCCCTTGTGTGTTATTTGTTGTTTTTCCCTTACTGCTTTTAATATGTTTTCTTTGTATTTAATTTTTGATAGTTTGATTAATATGTGTCTTGGCATGTTTCTCCTTGGATTTATCCTGTATGGGACTCTCTGTGCTTCCTGGACTTGATGAACTATTTCATTTCCCATATTAGGGAAGTTTTCAACTATAATCTCTTCAAATATATTCTCAGTCCCTTTCTTTTTCTCTTCTTCTTCTGGAACCCCTATAATTTGAATGTTGGTGCATTTAATGTCCCAGAGGTCTCTGAGACTGTCCTCAGTTCTTTTCATTCTTTTTTCTTTATTCTGCTCTGCAGTAGTTATTTCCACTGTTTTATCTCCCAGGTCACTTATCCATTCTTCTGCCTCAGTTATTCTGCTATTGATCCCTTCTAGAGTATTTTTAATTGCATTTATTGTGTTGTTCATCATTGCTTGTTTCCTCTTTAGTTCTTCTAAGTCCTTGGTAAATGTTTCTTGCATTTTCTCTATTCTATTTCCAAGATTTGGGATCATCTTTACTATCATTATTCTGAATTCTTTTTCAGGTAGACTGCCTATTTCCTCTTTATTTGCTAGGTCTGGTGGATTTTTACCTTGCTCCTTCATCTGCTGTCTGTTTTTCTGTCTTCTCATTTTACTTATCTTACTGTGTTTGGGGTCTCCTTTTCGCAGGCTGCAGGTTTGTAATTCCCGTTGTTTTTGGTGTCTGTCCCCAGTGGCTAAGGTTGGTTCAGTGGGTTGTGTAGGCTTCCTGGTGGAGGGGACTAGTGCCTGTGTTCTGGTGGATGAGGCTGGACCTTGTCTTTCTGGCGGGCAGGTCCACGTCTGGTGGTGTGTTTTGGGGTGTCTGTGGCCTTGTGTAGGCTTCCTGGTGGAGGGGACTAGTGCCTGTGTTCTGGTGGATGAGGCTGGACCTTGTCTTTCTGGCGGGCAGGTCCACGTCTGGTGGTGTGTTTTGGGGTGTCTGTGGCCTTATTATGGTTTTAGGCAGCCTCTCTGCTAATGGATGGGGCTGTGTTCCTGTCTTGCTAGTTGTTTGGCACAGGGTGTCCAACACTGTAGCTTGCTGGTCGTTGAGTGAAGCTGGGTCTTGGTGTTGAGATGGAGATCTCTGGGAAATTTTCGCTGCTTGATATTACATGGAGCTGGGAGGTCTCCTGTGGACCAGTGTTCTGAAGTTGGCTCTCCCACCTCAGAGGCACAGCACTGAATCCTGGCTGGAGCACTAAGAGCCTTTCATCCACACAGCTCAGAGTAAAAGGGAGAAAAAATAGAAAGGAAGGAAGGAAGGAAGAAAGAAAGAAAGAAAGAAAGAAAGAAAGAAAGAAAGAAAGAAAGAAAGAAAGAAAGAAAGAAAGAAGGAAAGAAAGAAAGAAAGGAGGATAAAATATAATAATTAAAATAAAAAATAATTATTAAGAAAAAAAAATTTTTTAAGTAAAAAAGAAAAAACGGACGGACAGAACCCTAGGACAAATGGTGAAAGCAAACCTATACAGACGAAATCTCACTCAGAAAAATACACATACACACTCACAAAAAGAGGAAAAGGGGAAAAAATAATATATCTTGCTCCCAAAGTCCACCTCCTCAATTTGGGACGATTCATTGTCTATTCAGGTATTCCACTGATGCAGGTTACATCAAGTTGATTGTGGAGATTTAATCCGCTGCTTCTGAGGCTACTGGGAGAAATTTCCATTTCTCTTCTTTGTTCGCATAGCTCCTGGGGTTCAGCTTTGTATTTGTCCCAGCCTCTGCGTGTAGGTCGCCTGAGGTCATCTGTTCTTCGCTCAGACAGGACTGGATTGAAGGAGCAGCTGATTCGGGGGCTCTGGCTCACTCAGGCTGGGGAGAGGGATAGGTACGGATGCGGGGCGTGCCTGCGGCGGCAGAGACCTCTATAACGTTGCAGCAGCCTGAGGCGCGCCATGCGTTCTCCCAGGGAAGTTGTCCCTGGATCACGGGACCCTGGCAGTGGCGGACTGCACAGGCTCCCGGGAGGGGAGGTGGGGATAGTGACCTGAGTTCGCACACAGGCTTCTTGGTGACGGCAGCAGCACCCTTAGCGTCTCATGCCCGTCTCTGGGGTCTGCGCTGATAGCCGTGGCTCGCGCCAGTCTCTGGAGCTCCTTTAAGCAGGGCTCTTAATCCCCTCTCCTTGCGCACCAGGAAACAAAGAGGCAAGGAGTAGTCTCTTGCCTCTTCGGCAGGTCCAGACTTTTCCCAGACTCCCTCCCAGTTAGCCGTGGCGCACTAACCCCTTCAGGCTGTGTTCACGCCGCCAACCTCAGTCCTGGCCCCTGGATCTAAGCTCCGAAGCCCGAACCTCAACTCTCAGCCCACGCCCGCCCCAGGGGGTGAGCAGAAGCCCCTCAGGCTGGTGAGTGCTGGTCGGCACCAATCCTCTGTGCGGGAATCTCTCCACTTTGCTCTCAGCACCCCTGTTGCTGTGCTCTCCTCCGTGGCTCTGAAGCTTTCCCCCTCCACCACCCGCAGTCTCCGCCCACGAAGGGGCTTCCTAGTGTGTGGAAACCTTTCCTCCTTCACAGCTCCCTCCCACTGGTGCAGATCCCATCCCTATTCTTTTGTCTCTGTTTTTTCTTTTGCCCTACCCAGGTACGTGGGGAATTTCTTGCCTTTTGGGAGGTCTGAGGTCTTCTAACAGCATTCAGTAGGTGTTCTATAGGAGCAGTTCCACGTGTAGATGTATTTCTGATGTATCTTGGGGAGGAAGGTGATCTCCGCGTCTTACTCTTCTTCCATCTTCTCAAATCACTCAGGTAACTCTTTAACAACAGATGTATACCCCAATTAAAATATACAAAATAAAAATCCCTAAATGAAATGAGTTTTTTAGTTTACAAAAGGCACAAAGTCTTTATTTAAGACAAAAGTTTAGCCACGAAATGGAAATTCCCTTTTCTTCTGAAATAAGAGAATACAATTGGAATTTTTAACATACATTGCAGATGAAAACAATTTTTAAATTATTAAGAAATGTTTAATTGTATGTTTTGAAAAATTGTGTTACTTCCTGACATAACTTTTTAATTTAACCATTATTTTCCCATTTTTAAAAAATGGAGGTCATCAGTCCAAAGTGAAGAAGATAAAATGGCTACTTTTATAGAGTTTTTAATGTTTAAGGATTTCTAAGCATTTTATGCTGAAGGCTAATCCCATATCTCCAGTTCTGTCTATAATATTATTAGATATCTCCAGTTCTGTCTGTAATATTATTAGCATAATATTCTCTTAGCACAGCTTTACCAGATTGTAACCTGCCTGACACTTTTCCTGTATTTGTGCTCTGTTTAACACAAGTAAGCCTGAAGCTTCCTGTGTGATGGTGATAACATATGCCTGGCTTTGTTGTTGGCTGCTGGAGTGAAAGGGAAGACAATGCCCTTTAACCTGTGCAAAGTAGAATAAGGCTTATCAGATCCTCCCCAGATATCATTAAAGGAAATGGGCTATGAAGGTTGCCTCTGTTAGGAAACATATATTTTAGAAAACTGTCACTGCTTATCTTTTTTGTTTGGGCACTAGAAAATTACTTCTACAAATTTCAGTCCTTGTAGACAACGAAACCATACCAAGATAAACTGAAGAAAGTAACAAGAAAAGCATAACAGGCAATAAATTTTCCTCTTGCAATCACTATGGCAAATGCTCTTTACCAAAAGAATTAACTCACTATGACTATTGGAAATTAAGTCTGAAATCCCTTGTGTTTAAAAAGTAAGAACTAAGGCAAATTTTTATAAACTTGTTTATAAAGTACAAATGTATAATTTTACTTATATTTAAGTTGCAGTTTGTTTATTCCCAACTAAGTTTATTTAGTCTCTCAGGATATTCTGTTAGGCAGAGTACTGATGGTTGCACATTCAAATCTCCTTGCCCCCTCCCCATTTCCATCTTCACATACACAAGAAAACTGTTAGTCCTAATAAACAAAGTCAGTAAATTTGCAAGACAGAAAATCAACATACAAAAATCAATTGTGTTTCTTTCTACTAACAACAAGCAGTCTGAAAGGCAATTAAGAAAACAATCCTATTTATAATAGTATCAAAAAAGAATGAAACACTTAGGAATAAACTTAACCAAGGAGGCAAAAAACCTATATACTTAAAACTACAGAACATTGCCGAAAGAAATTAAAGTAGATGCAGATAAATAAAAAAAGATCCCATGTTCATGGATCAGAAGACATACATTGCTAAAATCTCCATCCTACCCAAAGTTATCTACAGAATCAATTCAATACCCATCAAAATCCCAATGGCATTTTTATAGAAATAGAAAAAACAATCCTCAAATTCATATGGAACCACAAAGGACCCCAAGTAACCAGAATAATCTTGAGAAAGAACAGATCAGATGCTTCCACCTTCCTGATTTCAAAACATATTGCAAAGCTACAGTAATCAAATAGCATGGTACTGGCATAAAGACAGACATATAGATCAACAGAACAGAATAGAGAGCCCAGAAATAAACCCATGCATATACAGTCAACTGATCTTCAACAAAGGTGCCAAGAATACACAATGAGGAAAAAATTGTTTTCAACAATAGTTGTTGGGAAAATTAGATATCCATATGTGAAAAAATAAAATTGAACCTTTATCTTACACAATACACAAAAATCAACTCCAAATGGATTAAAGACTTAAACATAAGACCTAAAACTGTAAAACTCCTAGAAGAAAACATAGGGAAAAATCTTTGTGACATTGGTCTTGGCAATGATTTCTTGAACATGACACCAAAAGCACAGTCAACAAAAGCAAAAATACACAAGTGGGACTACATCAAACTATAAAGCTTCTTCACAACAAAGGAAACAATCAACAAAATGAAAATACAACCTATGAAATGGGAGAAAATGTTTGCAAACCATCTATCTTATAAAGGGTTAATTGCTAAACTACATAAGGAACTTCTAGAACCTGACAGCAAAAAATACAATAAAATTAGTAAACTGATTTTAAAAGTGGGCAAAAGATTTGAATAGATATTTCTCCAAAGAAGACATACAAATGGTCAACAAGTACATGAAAAGATGCTCAATATCACTTATCATCATGGAAATGCAAGTCAAAACCACAATGAGATATCACCTCACATCTGACAAAATGGCTATTACCAAAAAAAAAAGGAAAGAAGAGAAAAGAAACCCAGAAAGCAGAAAATAATAAATGATGATGTGGAGAGTGAAAGACTTGTGCACTGTTGGTAGAAATGTAAAATGGTGTAGCCTGTGGAGGACAATTTGAAAGTTCCTCAAAAAATTAAAAATAGAATTACCATATGCTCCAGCAATCCTACTTCTGTGTACAGTATTTATCCAAAAGATCTGAAATCAGGATCTCAAAGAGGCCTCTGTACGTCTGTATTCATTACAGCATTGCTCACAGTACCTAAAGTGGAAACAACCTAAATGCCCATCAGTAGATTAATGGATAAAGAAAATGTAGTATATGCATACAATGGAAAATTATTCAGCCATAAAAAAAGAAGGCAATCCTGTCATATGCTACAACACGGATAAACTTTAAGGACATTATGCTAAGTGAAATAAGCCAGTCACAGAAGAACAAATACTGTATAATTCGACTTACGTGAAGTATCTAGGTAGTCAAACTCATCAAAGCACAGAGTAGAATGGTGGTTTCCAGGAGCTGGGGGGAGGGAGAACTGTGGAGTTGCTATTTGATGGGTATAAATTTTCAGTTTTACAAGATGAAAAAGTTTTAGAGATCTGTACAATATTGTGCTTATAGTTAGCATTACTGTACTGTAGACTTAAATTTTTAAGAGGGTAAAAAAAATACTGTACTTGGGTAGCACACAGATCATTTTGCTTAATGATATGTTTGCAATCCAAAGATGTTATTCAAGAAATAATAATCGGAATAGCATTTGTATCCGTTTGTTCAATTTTTTCATAAGAATTACTCAGGTAAAATATCCTCTGTGTCATGTAATGTATAGTACTCAACAAATTTTGAACATCTTACGAGTGTCAAATAATAGCACAGCCCTTTTTTATTGGAAAGCTCCTCCAATTGACACATCACTCCACCCCCTGCTCTTAAATTCCAGAACACTTTAAAATTCTGAGCATAAATCTGGCACACATCCATTCTAAGAATTTCTAGATTTTCAACATGATCTGGTTATTTATAGATCCTATTCTGTCCATCCTTGCACTGTTTCTGTAATCCAGATCTCTTACCTCCAGGTAGAGATGGCTTTGTTAAAATGTTACCCTGTCTGTATTTTACATTTTATATAAATAACTCCAATGTCCTGTTTGTAAAACTCTCTGTAATCTCTACTCTCAGCCTCTGTTTTCCCAACATTTAGTAAAGGATTTAGTTTGTTTCTTTGTTTGTTTGTTTAATGAACAAACAGCTCATGTGAAAAGGTAGAAAAAGGACTTCCCTGATGGTGCAGTGGTTAAGAATCTGCCTGCCAAGACAGGGGACACGGGTTTGATCCCTGGTCTGGGAAGATCCCACATGCTGCAGAAGAACGAAGCCCATGCACCACAACTACTGACCCTGTGCTCTAGAGCCTGCGAACCACAACTGCTGAAGCCCATGCGCCTAGAGCCTGTGCTCTGCAACAAGAGAAGCCACCACAATGAGAAACCTACGCACCGCAACAAAGGGTAACCCCTACCCCCCGCAACTAGAGAAAGTCCACTCGCAGCAATGAAGACCCAACGCAGCCAAAACTTAATTAATTAATTAATTTAAAAATAAACTCATCTTTAAAAAAAGGTAGAAGGGCTTCCCTGGTGGCGCAGTGGTTGAGAGTCCGCCTGCCGATGCAGGGGACGCGGGTTCGTGCCCCGGTCCGGGAAGATCCCACATGCCGCGGAGCGGCTGGGCCCGTGAGCCATGGCCTCTGAGCCTGTGCATCCGGAGCCTGTGCTCCGCAACGGGAGAGGCCACAACAGTGAGAGGCCCACGTACCGCAAAAAAAAAAAAAAAAAGGTAGAAAAGAAGGTATGTGATGAATCTCACATATCCCCAAAGCATGAAGAATACATAGATTTATGGAAAGCCAAACCTAGAAACTGGAAAGTTATTAACATAAGGTTGTTCTCCATATCTCTGCTTTTCTCATTGCTTAGGAATGTGGGCCTTGAGTCACACTACCTAAGTCTAAAATCTTGTTCCACCATTTACTAACTATATGACTTTAGATTAACTATTTATTATATCTAAGCCTTATTTTCCCCATCTAAAAAAATGGGAACAAAAAAGTACCTCTTTAATAAAGATATGGTGACATTAGAGATGTAAAGTTCTTAGAATAATACTTGTAGTTATGTAATAAGTGTAAGTTCTCATATTATCTCTGCTTCTTTCTTTGTGTACACTGAATCACTCAAGTTCAACATGGCTGCTGCCCAAACTCTACAATCACAACCACCTGGTCCTTCTCCCCAACTGATTCATCATCCTATTTGAGCAATATGACACAATGATATGGCTAATATTGGGTCAGCTGTCCTCTATTGCTTAAATAATTGTTGCCCACAGCTAGGCTTTTGCGGCATGAAGGGTAGCCCTGTCTAGGAGATGTAAGCATGCTGAATTCACATGGCAATGGGTCTTGGACACTGTGTCCTGAGTCTGTAAACTACATACTCTAGGTAAGTTATTGGTCATAGTTACAGTCATTTTTCTGTTGCCATTTCCAACAAATTGGTGGCACTTATAGGGCCAGATCCAAAGTGTACTGATTTCTACCTGAGGATTTTTTCCTCTACCCTATGCCTCTAGATAGTTATTTTATGCTAAGCAAGTTATTTCACTTCTTTGATCACTGAATATCTCAACTATATAATGTGATTTTTTTTTTTTTTAGCCACGCCACACGGCTGGCAGGATGCTAGTTCCCCAACCAGGGACTGAACCCGGGCCATGGCAATGAAAGTGCCGAGTCCTAACCATTGGACCACCAGGGAATTCCCATATATAGTAATTTATATAGATCAGTGTTTCTCAAACTATCTCTGTGCAGCCATGGCAGATGGCAGCTCACAGGCACAACACTCTTGAACAGATGAGATGGACAACAAATTAGGAGAAATTCCTGGTACTTTCTCTATAACTTTACCCCTTTTCCTACAACTCAAAAAATATATGCATATTGGTGGGTAAATCAGGGCACTTAAAATAACATAACTAGATAATCTCTAAAACCTCTTCCATTCTAAGAGTTCTAAGACAGCTCAAGAAAAATTCAAAGAAGTTCCTTTCAGTAATCTAAAGTAGCATAAATTTGCTGCATTTCTCCTGTAATCTAGTAGCCTTATTATTTTAAATGAACAAAGATTTGGGTAAGCATTCTCAAGAATAAGTGTTTTATATGCACTGGAAACAAAGGAAAGTGGTTGTTCCTTAGACTGTTGAATGGCTAATAAAATCACAAAATTATTCTTATCTATTAACATTTGCAGAATTATTTTATGAAATATTGACAAAGATATATGGAGTTTACTATTCAATCCCAAACACAGGTGACTTTATTATCCTTAGCACTATCTCAAGAAATAATTCATGGGGCTTCCCTTGTGGTGCAGTGGTTAAGAATCCACCTGCCATTGCAGGGGACATGGGTTCAAGCCCTGGTCCGGGAAGATCCCACATGCCATGGAGCAACTAAGCCCGTGCGCCACAACTACTGAACCTGCGCTCTAGAGTCCATGAACCACAACTACTGAAGCCTGTGCGCCTACAGCCTGTGCTCTGCAACAAGAGAAGCCACCGCAATCAGAAGCCCGTGCACCGCAACAAAAAGTAGCCCCTGCTCGCTGCAACTAGAGAAAGCCCGCACGCAGCAATGAAGGCCCAACACAGCCAAAAATAAATAAATAAATATTTTTAAAAAAGAAATAATTCATTGAGTATCTTATATACAAAAGAATTCATTTCTAATATCTTTCAAGTATATTTTGGGGTCATTGTTGAATATGGACACTTCAGTCAAAAACTTTGGCCCTCTTTGCAAAAGAGTTTGACAGAAAATAGACAAATCTAAAATTATCTTCCTTCTAAAGTATTAAGCTGTTTTATTAATAAGAGCATTTCATAGTTTTATATTATTCCAATATTTCTACAGGACCAATTGCCCTTTCAGGCTATCCCCAGTGGGCACATCCCTACATTCATGGCAGAGAGAACAGTTCTTTAAGCACAGGATTTCCTGTTCAGTGGCTACAAAATTGCAAGGATCTTGGTTTGGAATAACTTTGAAACAAGTATTTAATAGTAAGTAATAATAGCATATATTTGACAAACCCCAGACAAAAATGTGATCTACCTACTAAAATAATTTTTATTCATTTTCTATTTTGCCTTAAAGACAACTTATATTCCTTCAGTTCTCCAAAGTAAATGATACATTCTAGCAACCATACTCCTATAAAAATTAACTAAAAAAACAAAAAAAGATATATTCTATTCTTTATTTTAATATTATATATGCCTAATTCAAGATAACAAAATGTATCAGTTGAGCAACTTTATATTAACCATTATGAGACTATAATAATGGGTAGCATGGCCAGTACATTCCTATCAAGACTCATTATATTTTCTGGTTAATTCTCTCCTCTTTTTAGAGAATAATCTGAAAATTATGCTTAAATTTGACTCTAGAAGAAAATTGTAGTATCATAATCAATACATATTTCACAATTCTGCAACCAATCCAGAAGATATTGGAGCAAGCCTAGTAAGATCTCATGACAAATCATAGTGGTGTACAATTGTAATTGTTTAAGTGAATTGATAGGTTTAAGAATTCTCCAGGAAAATGTTTAGGTGCCAATCCATTTTATGTACAGCATGAAGTTACCGTAGAAAGTAGTAGTGGACATTTTCAAACTGTAGTAATCAGAATTCTGAAACTGTGAGCCCCAGTTCCACCTTGAACTGATTTCTAGACTAGATGATAGTTTCTGAGTAAGGAATGTCAGTGACTGCAAATAACATAATAAAATGGCTTAAATAACAGACATTGTTATCTCACATAATAATAAATTTGAAGGTGGACAATTTCAAGGTTTGTTGACAAGCTAATGATGACAAGGTTCTGGAATTTTATCTCTACAGTTCTTTTGACCTTTCCTTCATGCTTGCAAGATAGCTGCCATAGTTCCAGACATCATTTGTCTAAAGCAGGATTCTGGAAGGGAGAAAGCAATGGGACTAGAGTATGATAAATTTGTATTCCTCCCTCCTTTTTATGAGAGGGAAAAATCTTACCTAAATGTTCTCTAACAAACTTCTCCTTTCTTCTCATTTGTCTGAACAGTTTCATATGCTCATTCTTGGGTGCAAAGAATTATGGGAAAGGAACTACTTGGCTGAGGAAAATGTGATTGCCATGACTGGCTCATACCACTTTTGAGTCTGCACAAGTAAATTTGAGATTCCATTAGTATTTAAAGGGGGTGAGTCTCAGAAAAAAAAAAAAGTTTTGATAATGTAGAGGAAAACAAGGAGTGAGAAATTGTGGAACCAAAATGAACCAAGTAAAATTTTTATTTTCGAGTAAATTTTGTGAAACAGTTGATAGGCATTTGAATAAATATTTGTGCTCTTTGAAACAATGGACAGTCTCCAATATCTGTTCTAAAATTTGAATGGTGATTTGCTACTACCTTGAGCCCATTATCTAAATGTGGTTAACTTGAGAGGTCAGTTAGAGGTCAAGAGTACTCTGTTGCGTTAGCTTTTCAATGTGCAGCAGCACCACCAAACTTCCCAAGCTTGTTAGTTGAAGATTCACGCATAATCCCCTTATAAACACATCACTTCTGCTGAGTAACCAAAGTTAACCTCTCAAAACAAAGCATTTTTATTAAAATCACTTGTTTGGCACATAATTAGGGTTGTACTATTATTAGTTCCAGGCAAACAGATGTCTTCCTGGATGAAATCCAAGCCAGGCATCTTTTTTTTTTTTTTTTTTGGCAAGTGGGTGAGATGCTAAATTATACTTTTTCCAGCTCAGTAAGTTTTTAGCATTAGAAAGAGATAAAATCTTGCAATTCCATTTGATTTGAATCATAATCTACTCTTTTACAGTAAATACTACAGCAATTTGATTCTTCACAAAAGCAAGATAGTAAACTCTATGCTTTCTAAAAATGTAGATATACTGGCTGATGACATAAAAGTTCAAGACCAGAATATTTATAACCCTTTTGAGAGTATCAATATCCATTTCTAATGAAAAATATGTGCAATTATTATTTCTAAAATGTGCATAGTAATATCAGAAATTAAAGCATCCCTCAGGAGTACTACCATGTGTGAAGGACTTTAAAATGTTCTAAACACTTACACTGCAACTTTTTCTTTTACTATAGAAGCAGAAATCCCCTTTTCTCTTTTTCCATATAAATAAAGATGTATTTTAACAATGTTTTCCATAGTAAGAGTAATTTTAAAAATTTACTCTATTTAATTTTGTACATCTAAAAATTAAAAGAAGTAAGTATTGCAAAGACAACTACTTTTCCCATTATGCATTCTCACCTTTTTCCTTTTAGTAATACAATCCTCCTGAACACATCATAACCCAGGTAGATGCCATACTTCTCAGCTTCCTTTGCCACCAGAGATGGTCATATGACTATATTTTGGCCAATAGCTTATGAACAGAAGTGATGTATGCTACTTCTGGATCATTTCCTTAAACAGAAGTTGCTTTTTCTTTTTTTTTTTTTCCTTCTTCTTCTGTGTCCTCTTTTCCCCTCTGTGGGCTGTTGCCAATGAGCTAGCTTTGGCACTAGGAAACAAGAAACAATATAATAGAAGGAACCTCGAATTCTGATTGACCTTAAGAAGAAGAGCCACTTACATTACCTAAACTTCTTACTTATCTCTGGAATGTTGTTCTTAGAGGGACTGAACCACTGTATATTTAATGTTCTTTGTTACAGCTGCTTAGCCTATTTGATGCATCAGTTTTTAATCAGTACAAATATAATATATGAACAATATCATATTATTTTGTCTGATAATCTATTTGGGGGTATTTTCAATCCATGTAATTCAGGGAGGGATGCCTTTATCACCAGCCTTTTCAACAAGGATACAGAGAACCCAGATCTGGTCACTCACAGTATTGCAACATGCTGACCATCATGAATGTTTTATGGCTGGAAACATGGCCCGTGCCAGGCCCATAAAAGCCTTCCCAGCTTTTTTTCGTTTAAAATGTCAGCAACAAGATCCATCTCCTTCAGAACTTAAAGGCAAGCAAGCTTGGATTCTTGAGGCTCTCTTGGCCACCAAGTGGGGAACATCCACCTAGAAGTTCAAATGCAGCACAAAAGAAAACATAGCCGAGAGAAGAAGAAAGAAAAGGTCTTGATGATATTTAAGCTCCTGCATCCAGCTGTGGTAAAGCCACATGCATCCTGGGCTTCCCACTTTTCTGAGCCAATAATTTCCCACTTCTCTTAAAACTAATTAAAGTTGGATTTCTATAATTTGCAATAACTCTTGACTAAAATAGCTGTTAATTAGTCATTTTAATTGACAGAAAATGTCAAGACTTTTAATCTAAAAATACTTCTTAACTTCAAAGTCATCCCCATGTTCCCAAGAATGTCAGTTGGAGATTCTTATTTTACATGATCATTCTGGCTTATTAAAAACTAAATCTGTGACATGGTTAACTCCATGACACCAAGTCTGATCAGCAGTTTTAGGCTATTACTTCTCTACCATAATCCAAACACATAAATACTCTTTAACACATGATGGCATAAACAAATAATTCAAGTATGGTATATAGAATGTAATTTAATAACATTATCATTTGAATAAAACTTTTTTTCTGCTATTTTGTAGCATCACCATCCTTTATTTTAGGTGATGAAAGAGATAAGATTTATTTGCAAGAGAACTTTCAAACTGAATTATATAAGCATAAGTATATAACTGGAACCTATTTTTGTTCCATTCTATATGGCGTGAACAAAGAATTCATAAATTCAAATAGGCATTATTACAGATTGGCAATTCAAATTAGTTCCACTAAGTTAAGACTCAGGAGTCTTGGGTACTTCCAATCACTGCCAACTCATTCAACACAAAATACTTGAGCACCCTATGGCAAGCAGGGTTCTAAGAATACTGTATTGAAGAAAACAGTCAAGCTCTCATTCCATAAGAGGTGAGTTTTCTTAGAGGTTTTGAATCCCCTCATACCACCTGATCGGAGGTTCTCTTCAGGATCCATCCAATGACAGTCATTGTTGTCTTGAATACGTTTCTAAAAGTCATGAATCCTGAGGAGTAGTTGGCCTCATTGGACAGCTGACATCACCTAAGGCTTCTGTCTGCATCTACTTAGAACCTTCAAACCTGGCAGGATTAATCCCATTCTATGGCTGTTTATCCTGTTCAGCACAAAATTCAGACCCCTTACTGAGCTTTCCTTTCATATGCTCTCATTCCCGGACCACTCAATGCTTCTTCAACCCTGACTGCCAATGCTCTTCTCTTTCCCAACACTTTCCTTTCTATAATATGTCCTAGAATTATTTTTCATTGTTTTGTTGTTTTCTAATTAGTTTTTGTAACAATGAATAAATATCACTTATGTAGAAGGCAGTGTTAAATATGGATTTAATTCCTATTTTGTTATTTTTATAAATACTGAGCAAAATTGTTAGCGTAACAACGTGGGATGAGACAGATGGGAATGAAAATTTTGGTATTAGCAATATAACTCAACTATTGAACTCCTTTCAAGTTATTTGCCAACTATCACAGTGATTATCAAAAAGTGTATTTTAATGATCAATTAGCTCCTTTAATTGTTTTGAAAGTGAAAGCTAGAAATGCCTTAACTTTCAAAAAGATTTGTTTCTGAGCTATTAAAGACATTCATTTTCTTACCACCAATACAAATTTTCCTTTTGTTTGGTGTCCCAGTGATTTTCATACCCTGGGGTGATGAACACCAGATTGGATCTAAGATATGATTTTGTTTTCTAAACTGAGAGAAGTATGATTGCAAAGGAAGTGGAAAAGGAAGAAAAAGTGTGATGTTTTGTTTTGTTTTGTTTTTTTTATTTTTGGCTGTTTTGGGTCTTCGTTTCTGTGTGGGGGCTTTCTCCAGTTACGGCAAGCGGGGGCCACTCTTCATCACGGTGCGTGGGCCTCTCACTATCGCGGCCTCTCCAGAGGCGCAAGCTCAGTAGTTGTGGTTCACAGGCCCAGTTGCTCTGCAACATGTGGGATCTTCCCAGACCAGGGCTCGAACCCGTGTCCCCCGCACTGGCAGGCAGATTCTCAACCACTGCGCCACCAGGGAAGCCCAAGTGTGATGTTTTAACTCAAGTTCTCAGGCCGATTAATATTAGGAAAGAGTATATATGGGATATGGGATCAGGACATTGAATCTCTTAAAATTATTCTAAGCCCATGTACTCTGTAAAGTCTTCGTGAACTTTAAGAAGTACACATATCTCAATTTGAAGACTGCTGGTCCACTACCCCGTTAAATCCCACCTGTAGGTCAGCTGGCTTTAGCAACATTAAGTGCCATGTTTTCTCTCTCCCTTTCTTTGAATATCTGTATTCCATCAAAATGTAGTCTACGGTATATATTCACTATCTTCACTTACTCACTTTTCACATATTCCTCAGTCATACTGTAAACAGTATGACTGCCTCAAAATGGCAAAATCTGAACTCATCATCTTTCCTGCCAAACTTGTGCCTCTTCCCAGAGTCTCAACTTTTAAAGAATGCCACTATGAAGCCTTCTAAATTAGAAAACCCAAATAGTCTTTCTCAATTTCTCAACCTTCTGTTCCATACATGACCAAATTTTATTGATTAAATCACACATGTATCTTCTCTATTCATGTCTGTTAATTTATCCTTTTAACAAATATTTATTACATACCTGTTATGTTCCAGATACTAGTCTAATCATAATTAACAGAAAATAAATATAGACATGTTCCTTGTATTTCTAAATGTGTATATGGATATGCATATGTATGTGTGTATATATACCCTTCATCTTAGAGTTGTATCATAATATTTATTCAACTTAAATTTTTAAAAGATTGTTTTGCCAAAAAAGGAAAGGCATTTAGAGATATCAGTTTACCTAATATTTCTCTATACTCTTTCCCTACGGTATAGAATAAGTTAATATCCTAAAATTTATATAGTTTACATCATTTGATATTGGCTTTTTATTATGTAATTGACCAATATTGTGAGTAAATTAACACTGAAAATAAGTCTTTTACTATGAAAAACTAGCATGAAGGAGTGGAAATTCCTGTGAATTTCAAGGAAAATTTTCAAAGAAAAGTGACAAGATTATAACCCAAAATTAACTAATTGAGATTTATAATACTTTATTAAAATCAGAATACATTGCCACAGGATCCCCCCCTACCTTCTGTGGCTGAAAACTTATTACAATGTTGACCACATTAAAAACAAGTGCCCAAAATGGTGCATTTTAATGCATTTCTATGTACTGTTATTTGAAAAATAATTCAGCATGTCATTTTTTTCCTCTAAAATATAGTAACAATTGTATTAAGCAAAATGACAGTTTCTGCATACTAAGGAAAACAACTCAATATGAAATAACTTTCACAAATATAAAGCTATTTCTGGCCTTTGAAGATATGACCTAAGGCACATCTTCACTATTTAATGTAAGATGAAACTGATGTTCAGATGAATTAAGGTGAAGTCAACATAAAGCCAAAACCAGAGATGCTACACTGGGTAGTCATAGGCGGAAAAAATAAGTTAAAAATATCTAACTCATAAATTACCCAATACATCCTCTTAACAAGAAAGTTTACCAGTCATCATGACACTAAGCTAGTCAATTATTGCTCATATCCTTTAAAGCATATTTTAAAACTAGATAACAGAAGGGAGAAGTGTCATATTTTTGATCTTCTCTATTGGTCAAATGTCTTTTATAACCTACTGAAGGAAAAAGCCACTGACAAAACCCAAAATACAGATGCAGGAAACATACTCATGACTGTCATTCCTGTGTGTGATTGCTTTCTTTTTCTATTCCCTTGATGTAGATTACCACCCCAGCAGCTGACATTAATATGAATAGGAGAAACAAAAATGAACATTTGGGTAGACAATAATTATTATAACCATACAAACTGATTACATTGTTAAATCTACATTTCATATCATCATTCTCAGAAAGATGAATAAAAACATGTTTATGAACAAGCAATGATTTAATAATTGTTCACCCAGCAACATTCAGATTCACAGTGCTATGCTGACACCTAGTGGAATAAAAACAGGAGTCCAGGGCTGCCAAGAAACCTGTTTTTAAGCTTTTCACACTTTAACCTACGCAGTAAACAACACACACACACACACACACACACACACCCAATACACATATAATATATGCTGAAAGACAATATGGTCTTGGGGCCAATTTAATAAGAAAGCAATTAAAAACAGATGCTATTGGATCTCAAATAATAATACCGTACCAAATCCTGTGAAAATTATATTTATTTAAAAGTAGCCATGAATTTTTCTTTATTTTAACCAAAGTTTAAATGAATATATTTATAAGAATCAATGTTTATTAAGACAAAAATTAGCCTCTGCCCCCTCTACATCCCATTTCTCCTTCCCCAGAGGCAAATATTTTAAGTTATTTTACTAGTTGATTCTTTTTATTTTTATGTCTGTATCTTCAAATGACTTTTTAATTTTTCCATTTACTTCCCACAATGGAAGTTAAAGGTAGAGCTTTAACTTTAACTAATGGAAATTAAAGGTTTAGCTTTTTCTCACCCCTATACTACCAACACACAGTTACCCTTACCATCCTCTCATTCTCACAAAAGAGTTCCAGCATATTTTTATTTAGGTCATTATTCAATGTGTTAAAATACTGTGTCATGAATGTGTAAATGCTAATCAGAGTAAAGCCATGTAGTAAAGTACAAATATGTTTTGCATTTCTGTACATTATTTTTACTCTTAAAACTAGTATTTGTTGAAGAAGTGTTGGTTGGTTTGCCTCTAATCCTGGTTCCCTAGAAAACCAAGCCTAAGGTGAAACTTGTATGCCAGTATTTTACTGGGGGGGTGAAAACCCAGAAACACAGGAATAAAGGAAAGGAGAGAGGGGCAGGAAAATAGTATAAGCAAATATGAGGGAATGAATTATTGAAACTGATCTCTGCTTGATATCAAGCACAGCTGATTGCTCCATCTTGCAGGACCATCTTCAGAGTCTGTATTTCAGGAGAGTATGGAGCCAGGGCAGGGAAACAACTTATCCACCAGTTCCTGTCCCCCATTAGTCTCCCCAGGGATGTTAAATTCCCAGCATTTCCAAGCCCCAGTCATACTGGCTTGCCCATGGTTTTACCCAGTTGAGAGTTGAAAGTCCTGCTTCCTGGGCACCCCTCTCAGATCTGGGCAAACCAGGACAGTTGGTCACCTGAAGGACATCTCATACCTAACAGCAATAGGTCAGACTGAAGAATCCAAGGCTGGAGAAGAGGTGCTGTCAGATTGGACCCACATAAGGAAACAGTTACCCAAAAACCACCAAAAGAATTGTAACCAAGATAACCTGAGGTGACACATAAGTGTTCTGATAAAGTTTACTCCTTAATTTTCTGTTCCTATCACTGATTTAACCAGAAACTCTGAAAATAATATCAAAAAACCCTCTCAAAACTTTTAGACACATCACATGTTCTATGACATATTCTATCAATTTTATCTTTTTGAAAAAAATCTCCTGATGTTTCCTCAACTTCTCCAGTCTAGACTGTTTTTCTTCTACTCCTTGTGCAGTTATTATCCTGGGTATTCCCTCTATGTATATCTTCTGTTAGAATTCCTATGTCCAACAGTGTGTGTGTGTCTTTCTCTTTATTAGTTTACTTCTGTGTTTTGCTGGAGCATATGCTCCAGTAGCTTCCTTAGGGGGAAAAAATTGATGGAAGGTAAACATTCCAAAATCTTGCATGTCTGAAAATGTTTTTATCCTATCCACACAATACTAGATATGGCTAGTTATAGATCTCTAGGTTTGAAATCACTTTTCTTTAGAATTTTGAAGTCCATGTCTTATAGTTTCAGTGTTGTTGATGAAAAGTAAAATTCTGATTCCAGATCCTTTAGTCAGATGCGCTCTCTCTCTGTCTTTTCTCTCTCTCCCTCTCTCTCTCTCTCTCCCTCTCTCTCTCTCTCCCTCCCTCTCTCTCTCTCTCTCTCTCTCTCACACAAACACACACACACACACACACACAGTGTAAAATCTTCTCTCTGATTCCATGATTATGAAATTTTACATTCATGGGCCTTGGTACTAGGCATCAGAGCCACCATATGCAGCACACATATCAGCATTGCACAACTCCACTTATGTATATAGGGTGCCCCCTTAGGGTGATTCAATGCCCAACCTATATACCCACCTCAGCAGATGTGCTTTTACACTTTATAAGCCCTTTTCAATCAGTTAATTCATGCCTTTCAGTTCCAGCAAATATTTTGTATCGTTTGTTTAATGTTTTCTTCTTTCTTTTCTTTGGTCTTTTTCTGGAATTTCTATTTATGAGGTATTACATCTCTTGTACTGTCTTACAGTATTATTTTCTCACTTAAATTCTCTTCCATTTTTTGGTGGTGGCGGTGGTAGTTAGTTGGGTTTTGTTGTTGTTGTTGTTTTGTTATGTTTGTTTTCTCTGGGGGGTAAATTTCCTCAGTTCTTACAATCCTCTTGTGTCATATTTTAAATTGCTAAAAGCTATTTTTTTGTTTTCTTAAATTTTCTTAATGATAGCATTTTGTTCTTTTTTTTAAGGTTCCAAAAGACGTATCTCTCTGAAAAGATGGTGCAAAACTTTTCATATTTTCTTCTCCCTGCTGAGTCTCGGTTTCTTTCTCAAAGTTTTTTGCTTTTAGCTATTTGATCTCTATCTCTTATGTTAAAGGTCTCCCTTAGGTTTCTAATCCTTAGTTACCAGCTCATATTTAAGAATGGGTGATGGAAAATCCCAGTTTGAAACTCTGAGTGTGCAGGTGGGGCTTTTTGCTGACTGTAATCAGCACTGCAAGTGATCTGGCTGGGCCATGTCATTGTCACTGGGGAGCCCCTGTGGTCAATGTTTAGGTCTTTCATCTTGGGGAAGTTTCCCTAGAGAAGACCCTTCCTTCTTCTTGGAAAGTAAATATCTGACAACAGTGATCTAGTTGTGGATAGAGTAAGGGGCTGGGATTCAGCCTCTAATACATATATGCTTACTTAATACCTCTCTTTTCAGTATGATACTACCATCCTTGATTATTCTTGGGGTCCCCCAATGTAGATCCCTTCTGTTTTACCTCCTGCGGAGAATAAATCTCTGCTGATTTACCTGGGTGGAGGAAGCTGTCTGAATGTTCAGAATAAGGAAGGGGAACTGGGGATATAACTCCTTCCTAAGCAGCTTTTAATCAATTTTTCTTATTTTAGAATATCATCCCACTGCATCTTCCAACTGCCAGGGGTAGTTGATCCCATTAATCCTTAGGCTCTTTTGGAATTCTTCAAGGTAAACTGGACTGGTTCTCACTTTTTGCAACACAGGTTCAATATACAGCTATCACCAGCTGGCTATGGCAGCTACCATTTTCCAAAATTATGTTGCTGCTGTGTCCACTCTCATCCTTTTGTACTTGTGGGTTCATTCCTTTTAAAACATTCCTTTACTATAACGTCACTGGCGTTTTGGAAGGTAGCTTAGTGAGAGTCATATGTTTCATTTATCAAGCAGCAACCTTGCATTCTATTCAGCTAGTAGATTTTTTTTTTTTTTTTTTGCCACTTAGGGCCCTGAGAAGGAAAACCAAAATATATTACAGATATCAGTTTATACGTGTTTGAGTGCAACAGAACTAAAGATGATATTTACAGAGTCCAGCTGTCCACGTCCACACCTGAATCACCTTGGAGGCATCATAAGCTCATGACTGATTCCTCAAGTTTGTGCCTCTAGAAACATAATTTTATTGGTGGCTCAGAATTGCTCAGTCCTTTGGCAACTGGCTCACACTAACAAAAAATTTCACAAAGGACTCCTGTATAAAAAAGGGTTATAATTTATTGACTTATAGTAAGAAATATACTATCAAGTGAATAAAATATTCAAGTTTTATGAATTACAATTCTGTGCTCAAAGTACAGAAAGTCAAATAGTATGTATTAAAATAATATGATTATTTTAAAAGAATGAAAGCTTAATTAATAATGGTATGTTGCTATATTAGTTTGATGTACTCTTACTATGTCAATCTGCAGATCAAATCATTGTCAAAATCCTTAGTTATAAATAATTCAACATAAAAATGTTTCATGACAATTAAGTCTTATTTCTGGGGGGAAAAAGAATATTGCATTAAGATGAGTCCAAACTAATGTATCCAACTTTTTAATATGCATCTTCATTGAATGTCCCACAGGCACTACAATCTTAACATGTTTAAACCTGTACTTGACATGTTTAAATCTGGGCTCAAGATCTTTCTGCCCAACTCTTTCTTCTGTGTTATCTCTCCCAAGGGTTTGAGACTCATCTTTGACTCTTCCCTCTTGCTATCATCCATATCTCATTGGTTTCTAAGGCATTTTGATTCTATGCTTGAGACCCATTCTTTCTTCTATATCTCGACAACCACTAAGTTAATGAAGAGCCTCATTTTACATACAAAAAAGTTACCTCATTTGGTAACAAAAAAGCAGAGACTCACTCAAGCTAATTAAGGCAAGAGGGTTTATTGTGCCGAGTAATTGGTGAATCACACAATAAGCTGGGATATAAAAGGACAGGTGTTGATTAATAGAAACCATTTAAGCATAAAATTAAACAATAAAAAATAATAATACATAAATACAAATTTAAACAACCCTGGTTTATCTGGTAGACATCCTCTAGTGCCTTATTCATTAATCATGCATGGGAGATAAGCTTTCTAAATCCTATGTGTCCTTATATTTGTTTGATAACTTAGCTAGATATAAAATTCTAGTGTTGGTGTCATTTTCTCTCAGAACTCCTCCCAGTCTTTTAGCATCCTCTGATGTAAATGAAAAATTGGATGCTTATCTAATTTTTGCCTTTTTGTACCTATTTTTCCCATAGTGTAAACAGTTAGGTTCTTCTCATTCTCTCCAATGTTCTGAAATTTATTAGCCAAATATCTAGGTATGATATAAATCATTATTCATTCATCTTTACTCAGCACTTGATAAGGTCTTTCCATTTGAAGGTAAGTTCTCCCCCTTTGTTTTAGGAAATACCTTTTAGTAAATCTTTGATAATTTCCTCACCTTCATTCTGCCCTTTGGAAATCTTAATAGTCTGAATTTGTCCATCTTACATTAATCCTCTTTATTTCTTTCTTTTTAATATTTATCATCTTGCTTCCTTTCTGCTTTATATTCTGGATTATTGACTTCATCTTTCAAAACTTCTATTGAACTTTTTATTTGACAATCATTTTTAATACTGAAAAGCTCTTTCTTATTCTCTGAGTGTTACTTTTGACTGGCCAAACCATTTTTATCTCTCTCCTCTTACCCATTTTGGTAGCTCTCCAATTTGTTAATACCCCCTTTCCATATTTCTGAGATTTTTTTTTTCTTTTGGCCTCTAGATTGTAAAGACATGACTAGCTTCTGCCAAGACTTGAAAGGCAGAAGAGAAGCTTTTGAGACCACCCAGCCCAACTAGCAATCACAGTTAAAAAGTCCTTTGGTTTTTCTGTAGCAATAATAGTGGAAGTACTGATATCTAATCCTTAACTTCTAGAGTGACTGGGAGGGATTTCCAAAGGAAAAATCTCATGGAGTGAACAGTTTTCCTGAGTGCCTCACTTTAGAGTGGGATCATACTTTGATTCTGTGGCCTTTCTAAATATTCTGTAAGCTAACTTATATGCTATAATAAATTTCTTTATACTTAGAATCAGCCAGAGTGATTCTATTGTCAAACCCAATGCAGGCAGATAACAAGGAGTAAACTGTTCCATGTTCATACCTTCACTTATCCCCCTTTTCACCAGTCAGTACTTTCCATCCATATATATCCTGGTAGTTTGTTGAAATTTGCCAGTTCATTTTCTATTGCTGTGTTAAAAATGACCACAAACTTAGTGGCTTAAAGCACCACCCATTTATTAGTTTACAGGTCTATAGGTCAGAAGTTGAGGCAGGCCTGACTACGTTCTCAGCTCAGGATATTACAAGGCCAAAATCAAGGTATCAGCTAGGCTGTAGTCTTATCTGGAAGCTCTGGGGAAGAATCTGATTTCAACCTCATTAAGCTTGCTGGCAAAACCCAGTTCTTTGTTGCTATAAATCTAAGGTCACCATTTCCTTTCTGGCTGTTAGTCAGAGGTTGCTGTTTTCTTCCAGAGCCCCCACCACCACCACCATCACCACTGCTTTATCACATGGCCCCCTCCATCTTCAAGGCCAACAAGAGAATCATGTTTTAATCCTGGCCTCTCCTTCTGCCATCAGACAAAGAAAATTCTGCTTTTAAAGGATTTGTGAGATTAGATTAGGATGACCCAAATTATCTCCTTTTTATTAACCCAGTCAACTGATTAGTAACCTTAATTACATGTGCAAAATCTCTTTTGCCATATAACATGACATATTCACAAGAGAGGGAATTATGTAAGGACAAAGGTCATTGGGGTCATTCTTAAAACTCTGCCTATCTCAGCCCTCTCTAGTTCACTTTAATATCAGAGGTTGAAACCTTTTTTATTTTTTTATTATTTTCATAAGCTCTTCAGATTGAAAAGGATCTGACATTAACTACTCAGTTTTGCATCTTAATAGTATCAATCACACTCATAGTTGGTTACAAATTTATATTAGACTTGGATGTGCAAAATATTGAAGTATGTTCTCTCTATAAATGATCCAATCACTTGCTAGCCACTACTCCCCTAATGGGGAGGGGGGAAGCATAACTTCATAAACTCATTTAGTCTGATTTAATAAAGTCTTTTTAGATAAATGGTATATATTGCCAAAGAAAAATTGCACTGGCAGAGTAAACAGGCAAAGAAGTCTATTCAAGACATTACAGCAGGGGAGAGAGATTGAGCTCAACTATACCAGAACAAAAGGTGGGAGTTTTGAATCCTTTGGTGAGCTAGCTGGAAAGTACTGGAGGACCTTAAGGATAAGATTGGTCACTGCGATTAGACCATTTATGTTTGCTATTTGGTGATTATCAAAGTTAGGCTCCATGCTGCCACAAAAACTGGGAGATAGGAGCAATATCTTTCTTGATTCTATTTCAAAGGGATGGCTAGCATGTTCTTGAGAAAGATATTACTAGGTTGTAAAACTGGCAAGATTCTGTGAGAAAATCTGCATCTCAAAGGGGCAGTGAAAGAATTTACAAATGAAAGTTTTCTAAAGTAAATGCTCTAAGAAAAGGGAGGTCAGGAACTTAAAGTCCAGAAGAAATCTGTCTGAAGTTTAGTCAAGGTGAGAGGAATGTTAAGGCTACTTTGGTCACTATTAAGGATAAAATGTTTAGCATTTCAGTTTTCTACCCATCACCTATTTCTCTCCACAAATGTATATGAGTGTTTGAGGAAAGTGAAGCTTATGTAACCTTGTGTCTGATGATGAAAGATGGAGACCTTGAATCCATACAATGTCCCCTGGATTCTTGCTGGTCACTTCTGCAGTGTGGCCACTGTTGATCACCTGTTGGTAATCACTGAGTTGTTCTGGACCTGTTGGATTTTTTTTTTTTAATGGAAGGTATCATGTTGGTTCCTCCCACTAGAGTCCTTGGTTCTATTTGCTTCCAGTCTTGAAGTCATTGAGTTCTGCACCCTCTTTGTAGCCACTAGTATTCTGCCCTTCTTTTGTGACCATTCTCTAGGGGTAAACACAAATTCCTATATTCATTATATATCTTTACCCCTTGAGAACCAGGGCATTACCTCCAGTTCATTTACCTGTCTTCCACTGGCACCTCTGCATATTGCTTATCGTGTTTTAGGGCACTAAACTAGAAACTCAAGTTTCCTACTAGCCTGTACCTCCCTAACACTATTTCAGAAGTAAGCATACTACTACTACTACTACTACACACACACACACACACACACACACACACACACACACACACACCCTAGATGTTCTCAGTCTTCCCAAACCCAGCTCATTGTTTCAATCCATCCCTCCACCTACTCCCACTCTTACCACAACACACACATACCCACCCATGTTGAGAGTGGCAGCTGACTTTTTCCACTGACTTCTGTTATTCTTCTTCCCAACCCCTCAGGGCATTCTCTTTCATACAATTCCCAGGCCTAATACTCTAAGCCCAGTTTTTTATATCTTAATCTGTAGCTATAATAATTTTTAATTCCTGTCTTTTATAACCAAATTGTATTGCTAAAGGGCCTAAAACTTAGTTCATGTAATTCAAAGCTTATCAATGACTTTGTAGCACTAACCACTTCCCTCTTTCCTAGGGCATTATGCTTCAAAATGGAACTTGGAGGGGAACAATTCCCTTAAATATTTGCAAAATATTATCCCTGTCACACACTCTTAAGAGATGAAGCAGACATATGGGATAGTCACCTGGCTATAAAAATGTTTTTAAAGTCTTAACAGAGATACAAAAACAAATGTCTTATAGCTAAAGTTCTGTCTAGCAACCTGTGCTTTCTCTTTTTAATTTCCATAAAAGTATGAATACTGTTACTTTTATCATTCCCCAAAATAGAATTTACGAACCTATATTCAGTTGACATAATGACAATTGTGTCTTAAAGATGCGATCTTTTGAGAATGCTGTTTATCAGTTACACATGTATCAGGTATTATTAGCTAATTATAATAAGTAAAACAATTTACTTATTTACAAAAATAATTTGAACAATTATTTGCTATTGTTTGTTTCTTAAAGTTCCCTTCAAGGTAATTCTTAAATAACTATATACATAATATATGTAATATATATGGAGATATCTTATGTATGTATGTGTGTATATGGAGAGAGAAGGAAATGGTGGTTGAATAAAGTGCCTTCACTCTGAAACCTTACTCACCTTCTCATTTAGAAAGTGTAGATTGTCATTTATTTGGAGTTTTTAAAATTATAAGTATTAATAAATAAACTAAGTTAATTCAATTTATAAGTTCTTTTGGTTTCAATATGAAGTTTTTTCTTAATGCATAAAGTTTAACATCTAGCACCATTAAATTGATGGTAAAGTGGCAGTATGGTAGTACGTACATTAGTTGTTATTAGTAAAAATAGGAGAGTAGAGATAAAATTTAGTTAAGTTAAAACCTTAGACCTAGGATTAGATGCTGTTTATCCAGATGTCTCACATGTGAAAGCTGCCATTTCCATCATCTTCTTTCATACTGGGGCCTTTGGCCATTTTCTCCTTCCTGCGCTTGACATAATCTAGTTGTGAGTTCCTCCCATGATAAAATGGGACAAATATCCCCCATCTTTATATTTTCGCCACCAACTGGCTATTTCCTGATTTCAATTTCTGAAAGAGATATTCCAGTAATATGGCTTCTTTACTTGACTCATACTGTATTACAGCTCTCCCCCTAGAACGTAGTAACAAAGCTCATAGACAATTTGAACTATTGAGTCAACATAGCATAGCTTATTCCTTAAATTGGGATTTGTAAATTTAGAGGGCATAGAGGCAATGGATTCCGCACCCCACCCCAAACACCCATCCCTACACAAACATGCAACTTAAAGATGCTCCCCTCGTTTAAAGACCATCCCCCCACCAACACACACATCCCTACTTAAGAGTCTAACTTCCCAGGTTAAAATCCTGTCTTCCACATCATTGATCTTCCCCCAGCGCTTCATTCAGATTATGCACCTAGTACGCAATCGGAAAATGTTTTTGGAATACTGTTAAATGTCAACAGTCACTCTGGGCTTTCGGATAAAAATGATGAATCATCACAGGATCATTTCAGCATCCAGAGCCCAAACTGTAACCGGGGGGTTGTGCGACTATCCTAACACAGAATTCACAAGCCCCCGCCTGCAAGGAACCAGCAGAAGAAACGCGAGAGATTTGACAGCGATGACTTTGGCCACCAGCTTTTAAATCAGCCAGTTGGGTATTAGAAACACTCTACAGTCAGGATTGTTGCTTCAGGAAGGAGTGGAGGCGGGGGTGAGCTGCGGAAACAAACCTCCGCGCAAGGCACTCTGGGACACTGCGACTCAACCGCCGTCTCCAAGGCAACCGGCGGGCACGCGGTTGTCATGGAGACCGGCGGGCGACTCAGAAAGCGGAGGGGCTGCCTTCGCCCCTACCCAGACAAGATGCATCGCAGAGGCTGTAAGGCCTCTGAAAGGCGAAGACACTTTAGCGACCGCCTCAACTGGCAACAAGACCAGGCGCTGAGCAGCAGCATCTACCTTCTACGAGAGATGGGCCCCACCTCCTTTCTACTGAGAGAGGAAGAGCCGGAAAACAGGGATTTCCGAGTAACTACCCCCCACAACCCGCCTCGGCTCCCTGCCAGGCCGACCCGCGCGGTACCCCCAGGCCCACCTTGTATGTAGCCACTTGCTGCCGAACCCCACCCGCGAGTGTTCCAGACTCTAAATATGTGCACATTGCTGATTGAAACAGTACTTGTTAGAAAAGTTCCATTATTGGAGGTTAGGACTCCAAGTTGCATCCAACTCTCCTAAGATTATGGCCTTTGATCTCTGGACTTAAAAACGGGAGACATTTTATCTGAATATATGGTTTGCATTTACGTGCGTTCTTAGATCCGTTAGCAGTCACTAACCCTGTAACTCAAACGAAATGAAAATCGTACAATCTGTTTACAAGCCGTATATATTTGCTAAATAAATAAAATCAGGTTTTCTTTACTTTTCAGTCAGTCTGAAGCTATAACAAGGCCCTTTTCAAGTATGGCTTAAATGGTGATTCCTTGGAAATGTCTTAATGAATAAAAATTCTTTTTAATTTTGCTGAAAGACCACAGATATTTCATATTTGCATATCCTACTCTCACCACTCAAAAGTCAGCCACCACTCTACCTCCCTGGAGTTGACTTGAAAATTTTTAATTTAGTGTCATGCTGCTTATGTCAGACGTCCTTTTGTCACTTTATAACCCTTAGGGCATTTAATAAATAGTTTAAGCCAGTATAGACTTGGTGAATAAAATTAGTTTTCTTGAATAAAATTAAATAAACTCACCAATTGAAACGCACAAAACAAAAACCCCAGAAGAACTACTTTACAAAAGGTCTTTAGCTCCATTGCAAAGTAGAATTTCCTTTCAGTTAAAAATTTATAGATTTTTTTTCAAGTTTTTAAAATTAGATTTCTTTTCACTTTCCTGCAGGTAGGTCTATTAAAAACAGTCTTAGCTGACAATGCAATTTGTTGAACAAGGCAAAGAATAAGGAAGTGAAAAATTAGACTTATGTCAAGAATTAAGATGTTCCAGTAGACTATGTTCAACCTTTTGGAGTCACCTAAACTAAAATATCTCTTGAAATCTCTTTTAATCCAATTATCTATTAATTTTACTCTATAACTCTAAAAACTGACTGGAACTTTTTTTTAAGTATGCATTTTTCCATTTTTCTTTTGAAGGTTTCTCTAGGAAATCCTCATGTTTGTAATTGTTCCATATTTCTGAAAGGAGGGGAACTTTGTAAGCATATATGCTGGTAAGTGACATCGTAATGAAGATCTTCCACAAAGGAACATCTTGGTATATTACATGTTTTGCCTTTTTCATGGCTTGAGTACTGCAAGATTAAAGAAATTTGGTGTTGGGAGAACTTAAAGGTAAAATGGTTGTAGCTTGTCAATATCGTTTTGGATATTTTATTTCATCCCCCAAATTAAGTGAGGTTTAAAAATTAAGTGAGGTTTAAAAATTAAAGTGAGGTAAGCATACTACCACCTCTATATGTTTGGAATGTTATTGTTTTTAATAAGAAAAAAAATCAATGTTTAGATTTTCATTATGTACAAAGGTGAAATGTAACAATAAAACAAAAAATCTCCCCTGTTCACATCACTGATGATAATTGCATGGTTCATTATGATATTTTTAAATTTTACTATTTTCCTTTTCAATTAGCATTTGACTCTGAATCTTTTAAGATTAAAATAGGACTCTGCTGAAGATTACTTCTGTCAAATCTAAAATTTTTCCTCTAAGAGTCAGATCCTGTAGGTGATCCCAGAAATGAAAAACAAAAAAATTCCTTCCATGTAATTTAAACCCACATCAACTCATTTGTTTACCTACTATACTTATACCAACAAATCACTGATTATATTATTGTAGAAAGTTTGTAATTGATATTTTAAGAGGAAAAAATCAAACAAGACATTAAGAAAAGTGTGTATCATATTTCTAATGCTTTTCTTTATAGGTTAGAAAACAGTATATAACATATAGCTGTTATTTTTAATGCTTTTATTTACCAAGTTTTTTGTTGTTTTGATCAGTTTTTAATTGAGCATTTACTAACACAAGTTATTTGCTCTAGTTAGCATAAAAATATAAAATATGGTCCCTTCAAAATTTGCAATTTGGTTTTATTATTATACATAAAATAGGTTTTTTCCATTTTTATTTTATGCCAGCTTCCTCAGAGCAAGGGCATTCTGTTCTGATTTTTATGTAATGTAACTTATTTTTTACAGTGTATTTACCATAAACTTAATGGAAATATAATCCAAGTATTTAACATACTAAGGTATATTTAATATATTTAAGTAAGAATTTAATATATATTTACCACTTTTTAAAAAAAGTCATATTCCATTTTAATTGGTGATATTTGAAAGTATTTTTCTGTCATACGTTAAAGTGGTATGTAGGAAAACAGTCATTTGTTACTCTATCCAGAAAATTCCTCCATGTCCAAGAGTAAGAAACTTCCAGGGAAGTGTAAAAAGAGTGCTGTGAATACTTAGATTCCCTCACTAACCTCTCTTTGTGAGCTACTCTATGTCATAAAGAAATACATGGACTCTCTCCGACAAATCTCTTTACTGCAAATGTCTTTAGTTTCCATGTATCATACTTTTTACACATATGCTTATTTTAAAACAAAAATTTAACGACTCTTGTAACAGAAAACTGATGAGAATTTTAAGTTTATCCCTAATACTTTCAGCAATATAAATTCTATAATACCATTCTTATTCTAAAATTAATAATACCTTTTGAGGTTATGTCAGAAATAAATGTTTTATTTTGTTTTTCTACTTCTGAATATTAGGGTCTTGTTGAAAAAATTCAGGCTTCCAAGGAATCATGAATGTAAGTTGCATTTGTGTGTTTTTACTAATTTGAATTTAACGAATTTAATAATTGTTTATTTAGACATATTCTAAATTTAGACAGTTATTGTCCAGTCTGAAAACTGTAACACAGTTTGTTACATTAAGACAGTTGGAACATTTTTCTTCCTATTTACCAAAAAAATGTAACTTTATATGCCATTTCACATTAAAAAGCACTTAATAAAAAATGAGGTGAAATAATGGCCAGGTTTTCAGTAGAAAAACTTTCCCTCATGAATTCTAAGCAAGAATTTACAGTAGTTTCTGTATCTAAATTTATTTTAATTATGAGAAAAATGACAAATGTAATTTTTCAGGTCACAGAAATAGTTGACATGATACATAATTTCATTTAAAAATGTTTACTGACAAGTTTTTATGCAAAAAATATATGTATTTTACAGTTAAATAGTTTTTATGTCAGTACCTACATTGAGTTTAAAGTCAGGCATATGACATTTTTTATAATTTTCAATTTGAAATTTAATTTAAAATTAAATTCTAGAGTCCTCAAAAATAAAAGAGAAAGAAAAATAATTCTATCACAGGTTATTTCGATTTATACATTTTATAATAAAGATGCTATCATTATGGAAATGTTTCCTGCAAAGATTTATTTAACCTATACTAGATTCATCTAAGAACTGCAAAGGCATTTAACATTTATTAATAAATGTTTATAATATTCATAAAGAATTAAAGTGATAATCAGTTTTCAATTTTTTTTCAATTCAGGTTATTGGTTCTGTTTAGGCAACTATTATATAAGTACAAGCACAGTTGACATTTAAAAGTCCTACTAGATAATAAATTAATATTAGTGTTTCACAGGGATTTTTCTTTTGTATTCTTCTCTCTACCCATTTTCTTAGAAACATCTCATATTTTCTGTCTCCACCTGTTACCTCTGTAACAGTGATTTCCACATCTTATCAGCAGACCAGTATTTCCAGCTGCCTTCTGAGCACCACAATTTTGGAGGTCCTGCAGGCATTTGGAATAGAAATTCCCCCCGATATGTGCTCTCCTGTTGTATTCCCTATCTCACATATTGGCTTTCCTTTTTCTTTAGTCTCCAAAGCTAGAAACCTTGGCATTCTCCTTGTTTTTCCTTTCTCATCCTCTTCTCTCATAAACAAATCCTGTTTATGTTACATCCTACCTACTTCTCAACAGTGATTTTACTTCCCCATCCTCATTCTTACGTTTGTTCAACCATCATCAGCCCTTAGTACTGTTCTTTGTAGCCTCCGTTTCCAGCATCTGCACTTTGTTGCTTTCTCCTTCACATTGTAGACAAAAGGTTCTTTCTGAAATGTCACCTACTCTGTACTTCATCCTCTCTCCCAATCCCTTCATACACAATAATTAGGTTGGATGAGTTCATGGATATTGCTTTCTTCTCTATTTCTCCATTGTATACACCTGAAGTTAAATGGTCACATCCTCTTCAAAGTCTTAGTTATTATCTGCATTATTTTCCATGTCATTTTCACAAGCTTCTATACTAGGGCTACCCAACAGAAATATAATGTGAACCACATATGTAATTTTCTGGTAACATATTATAGAAAGTAAAAATAAACAGGAAAGTTAGTTTTAATAACATATTTTAATTTAACCCAATACATCAAAATATCATGTCAGCATGTAATCAATATAAAAATTATGTTATTTTAATGTTTTTTCATACTGCCTTCAAAATCTAGTGTGTATTTTACATTTACAATGCATCTCACCTCAGACACTATATTTTCATTGGAAATGCTTGATCTGCATTTAGACATCGTAAAATATTCAGTTGAAAAATAAATTCATATAATACCCAAATTGTTATAAACATAAATTTTCCAGAAACTATAGATTATCAGTTTTCTATTTAAATTTAAATAAGACAAAATTTTAAATTCAATTTTCAGTCACACTATCCACATTTCAGGTGCTCAGTAGCCACATATGGCTGATGGCTACCATATTGAACAGTGCAGCTCTACCCAGTTACATTCAACAAATATTTATTGTACTGCATATTAGTCAGGAATCCTACTAGGTGATTTTTTAAATAAATTGAATCATATGAATTGCCAATATTTTTTCATCTACAAAAATAGCAATTTCATATGGATCAATCTAATACTTTATATCATATTATCCTTTGTGCTCTTGAAGGCAGAAACCACATCTTATTATAAATATCCCTATTTTATTACGAAATTTAGTAGGAAATTTTTTGTTTAAATTTGATCCTATATATTAATTTTGAAAAATTATATTTCCTACTAAAATAAAATATTTTTTATACCTCATAGTTAAAAGACGTTTTAGCTACTCAACATTGAGAAAATCCTTTGTGCACAAATATTCAAAGAAAGTATAAGTCTCAATAATGTTGAAATTTATCATTTAAATGAAAGTTTGAAAATTAAAGTAATTCAAAGAAAGCTATAAACAATTATTCAATAATATTATGTAAAGTATGTACATAAGTGTGGAGAAGAAGGTAGTGAAGCAGAAGCATTTTGAACATCATTCATAGATTCTTTTCTAAAACAAATCTGGAAACAATTATTTGTGCCCTAGTGTTTCATACAAGAAACCTGAGACTCTCTTTTATTTTTGAAGACCTATAAAGATGATTACATAGGAATTTTTTATAAAGATATCAGTTTTTGAACACTGAATATTATTTTCTATCACCCAACAAATGCTTCCCAGTAAAACCTAGCTTTATTACCTAATGGTTTTTCCTAAATATAACGTCTAGTAAATGCCATCTTGTCCTTTTCTCAATTAAATATTTATGGATAAAATAAAAACTTCATTTTAGGAAAATTTTTTAAATCCCCACCACAAAGATATAATAAACTTTTTATTTTCTATTTTATTTTTTGATCTTGTATTTATGTATACCTAATAGTCTGTGGGAATTCTGTGTTCTGCTTTTGTCACACACTGTTACTTTATTTCAGTGCTATGTAGTCTCTCTCATTCAAGTCATCAGTGAATGTTAAATAAACTATGATATACCATGTTAGTGTATGGTATATCATAATTTATTTAACATTCTTCCATTTGAGGCATTTAATTTACTTCTGACTACCTGTTATATTCTTTGTAAATGAAACTTTTTCTCCTCTCAATTATTTCTGTAGCCTGAAGTCTCATTAACTGGATCTTGCAGTAAAACTATTATTTTTTACTGAGATATAATAGACATATAACTTTATATTAGTTTTGGGTGTACAACATAATGATTTAGTGTAAGTATATATTGCAAAATGATCAACACAATCCAGTTAACATCCATTACCACACATAGTTACAATTTTTTTTCTTGAGATGAGAATTTTTAAGATTTATTCTTTTAGCAACCTTCAAATATGCAACAGAGTACTATTAACTATAGTCACCATGCTGTACATTATGTCCCCATGACTTACTTATTTTATAAGTGGAAGTCTGTACCTTTTGACCACCTTCAGCCATTTCTCCTACCTCCTAGCCGTCCCTTGGCCCAACATCTGGCAACCATCAATCTGTTCTCTGTATCTGTGAGTTTGAGTTTTTTTTCCTTTTTTTAAGTATTAATATTTTTATGTCTGTCACCCATAGGTATTGCTTTATAGCAATACTTTTGCTGATTTATGATTTCAGCAGTATATCAAATTTCTGCTAGCTTTGCTTTTGGATTCATGTTTTAGGCATATTTAACCATATTACTTAAGCATAAAATGGAAGACATTAACAGCATATTTAAGTCTCCAAAGAAAATAAAGATACATGGAAATATTTTGAAAAGCTAATAATATTTCTATAATATTAGAAAAAAAGACTAAGTCACACAAAGTGGGAAAAAATAACAGATACAAAGTTCATAGTAATCTATTCATTCCTAGTAAATTAAGTAAGAAAATAGTTTTCATTCTTCCATACATACATCTAACATACCCTTAGAATCTAAAATGCCCTGAAATAACTTTTTCAAATAAAAAGAGAAAATAACATAAGGCAAATAAGATGTAACATTCTATTTATTTATTACCTTTTGTTTAGATTTATTCTGTGTCTGCACCTCATTTTGATTTTAACTCACTTTTCTTTTGATATTAATGAAATTGAACATCTGTTGACTTTAATATTTGTACTACATGTGTAAATTAAACTTTGGCTATTTATTTATTGGGATAAAACTACACACTCTTCCTATAATTTTGAAAAATTATATTTCCTACTAAAATAAAATATTTTTTATACCTCATAGTTAAAAGACGTTTTAGCTACTCAACATTGAGAAAATCCTTTGTGCACAAATATTCAAAGAAAGTATAAGTCTCAATAATGTTGAAATTTATCAGTTAAATGATAAATTAAATGTTTGCAAATGTTTTTCTGATGTCATAATTCTTTTTTATATGGTTTCATTAAATTTTGTTTTATGTATATGGATTTTTGTGTGTTGCTAAATCTGACCATTTTTACTTTTCATGTATATTGTTTTGATACTTTGAAAGTTGTCTATCTTCCATAGTATTTTAGAGATTTTTTTTTCTGCTAGCTTTTCTATTTTATTTTTATTCTTCTTTATAGCATCCATGTGTAGTTGTATTGATATAAATTGGAGGTTGGTATTTGGTTTGAAGTAATTAAATTTTTTCCATATTTCTACCTAGTTATCTCAATAACAGCTATTAAATAGTGCTTTTCATCCTTGTTTCATAATTTTTATAGTGAGTTTTGTTTTTTTATAATACATTATGATATCTGATACGGTTAGCTGTCTTGCTCTCCTTTATGAAAGAATATTCTTTTATAGTCTCATACATTAATTTTTCCAAATTAATTTCAGAAGAGTTTGTTTCTCCCTTTTATTCTCCAATTCATGTTATACCACAAAGAACAGTTTGTAGCCAACTCCTCTTATGAAATTTTATATTTCAGTATTTCTGCTGCTCTAGAGAATCTTTATCCCCCAAAGCACAATCTTTTGTTCTTCATTTTCCTCCTCATTTTTTTAGGGAGCAGATTTTGCTGTGTCTCTGTGACAAATAGCCCTCATCCTCCAAAGTAATGGTTAATTAAAGTATGATACCCTCCCACATTCCACCTGCCATGCCACCTCAGACAAGGAACAGAGATTTCTGTATTGAAATGTAACTGTGATGTTTTCAGTATTGTTAATGTATAATTGGTAATCTTTTAAGGGAAAATGGAGCTTTTCATTATCTTGCAAATGATTTTTTAATCTCTATGTATTAAAGAATATATAAAATGAATAGAACTCAAGGGGACCAATAACAACTGGCATTTAAATTATGTTAAGAAGAGGGAAAGAGGAGGGGCATGGGAATGGGCCAGAGAAAAAGGGAATCTAAGATGCCTGGATCAAAACTATATGCACTTAGTACACCATTTCTTAGAAGGACAGCAGGATGGAGAAAATTCAGAATTCAAAGACTGTGTATCCCAAATGTATAGGCAATATAGTTCCTAACAGATTGTCCTGAGGAATACTGACCAAATCTATGAAGAATGTGGCTACCGAGACACTTGTAGAGACGTAAAACTAAGGAAAATAGGCGCAACTGTGTCTTGCTCTCTCATTATCTATTTACTAATTTATTCATCTAACAAATGTTAATTACACTAACCACTCGAATCTCTCGTCTCCTTTCTGTATTTATGCCCATTTCTTTTAATACTCCTGTATGATGATAAATATTTTTTTATGAACAAGAGAACAGATCAAAATGTAAGAGATGATTATAGCACCAATCCAAGGAGGAACACTGTCTTATAATTAATCTGAAACCTTTATAATGTGCTGGTTACACTGACTCTTTTCAGTAACAGGAAAACAAGAGATAACTTCTCTTCTTTTTATAAATGACTCTTTTCTGACCTTTTGGCTCTGAAAGGAATACAATAAGTGGTAAATGTCAGTGTAATAATTCAACCAAACTTTCTGATATTTGGGGAAAAAATGCTAATTTTCTGCCTAAGTTGTTTCTTTGTCTCCAATTTGCCACTGAATTTTAATACTTTGGAATTTATCGTTAGCTGCTTTGCAATTAGGTCTTGTGGAAAGAGAAATCAGCGACTTGCTTCGAGGGATACATCGAGTTCAAACTCCCCAACAAGGAAGGAACAATGAAAATGCACAGATTGAAGAAGATGGTTACATTAAACAGAAGGAAATTAGTTCAGATGATATATGCTCTATTTGTCAAGAAGTACTTTTAGAGAAAAAGGTTCCTGTCACCTTTTGCAGGTGACATGATTTTTCTTTGGATTCTATAAACTTATGAAAAAATTCTAATTTAATATATTTGTAATATGTTATGAAACATGTTGATTGAAAAATAATACATATTTAAACAATTATACTTAATTGACCACCTTTTATTTCCTAACATGTTGTGAGAGGTCCTGTTCTAACTCTAAATATTTCTGGGCTACATTTTAAAGGGTGAAAGTTAAAAAATAACTCCACTTTATTTACTTTTTCACTTTAAGTTATTAAAGTAGATAATTTTCATGTTTCTGTTTTATACACATGAATAAATGCCACGGCTTAGAGTAGTTACAAACAGTTTTTCTGAAAGTGAAGATTATTTTACTTTAAAATGATAAAAATTCTCTTCAGCTTTTCTAAATTTTATCTTTAAAACTAAATAATTCAAAATATCACATACATAAATGTTTATTGAGAGTATTGTACTTAACTATGCTTCAAAGGCACTGTAAATTTGGACTTGGAAAATTTGGGCAACCATTTGGTATTGAACTTTTCAATTCTTTTTTTTTCCTGATTATTTACCAAAATTTTCATCCACATTGTATTTTTTTCACATAGCTGCTTCTTTGGCATATTTTAAAGTTACTATTTCCCAAAATATTATTTCTCTCAGCAGATATTTATTGGGTACAACCACATTCATATTGTGTGATTTCTAGAAAAATAAGGTGACACCCCTGCTCTCAATGATGCTTTTTATTTAAAAATAATTATTGTTATACTTTTCCTTTTTGTTAAGACTATATGCATTCTCACTTTAAAAACGAAAAATATTATAATGATGCAAAATCTTTTACCACCATTTCATTGAAATGGGAAAGATTTTGTTTGGAATTCTGATGTACTAAATTAAATATGATAGATTAGATTAGATAGATAAAATAGTGTTTATGTGTGTAATCAAGCTATATCTGGATAATCAGTTCAGAATCTATTTTTATAGGAAATAAAGATGGTAGCACAGAAAATATATATATATATAAAACTTTGCTGTATACAAATGGTAGACTTGGATTTTATTTCTAACAGGTTTGGCTGTGGCAATAGTGTTCATATAAAATGCATGAAGATCTTAGCTAATTATCAGGATAAGATATCACACACTTCCATGTTGAAATGTCCCTTGTGTAGGAAAGACTTTGCACCATTAAAACTTATTTTAGAGGAATTCAAAAACTCTAGCAAACTTGTGGCTACAGCTGAGAAAGAGCGACTAGACAAACACCTTGGAATTCCCTGTAATAACTGTCGACAGTTTCCAGTTGAGGGGAAGTGTTATAAGTAAGTATCAATCAGTAATATTATAAATTTGTAGTCTAACTTTTTTTTTAATTTTAGGAAACTTTGAACATTAGAGTACTAATCATTTAGCCTTCTTCTTTTCCCCCTTTATATAGTGTGTTTGCCTTAAAGATGGCTACTTATTTAGGATTTTCAGACTAGTGATCTATGTCAGCCCAGTACCTTAAGAATTTCAGTTGTTTTATTTTCTTTACTCACACAGAGTATTGGCTTTGCATTCCAGTCTAGATTGAGAGTCTGAAGTAGCATCCTTTCTTGGAAGCTCTGAACACAGGCTTTGTAGTTTGACCTAAATGAATTTCCAAGCTCAGAGCCCTGCTAGATAGACCTCTTACCCCTGTAACTTTCTTTGAACCACCAATGAGGTCATTGCCAAAAACTCCTAGGACTGAGCCAGAGGGATATTGACTAGATCAACTGAACTGGAGTTCCCCAACTCCAAACTGCAATGATACATGTTTTGTTTTCTTTCACATCTTATACCTTAACAACAACAAGATACTTATTAGAGAAAGAGATTTTCATTACTTTTTGAGTATTCCTCAAACTTTCCCACAATTCCACAATAAAACATCAATTAATTGCTATGCTTGGGATGTTGTGCTTTCTTAATTGAAATCTTAACTGTATGTTAAGAAGAAAATATTTTGCTTCAGTCTTTGTTAAAATTTTTTCTAAAATGCATCAGTTTACTTTTCAGTCTTCCTGGAATTACATTATGATGAGTCTAATTAATATTTTTAAAACCCTCTCATAAAACCATAAAACTGTTTTTAATCACCCCCAAAGGTGAATGATACCTTTCTCCTTTAAACTGTTTTAGTCCTTTGTTTTCTTAATGTGTCACATAGAAGTAAATCAACTAGAGCACCATTAGCAAAAGTCTTTATTGAAAACAGCAAGCCTGAGAAAGCTCACTTGAGGAAGAAGGGCAGAATTTTTATAAAGTTTAGCAGGAGGTGTTCAGCTAGTTTCAGGAATGTTGGTTAAAGAGAGTTCTAGGAAAAGGAAAGACTTGATATTTGGCATTAGCAGCCATTTTTGGGGCAATCTGAATTTTTTCAAAAGGGGTGGGTAAGAACAATAAGGGGCTAAGGTAACATGTGGAAAGGTGGGTTGGGAGGAACAGCTGGGGGTGACAAGGACAGGTGAAAGCCACGGTGTAAAATTTTCAGTTTTTATAGTGATGTATTCCTCAAATTGTTAATGCGTGGGTGGCTTTGGTAAATTATCTCAAATCTTGCTTTTAAGTATTTTGTTAATGACAGTGCTTTCCTCTGTCCCTCTGACTGCTTTCTGTCCCCAAGGGTGATTCTTCCTACTACCCCTCAATACAGGCATTCTCCACTGTTCTGCTTCCTGCCTGCTGCTCTGCACTCTCCTTTCAGAATAACTTCTCTACGCATTTGGCTCACAATTATTCACATCCATATCTCCTGCCACTCCCTCAAATGCTAGCATTTCAGCCGTTAGCCTGAAAAAACGATTTCTGGTAGTTTTAGTAATGGTTTGAGTAGGAGATAAGGTAAACTAGAAAGCTTTTCAGTTCCTCTTCATTAAAGTTTCATAATATAGCTACTTACCTTTTAAGAAGTTAATTCCAAAACTATCATATATATATTAAAATATAGAGATACTTAACTTTTTGAAGCCCAGCACAATTTGATGTATTGAATAAACTGCACCATTGCTTTGATTGGTTGATGTTAATTATTAAGAATCTTCCCTGTATGTATAAACAATAATAATGAATAAATTAATACTTGCTGCTTCTAAGATGTCTGAAGGATATATTTTCCCAGATTTCTCTTGGAAATAATCTTCTAATTCTTTGATAACTTGAGCAAGAAAATAACTTTATTTGCTTGAAATGTTATTTCTGGTGAATATTGCTGAAAGTAAATTAAAATTCTCTGCTTGTGGCAAAATTTTTATAAGTGATACATGTTTAGATTGAGCTTTGTGGAAAATGAAGTTTTTTAGTATATCAATGATTTTTATTGCAAACTTTTTATACATATACCTTTTTCTATTTTGTGAGGACAGAGAAGGAATATAGTGCAATTCCTGTTTTCAAGAAGTATTCTGCTAACTCTAGCATTCATGAAATAATGGGAAAACACTGGGTAATCAAATGATAGAATGTCCAATAGGCTGTACATCCTAAAGGAACTTAGAAAAAGAGATAAATGAAAGATAAAGCATTCCAGGAAGACATCATGGTAGGGATATGTGGTAGGCAAAATAATGCCCTCCCAAATATATCCACATCCCCATGCCCAGAACCTGTATGTTAGGTTACATGTTGTAGGGGGATTAAGGTTGCAGATGAAATTCAGGTTGCTAATCACCTGACCTTGAAATAAGGAGGTTATCTTGGATTGCCTGGGCTCAGTGTATAATCACAAGAGTTCTTAAAAGTGGAAGAGGGCAGCAAAGAAGAGAGTCAAAGGGATATGTGAATATGGAAGAAAGGCACAGAGAGGTGCTGCATTGCTTGCTTTGAAGATGGAGGAAAGTGCCACAAGCTAAGCTAAGGAATGTGGGCAGCCTCTAGAAGAAAGGGCAAAGAAACAGATCTCTATAGCCTCCAAAAAGAAATGCCATTCTGTGGACCCCTTGATTTTAAACCCATTGAGACCCATGTCAGACTTCTGACGTACAAAACCGTAAGATAATAAAGTGTTTAAGCTGCTAAATTTGTTGTAATTTGTTTCAGTAGCAACAGGAAGCTAATATGGGGTGAGATTTAAGATGGGCCTTGTCATATCTGCATAGTTCCCAGGAAATCTTGGCCAGAATTTTTCACCAAAAACAATCAAAATAATTGGATTTTTTCTTGTATGTTTTGGTGTTTTGCATTTTTAGGTGTACCAAATGTATAGAATATCACTTATGCCAGGATTGTTTTGATAGCTGCTGCCATCTTTCTCACTCATTTACATTTCGTGAGGTACAGTATCCATCTTGAATTTCATATAGTGTTTGTATTTTCCTATTGTAAATCTAAGTAAAATCTAAGAATAGGTAACTCTCTGGAATAGAGCTGACTGTGTTTGAATAAAAACCAAAGACCATAATTTTTGGAGAACTCTTTTTCATAAGGATTTATAGGCAATCAGTTTTTACATTGGTAATTTATAAAATCTAATATAATAACAAATATGTAATGATATCATACATAAATCTTAAGGACAGAAATTACAGCCATCAAGCTTGAAAATTCAGTTTAAAAAAAGATCTCAACACTACAAAATGACTTAAAATGCTACTGACAACCATTTACGGTTTTAAAATTTCTTACATCATGGAATTTTATTGCTATCATTTGAATCTAACAAGCAAATAAGTATCTCCTGATGCTGAATAATAATGCTACCTTCTATTTACTACACAAGATAAAACATCCACAATTACCATTATTGATTAAAAGATAAATATTTTTACCTTAAAAAGTAATGTTATAGTAGCTGTGCAACAGTATATTAGACTCACTAATAATTTGCAAATTCTTTAATGTGTTAAAAAGCTATCTTTTAAAATGATGAGTCTTTATTTACATTATTATGTTATTGATACACAGCCTACTGGTTTCATGCACAAGATAAAAGCTTCCACAATTTACAAAGTAACATTCACCTTTTACCTATTACAGAAGAGAAATCAAAAATGGAGATTGTTGGAAAAAAGATCAGATGAAACTGTAAAATATAGAGATATTAAAAATGAGATAGAAAAGATGCCACATTTTCAAGAAAAGCAAGGGTGAGATTCTCAGTGAAATTTATATTTCTTAGGATATTTAAACAATTTTTCAGTTCAGATAAGTTTTATTCATTTCTTTATTCAATAAATATGTATTGAGTACTTATATATACTAGGTGACATAGTATTCAAGTGAAGAGCAAGGCTCTGGAGTCAGAATGCTTAAATCCAATCCTAGTACAACCATAAGTTGGCTATGCAACTTTTGGGCTAGTTACTTCACATCTCCTTGCCACATTTTTATCTTTAAAATGGGGATAATTATAAAACCAGTCTCATAGTAATGTTGTGCATATGAAATGAATTAATACACACAGTAAATACTCAAATAATGCTGTCTATTATTATTATTAATTCTACCAGAGATTGTACTAGGTATTAGGGATATCTAGTTTCCTCAGCAATTAAGTGATCATCTAAATAAATGTAAAATTAAAACTGATATATGTTATGTAAAGAAAAAATACAGGGAGCTTTGAGATTTGCTTTGAAGTAAATAACCTCTATGGGAAGGAAGTCTTTCTTTCCTTATTGCTCTCTATTCCACCCCCAGGGAAGGAGAGTGCTAAGGGGATTGGTTGTATGTCAAAACCCTGACTAGTGGACAGTCGTCCAGACCTTTTGCCATACTTGGTATCAATTAAAGAAAATTAAACGTACCGTGTATAATCAACATATTAGGTACACTATAAAATATATACAAAGCTCATTTTAATAGGATGGGATAAAATTGAAATATTTTTTAAAGGACCATTTCAATGAATTAACCAAACAAAAATTGTGCTTGTTTATACATATATATGTGTGTATATATGTATTTCTATCCCACATATATATAGTAGATAGATAGTTAGATTTCTATCCAACCCAGTGGATATCTAACCCATGCCCTGTGGGTGCTCCACACACTTCAGAGACTACAACTCTTGTGGAGCATAAAATGCTTTGTGGGTATGAAAGGAGCCTATACAAAGGCTCTCCATCTCCATTTCCCTTGGCCCTGGCTGGGTATCACAGTTCAACCTATTAGAATGATAAATTGTATAACTAATGGTTTAGGAGATATTGTAGGGGGAGACAAGAGAATATTAGGGGTAGAAGGACATTCTAGGCAGAGAAAATGGAATAAATAAAAGGAGAGAGTTTCAAGATTTTTTTTAAAAAGTGATTAACAACCTGAAATAATAGAAACACACAGATTTTTTTTAGTTGACAATTAAATGACCTTGGTAAAAGCAATTTTTGTAGCATTATGAAAGTTTATCTGAAGAGTAATGAGAAGTATAAAGTTGTCTAAAGAATATATTTGAGCTTTATTCTGAATGACTTTTGAATAATAGGAATGCATCTAACCTTTTAACCAAGATTTTGTTTTTAAATATTTGTTTTACGTGTTTTATCAGTTGCTAGTGGCATCAAATTTACATTGTGTAATCTTAGTTATGTTTGTTGGTACTTTTGCTACAAAAATGGGGTTTGTATCTTTAGAGTTCATTAACATGGTCTAACAATACAGAAGTAATAAGCATATACCCCAAGTGAAATAAGTCTCCTCATAGATTATGACCTACCAGTTTATAATAGTAGCCTGGAATATTTAATATGGTTTACCACGCATCTTACTTCCTACCAGATGACAGAGTGAATTGGGTTGTATTTTTCTAAACACAAGCCTGTGTGTTGGCTCAGTCTGAAATAATTTGAGTATATGGTTCTCAAAATTATGTTCTGGTTTCACTGATGTTAAAAAGTACAAATCAAAAAAATTCAGGTTAGTATTTTTATTTGAAATGACTAAATTAAATTTTGTTCCTGATGAAGTTGATGTTGAAGTTGGATCCATCTTGTTCAAGATCAATACAATAGATTTTGTAACTTTATAATGTACGAGATTTATTATCTTCAGTTCTAGAAGGCACTGGGTTCATTTGCATTATTTATTTGGAGGTTATTACCTGTACTATTTATTGATTACTTCCTTATCTACAATCACATATGACCATTCATGTGTCTCTGTTTATTCTCATTTAGCCAAGTTTACACACCAAAACACGTGGTAAGGTCACTGCCTCTCTTACTGATCACAAAGAATAGTAAGCTGCTTGCTCCAGGCTACCAGTGTCGACTTTGTTTGAAGGCATTTTGTCCTGGTCAGCATACAAGATTGCTACCATGTACTCACAAGGTAGAAGTCACATCATTTTAGTTTGACTTTCCCTGTAGGGCCAGTTTTCACAAATGAAGTGGCAATTTAAGTCTCTCCTTTTACTTTTTAGTTGAATTATGAGCAGAGATGTTCAAATTGAACAGTGTGTGCAGAAAGCTAGAGCAGAGACTATTGAGAAGGCAGTTCTGCCCCCCAAGGATGGATTCCTATTAATTAGGATTCATTTCTGTATAAACTATTGAGGAAAGATAAAATGGCACTTTAAGTTAGATTCTTTTATCTGCTTTAGTTACCTGTAAAAGGCTTATAGAATACTAACTTTTTAATGTTAATTTTATGATTCTTTAGATGAAACAGAAATGCTTAATTTGACATAGTTTATTATTATTTCAAATGAACTTACTGGAATCAAAGTCTAAAGTTGCTGAATCACTATGTAGTGGTAACCAGGTTTTTTCTGAGATGAAGTTGTTTTAATAAATAAACTTTTATAGCTTTAGAGTCACCCTTACTTATAATGACTGATAATTTGTTTTCTTCCCTAGAAGGTGATTTGTCACATTATGTCTTACCATCATCATATCAATTTTCAACTCTAGTTGGCTATGACATTTTTATTACTTAATAATTTTCATTCATTAGAAAGCAACAGTGAAATTAATGGCTTGAATAAGTAGTGAGTTTTTAATGAAATTGAAAAAATGACATCCATAGAAGGCTTTTCGTTTTAATATGAAAAATGAAGATCAGTCTCTAACCAATTACATTTTTAAGAGAACTTCAAAATATTTCCATAAAACTTGATGAATTTTATTACCTTCCAATATTATGAAACAGTGTTAAAAGTAACACAATAATGAAAGTGGGGAAATTTTACATAGATAGTATACATTATAAACAAGATAATATATCTCTGATTAACTTATAACTTTCTTTTAAGTTTCATAGGAAATGTATTGACAGTTGGTTACTCCACAAGTGCAATTCATGCCCTATTGATGGACAAGTTATATATAACCCTTTAATCTGGAAAGATAGAGCAGTGAGTGGACATGCACATCAATCTGTTTCAAACACAAACATCATTCATCTGTCAAAACAGGAAGAACCAGAACTTTTTATTCCTGGTACCGGATTAGTATTAAAACAAAATGGACTTGGAATTTTACCTATCATACCTCAGCATAATTCTGAAAAGTTGAATACACCTCAAAGTCCAATAGATACTTATCAGAATATAACAATAGATGATCTGTATTCTGTCAAAGTAGATGATTCAAATTCAAGAAAATCAATCTATGAATATAAAATTAGCCAACATTTCCCCAGCTATCTCCAAGATTTACCCACTGGATCCTTTGGAAAAATATCATCTCAAACGTTTTTTCCTTCTATTGATCACAAGAATATTATATATCCAACTGGAGCGGAAAACCCATGTATCAGTAAAAAACACCATGCCGGTCAAAGCCAGAAGATAAACAAAGACTGTAAACGTGTTAACCACAATTCAAAGAAGACTCTTGGTAATAAAATAAGAGAGGACAACACGAGACCAAATACTTTGCTTCCAGAAGATTTAAATCTTATTGTCAATCGGGGTACAGCTAAGCTTAGTTTGTCTAAGAGGTATAATAATTGTATGGGGAAAATTAGACCAAAATGTAGTCATTTATCCAGAAGGCCTATATCTCACCCCTTAAGTACAAAAAGTACTGAGTTATCTTTAATATTAGAAGGAGTTCAGTTATAAAAATGTATTTTATTAAAATCAGAAAATATTTGAATATTGAACATAAAATTTTTTTTGTAGAACATAAAAACACTATATACTCTTGACAAATATTCTCTGTTGTTATTTTGCCTACTTGTCTATGAATAATGACCTACAGCTAAAGGAAATGGCCTCATTCCTTATAAGACTTAAAGAATTAGGTATCTTAATGAGTATGTTCAGTATGTTATGAATTATAAATAATTTTTAGAACTTTCACATATGACTTTACACTAATTAAAATAATTGTTTTTAATTAAGGAAATAGATTTTCCATGCCCTGAGTCACTATTGTCAAACATTTCACTTGATGACATGTAACATACAGGGACTCTTTCCAGGTATTTTTACATTTTCTTGCACTAATAATCACCACAAACCTATAGGAAAATCCAGATGGTGGTTTTCTTTTTTACTTTATTCCTTAAAGGAGGTTTCTTGTATAGGAAATGAAATAAAATATCCTTACAATGCTATAAGCTATGCCACATTTATAGTGGTTTTACTGGGTTTTTTTTTTTCATCAAGAAATATATAAGTACTACCAAATTCCCCCTCTTTTATTGAAGTATAGTTGATTTATAATATTGTGTTAGTTTCAGGTGTACAGCATAGTGATTCAGTATTTTTGCAGATTATATTCCAGAATAGGCTGTTATAAGATAATGAGTATAATTCCCTGTGCTATTCCTTTATAGATTATTACAAGATAATGGGTATAACTCCCAAGTATAGCCTTGTTGCTTATCTATTTTATATATAGTAATTTGTATTTGTTAATCCCATATCCCTAATTTGTCCCTCCCTGCTTCCTCCCCACTTTGGTCACCACAGTTTGTTTTCTATATCTGTGAGTCTGTTTCTATTTTGTATATAAATTCATTTTATTAGTTTTTAGATTCCACATATAAGTGATATCATGTAGTATTTCTCTTCTCTGTCTAACATTTCACTAAGCATAATATTCTCTAGGTCCATCCACATTGCTGCAAATGGCAGTATTTCATTCTTTTTTATGGCTGAGTAATATTGCATTATACATATATATATATATATATATATATACATACAGACACACACACACACACACACACACACACACACACACACACACACACCACCTCTTATTTATCCAGTCATCTGTTGATGGGCACTTAGACTGCTTCCATGTCTTAGCTATTGTACATAGTGCTACTCTGAACATTGGGAAGCATGTATCTTTTCAAATTAGTGTTTTAATTTTTTCTGGATATATACCTAGGAGTGGGATTGCTGGATCATATGGTAGTTCTATTTTTAGTTTTTTAAGGAATCTCTTCCACAGTGGCAGCACCAATTTACATTCCACCAAGTGTACAAGTGTTCCGTTTTCTCCACATCCTCTCCAACATTTGTTGTTTGTAGACTTTTTGATGACAGCCATTCTGACAGGTCTGAGGTGATACCTAATTGTGGTTTTGATTTGTATTTCTCTAATAATTAGCAATGTTGAGCATCTTTTCATGTGCCTGTTATCCATCCGTATGTCTTCTTTGGAAAAAATGTCTATTCAAGTCTTCTGCAGATTTTCTGACTGGGTTATTGTTTTTTTGATACTGAGTTGTATGAGCTGTTTACATATTTGGATATTAACCCCTTGTTGGTCATATCATTTGCAAATATTTTCTCCCATTCCTTAGGTTGTCTTTTCGTTCAGTCAGTAGTTTTCTTTGCCATGCAAAAGCTTTTAAGTTTAGTTGGGTCACATTTGTTTTTTCGTTGTTGGCTTTTTTGGATTGATGAATTGAATTTTATTTTGTTGGAGTAAAAAACTTTCCTTTGAGAGCATTTGCTTTTTGTTCAACATGTATTTGTCAAGTTTTCTTTTAATGTAAGATGTTGGAGTAGAAGGACTTGAGCTCACCTCCTTCCATGAAAACAACAAAATCACAACAAACTGCTGAACAACCACCAATAAAAATGACTGGAACCTGCCAGAAAAGATGTTCTACATCCAAAGACAAAGAAGAAGCTACAACAAGACAGTAGGAGAGGCCCATTTGCAACAAAATCAAATCCCATACCTGCTGGGTGGGCAACGCACAAACTGGAAAATAATTATATTGCAGAGGTTCTCCCACGGAGTAAGAGTTCTGAGCCCCACATCAGGCTCCCCAGCCTGGGTGTCTGGCACTGGAAGGAGGAGGAGAATCCTAAGCATTGGGCTTTGAAGGCAAGTGGGGCTTGATCACAGGAACTCCACAGGACTGGGGAAAACAGAAACTCCATGCTTGGAGTGTGCACACAAGGATTTGTGTCCCCTTGGACCCAGAGAAAAAGCAGTGACTTCATAGGAGCCTGGGCCAGACCCACCTGCTGCTCTTGGAGGGTCTCCTGGGGAGGCGGGGGCAGCTATGGCTCACTGTGGGGACAAGGACACTGGTGGTGGAGGTACCAAGGAGTACTCATTGGCATGAGCTCTCCTGGGGGCCACGATTTTGACACCAAGACCTGGCCCCACCCAATAGCCTGTAGGCTCCAGTGCTGGGACACTTCAGGCCAAGCAACCAACAGGGTGGGAAAAGAGCCCCACCCTTCAGCAGACAGGCTGCCTAAAATCTTCCTGAGTCCACAGCCATCTCTAAACACACCCCTTGACATGGCCTGCCCACCAGAGGGATAAGACCCAGCTCCACCCATAAGGGGACAGATACCAGAAGCAAGAGGAGCTATAACCTCCGAAATGGAAACCACAATCACATAAAGTTAGACAAAATGAGATGGCAGAGGAATATGTTCCAGATAAAGGAACAAGATAACACCCCAAACGAACAAGTAAGTGAAGTAGAAATAGGCAATCTACCTGAAAAATAATTCAGAGTAATAATAGTAAATGATCCAAGGTCTCAGAAAAAGAATGGAGTCATGGACCAAGAAAATACAAGAAATGTTTAACAAAGAGCTAGAACATATAAAGAACAAACAAACAGAGATGAACAATATAATAATTAAAATGAAAAATACACTAAAAGGAATTAATAGCAGAATAAGTGAGGAAGAAGAACGGATAAGTGAGCTGGAAGACAGAATGGTAGAAATGACTGCCGTGGAACAGAATAAAGAAACAGAATAAAAAGAAATGAGGACTGTTTAAGAGACCTCTGGGACAACATTAAACACACCAACATTTGCATTATAAGGGCTCCAGAAGGAGAAGAGAGAGAGAAAGGGCCTGAGAAAATATTCAAAGAGATAATAGCTGAAAATCTCCCTAACATGGGAAAGGAAACAGTCACGCAAGTCCAGGAAGTGCAGAGAGTCCCATACAGGATAAACCCAAGGAGGAACACGGTGAGACACATAGTAATCAAACTGACAAAAATTAAAGACAAAGAGAAAGGGCTTCCCTGGTGGTGCAGTGGTTAAGAGTCTGCCTGCCAGTGAAGGGGACATGGGTTCGATCCGGGTCCAAGAAGATCCCACATGCCGCGCAGCAACTAAGCCCATGCACCACAGCTACTGAGCTTCTGCTCTAGAGCCCATGAGCCATAACTGCTGAGCCTGCGTGCCACAACTACTGAAACTTGCACGCCTAGAGCCCATGCTTCACAACAAGAGAAGCCACTGCAATAAGAAGCCCACACACCGCAGCAAAGAGTAGCCTCTGCTCACTGCAACTAGAGAAAGCCCACACACAGCAACAAAGACGCAATGCATCCAAAAAATAAATGAATAAAATTTTTAAATGCCAATCAGAATATTAAAAAAAAAGACAAAGAGAAAATATTAAAAGCAACAAGGGAAAAGCAACAAATAACATAAAAGGAAATCCCCATAACGTTGTCAGCTGATTTTTCAGCAGAAACTCTGTAGGCCAGAAGGGAGTGGCACAATATATTTAAAGTGATGAAATGGAAAAACCTACAACCAAGAACACTCTACCCAGCAAGGCTCTTGTTCAGGTTCAACAGAGAAATCAAAAGCTTTAAAGACAAGCAAAAGCTAAGAGAATTCAGCACCACCAAACCAGCTTTACAACAAACGCTAAAGGAACTTCTCTAGGCAGAAAAGAAAAGCCCACAACTAGAAACAAAAAAATTACAAATGTGAAAGCTCACCAGTAAAAGCAACAATACAGTAAAGGTAGGAAATCATCCACACACAAATATGATATCAAACCTAGCAATTGTGAGACGAGGAGAGTACAAATGCAGAATATTAGAAATTCATTTGAAATTAAAAGACCAGCAACTTAAAATAATCTTGTATATATATAGACTGCTATATCAAAACCTCATGGTAACTGCAAACTGAAAATCTACAATATATACACACCAAAAAAAGAAAAAGGAATCCAAACACAACCTATTTGTTTGTTTTTGCTTTTATTTCTTTTGCCTTAGGAGACTGATCCAAGAAAATATTGCTGCAGTATATGTCAAAGAATGTTCCACCTATGCTGTCTTCTAGGAGTTTTATGGTTTCACATCTTAAATTTAGGACTTTAAACAATTTTGAGCTTATTTTTGTATATGGTGTGAGGAAATATTCTAATCTCATTGTTTTACATGTAGTGTCCAGTTTTCCCAGCATGACTTGTTCAAGAAACTGTCTTTTCTTCACTGTATATTCTTGCCCCCTTTATCATAGATTAATTGACTGTAGATGCATGGATATATTTATGGGCTCTCCATTCTGTTCCAATGATCTGTGTGTCTGTTTTTATGCCAATATCATGCTGTTTTGATTGCTCTAGCTTTGTAGTATAGTCTGAAGTCTGGGAGAGTTATGCCTCCAGCTTTGTTTTTTTCTTCCCCCCTCAGGATTGCTTTGGCAATTTGGGTTCTTTTGTGGTTCCATATAAATTTTAGGATTACTTGTTCTAGTTCCGTGAAAAATGTCATGGGTATTTTGATTGGGATTGCATGAAATCTGTAGATGACTTTGGATAGTATGGCCATTTTAATAATATTAATACTTCCAATCCAAGAGTACAGGATATCTTTCCATTTCTTTGAATCATTTTCAATTTCCTTCATCAGTGTTTTATAGTTTTCAGAGTATAGGTCTTCCATCTTCTTGGATAAGTTTATTTGAAGGTTTCTTTTATATGATTTTAAATAGTTTTTTTTTTTTTACTTCCTGATATTTCATTATTAGTGTATAGAGATTTCTTGTATACTGCAACCTTGCTGAATTCATTTATTCTAATAGTTTGATGTTGGAGAATTTAGGATTCTCTATATAGAGTATCATGTCATCTGCAAATAGTGACAGTTTTACTTCTTTCCAATTTGGATACATTTTATTTCTTTTTCTTGTCTGACTAGGACTTCCAGTACTATGTTAAATAGAAGTAGTGAGAGTGGGCATCCTTGTCTTATTCCTGAATTTAGTGGGAAGGTTTTCAGCTTTTCACCATTGAGCATTATGTTGGCTGTGGGTTTGTCACAAATGGCCTTTATTATGTTGAGATATGTTCCCTCTATACCCACTTTGATGAGAGTTTTTAATCATAAACGGATTTGAATTTTGTCAAAGGCTTTTTCTTCATCTATTGAGATGATCATGTGACTTTTATCCTTTCTTTTGTTAATGTGGTGTGTCCACTTGATTGATTTGAGTATGTTGAATCATCATTGTTACACTGGAATAAATCCAAGTTGATCCTGGTGTATGATCCTATAGTTGAATTAAGTTTACTTATAGTTTGTTGAAGATTTTTGCATCCATATTCATCAGAGACATTGGCCTGTAATTTTCTTTTTTTGTAGTGTCTTTGTCTAGTATCAGGGTACTGGTGGTCTTGTAGAATGAATCTGGGAGTATTCCCCCCTCTACAGTTTTTTGGAATAGTTTGAGAAGGATAGGTATAAGCTATTCTTTATATGTTTGGTCAAATCCCCCTGTGGAGCTGTCCAGTCCTGGACTTTTGTTTTCTGGGATATTTTTAAATTACAAATTCAATTTCACTTCTAGTGATTGGTCTGTTCAAATCGTCTTTTCTTCTAGACTCAGTCTTGGCAGGCTGTCTTTTCCTAGAAATTTGCCTATTTCTTCTAGGTTGTTCAATTCATTGGCATATAACTGTTCATAGTATTCTTATGATTTTTTTGTATCTCTGTGGTATCAGTTATTATTGCTCCTCTTTCATTTCTTATTTTGTTTATTTGGGTCCTCTGTCTTTTCTTCTTCATAAACCTGGTTAAAAGTTTATCAATTTTATCTTTTTTAAAAAACAGCTTTTGGTTTCATTGATCTTTTCTATGTTTTTTATCTCTATTTTATTTATTTCCTCTCTCATCTTTATTATTTCCTTCCTTCTGCTGACTTTGGGCTTTGTTTGTTCTTTTTCCAATTATTTTAGGTGGTAGAGTAGATTGTTTATTTGATATTTTTCTTGTTTCTTGAGTATCACTATGAACTTGCCTCTTCTATGCTTTTGCTGCATTCCACAGATTTTGGAAAGTTATGTTTTCATTTTTATTTCTCTTGAGGTATTTTCTGATTCCCTTTCTGATTTCATTGTTGATCCATTGATTTTCTAGTAGCATGATGTTTAGTCTCCACTTTTCTGTTCTTTTCCCATTTTTCTTTCTGTAGTTGATTTCTAGTTCATACAGTTGTAGTTAAGAAAAATGCTTGATATAATTTCTATCCTCTTAAGTTTGTTGAGGATGGTTTTGTGATCTAGAATGTGGCTTATCCTGAAGAACATTCCATGTACACTTGAGAAGAATGTGTATCCTAGTATTTTGTTTGCTTGTTTGTTTGTTTGTGTGGATGTAATGTCCTGTAGATATCTATTAAGTTGAACTGGTCTATTGTGTCATCTAAGAACACTGTTCTCTTACTGATTTTCTGTCTGGATGATCTATTATTGATGTCAGTGCAGTATTAAATTAAGTCTCCCACCACTATTATTGTGTTATTATCAGTTTCTCCCTTTATGTCTGTTCGTATTTGCTTCATGTATTTAGGTGCTCCTGTGTTGGGTGTATGTATGTTGATGAGTATAGTATCCTCTTCTTATATTGATCCCTTTATCATTATAGAATGCCCTTCTTTGTCTTTTATTATAGCTTTTGTTTTAAAGTCTATTTTGTCTGATATGAGTATTGCTACCCCTGCTTTATTTTGTTGTTTGATTGGTGGTTACCATGTTGTTCACATATGCTAACCCATAATTATATCAACTTGCTTTAAACGGATAATCATTTAAGTTCAAACACATTCTAAAAGATCTACATGTTTTACTCCCCTCCAGCACATTTTGTGTTTTTTGATGTATCTTACATTTTCATGCTTATCCCTTTACTGTTTATTGTAGTTATAGTTGCTTTGCTATTTTTTTTTTTAATCTATGTACTGGCTTATTTAAGTGACCTCAATCCTTACTATGTATTTGCCTTTCCCATTATGATTTTTCCCTTTCCTGTAGATTCTTACTTCTTTTCCATTTAGAGAAGACTCTTCAACGTTTCTTTTAGCATAGGCTTAGTATTGCTGAATTCTTTTAGTTTTTGCTTCTCTGGGAAATTCTTTATCATTCCTTCTATTCTAAATGATAATTTTGTTGGGTAAAATATTCTAGGTTGCAGGGTTTTCCCTTTCAGGACTTTGAATATATCATGTCACTCCCTTCTGGCCTTTAAAGTTTCTACAGAGAAATCTGCTGATAGCCTTATGGGGTTCCCTTGTATATAGCTCTTTGTTTTTCTCTTGCTGCCTTTATCTTTAACTTTTGCCATTTTAATTACATGTCTTGGTGTGGGTCTGTTTGGGTTCATATTGTTTGGGACCCTCTGTACTTCCAGTACCTAGATATCTCTTTCCTTCTTTAGGTTTGGGAAGTTTTCAGCCACAATTTCTTCAAAAATATTTTTGATTCCCTTCTCTCTGTATTCTCCTTCTGGAACCCCTATATTGTGAATGTTGGCATGGTTTATGTTATTCCATAAATCTTCTCTGTTTCTTGTGCTTTTTTTCATTTGTATTTGTCTGCTGTTCTGATTGAGTGATTTCCATTTTTCTGTCTTCCAGATCACATGTACATTCTTCTGTGTCCTTTAGTCTTCTATTAATTGCTTCTAGAGTGCTTTCTATCTCAGAAATTGAATTATCTATTTTTAATTAGGTCTTCTTTATAGCCTCTTATTCCTTGTTAAAATGGTCTGTGCTTAGATTCTCTTTCTTAATTGTTGACAATTTTATTACCAAATTTTTAAACTCACTGTCTGGTAGGCTGATTATCTCTTTCATTATTTTTTTTCAGAGTTTTTCTATTGCTCTTTCAATTGAAAAGGCAGGTAGTTCCTCTGCCTCTTCATTTTACTTAACTTTATCTGCCTTTATGAATTTAGGTGAAACAGTTATTTATTTTGGTCCTGAAAGAGTTTTTTTGTGGTAGCATCCCTCTGTAGACTGCTTGTGACTAATGACATTGGTGTGAGGGTTGGATTTGACATGGATGCCAGCCATGTCGTTTCTCAAGGTGTACTGTCCACTATCACCTTGATAGGAGGTGTGGCTGGTGTTAGAGGAGCTGGAGTGTGTTCAGGGTCTCAGGAGGGACTTCCTCTCTGGTCAGTGACATTCGCCACCCTGTCAGGAGTGGGGTCTGCTCCCAAGTTGCTGGAATGGAATCCCTGAGCGTCAGGCTTGAGCTGACTCTATTCCCTTTAAGTGTGTGTTTTTCCTTCTCCCCACATTGGGACATTTGCTGCAAAGGAGGGGAGTGCTGAAACAAGTGGGGCTTATGCACTACAGAGTTCCAATGCACTGCCTGTATAAGCATCTGCAGCTCCACTCAGTTGCAGCCCAAAGTTGCATCTTTTCCTGTTGTGGTCATCTGACATCAAGTGTGAGGTTGCAGTGTAGAGTGGGTAGAGCCCAAGGATTTGCTCAGCTGAAGGTGGGATCATGGTGTGTTGGTCACAAGAGTTCAAGCAGCCGTGCTGCTTCAGAAGTCTGAGCTGCTTCTGAGGCACAGTCTGAGAAAGTGTCAACAATGGCCACAACTGCCCCACCTGGACCACTCCCTGGGCCCCCAGTTTGCCTCTGCAACCCTAGATCAAGTCTTTTCTCAGGTCTGGCTGCCCTAGTTCCAGTGCCAAGCTGTGCTGTGGAGTAAGTGGGGCCTGGGTATTTGCTCAGCTCAGACTGGGGAGGGCAGCAAAGTGGCAACCACTAAGGCAGACCTCTCTCTGCCATATCTGGTGGCAGGCCAGCACTCACACACTTCTCACAAGTGGAGTCTAGGCTTCTCCAGCCTTTCTCTCTGTCCCAGCAGTTCCCCAAGCAGCCGAGGGTGCTTGTCTCCTCAGCATAGGGCACCAGGACTGGGACTTGACCCACTCACTCCCAGGGTGAGTGTCTACCCATGTGATCAGCCTTTTCCTCTTAGTTCCCTTGCAGGGACACAGGTCCTGACCCAGTGCTTTTCTTCCCATCCTACACAATTATGTGGGAATCTTTCCTGCAACCTTGGTTGTATAGGAGTTCTTTTGCCAGTTTCCAGTTAGTTTTCCATGAGAATTGTTCCACATGTAGATGTATTTTTTTTTTTTTTTTTTTTTTTTTTTTTTTGGGGTACGCGGGCCTCTCACTGTTGTGGCCCCTCCCACCGCGGGGCACAGGCTCCGGACGCGCAGGCCCAGCGGCCATGGCCCACGGGCCCAGCCGCTCCGCGGCACGCGGGATCCTCCCGGACCGGGGCACGAACCCGCGTCCCCAGCATCGGCAGGCGGACTCCCAACCACTGCGCCACCAGGGAAGCCCTAGATGTATTTTTGATGTGTTTGTCAGGGGAGGTGAGCTCCATGTCCTCTTACTCTACCGTCTTGATCCACGCCCCCCACCAAAAAAATTTCTTATTATACAATCACTATTAAAGGATCTGATTTTTTCTTTTAAACTGGCTCTATTTCCAAAATAATTAACCATTGTTTCAAAATGTTCATTTGAAAAATATAAGCCTTAGATTCTTATTTTTTCATTTTTAAATTCTGTGGCTCAGTAGCTTTTTTAATTTTATTATTGTTTTAAAAAATTGATGATTTCATTGATTTTATTATCTATAGCAAAGGAAAAGAACCTCACATAATATTTGTCATGATGGTAATGGAATACATAGTTCTATGAAACAAATCTTGAAGAGATCAGAAAGGGAAAGTTCTTTGAAAACAGCATTTGAATTTAAAGAAATGATTGATTAAATTGAGGTTAATTACAAACAAAAAGTAATTACTAAAATGTAGTTAGTCACAATAACTAACTCTAATTAACAAGAGTTAATTAGAGCATAAGCAGAATTTTAAAAACAAATGGAAAGTTTGACTTGTTTCTGATATATAAAGGTAGGGCCAAAAATATACATTATAAGAATTCTTTCTCACCACTGTCTCTTGAAGCCACTAGTGAGGCTACAGGGCAGTTGACCCTCCATCCTCAATTTGTACCCACATATTCAGCCAACCCATCCAGAAACAAAGCCCAGATTTTTTCTCTGTCAGCTGGTCATAGATATTAGCCAAAGGAGGGGCACTGGTCCAACATTATCTAACATGGCTGGCTGAAATGGAGGTCTGGGCCCTCTGTCATGCAGCTTGCCTTCTGATACTGCTCATGCCATCTGGATGTACCACTTCCATCTTATGCTGGATTGCTGCTAGGCCTAACCAACTTTATGACATGATGAATCTGACCCACCCCAGCTCACGATTGGCTTTTGTGGGTACATGATCCATCTATTAGTATCTCATGGTCAGGGGCTCCATCTCTATCAGGGCATGCTGTGAATTGTTTTCCAAAAGGCAAATTTCATGACCTTGCTCCAAAAACCTCAGGAACCCACATATGATTCCCCCATGTGGGCTTGCCCTGAGTTCCATAGGTCATCTGTATCATCACCAATACCTCTAACACCTTGAGACTGCGTGGCCCTAGCAGCAGAACTGCTTACATTATACTCTAGACCTGTAGCAGAAGTCCTTCCTGCTCTAGGTCCCACCAAAGCTGGTAGCCATTAGTGTCATCCAGCATATGGGCCACCAGCAGTATTCTCAGGTTTGGAATAGTGGAATATGCTGCCTCCATAACTCAAAGATACTGACCAGGTTAGTTAAGCTTCCTTTTTTGTTGTGCAAAGTGCAACACGTGATAATTTGTCTTTTATTTTGGAGTGGATATCCTGGCATGCCTCTGTCCATAGGAACCCTAAACATTTTACTAATGAGAAGGCTTTGAATCTCTTTCAGTTTGTCTCCCATCCTCTAGAACACATATATCTTACCAAGGAGCATGATAGCAACATCTTGCTTATCTTCCCCAATTAATGTAATGGCATCGGTGTAGTGAATCAACTAGTAATGTTCTGCAGGATGTTCAAATGGTGCAGAAGGCAGGAGAACTAACATAGCCCTAGAGCAAAAGAAGAAATGTATATTATTACCTATTCCATGTGAATGAGAAGTCCTTCTGATCTCTGGAAGAGAAAGGATGCATTCACCATATCAATGTCTTTATATCATGAACCTGAGGACATATTGATCTTCTCTACCAAAAATATCACATCTTGGCATGGCCATGCAATTGGGATTATGACCTTGTTGAGTTTGCGGTGGCCTGCTGTCATCTTTCCAAGATTCTTCCAGTTTTGGCAAGGGTCATAATTGTGAATTAAATGGAGATTTGATAGGGACCAACACCCCTGCATCCTCTAGATTCTTAAGGTTGACACTAATTTCCACCATCCCCCTTGGGATGTAACATTGTTTTTGTTTTATTATCTCAGCTGAGTTTGGGGAGCAGTTTTAGAAGCCTCTACTTGGGTGTAATTATCCTTATCCCATAGACCAAGAACTCAAAGTGGAGCTTGTGCTAATTATTTAGTATGTTATTCTCAATTATACTGTCAGGGACTGAGGAAAATAACTGCTGGATAGATCTGAAGAAATAATGGACCCATCACAAGCCAGATGTTTTTCAGGACTCAATTAATTACCTGACCCCCATGTGCCCTCACTCTAATAGAAGGACCATAATAGGGCTTCAAGCTTCTGGGTATCGCTGTCAGTTCAGACTGTGTCCAACAGTTCTTGAAATATTGGCTATTCCCCTTTCTGTAACTTATAGTACTGAAGTGACCGGCTCATCCCAACTTGCTCAGGACTTTTCCCAATTAAAAAAAAAAAATGTTCAATGTCCCAAGAACCCCCTGAATTCTGGGAAATCTGTGATTGTTAGCCACTCTAACAGTCACCCAAGTAAACAATTTGGGGGCAATAGTGGGGAAATCATTACTGAGCATATTTTCTGTGCTATTGCAATTTCCTTCCTATCAGGGACTTGGCCCCTTCAGTAGAGGGGATCTGCGTCTGAAAACAACCTCAGATCCAGAAACTTGGCACTAGATTGTAACTTTTAATTAAGGCAATTGCCCTTGGCCTCCTGGTCATCTGTTCTTCATTTCTTATGATACTGCAAGCTGATTAGGATACCTTTGTTGGATTCCCATCTATTTTGCCCCTAGTGACAAAACAGACATTTAATCTGACTAACCATCTCCAACTATTGTATCAGGCCTCCTGGCTGCTACTTTGATGCTACCAGTTATTACGATATTTTTATCCACCTGGATTTTGGCAGTTAAGTGCTACCACCTGGCCTTTATTTGGGTCCAATCATCCCCATTGCTATAAGTGATCCCAATAGTAGGAGCCTATCCTATCATCAGCCTTGGATTATAGAAGAGAACCACCACTGAACTCTTAGTGATTCTAGTGCCCCACACCAACACATTATTTATGGCTTTGGTAAATAATGTATTGCCTTCCCATAGAACATAACCATCTGGTAGGGCTCCTAGACTTACAAAGTATATTCATTCCAGCATGCTGGCTTCCATGGGTTTTTTAATCCCCTATTCTATTGTCTACTATGGCATTCTGGCATATCAACTTCAATTAGCTTTAGCCATTGCTTTTTCTAGGCCTCTAGGAGTCATCTCAGTAGTGAGTATGCACCATCAGCTGGAGTCCTCACCAAACTGTTCAATCCAATATCAGTAGAAAGCTCCTAAGTAAATAAGCTCTCTTGACCAATCTTATTGTCTAGTCCCCTTAATTAAGCACTCTTAGAATTCAGACCCACAGTTTCTCCTCCAGCACCTGGCAATACACAATGGCTAAATTTTTTTTCTTCTTTAGGTTATTAGGTATAATTAACACCAGTGTATCACTGGCTGAGTTATGCTATGACTTAACCCTAATTATATACCCTAACGGCCATAACAGAAGGTAAAGGCAAATCCTGAAAGGCAGGAGGCACATGATATTTCTTGGGGAGAGAACTCTGCTTTGCCTTCAAGCAAGGAGGGGTGGGGCAGGCTAGCCCTCAAGACAAAGGAAGGAAGGGTGGCTCACTTCTGCATTGCAGAGTTCAGAAGAGTCTGGAGGTTCAAAATGTTCAGGATCATCCACCCAGATGTTCTCTTTCCAAATGTCAAGATCCCATTTTATCCCAACCAGGCCCTGATCTTATAACCAACCTGCCTTGATTGGGCATTTAATCTTATCTGAAGCTCTACCACTCCATTAACTCCTGGTCTTCAGCTTCTTCTGCCTTCCTGCTGCAGGAGACTGTTTTTGTAAGCTATCAGGAAGGTTACTGCGTTGACTTTCATGCTTGGTGATCAATTGCCCACACCTTTCCATGATCTTTTTCTAGGGTATCAATGGGCTTAACAATAGCCATTCATTCCCATTATTTTTAAAGTTTGTTTCCCAGTTCTTCTCAGAGGTCTGAATCTTTACACAAGCTAATGCATACTCCCCTCCCCCAGTGGTATACATCATAATTCACCAATGGAGAGAGTTTTAATAACTGGACATCCACCTTATGTCTGGACATGTCTGTGTTCCCCTTACCAATGACAGGGTCCTCATCGCCAGCTGGGCTGAAAGTGATCTTACTCCCAACCCTCATCTTATCTTCTGTTTTCAGACACCTCCCATTACCAACTGGCATAAGTTATTTCTTCCAAAAACAGATGCTTAAATAGAATTTGATGTACAAGCTATTTATTAAGCATTAACACCTGTGGGAAGGAAGCACCTGATTCTGTTTTTATTTAAAACATTGTTGTTTTGTTCATCATCTTTTCTCACCCTAGTCCCTTCCCTGGGGAAAGAAAACCAGATTTGTTGGAGAAAGAAGTAGAACTGTAAAGCCTTGGTCATACTCCTGCCACAATCAATCATGAGATGTTGCCATAGCAGGAAGGGTGTGCTCTTGGCCTAGGTAATGCTCTGCAGCTGAGGCAGGTTCAAGAGATGCTGACAGCTGCAGGCTGTCTTCTAACTGCAATCCCAGCAGCCCAGGCAACAAGTCCTTCCGGGAAGGCCGATTTGTGCGCAGTGCATCTCCTGTTTACTGTAAGTATAGATGAAGAAATTACTGAATTAAAGAAACATTTAGAGGTTGTTGGCAAGGGAAAGGAGGAAAAAGAAGTCTAAAATAATTCTTTTTGTGGTAGATATTACCTATGCTCATCAATATCTGGTTCCTTTCTGGGCCTTTGGGAAATCACACTCCCCAGCCCCATTGTAGTCAGGTAGAGCTCTGGGACTAGCTCAGGACGAATGAAATGTGAGAAAAGCTGAAGTACACCACTGCCAGCCAGAGACAGTGAAAAGTTCCCTCACCATCCAGTCTCTCTTCCCCAGCTACGGTATTTGGGAAGCCACATATTCCAGGTGGTACAGCAACAAAAGAGTGGATCCTCCAGCAGCCTGCGTCCTTGAGGTAAGCACTTAAATGTAAGTTTGGAGCGCAGAAGAGGTCTGGGTTGAGATTTTAAATTTAGGCGTTATAGGCATGTAGACGAAAAGTGTAAATTGTGTGATATCTAGTGTGTCAGGATCAGCTATCAGCTAAGGAGTGAATACAGAGTAAACAGAGGGCATTGGACAGAGCTCTAGAGAGCTCCAACATTTAAAACTCAGGAGAAGGGCTTCCCTGGTGGCGCAGTGGTTGAGAGTCCATCTCCCGATGCAGGTGACGCGGGTTCATGCCCCGGTCTGGGAAGATACCACATGCCGCGGAGCGGCTGGGCCCGTGAGCCACGGCCGCTGAGCCTGTGCGTCCGGAGCCTGTGCTCCGTAACGGGAGAGGCCACAACAGTGAGAGGCCAGCGTACCACAAAAAAAAAAAAAAAGAAGACTGTAGCAAAGGAGGCTGAGAAAGAGTGAGAAATACTCTAATCTGGAATCTAATATAACTATTCTACTATTTTCATAACACTTTTGAAGGCTATATGACATTACTTAATCTCTCCTCCCTTAAAATATAAGGTACTTAGGGGCAAAGGCCTGGTTTTTCTCGCTGTTAACATGCTCAACATACAGTGCTTGACATACATGGATATCCTATAATATTTGAATTGTAAAGAAAAATGGCCAGATAAGAAGTGGAGGGGAAAGTAAAAATATGTGGTATTAGAAAACCAAAGAAAGAAAGTGTAGTCAGCTAGCAGGGACTGGTCAATAAGAACAGCACTGAGGGATGCAGTTTTGCTTTAGCCATTAGGAGGGCATTCCTGATCCTGGCTAGGAGACTTTTAGTGGAGTAGTGGGAGCAAAGTCCAGGCTGGGTTGGGGTGAAGACAGAGTGGCAGGTGTGGACACAGAAACAGGATGTATAGATAACTATCATTATGAATAAAGGGATAAAAGTAACTGGAAGAGGGTGTTTGTTTCAGGGTTTTTTTTAAACCTAAGACTCAAACGTTTGAGTCACTGAAGATACAGCTGGTGATAATTGATACTAACGAGGATCTAGAGCACAGGTGCTGGGGTATCCTATGGTAGGATGCAGGGATGTATCCCCTATAACAGAAGGAAGATGGGGGCAGGGGGAGGGTATTACAGATGTAGGCATGTTTGGATATTTGCTGGCAGGAGGTGGTAAAGCTGTAATCTAGGTCAATAAAGAATGAAGAGGTTCACAGTCATCGAAAAAGATTAAAGAACCTTTTACTTTCCTCAGAGAAATAGAAAGTGAACTGACTACTGACCCATGACAGAAATTCACGCGATTTTAAAGTCCTTTTAAGTTTGTTGCCTATGAATTTATATAGTTACCAATCTGACTTCCTTGGAAGATTTTTAGCTGCCGAAACAATCTTTGTGCAAGCACAGAGAAGTTGAAGAGTTGGAGTCACTCACAGTTGCAGTTTTGGTAGGCAGTTGGAATTAAAGGAAAATGGACAAGAAAGTTTGGGGCCTCAACAAGGGAGTGATTGAAAAGAGACTCAAAATCTAAACTGGATTAGAAGAGAACCCAGAAGAAGGCTGACCCATAGGTAAAATAAACGAGCAAATGAATCAGAGGACAAAGGTTGGTCAAAAAAGAGTGCTTAGGGCTTCCCTGGTGGCGCAGTGGTTGAGAGTCAGCCTGCCGATGCAGGGGACGCGGGTTCGTGTCCCGGTCTGGGAGGATCCCACATGCCGCGGAGTGGCTGGCCCGTGACCCATGGCTGCTGAGCCTGCGCGTCCGGACCCTGTGCTCCGCAACGGGAGAGGCCACAGCAGTGAGAGGCCCGCATAGCGCAAAAAAAAAAAAAAAAAAAAAAAAGAGTGCTTAGGCAGGCAAGCTGCAAAAATAGGAAGTTTGGATCAGAGAAGGTAATGCCTGAAGAAGAGGTTTCAGAGGTGGGGCAGGTTTGAGTGAGGTCCCAGGTGTGGCCATGGGTTGGGGGAGATAACAGAGAGAGGGCTGCAGGGGTGAAAACACAAAGGAAACTGAGCAGCAATGGCGATAACTGGGTCAGCCTCTTGGACATTACATCCTTCTTGATAACAGGAGTTAGGGAGGAAAGAAAGTTTGTAAACACGTTGCCAAAAATCCTCAGTGATGGAATGTCTATAATGTCTACAGATGAGGGGATATAAAGGGAGAGTAAAAAATGGTAAACCCGTCAAAGGAACTGGCTTTTTTCTTTTTTTTTTTTTTTTTTGCGGTACGCGGGCCTCTCACTGTTGTGGCCCCTCCCGTTGCGGAGCACAGGCTCCGGACGCGCAGGCTCAGCGGCCAGGGCTCACGGGCCCAGCCACTCCGCGGCATGTGGGATCTTCCCGGACTGGGGCACGAACCCGTGTCCCCTGCATCGGCAGGCGGACTCTCAACCACTGAGCCACCAGGGGAGCCCGGAACTGGCATTTTTATAAGAATGTCTGGAGCTGTGATCTGAAATAAGAGGAAAGAAGGTGGGACTTGAGAAGTGACGGAGAAATGGGAATTTGAGGCAGAGAGAACAGGTCATTTCAAAGATTATTAAGAGTTTTAGCCCCTGCTGGGTTGTGGCTAGGTGGAGAGATCCACAGGTGGATGTGAGCTTTAGCACTGTATGCTCCTGACCCTCAGTCTGATGGCAGCAAATATGAGGCCCAATCATGTTGCCAAGTGTTACAGCAGAAAAACATATAGAGAGGCAGCAGGAGCCTAAGTGAACAGGAGGCTGGTGGTCAGTGGGGCTGAGCAACGGTAAAAAGGTCCAAGAGGGGATCACAGTAGGAGACTTGGGTGAAAGAAGACTGGAGGCCAGCGGCTGGCTCAGACCCTTTTCTGTGGTCTCCTGATTTCCCTTAGCCTTTCGCCAGTCACAATGTTTAAGAGCTGAAAGAATTTTTGGAAATCCTGTTTTCTTTATGGGGAAAATGAAGTTTAAAGGGCTTTAATATTTTACCCAAGATAAGTAGCCAAAACTATACCCCCAAAATCCACATTTCCTTGCTCCTAGTTTGACGTTCTCTCTCTCAACTTTTTCCTTCTCCCTCTTTCAATCTCTCTCAGCTTTAAATTGAGGGAGTGTTGTATTATCCCATTTTAAACTAATCTTTCTTATTATGGCTAGATAATGTTTTCTGGAGTTTGTAAAGGCAAAATTTTGCTCTTAACAGTGGTGTGTAGTTAACTTTTATAGAGTCAGTTTTATAGTGAATAAATACTTTCATTATCATGATTAGTAACTACATATATATATATACATATATATGCTTGTACATATGGTAATAAATATTTTATTCAAATAAGCCATTATAATGAAATATTCAGTGACATGATTGCAGGAACATTTCAAAAAAGCAATTAGTGGATTCAAAACTGAGGGAAATGCTTTTTTCTAAGTGATGACTACTGTGAAACAAGTTCTTTTAATGTGCTCTTTAAAGAAGATGACCAATTTCTTTTAAGTTAAAATGTCATTATTATTGGGTGAGTGACTGATCTCCCTGGAGTAGAGGAAGCATTTTCAAATTTGAGTAGAAAACACTGATTCATCTAAAAGACAATTTGGCCTACCACAGAGGTTTAAATCACTGAAAAGGCTCTCGTGTTTAAAAGCTGGATTTCAGTTTCTAAATAAATTATACTGTTTTGCGGCCATCTGTTTCATAATTAAAATACATTTCCAAAATGTATGCTTGTTCAAACATTAAAATCCTCAGAATAAGGATTAGAAGATGTAATACTAAGGATGAAATTGTGCTTCAGATACAACTTTAATTTAGTAGTTATGTACTAGTATATTATTCTTATAGTATAAAGGAGCAAGATAAGAAAGAAAATGTCAATTTTTTAAAGTAGTTGCTTTTATTTGAAAAATGTCAACCATGGACTAGAGGTATGTTTCAATGATATTTCAGTAATATCTGAGTAAAACAATCAAAGTATACTAATAAAAATTCCTCTCTCCAAAAAAATACTACTATATGAGTTATAAATTTAGGAGAAACATGTTCAAGCTAGAAATAATAACATATGTTCCTTTTATACCTTATAAAAACACTAGACTATAATAATTTTCCAAAAATTTACATGCCTGTCACTGGTTAATTAAAACAGAAATAATTTGCTTATTAGTTTTTTCTCATTATGAATAATTAATAACTTTAAAATGCTAAAATTCTAAATGTTCATTACAGAAGAAAAATAGAATAAGAATCTAATAGTCAAAGTTTTCAAACACAAAATTTCAAAAATCAGTTATTTTGAACAAAAGATTATTAAAATGACTAGATGCTGCTTATTTCAATTTGTAGTACTAATTATATAATTACTTTAAAATAAAATAATAAAACCATTATAAATATGACACAGATTTTGAAAATAAAATATGGAAGCAGCACTAATTTGTATACTTTTGTTTATAAGAAAACTTTCAAAAAATGTAATTTAAAAAATCCCAGTTCCTGATTTTACTGTACACTGTAGACTGCTAAGGGATTGTGCGTAAAAAAAAACAAAAAAAAAGAATATGATCATGATAATTCTCAAATGTAATATTTTTAACCTTCCATTGATTATTTTGACAATAGGGAGTTTTAAAATGTATTATTTTTTTGAAATATAGTCGATTGATTTACAATATTATATCAGTTTCAGATGTACAACAAAGTGATTCAATATTTTTATAGATTATAAACCTTTTAAAGTTATTATAAAATATTGGCTATGTTCCCTGTGCTATACAATATGTCCTTGTAGCTTATTTATTTTATACATAGTAATTTGTACTTCTTAATCCTCTGCCCTTATCATGCCTGTCCCCCGCTTTCCTCTCCCCACTGGTAACTACTAGTTTATTCTCTATATCTGTGAGTTTTTTTCTGTTTTGTTATATTCATTCGTTTTGTTTTTTAGATTCCACATATAAGTGATAACATACAGTATTTTTTTGGTCTTTCTCTGTCTGACATATTTCACTAAGTGCAATACCCTCCAGGTATTATGTGGACGGCCACATTGTTGCAAATGGCAAAATTTCATTCTTTTTTATGGCTAAGTTGTATTCTATTGTGTACGTGTGTTATGTGCCATGTGGTATGTGTATCTTTATCCATTTATCTGTTGGACACTGAGGTTGTTTCCATATCTTAGCTTGGATATTGTAAATAATACTGCTACGAATATTGAGATGTATGTATCTTTTCAAATTAGCGTTTTCATTTTATTCAGGTGTATATCCAGGAGTGAAATCCAGGAGTGAAACAAAAACAAACCTATTTTTAGGTTTCTGAGGAATATCCGTAATGTTTTCTACACTGGCTGTACCAATTTATATTCCCACCAACAGTGTACTAGGGTTCCCTTTTCTCCACATCCTTGCCAACATTCATTATTTGTGTTCCTCTTGATGATAGCCGTTCTGATAAGTGTGAAGTGATATCTCATTGTGGTTTGATTTGAATTTCTCTGATGGTTAGCAGTGTTGAGCATTTTTCATGTGCCTTTTAGCCATCTATATGTCTTCTTTGGAAAAATGTCTAGTCAGGTCTCCTGCCCATTTTTTGATTGTTTGTTTATTTGATATTGGGTTGTGTGAGTTGTTTATATATCAAGGATATTAACACTATTTAGTTATATCATTTGCAAATCTTTTCTCCCATTCAGTAGGTTATCTTTTCATTTTGTTGATGGTTCCCTTTGCCATGCAGGCTTTTTTCAAAATTTTTATTGAAATATAGTTGATTTACAATGTTATATTAATTTCAAGTGTACAGTAAAGTGATCCAGTTATACAAATATATATTAATATATACTTTTTTACATTCTCTTTCATTATAGTTTGTTACAAGGTATTGAATATAGTTCCCTGTGCTATACAGTAGGTCCTTTGTTGATTATCCATTTTATAGATAGTGTGTATATTTTAATCCCAAACTCCTAATTTAACACCCCATTTTTGTAACCATAAGTTTTCTATGTCTGTGAGTTCTTCACAACTATATGATTTATAATCTATCATTTTATAATCTGACCTTAAACTACTTGTTCTGCCTACATTCCCATCACTCATTTTCTCAATCAGCCTTTATTCCACTCCTGTTTAGCATCTTATTATTTCCAAATATTCGTTGTTCATGTTTTAGCATGTGCTACTCTCCAGGGTTTTCACTGCCCCTTTTGTTTTGTGTGTATATTTTAATCCCAAACTCCTAATTTAACACTTTCTACCTCCCCTTTGGTAACCACAGTTTGTTTCTGTCTGTGAGTCTATTTTTTTTTTTTTGTAAATAAGTTCATTTGTATCCTTTTTTTAGATTCCACATATAAGTGATATCATATGATATTTGTTTTTCTCTGTCTGGCTTACTTCACTTAGTGTGATAATCTCTAGGTCCATCTGTGTTGCTGCAAATGGCATAATTTCATTCCTTTTTATGGCTGAGTAATATTCCACTGTATATATATATACCACATCTCCTTTATCCGTTCATCTGTCAATGAACACTTATGTTGCTTCTGTGTCTTGCCTATTGTAAATAGTGTTGCTATGAACATTGGGGTGCATGTATCTTTTCAAATTATGGTTTCCTCCTGATATATGCCCAGGAGTGGGATTGCTAGATCATATGGTAGCTCTATTTTGACTTTTTTAAGGAACATCCATACGGTGGATGTTCCTTTTTTAAGGAACATCCATAGTGGCTGCACCAATGTACATTCCCACCAAGAGTGTAGGGGGGTTCCTTTTTCTCTGCACCCTCTCCAGCACCTACTGTTTGTAGACTTTTTGATGATGGCCATCCTGTCTGGTGTAAGGTGATACCTCATTATAGTTTTTTGCTTTGTTTTGTTTTAATTTTTACTTATTTTTGTCTGTGTTGGGTCTTCATTGCTGCACGCAGCCTTTCTCTAGTTGCGGCGAGCAAGGGCTACTCTTCATTGCCATGTGCAGGCTTCTCATTGCAGTGGTTTCTCTTGTTGCAGAGCATGGGCTCTAGGCATGCAAGCTTCAGTAGTTGTGGCTCATGGGCTCTAGAGTTCAGGCTCAGTAGTTGTGGCACACAGACCTAGTTGCTCTGCAACATGTGGGGTCTTCCCAGACCAGGGATCGAACCCATGTTCCCTGCCTTGGCAGGCAGATTCCTATCCACTGCGCCACCAGGGAAGCCCCTCATTATAGTTTTGATTTGCGTTTCTCTAATAATTAATGATGATTAGCATATTTTCATGTGCTTTTGGCCATCTGTATGTCTTCTTTGGAGAAATGTCTTTTTAGATCTTCTCCCCAGTTTTTGACTGGGTTGTTTTTTCTTTTTTATATTGAGCTGTATGAGCTGTTTGCATATTTTGGAGATCAATCCCTTGTTAGTTGCATTGTTTGCAAATATTTTCTCCCATTCTGTAGGGTGTCTTTTTGTTTATGGTTCCCTTTACTGTGCAAAAGCTTTTAAGTTTAATTAGATCCCATTTGTTTATTTTTGCTTTTGTTTCCTTTGCCTCAGGATACAGGGCCAAAAAAAAAATTGCTGCAATTTATGTCAAAGAGTGTTCTGCCTATGTTTTCTTCTAGGAGTTTTATGGTTTCCGATCTTATGTTTAGGCTTTTAATCCATTTTGAGTTTATTTTTGTACATGATTGAGCAAATATTCTAACTTCATTCTTTTACATGCAGCTTTCCAGTTTTCCCAGCACCATTTGTTGAAGAGACTGTCTTTGCTCCATTGTATATTCTTGATTCCTTTTTCATAGATTAATTCACCATAGGTACCTGGGGTTATTTCTGAGATGTATTTTCTGTTCCACTGATCTATGTGTCTGTTTTTGTGCCAGTACCATGCTGATTTGATTACTGTAGCTTTGTAGTATAGTCTGAAGTCAGGGAGCATGATACCTCCAGCTTTGTTCTTTTTTCTCAAGATTGCTTTGGCAATTTGGGGTATTTTGTGGTTTCATATAAATTTTAGAATTGTTTGTTCTATTTCTTGTTAAAAATGTCTTGGGTATTTTGATAGGGATTGCATTACATCTGTAGATTGCTTTGGGTAGTATGGACATTTTAGCAATGTTAATTCTTCAAATCCATAAACACAGGATATCTTTTCATTTCTTTGTATCATCTTCAATTTCCTTCACCAGTGTTTTATAGTTTTCAGAATATAAGCCCTTCACCTCCTTGATTAAGTTTATTACCAGATATTTTATTCTTTTTGATGCAATTTTAAACAGGATTGTTTTCTTGTTTTCTCTTTCTGATATTTCATTATTAGTGTATAGAAAAGCAACACATTTCTGTATATTAATTTTGTATCCTGAAACTTTACTGAGTTCATTTATTAATTCTAATAGTTTTGAGGTGGAGACTTCAGAGTTTTCTATATATAGTATCATGTCATCGGCAAATAGTGACAATTTTACTTCTTCCCTTCCAATTTAGATGCCTTTTATTTCTTTTTCTTTCTGATTGCTGTGACTAGGACTTCCGATATTATGTTAAATAGAAGTGGTGAGAGTGGGCATCCTTGCTTTTTCCTGATTTAAGAGGAAAAGCTTTCAGCTTTTTACCATTGAGTATGATGTTAGCTGTGAGTTTGCCATACATGGTCTTTATCATGTTGAGATATGTTCCCTCTATACCCACTTTGATGAGAGTTTTTATCATGAATGGATGTTGAATTTTGTCAACAGCTTTTTCTTCATCTATTGAGGGGATCATGTGATCTTCATCATTCCTTTTGTTAATGCAGTGTATCACATTGATTGATTTAAGTATACTGAACTATCCTTGCATCCCTGAGATAAATCCCGCTTGAATATAGTGTATGATCCTTTTTATATATTGTTGAATTAGGCTTACTAATATTTTGTTGAGGATTTTTTGCATCTAAATTCATCAGAGATATTGGCCTATAATTCTTTTTTGTAGTGTCTTTGTCTAGTTTTGGTAACAGGGTAATTGTGGCCTCATAGAATGAATTTGGGAGTCTTCCCTCCTCTTCAGTTGTTTAGAATAGTATGAGAAGGGTAAGTATAAGCTCTTCTTTATATGTTTTGCAGAATTCACCTGTGAATCCATCCAGTCCAGGCCTTTTGTTTACTGGGAAATTTTTTATTACTAATTCAATTTCACTACTAGTGATTGGTCTGCTCATATTATCTGTTTCTTCCTGATTCATTCTTGAAAGGTTGTATATTCTAGAAACTTCTCCATGTCTTCTAGTCTGTCCAGTTTGTTGGCATATAACTGTTTGTTTTATTCTCTTATGATTCTTTTATCTCTGTGATATAAGTTGTTATTTCTCCTCCTTCATTTCTTATTTTGGGCCTCTCTTTTCTTCTTGATGATCCTGGTTAAAGGCTTGTTTTGTTTATCTTTTCAAAAATCAGCTCTTGGTTTCATTGATCTTTTCTATTGTTGGTTTTTTTTTGGGGGGTACCTATTTTGTTCATTTCCTCTTTAATCTTTATCATTTCCTTCCTTCTGCTGACTTTGGGCTTTGTTTATTCTTTTTCTAATTCCTTTAGATTATATGTTAGGTTGTTTATTTGACGTTTTTCTTGTTTCTTGAGAAAGGCCTGTATCATTGTAAACTTCCCTCTTAGGACTGATTTTTTTCACATACCATAGATTTTGGAAAGTTGTGTTTTTATTTTCATTGTCTCAAGTTATTTTTTGATTTCTTTTTAGTGGCATATTTTTAGTTTTTTAGTGGCATATTGTTTAGTCTCAACATGTTTGTGTTTTTCCCACTTTTTTTCCTGTAATTGATTTCTAGTTTCATACCATTGTGGGTTAAAAAAAACGCTTGATATAATTTCTATCCTCTTAAATTTATTGAGACTTGTTTTGTGGCCTAGCATGTGATCTATCCTGCAGAATGTTCCATGTGCACTTGAAAAGAGTGTGTGTTCTGTTGTTTTGGGGTGGAATGTCATGTAGATATCTTTAAGTCCAACTGGTTTAATGTGTCATTTAAGACTACTGTTTCCTTGAATGTAAATTGATGCAGCCACTATGGAGAACAGTATGGAAGTTCCTTAAAAAAACTAAAAATAGAATTACCATATGATCCAGCAATCCCACTACTGGGCATATATCCAGAGAAAGCCATAATTCAGAAAGACACACGCACTCCAATATTCATTGCAGCACTATTTATAATAGCTAGGTCATGGAAACCATCTAAATGCCCATTGACAGAGGAATGGATAAAGAAGATGTGGTACATATATACAACGGAATATTACTCAGCCATAAAAAGGAACAAAACTGGGTCATTTGTAGAGACGTGGATGGACCTAGAGACTGTCATACAGAGTGAAGTAAGTCAGAAAGAGAAAAATGAATATCATATATTAATGCATATATGTGGAATCTAGAAAAATGGTACAGATGAACTTGTTTGCAAGCCAGAAATAGAGACACAAATGTAGAGAACAAACATATGGACACTAAGGGGGAAAAGCGGGGGGGGGTGTGTGGTGGGATGAATTGGGAGATTGGGATTGACATATATACACTAATAAGTATAAAATAGATAACTAATAAGAACCTGCTGTATAAAAAATTAAATTAAAAAAAAAGACTACTGTTTCCTTGTTGATTTTCTGGCTGGATGATCTGTCCATTGATGTCAGTGGGATGTTAAAGTTTCCTATATTGTTATATTATTGTCAGTTTCTCCCTTTATGTCTGTTAATATTTGCTTTATATATTTAAGTGCTCCTGTATTAGGTGCATATATATTAACGAGTGTTATATCCTTTTCTTGTTTTGATCACTTTATCATTGCAGAGTGCCCTTCTTTGTCTTTTTGTATAGCCTTTGTTTTAAAGTATGTTTTGTCTAATATGAATATTGCTATCCCTGCTTTCTTGTTGTTTTCATTTGCATAAAATATTTTTCCATCCCCTCACTTTCGTGTGTCTTTCTCTCTGAAATGAATCTCTTGTAAGCAGTATATAGGGTCTTGTTTTTTTTGTCTAATCAGCTACCCTATGTCTTTTGATTGAAGCATTTAGTCCATTGACATTTAAGGTAATTACTGATAGCTTTATACTTACTGCCATTTTGTTACTCGTTCTCTTGTTTTTGTAATTCTTCTCTGTTCTTTCCTTCTTCTTTCAGTTTCTTCCCTTGTGGTTTGATTGTTTTCTTTAGTGGTATGCTTCTGTTCCTTTCTCTCTAGTTTTTGTATATCTATTTTAAGTTTTTGATGTGGTTAACGTGGGGTTTATATACTTTGACATAAGACTATATTTGTGGGCTTCCCTGGTGGCGCAGTACTTGAGAGTCCGTCTGCCGATGCAGGGGACACGGGTTCGTGCCCTGGTCCGGGAAGATTCCACATGCGGCGGAGCGGCTGGGCCCGTGAGCCATGGCCGCTGAGCCTGCGCATCCAGAGCCTGTGCTCTGCAACGGGAGAGGCCACGACAGTGAGAGGCCCGCATACTGCAAAAAAAAATTTGTTTTAAACTGGTAGTCATTTAACTTCAAGCATATTCTAAAAGATCTACATGTTTTTACTCCCTTTCCCCACGTTTTGTGGTTTTTATGTCATATTTTACATCTTCATCTTTGTCCCTTCACTGTTTATTGTAGTTATAGTTGATTTTCAATTTTTTTGTCTTTTAATCCTTATTTAAGTAGTTGATCACAGCCTTTGCTGTATATTTGCCTTTTCTAGAGGGATTTTTACCCCTTATATAGATTCTTACTTCTTGTTGTAGCCTTTTCTTTTCCACTTAGATAAAACCCTTTAACCTTTCTTTTAGGGTCTGTTTTCTATTGATGAACTCTTAGTTTTCTCTTGTCTGAGAAGTTTTTTATCTCTCCTTCAATTCTGAATGATAATCTTGCCAGGTGAGTATTCTAGGTTGTAATTTTTTCACTTTAAATATATCATACCACTCCCTTCTGGCCTTCAAAATTTCTGCAGAAAATCAGCCGATACCTTCTTGGGGTTCCCTTGTATGTGACTCATTGTATTTCTCTTGCTGCCTTTACAATTGTCTCTTTAACTTAGCCATTTTAATTATGAAAGGTCTTGGTATGGGTTTCTTTGGGTTCATCTTGTTTGGGTCTCTCTCTGCTTCCTGTACCTGGATATCTGTTTCCTTCTTCAGGTTCAGGAATGTTTCAATCATAATTTTATCATATATATTTTCAACCCCTTTCTCTCTCTCTTCTCCTGGAACTCTTGTAATGCAAGTGTTGGTATGCTTGATATCCCTTGAACTGTTCTCATTTTTTAAAATTTGTTTTACCTTTTGCTATTCTGACTGGGTGATTTCCACTATTCTATCTTCCAGATCACTTATGTGCTTTTTTGTATCACCTAGTCTGCTGTTTATTCCTTCTGGTGTGTTTTTCATTTTGGTCATTGTATTCTTCAGCTCTGACTGATTCTTTTTCATATTTTCTAGTTCCTTATTAAAATTCTCACTGTATTTACCTATTCTTTTCCCTGGTTCAGTTAGCATTCTTATTACTAATGCTTTGAACTCTTTATCTGGTAAATTATCTCTGTTTCATTAGTTGTTTTTCAGGGTTTTTTTTTTCTTTTTCTTTTATTTGAAACAAACTCCTTTGTCTTCTCATTTTGTTCCACCTTCTCTTTCTCCATGAGATTAGGTGAAACAGTTACCTATCCCAGTCTCAAAAGGATGTCCTTGTGTGGGTACATCCCTATACAGTCTGAAAGTGCCCAGTGTCTTTGGTGGGAGAGCTGGATCTGAAGTGAGCAAGAGACATGTCTTCCCCCAGGGTGTGCTAGTGGCTATCACCTTGCTGGGAAGTGGGGCTGGAGATGGAGAGGCTAGAGCTAGAACCAGGTGTGAGTCAGGACTTCTCCTAGGCTTAGTGGCTGACACCATCCTACTGGGGACAAGGTCAGGTCCCAAGGTGCTGAAGCAGAAGCCCTGAGGGTCAGGGGCTGGCTCTGTTCCCTCTGTGTGCTCTCCCCCATCCCAGCATTGGCACCTTTGCCCCAGAAGAGAGCAACATCTGGAGAAAGAGGGGCTGGATTGGGCACCCAGTGCATGCTACTGCACATGCTGGGGTGGTCCCAGCACACCAGTCAGAATTCCAGACTGCTCCTGATCTGCTGCCTCCTAGCATGCCAGCAGTGGCCACCCCTGCCTCCTTCAGATGTACTGCCAGGTCCTAGACAGCACTATCCCTCACAACTGAGCACTCTCATCAGCAGTGACAACCTTCACCCTAGTGGGGAGCTGCATCATGGAGCAGGAGGGGCAAGACTGAGCACTTGACATGGGCAAGAGCATGCGTTGGGCTATCACAGGAAACTGGCCAGAGTCCCAGGCACTCTCAACCTGCTTCCTCCACCTTGTTTTGGGAAAAAGCAACCATGTGTATGCTCTTTATGAATGAAGTTCATGTTGCTCAAGCACCCCTGACAATCCCACTAGTTGTCAAACTAGCCAAGGGGACTAGTTTCCTAGTGTTGAATCCCAGGGCTTGGGTACCCCATATGTGTTTCAAACTGCTCACTCCCCAGGGAGGATATCTGAACCTGTGTAATCCCCCATTTCTGTGTCCCCTCCTAGAGGTGCATATCCCTACATGATCACTTCTCTTCCCTTCCTACCTGACTCCAAGTAGATATTTCTTTACAGCTTTCTTTGTATAAGAGTCTTTCTCCCAGTTTCCAGTTTGCTTTCAGTAAGAATTGCTACATATGTAGATATATTTTTGATGTGGTCATGGGGGAAGGTAAGCTAAGCATCCTCCTATTCTGCCATCTTAATCTCCTCCCCTAAAATATATGTTGTATATATACAACACTGAATAAAAGTGTTGAGTGTTATATGTTGTAACCAGTGTAAATTCACTCATATTACCTCTAGAAAATCAGTATTTTATCTGATGTTTAAAGCATTTTAAAAAATTAAATCTGAAATGCATCATATCTGCATGTATTCTCTAACTATCCAAATGCCTTCAGTATATTTGAAGGATGGTATAAAAATGACAGTACCTGATTTCCTAGAAGCCAGGGAGTCCTGGACTTTAATGAGAGAGTATTACATAATTTAATGGGAAAGAATGTTGTCTAGAGAAAAATATAACCAAAGGAATATGCAAGAACATATCTTTAATATTCTGTATGAGAATTTAGCTATACAATTCCTAGTAGTTCTCCACATAATTCACTAAAGACTAACTTTCTTATTTTTTCAGCTTTATTGAGATATAATTAACAAGTAAAATTGTAAGATATTTAAAGTGTACATCATATGTTTGTCAATGTATATGTATTGACAGATATATATATATTGTGAAAGGATTCCTCCCATCTAGTAATACATACATATATATGTATGTGTACATATATATATACACTTATGTGTATTTACATATACACATACATATATAAACATTTAAGTTCTACTCTCTTAGCAAATTTCAATTATATGCTACAGAGTTATCAACTATAGTCACCATAACATGTTATTTTTGAGGAACCTCCAAACTGTTTCCATAGGGACTGCACCCATTTAATCCGAAAACAGTGCACAAGGGTTCCCTTTCTGCCACAACCTTGCTAACACTTGTTCTCTTTTTGGTGATAGCCATTCTAATAGGTGTGAGGTGATCTCTCATTATGACATTGATTTGCATTTTCCCTGATGATTATTGATGTTGAGTCCCTTTTCATGTACCTATTGCCCATCTGTATGTATTCTTTGGAAAAATGTCTATTCAGATTCTCTGCCCATTTTTTAATCATATATTTTGTTTTGCTCTTGAGTTTTGTGAGTTCTTTATATATGTTGAATATTAACCCCTTATCAGATATATGATTTGCAAATATTTTCTCCCCTTTAATAGGTTGCCTTTTCATTTTATTGCTGGTTTCCTTTGGTGTGCAGAAGCATTTAGTTTGATGTAATCCCACTTGTTTATTTTTGCTTTTGTTGTCTTGTCTTTGGTATCAAATGCAAAAAACTCATTACCAAGATCAATGTCAAGGAGCTTACCACCTATGGTTTCTTCTAGACATTTTATGGATTCAGGTCTTAGATTCAGGACTTTAGTCTATTTTTGAGTTGATTTTTGTGTATGGTGAAATATGGTGTAACATAGTGGTCGAGTTTCATTCTTTTTCCCAACACCACTGATTGGAGACACTGTTATTTCCCCATTGTGTATCCTTGCCTCCTTTGTCATAAATTAATTGACAATATATGAGTAGGTTTATTTCTGGGCTCTCTGTTCTGTTCCACTTATCTATGTGTCTCTTTGTGTGCCAATAACAAACTGTTTTGATTGCTATAGCTTTGTAATATACTTTGAAGTAAGGAAGTGTGATGCTCCATATTTGTTGTTCTTTCTCAATATTGCTTTGGCTCTTCAGGGTTCTTACTGGTTTTATACAAGTTTTACAGTTATTAGTTTTATTTCTGTGGAAAAAAATGCCGTTTAATTTTTATAGGGATTGCATTGATTCTGTAGAATATTTTGGGTAGTATGGACATTTTAACAATATCCTTCCAATCCATTTGCTTTATCTTCAGTTTCTTTCATCAGTGTCTTATAGTTTTCAACATACAGGCCTTTCACCTCCTTGGTTAAATTCATTCCTAGGTATTTTATTCATTTTGATGCAATTGTAAATGGGATTGTTTTCTTAATTTCTTCTGACAGATTGTTATTAGTGTATAGAAATGCAACTGATTTTTGTATATTGATTTTGTATCCTACAACTTTACTCAATTTGGTTATTAGTTCTAACAGTTTTCTGGTGGAGTCCTTAGAGTGTTTATACATAATATCATTTCATTTGCAAACTATGACAGTTTTGTTGCTTCCTTTCTGAGTTTGATGCCTTTTATTTCTTGCTTAATTGCTCTGGCTAGAACTTATAATACTGTACTGAATAAAAGTGTTGAGAGTGGGCATCCTTGTCTTGTTCCTGATCTTGGAGGAAAAACTTTCAGCTTTGCATCAATGAGTACGATGGTAGTTGTGGGCTTGTCACATATGGACTTTATGTTGAGGTATGTTGCCTATGTATCCACTTTGTTGAGAGTTTTAATTGTAAAGAATGTTGAATCTGATCAAAAGGTTTTTCTGTGTCTATTGAGATGATCATATGATTTTTATCCTTCATTTTATTAATGTGATGCATCACATTGATTTTGTGGCTATTGAACCAATCTTGCACCCCTGGAATAAATCCACTTGATTATGGTATATCATCCTTCTAATGTATTGTTGAATTCAGTTTCTTAATATTTGGTTGAGGAATTTGTATGCCTTTTGTCCAGTTTTATTGAGATATAATTGACATACAACACTGTATAAGTTTAAGGTGTACAGCATAATGATTTGACTTACATACATGGTGAAATGATTGCCACAATAAATTTTGATAACATTCATCATCTCAGATACAATAAAGGAAAGAAAAAGAAAAAATATTTTGTGCCTTGTGATGACAACTCAGAATTTACTCTCTTAACATTTTTCATATATACCATACAACAGGGTTAACTTTAGTCATCATGTTGTACATTATATCTCTAGTACTTTTTAATCTTATAACTGGAAATTTGTACCCTTTGACACCTTTCATCCAGTTTCCCCTCCTCTCACCTCTGGTAACCACAAGTCAGATCTCTTTTTATGAGTTTTGTTTTTGTTTTTGTTTGATTATACACATAAGTGAGATGACACAGTATTTGTTTTTCTCTTTTAGACTTGTTTCATTTGGCATAATGCCCTCTATGTCCATCCATGCTGTCACAAATTGCAGGATTTTCTCTTTTATTCATGTTGGATTAATATTCTGTCATATATATATATATATATATATATATATATATATATGTCTCACAATCTCTTCATTCATTTGTCAAAACACTTTGGATGGTTTCATGTCTTGAAAATTGGAAATAATTTTCCTATAAACATGGAGGTGCAGATATCTCTTCAACATAGTGTTTTTCTTTCCTTTCAATATATTTGCAGAAATAGAATTGCTCAATCATCTGGTAGTTCTATTTTTAGTGTTTTAAGTAGCGTCCATGCTGTTTTCTATATTGGCTGGGATTAGCCACTTTACAATCCCTCCAACAGGCATAAGGGTTCCCTTTCTTCCCCATCCCCACCAGCTATGTTATCTCTTGTTTGTTTGATGTTATCCATTCTAGCAGGTATGAGGTGATATCTCACTGTAGTTTTGATTTGCATTTCCCTAATTTTCAGTAATGTTGAGCATCTTTTCATGTACCTGTTGGCCATTCATATATCTTATTTGGAAAAATATCAATTCATGTCCTTTGCCCATTTTAAAATTGGATTATTTGGGGGGGCTTTGCTATTGAGTTATATAAGTTCTTTTTATATTTTGGATATTAAGCCCTTATCAGATATAGGCATACCCCAGAGATATTGCAGATTTGGTTCCAGACCACTGCAATAAGGCAAATGTCACAATAAAGCAAATCACACAATTTTTTTCGTTTCCCAATACATATAAAAGTTATGATTATGATCCAGTAATCCCACTCCTGGGCATATACCTGGAGAAGAACATGGTTCAAAAGGATACATGTCCCCCAATATTCACTGCAGCACTATTTACAATAGCCAAAACATGGAAGCAACCTAAATGTCCATCGACAAAGGAATAAATAAATAAGATGTGGTACATATATACAATGGAATGTTACTCAGCCATAAAAAAGAATGAAATAATGCCATTTGCAGCAGCATGAATGGAATTATCATACTAAGTGAAGTGAGTCAGACAGAAAAAGACAAATATCATATGATATCACTCACATGAGGAATCTAATTTTTTAAAAAATGATACAAATGAACTTATTTACAAAAGAGGAAGCAGACTTACAGATATTGAAAACAAACTTATGGTTACCAAAAGGGAAATGTGTGGGGTAAGTGTGACTCAGGAGCTTAGGATGAACATACTCACACTACTATGTATATGATAGATAACAAACAAGGATCTACTGTACACCACAGGGAACTCTACTCAATATTCTGTGACAACCTATATGAGAAAAGAATCTGAAAAAGAATGGATATATGTATATGTATAATTGAATCACTTTGCTGTACACCTAAAATTAACACAACATTGTAGATCAACTATAGTCCAATAAAATTTTTTTAAGTTATGTTTACACTATATTGTAGTCTATTAAGTGTACAATACCATAATGTCTAAAAAAACTATATACCTTAATTTAAAGATATCTTGCTAAAAAGTACTAATCATCATGTTAGAATACAGGGTTGCCACATACCTTCAACTTGTAAAAAAATCCGTATCTCCTAAGCCTAACAATGTGGAGTGCAATACAATAAGATATGTATGTACATGGGTTGCAAATATTTTCTCGCATTCCATAGGATGTCTTTTTCATTTTGCTGATTGTTTCTTTTGCAGTACAGAGGCTGTTTGATGTATTTCCAGTTCTTCATTTTTTATTTTGTTACTTGTGCTTTATATGTTATGTCTAAATTATCATTGCCAAAACTAATGTCAAGGAGCTTTTCTTCTTTTATTTTTTTCTTTTTCCTTCTTTTCTACATTTTCTTCTAGGACCTTCATGGTTTTTCATCTAACATTTAAGACTATAATCCATTTTGAATTAATTTTTGTAAATGGTGTACAATAGGGGTCTGTTCTATTTCTTACATGTGAATATCCAGATTTCCCAGCACCACCTATTGAAGAGACTTCTACTGAGTATTCTTGGTTCCCCTGTCAAATATTAGTTGACCATATATACATGGTCAACTAATATTGACTAATATTATTTCTGTGCTCTTAATTCTATTTAATTGGTCTATGTATCTGGTTTTGTACCATTACCATATTGTTTTAAAAACTGTTTAAAACTTGTTTAAAAACTATGTTATAAAACTGTAGTTTTATAATATAGTTGGAAATAAGGAAGCATGATGCCTCCAGCTTTGTCTTTTCTTAGTATTGCTTTGGCTATTCAGGGACTTTTGTGATTCCATACAAGTATTAGAATTGTTTGTTCTATTTCTGTGAAAAAAATATTGGAATCTTCACAGGGATTGTGTTGAATATATAGATGGCTTTGTGTAGTATGAACATTTTAACAATATTAATTCTTCCAATCCATGAACATGGGGTAAATTTTCGTTAATTTTTGTCTTCTTTGATTTCTTTCATCAATGTCTTGTAGTTCTCAGTGTAAAGTTTTCACATTCTTGGTTAAATTTATTCCTAAGTATTTTATTATTTTTGATGCTCTTTTAAATGAGATCATTTTCTTTATTTTTTATCAGATTATGTATTATTATTGTATAGAAATGCTAATGGTTTGTTTTGCTAATACTGTATCCAACAACTTTACTGAAATCACTGGGTGGATATAATACTTTTTCTGTGGAGTCCTTAGAATTTTCTCTAATAAAAATCATGTTGTCTGCACATAGACACAATTTTACTTTTTTCTTTCAAATTCTGACCTTTTAAAATTTCTTACCTGATTACTCTGGCAAGGGCTTCTACTACTATGTTGAATAGGGGAGAGTAGGCACCCATGTCTTGTTCCTGATCTTTGCAGAAAGGCTTTCCGACTTTCACCACTAAATATGTTAGCTGTTGGCTTGTCGCATGTGGCTTTTGTTATGTTGAGGTACATTTCTTCTATACATAATTTTTAAGAGTTTTTACATTAACTGATCTTGAATTTTGTCAAATTTTTCTTCTGCATCTATTGAGATGATTATATATTTTTTTCATTCATTTCGTTAATGTGATATCACATTGATTTTGTGAATGTTGAATCATCCTTACATTCCAGGGATAAATCCCACTTGATCATGGTGAATGATCTTTTAAATGTGTTGCTAAATTTGGTTTGCTAGTATTTTATTGACAATTTCGCATCTATATCCATCAGGGATACTGGTCTGTAGTTTTCTTTTCTGGTAGTGTCTTTGTCTACTTTTGGTATCAGCTTGCCTTGTAAAATCAGTTTTGGTGTATTCCTTCCTCTTGGTGTTTTTCTATGTCTATGAGTCTGTTTCTGTTTTGTAATTAGATTCGTTTGTATCATTTGTTTTAGACACCACATATAAGCAATATCATATGATTTTTGTCTTTCTCTATCTGACTTACTTCACTTAGTATGATCATCTCTAGGTCCATCCATATTGCTACAAATGGCATTATTTCATTTTTTTTAATGGCTGAGTAATATTCCATTGCATGTATATGTATGTATGTGTGTGTGTATATATATATGTAAATATATATATATATATATATATATATATACCACATCTTCTTTATCCATTCCTCTGTTAGTGGGCATTTAGGTTGCTCCCATGTCTTGGCTATTATAAATAGTGCTGCAGTGAACATTAAGGTGTATGTTTCCTTTCTTTTTTAAAAAAAAATTTATTTATTTGGCTGTGCTGGGTCTTAGTTGCGGCATGCAGGATCTTTACTTTTGGCATGGAGGATCTTTTCTTGCAGCATGCAGGATCTTTAGTTGTGGTGTGCGGTCTCTTTTAGTTGTGACATGCGGGATCTAGTTCCCTGACCACAGATTGAACCTCGGCCCCCTGCATTGGGAGCACAAAGTCCTAACCAGTGGACCACAAGAGAAGACCCACATGTATCCTTTCAAACCATGTTCTCCTCTGGATATATGTCCAGGAGTGGGATTGCTGGATTATACGATAGCTCTGTTTTTAGTTTCTTAAGGAACACCCATACTGTTCTCCATAGTGGCTGTACTAATTTACATTCCCACCAACAGTGTAGGAGGGTTCCTTTTTCTCCACACCCTCTCCAGCATTTATTATTTGTAGACTTTTTGATGTTGGCCATTCTGACCAGAATGAGGTGATACTTCATTGTAGTTTTGATTTGCATTTCTCTAATAATTAGTGATGTTGAGCATCTTTTTATGTGTCTGTTAGCCATCTGTATGTCTTCTGTAGAGAAATGTCTATTTAGGTCTTCTGCCCATTTTCTGATTGGGTTGTTTGTTTTTTTAATATTGAGCCACAAGAGCTGTTTGTAAATTTTGGAGACTAATCCCTTGTCAGTCACATCATTTGCAAATATTTTCTCCCATTCTGTGGGTTGTCTTTTTGTTTTGTTTGTGCTTTCTTTTGATGTGCAAAAGCTTTTAAGTTTAATTAGGTCCCATTTGTATATTTTTATTTCAATTAATCTAGGAGACGGCTCAGAAAAGATATTGATGTGATTTACGTCAAAGAGTGTTCTGCCTATGTTTTCCTCTAAGAGTTTTATAGTATCCAGTCTTACATCTAGGTCTTTAATCCATTTTGAGTTTATTTTTGTGTATAGTGTTAAAGAATGTTCTATTTGGTTTTTTACATGTAGCTGTCCAGTTTTCCCAACACCATTTATTAAAAGAGGCTATCTTTCCTCCATTGTATAGTCTTGCCTCCTTTGTCATAGATTAATTGACCATAGGTGACTGGGTTTATTTCTGGGCATTCTATCCCGTTCCATTGATCTGTATTTCTGTTTTTGTGCAGTACCATACTGTTTTGATGATTGTAGCTTTGTAGTATAGTCTAAAGTCAGGGAGCCTGATTCCTCCAGCTCTGTCTTTCTTTCTCAAGATTCATTTGGCTATTTGGGGTCTTCTGTGCCTCCATACAAAGTTTAAGATTTTTGTTCTAGTTGTGTGAAAAATGCCATTGGCAATTTGATAGGGACTGCATTGAATCTCTAGATTTCCTTGGGTAGTACAGTCATTTTCACAATATTGATTCTTCCAATACAAGAACATGGTATATCTTTCCATCTGTTTGCAGCATCTTGGATTTCTTTTATCAGCATCCTATAGTTTTCAGAGTACAGGTCTTTTACCTCCTTAGGTAGGTTTATTCCTAGGTATTTTATTCTTTTTTATGTGATGGTAAATAGGATTTTGTTTTCTTTAATTCCTCTTTCTGATCTTTCATTGTTAGTGTGTAGAAATGCAACAGATTTCTGTGTATTAATTTTGTATCATGCAACTTTTCTGAATTCACTGATGAGCTCTAGTAGTTTTCTGGTAGCATCTTTAGGATTTTCTATGTATAGTATCATGTCATCTGCAAACAGTGACAGTTTTACATCTTCCTTTCCAATTTAGATTACTTTTATTTCTTTTTCTTCTCTGATTGCCGTGGCTAGACTTCCAAAACTGTTGAATAAAAGTGGCAAGAGTGGACATCCTTATCTTGTTCCTGATCATAGAGGAAATGCTTTCAGCTTTTCACTGCTGAGTATGATGTTAGCTGTGGATTTATCATATATGGCCTGTATTATGTTGAGATATGTTCCCTCTATGCCCAAATTCTGGAGAATTTTTACCATAAATGGTGTTGAACTTTGTCAGAAGCTTTTTCTGCATCTATTGATCTGATCATATGGTTTTTATTCTTCAATTTGTTGATGTGGTGTGTCACACTGATTGCTTTGCAGATATTGCAAAATCCTTGCATCCCTGAGATAAATCCCACTTGATCATGGAGTATGATCCTTTTAACATATTGTTGGATTTGGATTGCTAGTATTTTGTTGAGGATTTTTATATCTACGTTTATCAGTGATATTGGCCTATAATTTTCTTTTTTTGTGGTATCTTTGTCTGGTTTTTGTATCAAGATGATGGTGGCCTCATAGAATGAGTTTGGGAGTATTCCTTCCTCTGAAATTTTTTGGAATAATTTCAGAAAGAAAGGTGTTAACTCGTCTCTAAATGTTTGATAGAATTTACCTATGAAGCCATCTGGTCCTGGACTTTTGTCTGTTTGGAGTTTTTTATCACAGTTTCATTTTCAGTACTTGTGATTGGTCTGTTCATATTTTCAATTTCTTCCTGGTTCAGCCTTGGAAGGTTATATACCCTTCTAAGAATTTGTCCATTTCTTCCAGATAGTCCATTTTATTGGCATGTAGTTACGTGTAGTATTCTCTCATGATCCTTTGTATTTCTGTGGTGTCAGTTGTAACTTCTTTTTCATTTCCAATCTTATTGATTTGAGCTCTCTTACTTTTTTTCCTTGATGAGTCTGGCTAAAGGTTTATCAATTTTGTTTATCTTTTCAACGAACCAGGTTTTAGTTTCATTGATCTTTGCTACTGTTTTATTTGTCTCTATTTCATTTATTTCTGCTCTGATCTTTATGACTTCTTTCCTTCTATAATACTAACTTTGGGTTTTGTTTGTTCTTCCTCTAGTTGCTTTAGGTGTAAGGTTAGGTTGTTTGTATGTGATTTTTCTTGTTTCCTGAGATAAGATTGTATTCCTAAAAACTTTCCACTTCAAACTGCTTTTGCCATGTCCCATAAGTTTCAGATTGTCATGCTTTCATTTTCATTTGTCTCTAGGTATTTTTTGATTTCCTCTTTGACTTCTTCAGTGATCCATTGGTTTTTTAGTAGCATATTGTTTAGTTTCCACATGTTTGGTTTTTTTAGTTTTTTTCTTATAGCTGATTTCTAATATCGTAGTGTTGTAGCAGGAAAAGATCCTTGATATTTCAGTTTTTTAAAATGTACCGAGGCTTGCTTTGAGGCCTGGCAAGTGCTCAATAGTGGAGAATGTTCCATGTGCACTTGAGAAGAATGTTTTTTTGGATGGAATACTCTATAAATATCAATTAAGTTGATCTGGTCCAATTTGTTATTTAAGGCCTGTGTTTCCTTAGTGATTTTCTACCTGGTTCATCTGTCCATTGATTAAAGTGTGGTGTTAAAGTCCCCCACTATTATTGTGTTACGGTCTATGTCTCCTTTTATGGCTGCTAGTATTTGTCTTATATATTGCGGTGCTCCTATGTTGGGTGCATATATATTTACACTTGTTATATCTTCTTGGATTGATTCCTTGATCATTATGTTGTGTCCTTCTTTGTCTCTTGTAACAGTCTTTATTTTAAAGTCCACTTTGTCTGGTATGAGTATTACTATTCCAGCTTTCTTTTGATTTCCATTTGCATGGGATACCTTTTTCCATCCCCTCACTTTCAGTCTGGATGTGTCCCTAGATCTGAAGTGGGTCTCTTGTAGACAGCGTATATATGGGCCTTGTTTTTGTATCCATTCAGCCAGTCTATGTATTTTGGTTGGAGCATTTAATCCATTTACATTTAAGGTAATTATCGATATGTATGTTCCTATTACCATTTTCTAAATTGTTTTGGATTGTTTTTTGTAGGTCTTTTTTCTTCCCTTCCTCTTTTGTTCTCTTCTCTTGTGACTTGATAACTAACATTAGTGTTGTGTTTGGATTCCTTTTTCTTTTTGTGTGTGAATATTTATTGTAGATTTTCAGTTTGTGGTTACCATGAGGTTTTGATATAGCAGTCTGTATATAAACAAGATTATTTTAAGTTGCTGGTCTTTTAATTTCAAATGAATTTCCAGTATCCTGAATTTGTGCTCTCCTCGCAGTTGCTGGTTTTGATTTATTTTTGTGAAGATGATTTCCTACCTTTACTTTATGTTTGCCTTTACCAGTGAGCTTTTCCATTCATAATTTTCTTGTTTCTAGTTCTGGCCTTTCCTTTTCCACTTGAAGTTGCTTTAGTGTTGTTGCAAAGCTGGTCTGGTGGTGCTCAATTCTCTTAGCTTTTGCTTGTCTGTAATGCTTTTGATTTCTCTGCTGAATCTGAATGAGAGCCTTGCTGAGTAGAGTATTCTTGGTTGTAGGTTCTTCCCTTTCATCACTTTAAATATATTGTGCCACTCCCTTCTGGCCTACAGAGTTTCTGCTGAGAAATCAGCTGATAACATTATGTGAGTTCCCTTGTATGTTACTTGTTGCTTTTCCTTTGTTGCTTTTAATATATTTTCTTTGTCTTTAATTTTTGTCAGTTTGTTTACTATGTGTCTTGCTGTGTTCCTCCATGTGTTATCCTGTATGGGACTCTGCTCTTCCTGGACTTCAGTGACTGTTTCCTTTCCCATGTTAGAGAAGTTTTCAGCTATTATCTCTTCAAATATTTTCTCAGGTCCTTTCTCTCTCTCTTGTCCTTCTGGAACCCCTATAATGTAAATATTGGTGCATTTAATGTTGTCCCAAAAGTCCCTTAGACCAGCAGCCCCTAACCTTTTTGGCACCAGGGGCTGGATTCGTGGAAGACAATTTTTCCATGGACCAGAGCAAGAGGAATGGTTTTGAGATGATTCAAGTGCATTACATTTATTGTGTACTTTATTTCTATTATTACTACATTGTAATATATAATGAAATAATTATACAACTCACAATAATGCAGAATCAGTGGGAGCCCTGAGCTTGTTTTCACTTTCCACTCACTGATAGGGTTTTTATGTGAGTCTGCAAGCAATTGATTTATTATGGTCACTATGCAGTCAAACCTCTCTGCTAATGATAATCTGTATGTGCAGCCACTCCCCAGCACCAGCATCACTGCCTCAGCTCCACCTCAGATCATCAGGCATTAGATTCTCATAAGGAGCATGCAACCTAGATCCCCTGCATGCACTGTTTACAGTAGGGTTTGTGCTTCTATGATAATCTAATGCCACCACTGATCTGACAGGAGGTGGAGCTCAGGCGGTAACACGAGTGACGGGGAGAGGCTGTAAATACAGATGAAACTCACTCACTCACCCGCTGCTCACCTCCTGTTTTGCAGGCTGGTTCCAAACAGGCCATGGACTAGTACTGGTCCGTGGCCCAGGGGTTGGGGACCCCTACCTTAGACTGTCTTCATTTCTTTTCATTCTTTATTCTGTTCCATGACAGTGACTTCCACAATTCTTTCAGCTCATTTATCCATTCTTCTGCCTCAGTTACTCTGCTATTGATTTCTTCTAGTATATTCTTCATTTCAGTTACTGTATTGTTCATCTCTGTTAGTTTTTTCTTTAGTTCTTCTAGGTCTTTTTAAAATATTTCTTGCATCTTCTCAATCTGTGCCTCCATTCTTTTTCCAAGATCTTGCATCATCTTCACTATCATTACTCTGAATTATTTTTCTGATAGATTGCCTATCTCCACTTCATTTAGTTGTTCTTCTCAGGCTTTATCTTGTTTCTTCATCTGGGACCTATTCCTCTGCCATCTCATTTTGTCTTTCTGTGATTGCAGCTTGCATTCAGTAGACTGCAGGATTGTATTCTTCTTGCTTCTGCTGTCTGCCCTCTGGTAGATGAGGCTGTCTAAGAGGCTTGTGTAGGCTTCCTGGTTGAAGACTTCCTCCCCACTGGTGGGTGTGGCTGGGTCTTGTCCCTTTGGTGGGCAGGGCCATGCTCAGGAAGACTTTAAGGAGCCTGTCTGATGATGGGTGGGGCTGTGTTCTCACCCTGTTGGTTGTTTTGCTTGAGGCACCCCAGCACTGGACCCTACAGGCTGTTGGGTGAAGCTAGGTCTTGGGAAGAAAATGGCAGCCTCCGGAGGGCTCATGCCAATGAGTACTCACCAGAACTGCCATTGCCAGTATCTTTGTCCCCACAATGAGCCACAGTCACCCCCCACCTCCACAGAAGACCCTTCAATACTAGGAGGTGGGTCTGGCTCAGTCTCTTATGAGGTCACTGCTTTTTTCCCTGGGTCTTGGTGTGCATGGGACCTTGTGTGCACCCTCCAAGAGTGGAGTTTCTGTTGCCCCCAGTCCTATGGAATTCTTGCAGTCAAACCCAGCTGGCCTTCAAAGCCAGCTTCTCTGGGGTCTCTTACTCCTGTTGCCAGAACCCCAGTCTGGGAAGCCTGATGTGGGGCTTAAGACTTTCACTCCTATGGGAGAACTTCTGTGGTATAAATATTTTCCAGTTTGTGGGTTGCCCACCCAGTGGGTATGGGATTTGATTTTATCATGATTGTGCCCCTCATACCATCTCAATGTGGCTTCTTCTTTGTCTTTGCATGTAGGGTATCTTTTTTGGTAGGTTCCAGCATTTTGTTGTTATTGTTGTTGATGGTTGTTCAGCAGTTAGTTGTGATCTTGGTATTTTTGTAAGAAGGGGTGATCTCACGTCCTTCTACTCCACCATCTTGCTGGTCACTGTAGCACCTCTTCTTTATCCATTATGTGTTGATGTATATTTAGGTTGTTTCCATGTCTTGGCTATTGTAAATAGTGCTTCTATGAACATAAGGGTGCATGTATCTTTTTGAGTTACAGTTTGGTCCAGGTCTATGCCCATGAATGGGATTGCTCTATTTTAGTTTTCTGAGGAATCTCCAAACTGTTTTTCATAGTGGCTGTACCAACTTACGTTCTCCACACCCTCTCCAGCATTTGTTATTTGTAGACGCTTAATGATAGCCATTCTGACCAGTGTGAGGTGGTATCTCATTGTAGTTTTGATTGCATTTCTCTAATAATTAGTGATGTTGAGCATATTTTCATGTACCTACTGGCCCTCTGTATGTCTTCTTTGGGGAAATGTGTCTTTAGGTCCTCTGCCCATTTTTCGATTGGGTTTTGTTTTTTTGTTGTTGAGTTGTATGAGCTGTTTGTATATTTTGGAGATTAATCCTCATTGGCCGCATCATTTGCAAATATTTTCTCCCATCCCATAGGTTTTTGGTTTTTTTAATTGTTTCTTTTGCTGTGCAAAACTTGTAAGTTTTATTAGGTCCCATTTGTTTGTTTTGGTTTTATTTATATTGCTTTGGGAGCAATTCCTAAGAAAACATTCATACAATTTATGTCAGAGAATATTTTCCTATGCTCTCTTCTAGGAGTTTTATGGTGTCATGTTCTACGTTTAAGTCTTTAAACCATTTTGAATTTATTTTTGTGCATGGTGTGAGGGTGTGTTCTAACTTCATTGGTTTACATGCAGCTGTCCAACTTTCCCAGCACCACTTGCTGAAGATAATGTCTTTTTTCCATTTTATATTTTTGCTTCCTTTGTCAAAGATTAATTTACTCTAAGTGTGTGGGTTTATTTCTGGGTTCTCTATTGTGTTTCATTGATCCTATGTCTGTTTTTGTACCAGTACCACACTGTTTTGATTACTGTAGCTTTGCAGTATTGTCTGAAGTCTGGGAGATATATGCCTCCTGCTTTGTTGTTGTTGTTTTCTCTCAGGATTGTTTTGGCAATTCTGGGTCTTTTATGGTTCCATAAGAATTGGGGGATTATTTGTTTTAGTTCTGTGGAAAATGTCATGGGTAATTTGATAGGGATCACATTAACTCTACAGATTGCTTTGGATAATATTGCCATTTTAACAATATTAATTCTTCTAGTCCCAAGAGCGTGGGATATCTTTCCATTTCTTTGCACCTTTTTAAATTTCCTTCATTAATATTTTACAGTTCTCAGCATATAAGTCTTACCTCCTTGGTCAGGTTTATTTCTAGTTTTTTGTGTTGTTTTTGGTGCAGTTTTAAAAGGTGTTGTCTTTTTACATTGCCTTTCTGATATTTCATTGTTAGTGTAAAGAAATGCAACTGATTTCTGAATATTAATCTTCTATCCTGCTACTTTGCTGAATTCATTTATCAGCTCTAGTAGTTTTTGTGTGGAACCCTTAGGCTTTTCTATATATAGTATCATGTCATTGGCATATAATGAAAATTTTACCTCTTCTCTTCCAATTTGGATATCTTTTGTTTCTTTTTCTTGTCTGATTGCTGTGTCTAGGACTTCCAATACTATGTTAAATAGAAATGGTGAGTGTGGGCATCCTTGTCCTGTTCCAGATTTTAGTGGGAAGGCTTTCAGCCTTTCACCATTGAGTATTATATTGGCTGTGGGTTTGTCATAAATGGCTTTTATTATGTTGAGATATGTTCCCTGTATACCCACTATGGTTAAGAGTTTTTACCATAAATGCATGTTGAATGTTGTCACATGTTTTTTCTGCATCTATTGAGGTGATCATGTGGTTTTTGACTTTTCTTTTTTAATGTGGTGTATTACATTGATTGATTTGCTTTTTTTTTTTTTTTTTTGCGGTATGTGGGCCTCTCACTGTTGTGGCCTCTCCCGTTGTGGAGCACAGGCTCCAGATGCGCAGGCTCAGCGGCCATGGCTCACGGGCCCAGCTGCTCCACAGCATGTGGGATTTTCCCGGACCAGGGCACGAACCCGTGTCCCCTGCATTGGCAGGCAGACTCTCAACCACTGCGCCAACAAGGAAGGCCCTGATTTGCATATTTTGAACCATCCTTGTGAACTTAGGATGAATCCCACTTGGTGTATGATCCTTTTTATGTGCTGTTGGATTCAGCTGGCTAATATTTTGTTGAGAATTTTTGCATCTATATTCATAAAAGATAATGGCCTGTAATTTCCTTTTTTAGTGGTATCTTTGTCTGGTTTTTGTATCAGGGTGATACTGGCTTCATAAAATGTCTTTGGGTGTGTTCCCACCTCTTCAGCCTTTTGGAAGAGTTTCAGAAGGATTGGTGTACATTCTTCTTTGTAGGTTTTGTAGAATTAGACTGTGAAGACATCTTGTCCTGGACTTTTGTTTGTAAGGAGTTTTTTTGTTTGTTTATTACAGATTCTGTTTCACTTCTACTGATTGGTGTGTTCAAATTATCTATTTCTTTTTTATTCCGTTTTGGTGGGCCGTATATTACTAGGAAGTTGTCCATTTCTTCCAGGTTGTCAAGTTTGTTGGCGCATAATTGTTCATAGTATTCTCTTATGGTCTTGTATTTCTGTGGTATCAGTTGAGATTTTTCCTTTATTTTTTTAATTTGGATTCTCTCTCTTTTCTTCTTGGTGAGCCTGACCAGAGTTTTGTCAATTTGTTTACCCTTTCAAAGAACCAGCTCTTTGATTTTTTTCTATTTTTTTTACTCTCTATTTTATTTATTTCCTCTCTGATCTTACTTCTTTCCTTCTGCTGAATTTAGGTTTTATTTGTTCTTCTTCTTCTAATTCTTTAAGGCAGTAGGTCAGGTAGTTAATTTGAGATTTTTCTTCTTTTTGAGGAAGGCCTGTATCGCTATTAACTTCCCTGTACAAACTGCTTTTGCTGCATCCCATAGATTATGTACGGTTGTGTTTTCATTGTCATTTGTCTGAAGGTATTATTTAATTTCCTTTTTGATTTCCTCCTTGAACCATTGGTTTCCTTTTTTTTTAAATCTTTATTGGAGTCTAATTACTTCACAATGGTGTGTTAGTTTCTGCTTTATAACAAAGTAAATCAGTTATACATATACATATGTTCCCATATCTCTTCCCTCTTGCATCTCCCTCCCTCCCACCCTCCCTATCCCACCACTCTAGGTGGTCACAAAGCACCGAGCTGATCTACCTGTGCCATGTGGCTGCTTCCCACTAGCTATCTATTTTACGTTTGGTAGTGTATATATGTCCATGCCACTCTCTCACTTTGTCACAGCTTACCCTTCCCCCTCCCCATATCCTCAAGTCCATTCTTTAGTAGGTATGTGTCTTTATTTCCATCTTGCTCCTCGGCTCTTCATGACTTTTTTTTTTCCCCTTAGATTCCTTATATATGAGTTAGCATATGGTACTTATTTTTATCTTTCTGACTTACTTCACTCTGTATGACAAACTCTAGGTCCATCCACCTAACTACAAATAACTCAATTTCGTTTCTTTTTATGGCTGAGTAATATTCCATTGTACATATGTGCCACATATTCTTTATCCATTCATCTGATGATGGACACTTACGTTACTTCCATCTCCTGGCTATTGTAAATAGAGCTGCGATGAACATTTTGGTACATGACTCTTTTTGAATTATGATTTTCTCAGGGTATATGCCCAGTAGTGGGATTGCTGTGTCATATGGTCATTCTATTTATAGTTTTTTAAGGAACCTCCATACTGTTCTCCATAGTGGCTGTATCAATTTACATTCCCACCAACAGTGCAAGAGTGTTCACTTTTCTCCACACCCTGACCAGCATTTATTGTTTCTAGATTTTTTGATGATGGCCATTCTGACCGGTGTGAGATGAAATCTCATTGTACTTTTGATTTGCATTTCTCTAATGATTAATGATGTTGAGAATTCTTTCATGTGTTTGTTGGCATTCTGTATATCTTCTTTGGAGAAATGTCTATTTAGGTCTTTTGCCCATCTTTGGATGGGGTTGTTTGTTTTTTGTTATTGAGCTGCATGAGCTGCTTGAAAATTTTGGAGATTAATCCTTTGTCAGTTCCTTCATTTGCAAATATTTTCTCCCATTCTGAGGGTTGTCTTTTGGTCTTGTTTATGGTTTCCTTTCTTGTGCAAAAGGTTTTAAGTTTCATTAGGTCCCATTTGTTTATTTTTGGTTTTATTTCCATTTCTCTAGGAGGTTGGTCAAAAAGGATCTTGCTGAGATTTATGTCTCAGATTGTTCTACCTATGTTTTCCTCTAAGAGTTTTATAGTTTCTGGCCTTGCATTTAGGTCTTTAATTCATTTTGAGTTTATTTTTGTGTATGGTGTTAGGGAGTGTTCAAATCTCATACGTTTATGTGTACCTGTCCAGTTTTCCAGCACCACTTATTGAAGAGGCTGTCTTTTCTCCACTTATATTCTTGCCTCCTTTATCAAAGATAAGGTGACCATATGTGTGTGGGTTTCTCTCTGGGCTTTCTATCCTGTTCCATTGGTCTACATTTCTGTTTTTGTGCCAGTACCATACTGTCTCAATTACTGTAGCTTTGTAGTATAGTCTGAAGTCAGGGAGCCTGATTCCTCCAGCTCCATTTTTTGTTCTCAAGATTGCTTTGGCTATTCGTGGTCTTTTGTGTTTCCATACAAATTGTGCAATTTTTTGTTCTATTTTTGTGAAAAATGCCAAAGATAGTTTGATAGGGATTGCATTGAATCTGTAGATTGCTTTGGGTAGTAGAGTCATTTTCACAATGTTGATTCTTCCCATCCAAGAACATGGTATATCTCTCCATCTATTTGTGTCATCTTTAATTTCTTTCATCAGTGTCTTATAATTTTCTGCATACAGGTCTTTTGTCTCCTTAGGTAGGTTTTTTCCTAGGTATTTTATTCTTTTTGTTGCAGTGGTAAATGGGAGTGTTTTCTTAATTTCATTTTCAGATTTTTCATCATTAGTTTATAGGAATGCAGGAAATTTCTGTGCATTAATTTTATATCCTGCTACTTTACTAAATTCATTGATTAGCTCTAGTAATTTTCTGGCAGCATCTTTGGGGTTCTCTGTGTATAGTATCATGTCATCTGCAAACAGTGACAGCTTTACTTCTTCTTTTCCAATTTGTATTCCTTTTATTTCTTTTTCTTCTCTGATTGCTGTGGCTAAAACTTCCAAAACTATGTTGAATAAGAGGGGTGAGAGTGGACAGCCTTGTCTTCTTCCTGATCTTAGAGGAAATGGTTTCAATTTTTCACCATTGAGGACGATGTTGGCTGTGGGTTTGTTATATATGGCCTTTATTATGTTGAGGAAACTTCCCTCTATGCCTACTTTCTGGAGAGTTTTTATCATAAATGGGTGTTGAATTCTGTCGAAAGCTTTCTCTAGATCTATTGAGATGATCATATGGTTTTTCTCCTTCAATTTCTTAATATAGTGGATCACATTGATTGATTTCCATATATTGAAGAATCCTTGCATTCCTAGAATAAAACTCACTTGATCATGGTGTGTGATCCTTTTAATGTGCTGTTGGACTCTGTTTGCTGGTATTTTGTTGAGGATTTTTGCATCTATGTTCATCAGTGTTATTGGCCTATAGTTTTCTTTCTTTGTGACATCCTTGTCTGGTTTTGGTATCAGGGTGATGGTGGCCTCGTAGAATGAGTTTGGGAGTGTTCCTCCCTCTGCTATATTTTGGAAGAGTTTTAGAAGGATAGGTGTTAGCTCTTCTCTAAATGTTTGATAGAATTCGCCTGTGAAGCCATCTGGTCCTGGGCTTTTGTTTGTTGGAAGATTTTTAATCAGAATCTCAATTTCAGTGCTTGTGATTGGCCTGTTCATATTTTCTATTTCTTCTTGGTTCAATCTTGGCAGGTAGTGCATTTCTAAGAATTTGTCCATTTCTTCCAGGTTGTCCATTTTATTGGCATAGAGTTGCTTGTAGTAATCTCTCATGACCCTTTGTATTTCTGCAGTGTCAGTAGTTACTTCTCCTTTTTTATTTCTAATTCTATTGATTTGAGTCTTCTCCTTTTGTTTCTTGATGAATCTGGCTAATTGTTTATCAATATTGTTTATCTTCTCAAAGAACCAGGTTTTAGTTTTATTGATCTTTGCTATTGTTTCTTTCATTTCTTTTTCATTTATTTCTGACCTGATCTTTGTGGTTTCTTTCCTTCTGCTAACTTTGGGTTTTTTTTGTTCTTCTTTCTGTACTTGCTTTAGGTGCAAGGTTCAGTTGTTTATTTGAGATGTTTCTTGTTTCTTAAGGTAGGATTGTATTGCTATAAACTTGCCTCTTAGAAGTGCTTTTTCTGCATCCCATAGGTTTTGGGTCGTTGTGTCTCCGTTGTTATTTGTTTCTAGATATTTTTTGATTTCCTCTTTGATTTCTTCAGTGATCACTTCGTTATCAAGTATTGTATTACTTAGCCTCTATGTGTTTGTATTTCTTACAGATCTTTTCCTGTAATTGATATCTACTCGCATAGCATTGTGGTCAGAAAAGATACTTGATACGATTTCAATTTTCTTAAATTTACCAGGGCTTGATTTGTGAACCAAGATATGATCCATCCTGGAGAATGTTCCATGAGCACTTGAGAAAAATGTGTATTCTGTTGTTTTTGGATGGAATGTCCTATAAATACAGTTAAGTCCATCTTGTTTAATGTATCGTTGAAAGCTTGTGTTTCCTTATTTATTTTCATTTTGGATGATCTGTCCTTTGATGAAAGTGGGATGTTAAAGTCCCCTACTATGAATGTGTTACTGTTGATTTCCCCTTTTATGGCTGTTAGTATTTGCCTTATGTATTGAGGAGCTCCTATGTTGGGTGCATAAATATTTACAATTGTTATATCTTCTTCTTGGATCGATCCCTTGATCATTATGTAGTGTCCTTCTTTGTCTCTTGTAATAGTCTTTATTTTAAAGTCTATTTTGTCTGATATGAGAATTGCTACTCCAGCTTTCTTTAGATTTCCATTTGCATGGAATATCTTTTTCCATCCCCTCACTTTCAGTCTGTACGTGTACCTACGTCTGAAGTGGGTCTCTTGTAGACAGCATATATATGCGTCTTGTTTTTGTATCCACTCAGCCAGTCTGTGTCTTTTGGTGGGAGCATTTAATCCATCTACAATTAAGGTAATTATTGATATGTATGTTCCTATTCCCATTTTCTTAATTGTTTTGGGTTTGTTATTGTAGGTCTTTTCCTTCTCTTGTGTTTCTTGCCTAGAGAAGTTCCTTTAGCATTTGTTGTAAAGCTGGTTTGGTGGTGCTGAACTCTCTCAGCTTTTGCTTGTCTGTAAAGGTTTTGATTTCTCCATCAAATGTGAATGAGATCCTTGCTGGGTAGAGTAATCTTGGTTGTAGGTTTTTCTCCTTCATCACTTTAAATATGTCCTGCCAGTCCCTTCTGGCTTGCAGAGTTTCTATTGAAAGATCAGCTGTTAACCTTATGGGGATTCCCTTGTGTGTTATTTGTTGTTTTTCCCTTGCTGCTTTTAATATGTTTTCTTTGTTTTTAAGTTTTGACAGTTTGATTAATATGTGTCTTGGCATGTTCCTCCTTGGATTTATCCTGTATGCGACTCTCTGTGCTTCCTGGACTTGATTAACTATTTCCTTGCCCATATTAGGGAAGTTTTCAACTATAATGTCTTCAAATATTTTCTCAGTCCATTTCTTTTTCTCTTCTTATTCTGGAACCCCTATAATTCGAATGTTGTTGTGTTTCATGTTTTCCCAGAGGTCTCTGAGACTGTCCTCAGTTCTTTTCATTCTTTTTTCTTCATTCTGCTCTGCAGTAGTTATTTCCACTATTTTATCTTCCAGGTCACTTATCCATTCTTCTGCCTCAGTTATTCTGCTATTGATCCCTTCTAGAGTATTTTTAATTTCATATATTGTGTTGTTCATCATTGCTTGTTTCCTCTTTAGTTCTTCTAGGACGTTGTTAAATGTTTCTTGAATTTTCTCTATTCTATTTCCAAGATTTTGGATCATCTTTACTATAATTATTCTGAATTCTTTTTCAGGTAGGCTGCCTATTTCCTCTTCATTTGTTAGGTCTGGTGGGTTTTTATCTTGCTCCTTCATCTGCTGTGTGTTTTTCTGTCTTCTCATTTTGCTTATCTTACTGTGTTTGGGGTGTCCTTTTTGCAGGCTGTAGGTTCGTAGTTCCTGTTGTTTTTGGTGTCTGTACCCAGTGGCTAAAGTTAGTTCAGTTGGTTGTGTAGGCTTCCTGATGGAGGGGACTAGTGCCTGTGTTCTGGTGGATAAGGCTGGATCTTGTCTTTCTGGTGGGCAGGTCCACGTCTGGTGGTGTGTTTTGGGGTGTCTGTGAACTTATGATTTTAGGCAACCTGTCTGCTAATGGGTGGGGTTGTGTTCCTGTCTTGCTAGTTGTTTGGCATAGGGTGTCCAGCACTGTAGCTTGCTGGTCATTGTGTGAAGCTGGGTGTTGGTTTTGAGATGGAGGTCTCAGGGAGATTTTCGCCATTTGGTGGAGCTGGGAGGTCTCTTGTCGACCAGTGTCCTGAAGTTGGCTCTCTCACCTCAGAGGCACAGCACTGACTCCTGGCTGCAGCACCAAGAGCCTTTCATCCACACGGCTCAGAATAAAAGGGAGAAAAAGTAGAAAGAAAGAAAGAGCATAAAATAAAATAAGATAAAATAAAATAAAGATATTAAAATAAAAAATAATTTTAAAAAATTTATTTTAAGTAAAACAAAACAAAAAAAAAAAACGGACAGACAGAACCCTAGGACAAATGGTGAAAGCAAAGCTATACAGACAAAATCTCACACAGAAGCATACACATACGCACTCACATAAAGAGGAAAAGGGGGAAAAATAATATATTTTGCTCTCCTCCTTCTCAGTTTGGGATGGTTCATTGTCTATTCAGGTATTCCACAGATGCAGGGTATATCAAGTTGATTGTGGAGATTTAATCCGCTGCTCCTGAGGCTGCTGGGAGAGATTTCCCTTTCTCTTCTTTGTTCGCACAGCTCCCGGGGTTCAGCTTTGGATTTGGTCCCGCCTCTGCGTGTAGGTCGCCGGAGGGCGTCTGTTCTTCGCTCATACAGGACGGAGTTAAAGGAGCCGCTGATTCGGGGGCTCTGGCTCACTCAGGCCAGGGGAGGGAGGGGCACAGAGTGCAGGGCGAGCCTGCGGCGGCAGAGGCCAGCGTGACGTTGCAGCAGCCTGAGGCACGCCGTGCATTCTCCCAGGGAAGTTGTCCCTGGATCACGGGACCCTGGCAGTGGCGGGCTGCACAAGCTCCCCGGAAGGGAGTTGTGGATAGTGACCTGTGCTCACACACAGGCTTCTTGGTGGCGGCAGCTGCGGCCTTAGCGTCTCATGCCCGTCTCTGGGGTCGGCGCTGTTAGCTGCAGCTCTCACCCATCTCTGGAGCTCCTTTAAGCAGCGATCTTAAACCCCTCTCCTCGCGCACCAGGGAACAAAGAGGGAAGAAGAAGTCTCTTGCCTCTTCGGCAGGTCCAGACTTTTCCCCGGACTCCCTCCCGGCTAGCTGTGGCGCACTAGCCCCCTTCAGGCTGTGTTCACGCCACCAGCCCCAGTCCTCTCCCTGCAATGCGATCGAAGCCCGAGCCTCAGCTCCCAGCCCCGCCCGGCCCGGCGGGTAAGCAGACAAGCCTCTCGGGCTGGTGAGTGCTGGTCGGCACTGATCCTCTGTGCGGCAATCTCTCCTCTTTGCCCTCCCCACCCCTGTTGCTGTGCTGTCCTCCGTGGGTCTGAAACTCCCCCCCTCCGCCACCCGTAGTCTCCCCCTGCGAAGGGGCTTCCTAGTGTGTGGAAACCTTTCCTCCTTCACAGCTCCCTCCCACTGGTGCAGGTCCTGTCCCTATTCTTTTGTCTCTGTTTATTCATTTTTCTTTTGCCCTACCCAGGTACGTGGGGAGTTTCTTGCCTTTTGGGAGGTCTGAGGTCTTCTGCCAGCGTTCAGTGGGTATTTTGTACAAGTTGTTCCACGTGTAGATGTATTTCTGATGTATCTGTGGGGAGGAAGGTGAGCTCTGCATCTTACTCTTCCACCATCTGCTCCCTCTCCCATCCCCATTGGTTTCTTAGTAGCATGTTGTTTAGCCTCCATGTAATCGTTTTTTCTCATTTCTTTTCCTGTGGTTGATTTCTAGTTTCATGCCGTTGTGGTCAGAGAAGTTGTTTAAAATAATTTTATACTCTTAAATGTGTTGAGGTTAGTCTTGTGCCCTAGTATGTGGTCAATCCTAGAGAATGTTCCATGTGCACTTGAAAAGAATGTGTATTCTGTGGTTTGTTTCAATGTAATGTTGTGAAAATATCCATTAAGTATAACTGTTCTATTGTATCATTTAGGATCTCTGTTGCCTTATTGATTTTCCATCTAGAAGATCTTTCCATTGATGTGAGTGGGGTGTTAGTCCCCTACTGTTATTGTATTCCCATCAATTTCTCCCTTTTTGTCTGTTAGTATTTGTTTTATGTATTTGGGTGCTCCTCTATTAGATTCATATATGTTGACAAGTGTAAAATCCTCTTATTGATCCTTTTATCATTATATAGTGTCTTTCTTTATTTTTCTTTATGGCCTTTGTTTTAAAGTCTATTTTGTTTTAAAGTCTATTTTGTCTGTTATGAGTATTGCAACTCCCACTTTATTTTCATATCCATTTGCATGAAATATCTTTCTCCATCCCTCATGTCCAATCTATGTGTGTCCTTTGCCCTAAGATGCGTCTCCTGTGGGCAGCATATTGCAGCCTCTTTTGGCTGTGCCACATGGTTTGTGGGATCTTATTTCACTGACCAGGGAGTGAACCCATGCCCACTGCAGTGGAAGCGCAGTCATAACCACTGGACTGCCATGGAATTCCGCACTCTATGTCTTTTGATTGAAGCATTCAGTCCATTGACATTTAAGGTAATTATTGATACATATTTATTTATTGCCATTTCAAACCTTTTTTTCCAGTAGATTCTATGTTTATTCTTTGTTTCTTTTTCTTTGTTTCTTTTTGTGGTTTGATGATTTCCTTTTATGCTTGTGTTCTCTTATTTTTGGTTTTTGTGAATCTATTGCATGTTTTTGACTTGTGGTTGCCCTGTTTTTCAAGTATGTTAACCCCTTCCTATATCTCCTTGCTTTAGACTGATAGTCATATAGGCTCAAACACATTCTTATAAGTAAGAATCTATATTTTCATACTCTCCTTCCCCACAGTTCATGATTTTGATGTCATTTTTTACTTCTTTATATTAATTCTTTTGCTGTTCCTTGTGATTATCATCGCTTTCACAAATGGTTTTTTTTTTTTTTTTTTTCTGATCTATATACGGGCTTATTCAAGTGATTTACTTTCCAACTGTGATTTCCTCCTTCCTGTATCTTCTTCTTTTCTATTTAAAGAAGACATTTCAATATTTCAACACTAAACCTATTAGGATAGGTTTAGTATTGTATTTTTTTAGTTTTTGCTTGCCAGAGAAATTCTTTATTTCTCCTCCTATTCTATTCTAAATGATAATCTTGCTGGGTAGAGTATTCTAAGCTGAAGATTTTTCCCTTTCAAGACTTAGAATATATTTTGCCATTCCCTTCTGGCCTGCAGAGCTTCCGTAGAGAAATCAGCTGATAACCTTATGGGGGTTCCCTTGTAATTAACTCTTTGTTTTTCTCTTGCTGCCTTTAGAGTCATTTATCCTTAACTTTTGCCTTTTTTTTTTTTTTTTAATTTTATTTATTTATTTATTTATTTATGGCTGTGTTGGGTCTTCATTTCTGTGCGAGGGCTTTCTCTAGTTGTGGCAAGCGGGGGCCACTCTTCATCGCGGTGCGTGGGCCTCTTACTATCGCGGGCTCTCTTGTTGCAGAGCACAGGCTCCAGACGCGCAAGCTCAGTAATTATGGCTCACGGGGCTTAGTTGCTCCGCGGCATGTGGGATCCTCCCAGACCAGGGCTCGAACCCGTGTCCCCTGCATTGGCAGGCAGACTCCCAACCACTGCGCCACCAGGGAAGCCCTGCCATTTTTATTATATGTCTAGGTGTAGGTCTTTTTGGGTTCATCTTGATTGGGACTCTCTGTGCTTCCTGTATCTGGATATCTGTTTCCTTCTTTAAGTTTGGGTAGTTTTCAGCCAAAATTTCATCAAATACATTTAAAATCCCCTTTTCTCTTTCTTCTCCTTCTGGAATCCCTGTTATGCATAGATTGGCATGCTTTATGTTATCCCATAGGTCTCATATTGCTTTCTTTTTTTTTTTTTATTTGGCTTTCTATCTGCTGTTTTGATTGGGTAATTATTCTGTCTTACAGATCACTTATTTCTTCTGCATTATTCATTATGCTATTCATTGCCTTTAGCTCGGCTTTCATCTCAGCAAATGAATTTTCTAATTTTTCGTGGCTCCTCCTTTTAGTTTCTAGTTCCTTTTTACATTTCTGTTGATAGCCTTTCTTAATTTCTTCAGTATTTTCATTACCTCCTTTTTGAAATCAGTGTCTGTTAGATTGAAGAGGTCTGTTTCACCGTTTGTTCCTCCAGGGGAATTTTCTTGGTCTTTCATCTGGGAGTGGTTCCTCTGCTTCTTCATTCTGCTTATATTTCTTTTACTCTGTGAGCTTAGGAGAGACAATTATCTACTATAGTCTTGTGGGGCTATTTATATGTGGGAGCGTCCCCGCCTAGCTTGTGTGGGTTTAATATTTTTTTCACATGAGGGCTGTTTTTGGTTCGGATGCTGGCTGTCTCTTTCCTTAGCATGTGCTGGCCATTATTCCCTTGATAGGGGCTGTGCAGGTGAGTGGCCTGTGCCTGCCCCTGGGAAGGTGGGGGCAGCAAGTGACACCTACTCGCAGGACCCTTGGCAGTGACAGCAGTCTGCACCCACCTCTGGAGTCTGAGATGGCAGCGGTGTCTTGCACGCACCCCTGGAGCTTGTGTAGGCAGTGCCCTCCTGCCTGAGAGTGCACACACACAGAAAAAGAAACTCTTATGGTGGTCCCACCCCTCTCCTTGCACACCCTCCTCTCCTTGCCTCTCTGGCGGGCCCAGGCTTCTTCCCATACACCCTTGGTTGGGGCGCACCATACCCCAGGCCCCTCAGGCTGTCTCCACACAGCCAACCCCAGTCCTTTCCCCAGGTCTGACCTCCACAGCCAGAGCTTCAACACCCAGCCCCCACCCACCACAGTAGATGAGCAAGCATCTCAGGCCCGGGAGTACCAGGCGGTGACACAGACTGTCTCTGCAAGTCTCTCTCCCCTTTGCCTTCTGCAAACTGGTTGTTGCACCCTCCTCTGAAGCTCCAAAGCTCCCCCTCTGTCCTGGCTGACCTCCCCACCAGTGAGGCAACTTCTCAGTGTGCAGAAACCTTTCCTCTTTCACAGCTCCCTTCCAGGGATGCAGGTCCCATCACAATTCCTTTCGTTTTTTTTTTTTCTTTTTTCTTTTGTGCTACCCAGTTTCATGAAGATTTTCTTGCCCTTTTGGAAGTCTGAGGTCTTTTGCCAGCATTCAGTAGATGTTCTGTGAGAATTGTTCCACATGTAGGTGTATTTTTGATGTATTTGTGGGAGAAGGTGAGCTCCATGTCCCACTCCTCTGCCATCTTGATCTGATCCAAAAAAGAAATAATTCTTATTCCCACCTGGTGGCATCACAATGCCATCTCCCACAGTACTTTTCCCCCACTTGCACTAGGACAGGACAGCAATCCAATCATAGAAAGAGATGTCTGTGTCCCCTTATTGTAGATACCCCCAAACTTCACTGGTGGTCCTCTTGTCCCCCCACTGAAACTTCTGGGAGGAGTACCAGTAAAATGCTCCTTTCACCACTACAGGGGGTGAGGTGAGGGGTAGCTCCCTTCAATGACAACCTCTCCCCAGAAAGGGCACTTCTCTGCTTCCCCATCTTCCTCTTGCATTAATGAAATGGGGTGGGGGGTGAAGTTAGCACCAATTCTGCAAAAAAGCTGCTCTCAACAGACACTTTGAAGAGACGGTTGACCTGATAACTGAGGGTTCTCTGGACTGAAAACACACGTGTTTTATTCTTCTTCTATGGACTTCATTCTTCAGGCTACCAGGAAAGCTCCTACTCAATGTTTTGGTCCATTTTTTACAAGTTTTAGAATACATTAAAAATATCAGTGAAGAGATCAAGAAAAAGTTTTCTAGAAACAATCTGTTTCTGAAGGAAACTGTATAATTAAATACTTCTAGTTTGTATAACATATATTTCAGATTAATAAAAATGTAGGAGAAAACTACTAGGGTGAGGATGTTTAGAAATAACTCAGGTTCTTTGATTCATGAATCACTGAATAATGGGTCCATAAAAACCCTCTTTTTTATGCCTCTTTGATGGTTGTTGCTAAATCATTCTAGATAGCTGAGCAGTTATTGAGTTATATGAGACAATATGAAGTATGGGAGGCAGGATATGCATGAGAGCTGTACCCCAATTTATCAAATTCCCTAAATAATTTGAGTGGTTCTCTTCTTTCCCCAATTCCTAATGGTCCTAAGTGAAAAAGCACAATAGTGGCTGTAAGAAGAACTCTGGCATCTGGAGGCTACACTCTGATAATTAGCTATCAGTGATATAGGTGTTAGTGTGCAGTGATAATCAGCTCTTAATTGGAGATAGTCCTATGGGTTAAAAAGGATTGAATCACAAAAGTGACCCCTTGTAATTTGTAAATTCATCAAACGTAGTGCCATAGGTCAATAACTAATATTTGCCAGGTCTGTGCTTTTCCTTTGTACCACGTTCAGTCTTACAATATTACTGTCCTGAACATTGTCAGAGCCACGTAACATGAGGAAACTGAAGTTTACTAGAAATGTGAAGTGTCATGGCTTGAACCCAGATCTCCTAACGTTTGCTCCATTACTTGTAAAATATTTATTGAAAATCTACATTGTGAAAATGCAAGATAGGAAAAAAGAACAAATTTAGTAATGAAGAAATTGACTTATTTGCCACTTATTTTTAAATAAGATTCTACTTACAAAAATTAAAATTATATTCAGCTTGAGATGTAAAGTGAAAGTCGTATCTATGAAATATAAGAGGAGATGCTGAAGTCACTGTCTTTTTTACTTTCAACTTAAATATATACACATCAGTTTGTTTGTAAAACCAATATTCTTAAATAGAATTGATATTTTACTTATATTTTTAAGTTATTTTTTACATAAATAATTTAATGACATCAGTGGGAGTCTTTTCTCACCATACATACTCTTTCTTGACCATCTCACCTTCGCCTGTAGCTTCAAACAACCATCTGAAATTCTCCAAATCTCTACTGCCTGCATATCTAACATCTGATGTGACCCTAATAGCTAACCCAAGATGGATTCAAAGGTGCACAGGAAATCTCTTAGATACCACACTGATCCTTTTAACTTAGAGTATCCAAAAGAAAATGACAGATCTCCTCTCAAGCCTTCCTGCAGTCACCTAGTTACCCAAATAATCAGTAACAAACACCAAATTAAAAAATTAATAATAAGAATATATGTAAAAGTACATGTTAATAATTAAACATTTCTGTATTTAATGGACACAAGTCTTTCAGAAGTTATCTAAGTTAGAACTCAGGGTTTCAAGATAGTATTTATTTCAGAATGCTGGATATTAGAGATAAATTTAAGCTGAATAAATTTACTTTAAAAATATTTTCTACATAAAACAAAAAAAATCTTTATTTTCCAGACTGAAATATGGGGATATATAAAATAAAAATTATTTTGAAAAAATATATATCTACTGCACGTTACTTAATAGCTACAATTCTACTTTTCAGTACAGTATTTAGGAAATGTTCTTAACCAAGGTGTTCAAGTGTAATAAGGCCAGAGACTCCTGGGAATGTAATTATCAGGTTTGTTTTGAATTAGAATGTCTGCAGTTAGCCTAGTGTTTTAATAAGGTCTATAGGGATTAGAACCAGTCAACATATGAATTATGAAACTTCTAGTCAACCTGAAGAATATAAGTAGAAAAAAATAGACTAAATCATTTGGGAAACTGGAGTATCCCTACCGGACTGTGGAATATTATTTACAATTGTAACAAGTGTAGGTTTGAAAATGAGGAAATATAGAGTTCAACCAAGAAAAGTTTTGCCACCAAAGGTTAAAAAAATACCATATGCTTCTTCTCAACACGTGAACTTTCCCAACAGAAACAGGCAGATATTCATCTACTATAGCAAACACAAAGTGGAGAAAAGTTTTACTGCAGTGTTTTGACAAACACCACAGGTAATTTTAAAATGTGATCTTTAATCTTAGCTATCTTAGGAAGAAAGTATTTATCAAGAAAAATAGTTATTTTTCCCTTAAGAAATTTTTCATATATATCTAATGAAAATGTTTCTCCATCATTTGTAATTGAGTTAACTTTTGGTATTTAGTATTATAAATTGTAATTGTCTAGAAATCAATTTTTCTTTTTTTTAAAAAAATTTTATTTATTTTTGGCTGCATTGGGTCTTCATTGCTGCACGTGGGCTTTCTCTAGTTGCAGCAAGCAGGGGCTACTCTTCGTTGCAATGTGGGCTTCTCATTGTGGTGGCTTCTCTTGTTGCAGAGCATGGGCTCTAGGCACATGGGCTTCAGTAGTTGCAGCACACGGGCTCAGTAGTTGTGGCTCATGGGCTTAGTAGTTGTGGCTCGTGGGCTCTAGAGCTCCGCCTCAGTAGTTGTGGTGCACGGGCTTAGTTGCTCCATGGCATGTGGGATCTTCCCGGACCAGGGATGGAACCCGTGTCCCCTGCACTGGCAGGTGGATTCTTAACCACTGTGCCACGAGGGAAGTCCTAGAAATCAATTTTTCTCTAGTCAAACTGAAAATGTTTTTATAACGAAAAAATACTAAGTCAATGGTGAGAAGTGCACAGTCCCAAATTAGAGGCCCAAAATAAAGGAAAAAGATAAGAAAACAAGTCAAAGGAAAAATATTTATTTCTTCATATAAATTTATTTTTGGCTGCGTTGGATCTTCATTGCTGCATGTGGGCTTTCTCTAGTTGCGGCGAGCAGGGGCTACTCTTCGTAGTGGAGCACGGGCTCTAGGCACATGGGCTTCAGTAGTTGTGGCTCGCGGGCTCTAGAGTGCAGGCTCAGTAGTTGTGGCACATGGGCTTAGTTGCTCCGCGGCATGTGGGATCTTCCCGGATCAGGGCTCGAACCTGTGTCCCCTGCATTGGCAGGCGGATTCTTAACTACTGCGCCACCAGGGAAGCCCAAAAATTATCTATTTTGATGGAGAAAACATATCCAAATCTAAGACAATAGGGCTGATTTTGCAAAAGAAATTAACGCAATTTATTTAGAGAGAGCTTACTGTTGGAATTAAGCTATCTCACTGTAGCTTATGATAAAGAAATCCACCTATAAAAAGGCCAAAAGATGATTTTATGAAGTCTAGATAAAGCAACAGTACCATATAGTTTAACATTTTTCCAGCATGTAGTTCAAAGGAAGGGTCCCTGATTAGCTGTCACAATTATCAAGAACTGATGAGTGAAGACTTTTGATAAACTTTTAAAAATACCTACTAACTCCATTCACTTTTTTTCCTGTAGTTCCTACATATCCGTCTTCCCATATTAATTTCCCTTGAGAATGTGATGAACAGTTCATGAACTTCAGTCTTTTTGGAAGCTAAATTTCTGATTGTGGTTTATGAAATCTCTTTTCTGTTACAACCAATTCCATGTGAGGTTGGGTCCTGCATGACTCTTCCGGGGGCTGCATCATTTCTATTAAGACTCCACACTCTCCTAGATGGAGACCAGGCCCTGACAAAGGTGGCCATAGCCTGGCTTGCACCTGGGGATCCAAGCGGAAGTGTCTATTTCAACACCAGTGTTGAGGGTCATAATCTCCACTGTGTTTGTGAGTAGATTCAGAGCCCAATTCCCATTAGAACTGACCACAGGTATTTCTAGTACCATATTTATTTAAGTTGTACAAAATGTCTAAAAACATGAAGTCAGGATAATCATTCTAAAAGATATTCTAAAGCCCCAAAATACAGACTGCATGAACTTGGGCATTGTTCAATTAACTGAGCAGAAGGGGTCTTGAAGGAGATCCAGCTCTCTAAGTGTAAACAGCCTTTGTGTCATCATTTAGTCTTTGGTTTAAAGTCAAAAGAAATTTTTTTGCAGGGGCTGTGGGAGGGTGTATTATAGCATTTCTCCTTTAGAATATAAAACTGCAACTACCTAAATATCTATCAGATTATCTTGAAAAGTATTCTCATTGAATGGAAAAATAATGTCTATACTCAGCTTTAGTAGTAAAAATGTGAACCTTGGAGAACGTGAAATACAAAGAGAAATCAAGTTCATTATATAAACAAAGGGTATTCAAATATGTTTATTTTACTGTAGGGAGTGTAATAAAGAAAAAATAATTGAATATCCACTATATTAAACAACAGTTTAGGGAGGAATGTTTCATAGTTTACCCAAAATAAAACAATGCATCAAGTACATTTTTAGATTTATTTTATTATCTTTACTGAACTATGTTTAACATTTTTCAAATCTTCAGATTGTTAACAGTTTTCAGCAGTAAATATCCTAGTAATGGCACTAAGTACACTGAAATGTGAGATTCCTCTGATGAAAGAATACAAAAGATAGAAACACTTGGAAACAAGAGAGCAAAATGTCAACTCTAGGTCTGAGATGGAAATTAACATAGTCAAATTCTTTACAACTCTAGTACATGGAGAAATGAGTACTTCATTCCCTATAAATGAATATGTAACTTGGAGCTTCACCTTCCTGGGAAGTTTTGAGGGACGAAATTTGACCCACAGACCCCTAAAACTCTATACTATGTATTGATACCAGAGGATTCAAACACATAGAAAGTGATCTGAAAATGACTGCCAAAGCAAAGAAGTGCTTTTATTCCTCAATACTGGTGACCTTCGTGGTATACTGTGTATTATAAAAGGGCATAATCCCTATACAACTGCATAAATGTCATAAAAATGGATTTTATAAATTCAAGATAATATGTATTCAAAAATACATATAGCTGGTGCTTTAGTAAACGAACCCATCAGTTAATTAAGGGATAATTTTGCCTTTAAGATATATCCAAAGTATATATAAAGGATCCACAGATGTTAACAATTTGTGACCAAAATTCTCAAGGTTTTCATTTGCAAAAAACTTAGTTTTCAATTTAAAAATTTTAAGAAAGTTGTGAATATTGCAGGTTTATTATCACTTGGGTTAAGAAAAAGTAGATGGCTTCAGCTTTTTAACAGGAAATTCGTGAACTACTCACAAATGAGAAGTTACACATTTTGTTTGGATCATTAGAAAAGATAAATTGCCTATACTTCCCAATTGAGAACAGAATGTGCAGTGTATAAAAAAATAAGACTTTATTCTGAAACCAAAAAAAGTATTTCTAGAAAAGCCCTTGGGGATACATCTTCTCATTTCCTTTATACAAGAATGAGTAAGTGGCATACCTGAATGGTATACCCTTATATCAATGTGTGTATTCCATTACCAAGATAAGAGATTAAACATTTTTTTTTTTTTTTTTTTTTTGTGGTACTCGGGCCTCTCACTGCTGTGGCCTCTCCCGTTGCGGAGCGCAGGCTCCGGATGCGCAGACTCAGCGGCCATGGCTCACGGGCCCAGCCGCTCCGCAACATGTGGGATCTTCCCGGACCGGGGCACGAACCCGCGTCCCCTGCATCGGCAGGCGGACTCTCAACCACTGCGCCACCAGGGAAGCCCCTAAACATTTTTAACGGTGGGGAAAATATACACTTAAAATATTGAAGTGCAATATATTACTATATAGTTTCTAACTTCATTCCAACATAAACAATGTATCAATATAAACTGGATTCAAACAATAATTAAACACACAAAGAGATGTCACTTGCATGCAAAATTCATTGTTCCAACGTGAAACACGAGGTCTATATTTTTAATTAATAAAACGGCACATCTGTTTAATTTGGCTAACAGAAAGAAAATGCACATTTAAGAAAGATGTTATCATATCCTTCTAATAAAGCAAATCTATATCAAAGGCACTTCAGCAGAGCACTAACTCCTTAACCTTTTCCAAATCGTTTTCATTTATGCCGCTTTTACTACATCTTTCTGTGTAAACCAATAAAAAGCCGCTTCTAATTTTGGACCTTATCACTCCCCCCCCCCCAAAAAAAGTAAATCTAGGTATTATCCAAAACATTTATCTCTTTCATGGATTGGGGTAGAATATAGCAAACTTTTGCCTAGGTCTTAAATTCTTCGGGTTAATACAGAAAGGTAGGAGTGTCATCTGACATGTTAGATGCTTCAGAAGTGGTTGCAGGAAAAAACTGGCTGAAGTCTACTGTCTTGGGGAAAAAGCTGTTGCCTTTTGTTGTATATCTATATAATTTGACTCAAGCTAATGTGGCTAATTTTAGTTCTTTCAACTTGTTTATGTGCCTTGGGTCTCTATGTTGCTTCCAAGTTAATTAGTAGGGCATGAGAAATAAAGCAATTTAGTTTCATTTTTTCCCCAGGGGAAAGGGAAAGCTGCTTCAGACATCTGTCTTTATGGAAATTAAGAAAAAATGGGTGAGCTGATTTTAATTAACAAAGAGCTTCATTTTTAGGACATATGAATGATAATTTGGAGTTGAAAACACATAATTAAAAACAGCTGTTGAATGTGTTCACACTGAATTCTTTGCTATGATGAAAAGAATATGAATATATGACTTCCAAACTTGGAAAAGATGTTATATAACTTAAAGCATTTAAGTGATTTAAGAAAAATCTTTTACTTTTCCCATGAAATTGAAACTGTTTTTCCCAAACATTTTTTATGAATGTCAACTGAAAAAAAAGATCTGGATCTACACCTAGTATCATGAAGGTATTTTTGAGTCTCAGGGAAATGGCGTTTTTTTTTTTCTGCTTGACATTTCAGAAAATATTGAAATATTTACTTCCTTTAGCTCCACATATTTTAATTTTGAGTGTTCATAAGAAACTTTCAATTCATTGATTTTTTAAATCAAGTTTAATAGTGTTTAAGTGACTAAATTTTTTTAAATAGAAGAAATACCTTAAAACTGATTTTAGCCTACATGTATCAGTGAGTCAAACTAAAAACTGGGGAGGGGGAGGAATGTTTGGGTTTCTTTTTTTTTTAGATTGGTAAAAAGTTTTCCTTGACAGCTAAGCTCACTTCACTTTTGGTGATGGGGAAGGGGGTAAGACATTTTTAAATAAAAATTCAGTATCAGGGCATTCATTTCTCAGATTTCTGAATAAACTAACACCTTTTTATTCTGTGACGTTGTATCCAAAAACAACCAAAGAGCTGGCATTTCCCTCTCTAACAACCAAGTAGCTTCTTGCCCATCTTATGTGAGTATGGAATTTACTTTTGGGTTGATAACAATACACATGCTGTTTAAAAAAGAAAGAAAATGAGGTTTGGCCTTTGAACTCTAGAATAACATCAATCCAGAATATTTATCAAGTTATTTTCAAGTATAGGCAGTGGAAAACATGATAGTAACATTTCACAAGAATATGATACCTGAAGAATACAGTTTCATTTCTAAACATTTCACAGGGGTAGTCATCAAAGCAGAAGCAACATTTTTTAGTAGTACACTTTTCACTGTTATTCTTCAGAGTCAGGACTCAACTTGCTGACTGAGCAACATTTCTGGATAACTAACATCTTGAAGCTATTTTACATTTTGAACTCTTGGATACTTCAAATTCATCACCCAAAAATAAATGAAAAGAATAGGCCAGAAAAAGCATTCCTTGGTATCTTTCTTTCTCTCACTACTGAATTACCATTTTACTATTTACTCTGCTTGAGACATGTCCAGGGACCATGAGATTGCTCAGTCTCAACTTCTGCAGAAGTTCATACGGCAGTTTACAACAACAAGCAAGACTAAACAGCACGAGACAGCAGAGACACGACCACTCTTGGTGTTAATTGATGGGAATCAGTGGGCGTTCCTCTCGCTTCTTCCAGATATTAGTCTTGCTATCTTTTTTGACGAGTGGTGGTCTTCCCCTTTTTTTAGTGGGGGATATATTGGCTTCAAAATCTTCAACGGTGCTTTTTCTTCCTGGGGACTCTTCCCCAGGGTGCTCCATGATAGCTCCACTCCCTCCATCTAGGAAGTGCCTTAAAGCTGGGTCCTCAGGGGAGCAGACAGTGGTTCCACTCTCACTACTGCTCAGGTCTAAATCTTCTAAGTAAAGGATCTTAGGCTGATGCATACTTTTGATGAACGTTTTTTCCCTCTCCAGTTTTCTACTTGAGTGGTGCTCATTCATGTCTACCCCAGAGTCCAGACTCGTGTCGTTGCTCTGGGCTCTCTTGCCCTTTTTCAGGTCTATGAAGGAGTGCCTCACTTGTGCGACTGGCTTTCCATCAAGAGACACAAACCAGGCTCTGGGATGGGGGGAGGGCTTTCCTTTGGACAGTTCTAGGAGGGTCTGTTCTGAAATTCCTTGAAGCTCTGATGAAAAGGGAGTCATTACAACAGCTTCATTTAGTGTTCCAGGAACAGAAACAGATTCTAGTAGGCTGTTTGAATACCGGCTCCAATCTGAAGTTTGGGATGGCAAGCTCTGTTGACCTTCGAGTGGGATATTCTCTTCCCTGGCATCTGGAGGCTGTACATGAGAATGCATTGGCATTTTGGGCAATGTCTGTGTAAAGTTCTCTCTATTTACTGGTTCCATCAATTGGCCATAGACTAACTGTCCCTTTCTTGGCAAAGTAGCTGACTTAGCAGTATGTAACTGCTCTGGAGTGGAGAAGAGGTCAGATGTCTGAAGGATGGCAATGGGCTGGCTGTAGATATGCATAAGCTGTTCTGGAATGTGAGAATGCCCATACACATCTTCACTACCTGTGAGATACCTCTTTTCCTCTTGAGCATCACCTAGAGATGAAGATATATTGTTGTTAATATGTTTAGGTTGTTTGGACCCTACACTGGGCTCCAAAGACTGAGCTGGGTTTCTTGAGTAATTATTTTGATTGACTGACAGAAATGAAACATCTTCATTGTAGATTTTTAAACTGTCCCGAGTTTTTACCATGGAAACTCTTTCTTCTGCTTCTACCTTTGATGGTTCCTTTTTCTGAGGGTTGTACGAGGAGCTTTTGGCACTGAATAACTGTGACTTGTCCTCGGTTTTTAATGCAACTTTGACTGAACTGATGTGATTTATGTGAGTTGTTGAAGTTGTCTGGTCTCTCTTGAGGACCTCAAGTTTAGTGATATTTCTTTCTCTTTTCTGTGGAGTACCACACTTATCCCTAGAGTAGAAGAGAAGGCAAAAAAATGTTTAAAACTTATCTAGAAGGTTTCATTTTAAAAAATCATCTCATAATATGTTTATTAATATATGCAATGCTACTCTAGGAATATATCCATTTTTATTTTAATCTACATATTTTAAAGATCAAACCATTGATTTCTACTAACATTGTAATACACAGACATGATACTATAACCTGATAGTCTCTGTGTTCATACACATTAATATTGTTCTTACCTGCAATAACAAAGAAGTACAGCAAAAAATCCAATGACAATGACTATTGTTCCTCCTAATATGGCTGAAAGAAACACTGTGTGGTAGGCAGTTATGTCCTTTGAATCTCCATTTATACCTGACCCTAAATGGTTCAAAATAAACAAAGAGAAAGTATATTATTTTAGGTCAAATTTTCAATGTCCTATCTTGGGCAAGGCAGACTAAATATGTGTATACACAGTTGTATTTATTTGCTCCCCTCCCATGGCAGGCTTCCCTGTGGGTGGACATTACTTTCCCTACCCACTTTGGGCTTAATCAATTGACTTGCTCTGCCCAGTGAAACGTGAGCATCTTAAATGAGGCCGCCTGAATGGCCTGTCCTCTTGCTAAGGTCCTCTACTATGTGAATAGTATATCCCAAAGTTTTGCTATTCCTTCAACCTAGGTTCTGGAACGAGAAAAAAATGTTGAGCTGAACCAAGCCAAGCCCAACAGTCATGAAGTGAAAGCAACAAACAAGTGTTTGCTATCGTTAGCTGCTGAGATAACAGGTTTGTTTGTTACTGATGGCTGAGTATTGCAGAAAGTGGCAGCGAGATGCTGAACTGCTGCTATGACAAAACCTAAAATGTGTGACACTGGCTTCCAAGCCAGGCAGTGAGGAAACTGTTGCAGGAGGCAATAAAAATGGTGGCCCAAGCCATGTGGTAGCAAAATATTTGCTGGCATAAACTGGGAGAAAATATTTCTAATGACAGCTTTGTGCAAAGAGGTTTTGAGATAGAATGTAGTGAGTGTTGACTATGATTAGCTGCATTTGATTGAAAAAGAAATTTTAAAGATAAATTCAAAAAGAATTTGCCAAAGTAAGCAGGGATGAAAAGGACCAAAGAGAATGCAAAAACTGGGGGACCTGAAGAATTAAAAGTTGCAACTTTTAATTGCAGGCTGGACTCCAGAACAAGATGATGCTATGATCCCAGCAAGCTAAGCCCAGCAGCGGCACAGGTGAGCCATTATTCTTCTTCATGAGCACGTATAGACAATGAGCACATGTATACAGTGCTGTTGTAATTAGCTTAACTGCAGTAAAAGCAGACTAAGCACTGGGATGATCAGTGCAGGCTATGAATATTCTGCATGAAAATAAATGCAACTTATCTATCTTGAGGTAATGTTTCAACGTCACTAAGACCTAATTTTGCTCAAAAATGTATGTAACAACAACTCTACTGATCAGTGTCAACTGGATTTTAATATGTATTCAAGGTGATGAGACATCCGATTTTCTGGTCATCTTGACCATGAGAAGATGTCCAGCATGAAGCTTTCAGCTTCACCAAGGACATTGGAAAGACTAAGGATCACGAGGCCTTTAGATCCTTTAACTTTTGCATCATCTAAGTTGATTAAAGTAATAGTAATATTAAAGGATTTGGAGAAGCAGTGTTGTGGTTATGCATTCAGACTTTAGAGCCAGAATGCCTGAACTGGAATCCTGGCCTCACCCTTTCTTCCTGTGAGGTATTGGGCAGGCTTCATTTACTTGTGTCTCAGTCCATAACTGTCATACCTCACCCATGTGGGTTGTTACGAAGATTAAATGGGTCAATATGTATAAATATTTACAACAGCGCTTAGCACATGATAAGCACTCAGTAAGTGTTAGCTATATTATACCACTGTTGTTAAATGAAACATCAAGGTTATAGAACAGGCACTTCAGTATTGGCCATGCTTTCCTATATGGTAATTGATAATAAAATGTTTATCATATTGAATAGGCAACCAAGCACAGCATCGCACAATATGAAATTTCTTCAAACAGAAAAGAGATAAGAGTAACAATTCTACCTACAGATTCTTATTCAGGATCCAGAGCTGCAACAGAGTAAAGTTCGGCTATTAACTGGGTGAAATTCAACTTCTTCTCCAAAAGAATATTGAATATATATTTCCACAATAGAGTAATGCTAACAATTTTCACTCCACAGAATTCCAACAGAACTCACTTTTGGAATTAAGAGGCTGACATTGTTGCATCTGTCCCAAATCTTATAGGTATGACAATAGCAAAAAAGCATACATCTGCATGTGTGTGTGGGCGCACTGGGTGTACATGCGCATGCCCAAAAGGGGTTAGAAAGGTAGAAAATTATAATATATTTTCATTCAAATATACCTGAAAATGCATGTTTAAAAAAAGTAATGGTACTTGTTTAATAAATTCTATACTCAGCCACCTACTTACCTGTAGCAATCTGTGAAAAACCAACTGATTTTAATTTCTTGCACTTAAACAGATTTCTAGAATTCCTTGAAAAAATATTAAGATTTACTTTAAAAACAGATTTAGTATATTATTAACCAAATTATAACTAAAGTAGCTCTAGCACACCAGACACTAACTGGCCCATCATAGGACCAATTTTGAGTTTACTGTAACACTCGCACCCTAAAATGTTTAGGGACATTAGTGATCCTCATATCCAACTTCCGCAATTTAGAAAAAAGAAAACTAATACTCAGATGGGTAAGTACCTATTTCAAGCTTACCCTGTTAATTACTGTCAAAGCCAGAACTACAGTCAAGTTATCAAGTTATCCATATTTCTCGTATGGATTTTTCAACACCATCACTAGAAGGTATCTAATTCAAACTGAACGGGAATCCCACACTTCTATGTTAGTACTCTGATTCACACAAAATCGTTCTTGACATATAAGCTAAAACAAAACTTCCACCTATTTTAGAAAATTATTTCAGCTTTTATAATTCATAGTCATCTTGTATAGATTGGTTGCTTCAGGTATATTTTCAGTGGAAAGCACACTTCTCTATAAAACTCAAGTGCCCCTTAGGTCATTTTTGTTAGAAATGAAAGAACTTGGATTTAGCTGAAGTATTAAATATTGTTCTTTTTCATCTTTTCATCATTTTATAGTTGCAAATCTAGAATGGGATATGGTCAGAGAGCTGGCAAGACTGCATGATATCTTGCACCATGAAAAACAAAAGTAATCACCCTCTGGTTTCTGAATAAATCTCATAAGCACTAAGTTCAAACAAAAACAGAACATCCTCTTGATCGTAATGGTTAATATTAATAGCTCATATTTCTTCTATTGAAATACAAAATTTTAGCTTCAATGAAAAAAAGTCTTGTTACCTTGCATGGTTTAAAATTCAAAGGTTGTCAAATGTAAAATGAAAATATCAAACTATTTTTAAAATTGCAGAAAAAAATCAAAGCCTAGCAAAGTTAGCAGATAAATTGCTAACAAAGTTAGCAGATAAATTGCTACAGAGAAATGTATGTAAAATATCATCCACATCCTGGATCACGGTGTGCACTGGGACTATTCCTGAACAGCATGAAATAGCCAGGTTGCAGCTGCCTTTCAGCTGGGAACCAAGACACTAGATAAACCAAAAGAATTTTCTCTGACACATGATTAAAGATGAAGGAATGACATATGCATTTGCCTTTCACACTTTCCCTAAACTTTACTAAAATGACACTGAAAGCTTTGTTTTTCTTTTTTTATATTATTTTTTTTCATCTTGATTGGAGTACACTTGCTTTACAATGCTGTGTTAGCTTCTGCTGTATAACAAAGTGAATCAGCTATATGTATCCATATATCCCCATATCACCTCCCTCTTGACCCTCCCTCCCACCCTCCCTATCCCACCCCTCTAGGTGGTCACAAAGCACCGAGCTGATCTCCCTGTGCTATGCAGCTGCTTCCCACTAGCTATCTACCTTACGTTTGGTAGTGTATATATGTCCATGCCTCTCTCTCGCTTTGTCACAGCTTACCCTCCCCGCTCCCTGTGTCCTCAAGTCCATTCTCTACGTCTGCATCTTTATTCCTGTCCTGCCCCTAGGTTCTTCAGAAACTTTTTTTTTTTTTAGATTCCATATATGTGTGTTACCATACAGTATTTGTTTTTCTCTTTCTGACTGACTTCACTCTGTATGACAGACTCTAGGTCCATCTGCCTTGCTACAAATAACTCAATTTCATTTCTTTTTATGGCTGAGTAATATTCCATTGTATATATGTGCCACATCTTCTTTATCCATTCATCTGTTGATGGACACTTAGGTTGCTTCCATGTCCTGGCTATTGTAAATAGTGCTGCAATGAACATTGTGGTACATGACTCTTTTTGAATTATGGTTTTCTCAGGGTATATGCCCAGTAGTGGTATTGCTGGGTCGTATGGTAGTTCTATTTTTAGTTTTTTAAGGAACCTCCATACTTTTCTCCATAGTGGCTGTAACAATTTACATTCCCACCAACAGTGCAAGAGGGTTCCCTTTTATCCACACCCTCTCCAGCATTTATTGTTTGTAGACTTTTTGATGATGTTTTGTTTTTATAAATAGACAAAAACCCATAGGTTAAGGCAGACTGAGATAAGAGACAAGAGCAACAAGATGCTGACTGCTGGAAAGTTGACTTAGCAGAGCTGGCAGCAGGGAAAGCCAAGAATTATACCAGTGAACACCCAGATGCCCTAGAAAGTGGTAGCAGGTCCATGATGCAACCAGTCTACACTACAGTAGGTCAGAGTATTTCTTTTAAGATGAATTAATGGATGAAACATGCAACCAGTCTACACTACAGTAGGTTAGAGTATTTCTTTTTTTAAGATGAATTAATGGATGAAACATGCAATGTTTGAGTATTTTGAGATAGAAATCCTACATCTTGAGTTGTGTTTAAGTACAAAGTAAATAGATAATTTGATACCATGTTAAATCTAGGAAAAATGAAATACTTATTTCTCCTAGAATATGAATAGGCCATTCCTAGCAGATAGCTCTTGGTCTTTGTCCACCTTCTGTGCATATGTCAGGCCACTCTCCATTTGAGCTATTTATCTCGGAAACAGTCTGGGGACACTATTATTCAACAGCCCCTCCTCCTCCCCACCGCAGCCCCACCAAGGAGAATGCTCACGACCTAAGTCTGGGCCCATCTAAATTCCACATCTCTAGAAAGATCAGGAACAGTATGAGGAAAGGACTGCAAAGGGTTAGTATCAGCTGTTATGAAGCAGCAGTCTTCCAAAGACAGTCAAGTAGGTCTGCTAACTGGGCCCTCTAGGATTCCTGCCTTTTATAATCTGCTTCTTCAGCTTTCCCTAGGATTCTGCAAACTCCCTATATCCTAACACATTTTTTTAATTATCTAAAATCTATTCCTGTTTTTTGCAACCAAAAACTCTAACTGATCTGGGTAGAATTTATTCATAAAAAGTAAACTAAGGAAATTCTTGATTTGAATACACTTCATACTTCAGATTCATCAGGTATTACAGCTACAAAGGACCTTCGAGTTCATGGAATTTAATCTTTCCTGATACACATGGAAAAAATAAAATAAAGCTGAGATCAAGAGACTAAAAGCTTTTTCCAGTGTCATACAGTAAGTGGCAATGCTCAGAATAAAATAGGAATCTCCTAATATCAATTTCAGCATGACTATTTGGACTTTTTAAAATTTACTCTTTGTTTCATTTTTACCATACCTCTAGCTCCTGGAAGTGGAGCTGCTATCCAGTAGCCCAAATGAGGTGCCTCGTATGTCCAAATTAAATGATTGTTATATTCCTTGACCATTCCCCGGCCATGATTTACCCAAGCACCTACAAAGGAAGGCAAGTAAAAAATACTAATCAATTAGTTTATATATCTTTAATGCTGATAGGAGTTTGCTGATAGTCATGTATAGAATACTTTGCAGGACTTTTTCAAAGATTATGAAAACTGTGGCAATATATTATCATGGGATAATATATATATATTACATCATAATACAGTACATATTATATTAAATAGAATAATCTGATTTGTTAAGACTAAAGGAAATAAAATCAATACTAATAAACTAAGGATATAGATCTATTTAGGGAAATCATGACTCCAAATAGTGTCTACATTGTGCATATTGAGATATGTCTTAATAAGAATGTGAGTAATTAAATCCAAATTTATCAACAGGTGGTTGTTACCTATTCTGGGATTCTGATTAAACACTTATAGTCTATGTTTTATGGCCTTATTATTTATTAAATACTGTTTTGTTCTAGTACTGCTGGCATGGCTCTTTTAGAGCTCACTTTTTAAAAACTTTTTTAAAAATGCTATTCGGATTCAATTAAATGTTATCCACAGAAAAAAGCATTCAGTAAAGCCAGTATCTTTTATGAAGTCCAGCATAACAAAGCTATTTATAAGTTTGGTGTATAGTTGTATTTGGTTTATTGGTTCCTTGTAATGATGTATATCTATAACATGTAAAACAGTGTTTTTAATAAGGTAGACAAACTTGGAATTATCAGAATAAGTCAACCTACTGCTTTTTAAATAGTCACATTAAAACTAAGCATTACGTATGTGACAAATTAATTCAAAAATTTTGCCACTGGAAGGTACATTAGAGACAAAAGCCTTTTTCAGGAGAAACAATCAGAAAGCAGAACTCAAAGAAGATATTCTTCTTTAAAGTGTCTTAAAACAATTCTCTCATTCAACAAATTAGGAAATTGAGGCCGGAATAAATTAAATGATTTGTTCAAAATCACACTGCTGGTAAATGGACCAGAATCCAGGTCTTAGAGCTCTTAATCCAATGTTTAACAGTAGTATACCACTGTGACATTGTGATTTATAATAAGAAATATATATGTGGTCTTAATCCCCAGTCCTGGCACAGAGCTCCTAAAACCTCGGAATTTCCTATGTGATAAGGTCCAAAAAGGTGGAGAGTGTCTTTTGTTGTTCATAACAAGCTGCTTTCAATGACACCTGAGTTTATGTTAATGAGGTGAATTTTGGAAAGTCCCTGTGGATAGGAGGCTGGTTGCCAGAGGAGCCAACCACGTGATCAGAGTTGGACCTTTCATCCCCACCCCTACGCACCCCTGTAGAGGAGGAAGAGGGGCTGGAGTTTGAACTCAATCACCAGTGTTCAACGATTTAATCAAGCATGTTTATATAATAAGGCCTCCATAAAAATCCCTGAACTCCAGGGTTTAGAGAGCAGAGTTGGTGAACACGTGGAGGTGCTGGGAGGGTGGAGCACCCAGAGGAGAGAGCACTGAAGCTCCAGGCCCTTTCTCCCATACCTTGCCCTGTGCATCTCCTCCATCTGGCTATTACCAAGTCGTACCCTTCTATAACAAACTGATAATCTAGTTAGTAAACTGTCTTCCTGTGAGCTGTTCTAGCAAGTTATCAAACTCGAGGAGAGGGTCATGGGAACCTCCAATTTATAGCCAGCTGGGCAGAAGCATGGGTGACAAGCTGGACTTGCAACTGGCCTCTTGAGTTGGGGGCTGCAGGACTGAGCCCTTAACCTGTAGGATCTGACACTAACTCCAGGTAGAGAGTGTCTAAATTGAATGAAATTTTAGGACACTTATTAGCTCGTGTTAAGAGTCCTGCTTGGTACAGAAAAAACACCCTCACATTTGGTGACCAGAAGTGAAGTTTTAGAAGAAGAGTTTGTCCCTTCCAACTACCATTGTTACTTATATAGTTTCCAGTTTTTCTTAAACAATAATATACCCATGTTTTTATCTTCTATAGTGAACATGTGTGTGTTTGTGCCTCACTACCTACCCTTCCAGTTACAGTGAAACCTCATTCCAAATCTCCTTTGAGGATCTACTGCTCCCTATTCTCAGTCCACATGACTACTTTAGGGCTCCAATCCCAGTTCCAACACATGACTTAAGCCTAAATAAATTTGTGCAATCTATTTGCAGACCACAAAGATTGGTTCCAAGATGGGCATGCAAACCCCATTCTACAAATGCAGTGAATCCAAGGGCTTAGGTAATAGCTACTAGGAAAAGAATTTCTCTTTCCGTTGGACTTTAACCTGGGTAGTATATAACCTGGGTAGTATAAAGTGAGAGCACCTACAGCCTTCTTGACACTCAGAAGGGAAATCCTATTCCAGAAAGGTATCAACACAGGAAACAGATGAGAAAGAAATCAAGTCCTGCAAAACTGTCTAGGTTGTGTAACATGACTTAACCCAAGACAGTTCTACCCCTGGACCCAGTTTTGGACTGATCATCTTTTCTTGTTTTTGTTTTTTGGTAAAGATTCCCACCTTATTTACATGGAAACACAAGAAAACCAAGAGAAGCAGAAGGGGAAAAAAGTGCATCCAGCTGCTATTTAGGAGGCTAAACTCAGGGAACAAAATTGGTACGAAAGATTTTTTTTTGGAAAATAATCTCTCTACTCTCTCTCCCTCTATAAATATAATACACATACATATATACACACACACATATAAAAAACAGTGTTATTTTCATGAAATTAGCATATATTTATCAATTGCTTTAGCCAAGCTTTTATATATAATTTCATATTTCCTATCAAAACAAAAATAAACTCATTTGAGCAGAAATAATTTTAAAAATTTTATTTCTGCTCAAAATATAAAAACATGGGAATATGAGTAAATAATGCTATCTTAAAATGTAACAGTGATATCCTTTTCCCACAATTGTATTGTTTTAATCAAAGTAGGGTCACTTTTCGTCATTAACAAAGTGCTTAAAATTATAATATTACTGATTTAGTACTCTACTAAAGATAAAACATTCAAATATAAATATTTTAATGTTTTAAATAATGCATATTAAAATTTAATACTGTATATAAAATATAGAAATTTTATTTGTCAATTATACCTTAATAAAGATGAAAAATTAAATAAAAATATAGAAACATATTTCTAAAATATTCAAATATTCAGAACGTTTTCACCTAGCTCACATACCTGTGTTCATATCAAATGTCCAGGCAGGTATGTGATCCCCTGCAGTTATACCATTTGTACGTAGAAGTGGGAGAGAAATTTGAATAGAGCCATCCACCTTTAATTCTTTTCCTCCAGAATATATTTTCACACATATTGCAGCAAGAGGAGTCAGTTCATTGCCTTCAAAACCTAAAAACAGAAGACAGTTCATTAAAATCATATGTAAAACACAAACTGTAGTTATGTATTAACAACAGACTAATATGGGCCTAAAATATCTAGTTCCTCTATTTCACCGAGGGTTATCCATTTTAATATCAAATAGATACTGGATTCTACTTAAGGATTTTTAAAGTATATAATATATCATAAATAAATGCTATACTTATGTAACATTGACAAATCAGTATGAGCCTAAAGATCAAATTCTCTCTGAGTCCTCTGATTTAAGGTCACTGGAATCTAATTCAATGTTTTTAAAAACCTACAAAACCAACAGGAAGGCTGCCTCTCTGAGGGGGAGACATTTGAGCAGTGGCCAAATGAGAAGGTGCCATCCATGAAGAGACCTCAGAGAAGAGCCTTCCAGGCAGAAGAAACCAGCACAAAGCTCCCAAATCGGAAGTGATCTTGGCATGTGTAAGAAAGAAAGAAGCCTGGAGGTCAGAGAGAGATGGAAATAGCATAGCGCCTTGGAGGCCATCGAAAGGAATCCTTATTATCGCTGCCACCGAATCTGGTATATGTCTTCAGTTACCAGACAGGGCAACCACTGGCTTATTGGAAATCTTCTGTTAAATGTAAGAGAATTAACCTTTGCAAACGTCCTGAAACTCTAACCATAAGGTAAGCAAAATAATGCCATACATATTCTGTAGACTAGTTGCACTGGTCAGTAATGCACTGTAAAAAGTACTATGTAATCTGTAAGTAATTATAATCTCTTTAATCAAACTATTTATAAAGCCAGCTGGCTTTCTTAACTCCACCCCTCAGTTTTATACAGCCGGTGGCTTCACATAGTGAATGCAGCTGAAACTGATGAAATCAGCATCCCACCGTTTGGGATAAGGCCAACTCAAAGAAGAAAGAAAAAAGAGTCTGAAAAACAATGAGGAGGAAACTTTCACAAAGAATTTTCATACTCGTACAGCTCTAGAACCGTACGATCCAGTAGAGTAGCCAGAAGCAGCATGCAGCAATTTAAATTTAAATGAAATGAGCAATACAGTTTCTCAGTGCACTGGTTATGTGTCAAAGCAATACAGTTTCTCAGTGCACTGGTTATGTGTCAAGAGCTCAACAGCCACATGTGGCTCAGCAGCTACCAGACTGGGCAGAGCAGAACACTCCCATTTGGCAGCACAGCTCTAGAACTTTGAAAATGTTAGCAGCATTCTCAGGACAATTGAAATGTTTAATGAATAATCTCAAAAGCAGGTGGTAAAGGAACGCTGAAGGGCAGAGCACATTATGACTCCTTCCCACTGAATCTAATGAGTGTTGTTCATAAAAACCCTCCAATGCACCATGAGCTTCATTTGCAATAGTGTATATATTGGTACCATTCTTGTGATGTTTTTATTTTGAAAGCATCCTGTAACTTACAACTGGAAAACTTTGGCAGGTATCTTAGATTGGCTTCCTCAAGAAGCAAACCCTGAAATAACAATATGGAGGAAGCACCCACCACTGAGGGAATGGAGGAGTAACACAGAAGAAGGAAGCCAACACAGGATGTGTTAATGAACAGGTGTGTATGCGTTATGTGCTCTTTATCTGTCATTGGTTGAGAGCTTGCCCCTTGTGAGGGCCAAGTCTGCATCCTGGACCAGGGAATGCCCTTAGGCAGAGTCACAGATGTGTGCAGTAGGAAACATAGGCTTGTAACAGAAGACAGGGTCATCTGGCTGGGGTATCAACAGCATCAGCTACAGCAAGTTAGGAAAAAAAAGAAAAAAAAAGCCTATCTAACCATAACATCTATATGCTTATTACTCTAATTTCTGACTACTCCCCAAACGACATGGACCAAAAATTTGACTCAGAGGAAACCATAAAAATTACATATTGTCTGAGGTGATTTTAAAAACAAACAGTGGAATAAATAGAAGTTAAAAAAAATAATTGCCAGGGGACATTCAAGATGGCGGAGGAGGAGTTAAGATGTGGAGATCACCTTCCTCCCCACAAATACATCAAAAATACATCTACATGTATGTAACAACTCATACAGAACACCTACTGAATGCTGGCAGAAGACCTCAAACTTCCCAAAGGGCAAGAAACTGCCCACGTACCTGGCCGTGTCGCTAACAGGGTCTTGGTGATCTGTCTGGGTGTCAGGCCTGAGCCTCTCAGGTGGGAGAGCCAAGCTCAGGACATTGGTCCACCAGAGACCTCCTGGCCCAGCCTCATGTAATATCAATCAGCAAGCGCTCTCCCAGAGATCTCCATCTTAACGCTAAGACCCAGCTCCACTCAATGACCAGCAAGCTCCAGTGCTGAACTCCCCATGCCAAACAACTAGCCAGACAGAAACACAACCCCACCCATTAGCAGAGATGCTGCCTAAAAAGTTCACAGACACCCCACAACACACCACCGAACGCAGTCTTGCCCACCAGAAAGACAAGATCCAGCCTCATCCACCAGAACACAGGCACCAGTCCCCTCCACCAGGAAGCCTACACAACCCACTGAACCAACCTTACCCACGGGGGGAAGACACCAAAAACAATGGGAACTACAAACCTGCAGCCTGTGAAAAGGAGACCCCAAACACAGTAAGTTAAGCAAAAGGAGAAGACAGAGAAATACACAGCAGATGAAGGAGCAAGGTAAAAACCCATCAGACCTAACAAATGAAGAGGAAATAGGCAGTCTACGTGAAAAAGAATACAGAGTAATGACAGTAAAGATGATCCAAAATCTTGGAAGTAGAATGGAGAAAATACAAGAAACGTTTAACAAGGACCTAGAAGAACTAAAGAGCAAACAAACAGTGATGAACAACACAATAAATGAAATTAAAAATTCTCTAGAAGGAATCAATAGCAGAATAACTGAGGCAGAAGAATGGATAAGTGACTTGGAAGATAAAATAGTAGAAATAACTACCACAGAGAAGAATAAAGAAAAAAGAATGAAAAGAATTGAGGACAGTCTCAGAGACCTCTGGGACAACAATAAATGCACCAACATTCGAATTATAGGGGTCCCAGAAGAAGAGAAAAAGAAAGGGACTGAGAAAATATTTGGAGAGATTATAGTTGAAAACTTCCATAATATAGGAAAGAAAATAGTCAATCAAGTCCAGGAAGCACAGAGAGTCCCATACAGGATAAATCCAAGGAGAAATGCGCCAAGAGACATATTAATCAAACTATCAAAAAATTAATACACAGAAAAAATATTAAAAGCAGCAAGGGGAAAACAACAAATAACACACAAGGGAATCCCCATAAGGTTAACAGCTGAGCTTTCAGCAGAAACTCTGCAAGCCCGAAGGGAGTGGCAGGACATATTTAAAGTGATGAAGGAGAAAAACCTACAACCAAGATTACTCTACCCAACAAGGATCTCATTCAGATGCAATGGAGAAATTAAAACCTAAGAGAATTCACCACCAACAAACCAGCTTTACAACAAATGCTAGGAACTAGGAACTTCTCTAGGCAGGAAACACAAGAGAGGAAAAGACCTACAATAACAAACCTAAAACAATTAAAATGGTAATAGGAACATACACATCAATAATTACCTTAAATGTAAATGGATTAAATGCTCCAACCAAAAGACACAGACTGGCTGAATGGATACAAAAACAAGACCTGTATGTATGCTGTCTACAAGAGACCCATTTCAGACCTAGGGACACATACAGACTGAAAGTGAGGGGATGGAAAAAGATATTCCATGCAAATGGAAATCAAAAGAAAGCTGGAGTTGCAATTCTCATATCAGACAAAATAGACTTAAAACAAAGACTATTACAAGAGACAAAGAAGGACACTGCATAATGATCAAGGGATCAATCCAGGAAGAAGATATAACAATTGTAAATATTTATGCACCCAACATAGGAGCACCTCAATATATAAGGCAAATACTAACAGCCATGAAAGGGGAAATTGACAGTAACACAATCATAGTAGGGGACTTTAACACCCCACTTTCACCAATGGATAGATCATCCAAATTAAAATAAATAAGAAAACACTAGCTTTAAATGATATATTAAACAAGATGGACTTAATTGATATTTATAGGACATTCCATCCAAAAACAACAGAATACACTTTCTTCTCAAGTGCTCATGGGACATTCTCCAGGGTAGATCATATCTTGGTTCACAAATCAAGCCTTGGTAAATTTAAGAAAACTGAAATTGTATCAAGTATCTTTTCTGACCACAATGCTATGAGACTAGATATCAATTACAGGAAAAAAATCTGTAAAAAATATAAACACATGGAGGCTAAACAATACGTTATTAAATAACCAAGAGATCACGGAAGAAATCAAAGAGGAAATCAAAACATACCTAGAAACAAATGACAATAAAAACATGATGACCGAAAACCTATGGGATGGAGCAAAAGCAGGTCTAAGAGGGAAGTTTATAGCACTACAATCCTACCTCAAGAAACAAGAAACATCTCAAATAAACAACCTAACCTTACACCTAAAGCAAGTACAGAAAGAAGAACAAAAAAAACCCAAAGTTAACAGAAGAAAATCATAAAGATCATATCATAAATAAATGAAAAAGAACTGAAGGAAACGATAGCAAAGATCAATAAAACTAAAAGCTGGTTCTTTGAGAAGATAAACAAAATTGATAAACCATTAGCCAGACTCATCAAGAAACAAAGGGAGAAGACTCAAATCTATAGAATTAGAAATGAAAAGGAGAAGTAACAACTGACACTGCAGAAATACAAAGGATCATGAGAGATTAATGCATGCAACTAATTATATGCCAATAAAATGGACAAACTGGAAGAAATGGACAAATTCTTAGAAAAGCACAACCTTCCGAGACTGAATCAGGAAGAAATAGAAAATATAAACAGACCAATCACAAGCACCGAAATTGAAACTGTGATTAAAAATCTTCCAACAAACAAAAGCCCAGGACCAGATGGCTTCACAGGGGAATTCTATCAAACATCATAGAAGAGTTAACACCTGTCCTTCTCAAACTCTTCCAAAATACAGCAGAGGGAGGAACACTCCCAAACTCATTCTGTGAGGCCACCATCACCCTGATACCAAAACCAGACAAAGATATCACAAAGAAAGAAAACTACAGGCCAATATCACTGATAAACATAGATGCAAAAATCCTCAACATAATACTAGCAAACAGAATACAACAGCACATTAAAAGGATCATACACCATGATCAAGTGGAGTTTATCCCAGGAATGCAAGGATTCTTCAATATATGCAAATCAATCAGTGTGATAAACCATATTAACAAACTGAAGGAGAAAAACCATATGATCATCTCAATAGATGCAGAGAAAGCTTTCAACAAAATTCAACACCGATTTATGATAAAAACCCTTCAGAAAGTAGGCATAGAGGGAACTTACCTCAACATAATAAAAGCCATATATGACAAACCCACAGCCAACACCATTCTCAATGGTGAAAAACTGAAACCATTTCCACTAAGATCAGGAACAAGACAAGGTTGCCCACTCTCACTACTATTATTCAACATAGTTTTGGAAGTTTAAGCCACAGCAATCAGAGAAGAAAAAGAAATGAAAGGAATACAAATCGGAAAGGAAGAAGTAAAATTGTCACTGTTTGCAGATGACATGACACTATACATAGAGAATCCCAAAGATGCTACCAGAAAACTACTAGAGCTAATCAATGATTTGGTAAAGTAGCAGGATACAAAATTAATGCACAGAAATCTCCTGCATTCCTATACACTAATGATGAAAAATCTAAAAGAGAAATTAAGGAAACACTCCCACTTACCACTGCAACAAAATACCTAGGAATAAGCCTACCTAAGTAAACAAAAGACCTGTATGCAGAAAACTATAAGACACTGATGAAAGAAATTAAAGATGATACCAACAAATGGAGAGTTATACCATGTTCTTGGATTGGAAGAATCAACATTGTGAAAATGACTCTACTACCTAAAGCAATCTACAGATTCAATGCAATCCCTATCAAACTATCAATGGCATTTTTCACAACTAGAACAAAAAATTTCACAATTTGTATGGAAACACAAAAGACCCCCAATAGCCAAAGCAATCTTGAGAAAGAGTATCAGAGCTGGAGGATTCAGGCTCCCTGACTTCAGACTATACTACAAAGCTACAGTAATCAGGATAGTATGGTACTGGCACAGAAACAGAAAGATCAATGGAACAGGATAGAAAGCCCAGAGATAAAGCCATGCACATATGGTCACCTTATCTCTGATAAAGGAGGCAAGAATATATACAATGGAGATAGACAACCTCTTCAATAAGTGGTGCTGGGAAAACTGGACAGCTACATGTATAAGAATGAAATTAGAACACTCCCTAACACCACACACAAAAATAAGCTCAAAATGGATTAAAGACCTAAATGTAAGGCCAGACACTATCAAACTCTTAAGAGGAAAACATAGGCAGAACACTCCATGACATAAATCACAGCAAGGTCCTTTTTGACCCACCTCCTAGATAAATGGAAATAAAAACAAAAATAAATGGGACCTAATGTAACTTAAAAGCTTTTGCACAGCAAAGGAAAACATAAACAAGACCAAAAGACAACCCTCAGAATGGGAGAAAATATTTGCAAATGAAGTAACTGACAAAGGATTATTCCCCCAAATTTACAAGCAGCTCATGCAGCTCAATATCAAAAAACAAACAACCTAATCCAAAAATGGGCTGAAGACCTAAATCAACATTTCTCCAAAGAAGATATACAGATTGCCAACAAACACATGAAAGGATGCTCAACATCACTAATCATGAGAGAGATGCAAATCAAAACTACAATGAAGTTTCAGCTCACACCGGTCAGAATGCCCATCATCAAAAAATCTACAAATGATATATGCTGGAGAGGGTGTGGAGAAAAAGTAACCCTCTTGCACTGTTGGTGGGAATGTAAATTGATACAGCCACTGTGGAGAACAGTATGGAGGTTCCTTAAAAAACTAAAATAGAACTACCATACAACCCAGCAATCCCACTACTGGGCATATATCCTGAGAAAACCATAATTCAAAAAGAGTCATGTAGCACAATGTTCACTGCAGCACTATTTACAATAGCCAGGACATGGAAGCAACCTAAGTGTTCACTGACAGATGAATGGATAAAGAAGATGTGGTGCACATATACAATGGAATATTACTCAGCCATAGAAAGAAATGAAATTGAGTTATTTGTAGTGAGGTGGATGGACCTAGAGACTGTCATACAGAGTGAAGTAAGTCAGAAAGAGTAAAACAAATATCGTATGCTAACACATATATATGGAATCTAAAAAAAAAGGTTTTGAAGAACCTAGGGGCAGGACAGGAATAAAGACACAGACGTAGAGAATGGACTGAGGACATGGGGAGGGGGAAGGGCCAAGTGAGAGAGTGGCATGGACATATATACACTACCAAAGGTAAAAGAGATATCTAGTGGGAAGCAGCCGCATAGCACAGGGAGATCAGCTCAGTGCTTTGTGTCCACTTAGAGGGGTGGGATAGGGAGGGTGGGAGGGAGATGCAAGAGGGAGGGGATATGGGGATATATGTATATGTATAGCTGATTCGCTTTGTTGTGCAGCAGAAACTAGCAAACCATTGTGAAGCAATTATACTCCAATAAAGATGTTAAAAGAATAACAAACCTTGTAAAGTTTTAGCAAAATACACTGTATTTTTCAAAGTGAAAATACACTGTACTTTTCAAAGTGAAAAAATAATAATAAAAAAATAAAAACAGTGGAGTTTGTTAATTGCAACAACTGGTAGAAATGGTAGAACGAGTGTGGATGTACAGAGGGAAGATACAGTTTTTACAGGTGTCATTCATAAGTTAATTGTTAAATAAAGTGTAAGATTCCATCATCTTTGTAATGTAGGTCATGACAGCCTTATGTAAGTGTACTAGTGCTGCTGAATATAAAAAGTACTTTTCAGTATTACCGTTTTACTCAGAGTATATCAAATATATTTGAAAAGAAAAGTTTCTAGTTGCTTACTCTAATCTATAAACTTTTTTATATCTAACAATTATTGACACTGCTGATCAATTTGAAAAGAATGAATAGGTCAAATTATAATATATGTGTAAACTTCTTAATCAAATTTCCACTTTCAATATTTTTTAATTTGCACAATTATACAATAATCATTACTATTTTCTATACCTTGATTACCTCCTTTGGATAAAAATATCCTGTAAATTAAACTCTCTATTAATTTGAAATAATGTATGCAGAAGACTGGTATAATCTTTCATTGGATCAAAGGGACTGCCTATAAACACTTTAATAACTATATTTATGTTTCAAAAGTGACATGTCTCCTCCAAAGCTTAAATGAATTTCAGACATCTAAATAAATAGTACTTGATGAGAGATTTATGTACTGTTTTTATAAATAGATTAGATTATAAAAAATTAGAAAATACCTGACTTATTGAGAGTAATTCCAGTCGTATACAGAAAATTATCCACTTTCAAAAACTGTTGTAGGACTGTAAGGTAGCCTGTAACGTTGCTAATGTGATGGCTGTTGGGTAGTCTAATTAAGGCTTTTGAAAACTGAACACTTGGTTGAGATTTGGCATCTGGAAAAAGGAAACCTCATTAGCAAATAGACAAAACAAATGCATATTAAGCACAGCACTATTGGTCAGGACATTTTACTCTAAGTGAACCAGTTATTTCTAAAACATTACTGACATCTCCTAATTATAATTATTATTTTATATTCAGATCTGAATAAATAAGAAATGCCCCTTTCTTTAGATCATACAAGGCATCTTTAGCCTAGAGAGTGCTTGATTTGCTTGCCCAGAATTTCTTCACACCCTTTGAGTTTCACTCTAGGGAACCACACATTGACCCATGTGGTTCACTTGGGGTTTCATTTCTGTAACAAGAGTAGAGGTAATGGTGCATGCCAGAATGGGCTGAAACCAATCAAAAGCAACTCATTATCCTGTTGGCCACAGTGATTTGTTGAACTATGGGACTTGTGACAACCACAGTTAATGAGATGCAATGTGAGTTTTGCTTGGACTTCTAGGGGAAAAGACCTTCTATTCCCCACTAGATTTTATGTGAGCAGATATATGTCTGGGAGTTGCAAAAGCCATCTTGTGACCAAAAATGAGAGCTCCTTTGAAAATGAGACAATATTTAAGGACCGGAGAGTTGAGAAACAAACAGTAAAACTAGTTCTCAATTATTTCAACTGAAGCCCTGATCAAGCCATGTCTAAAGTTGGTCCCATTCCTACACTTATCAATCATTTGAGCAATAAATAAGTGCTTCCTTTGGGCTTAAACTAGTTTCGGGTTGGGTTTTCAGCAACTTGCAACAGAAAGTATCTTTGATGATAAGCCATATACTTAAGTGGGTAGGTTTCTGCATCAGGCAATTAAACATGCATTAAAAGTTTTTCAAATGCCAGGCATTCAATTTATAAATATTATCTCATGTAAATAACTTTGAATTGACTATCCTCTAATTTATCGAGAACCCAGGGAAAATATTGATTTTTTTCTGTATTCAGCAGATCTTTAACAATTCAAGGGTCAACTCATATCATTAAAACTAAAAATTATCAGAAACAATCAGTTAAGTTCTTAGGATGAAAAAAGTATCCATTTTTAAAGTTACATGACGATAAAAAATAAACTATACACTGACTGAGAATTATCTTACGTTGTTTTATTTATCATTTACGTATGAAGCTAGAAAAATGGTACCTGGAAAATAAACAGTTAAGGGATATAAAGGAAAAAAACAACACATCTATATTATCCTTGTTAAATTGCTTTGAGGGAACAATGTAATACCTTTTGATCCCTTACAGGTACTATCTACAACTTACTTTTTTAAAATGTGTGGCTTAATTATGATGAAAATCCAAACTTCTTTACAACTGAAAACATGTACACTAAAGGAAATGTCCAACTGAACTTCTCTAAGGTTTTACACATTCCTGAAGTTCCCAATTTTTGCTGCTCCTTTTACTACAAATATATTTACACACAGGCCTAACACATTTTTCACTACACAAAATGAACAACTTCCTGATAAAATCTTAGAAGGAAAAATATAAACGTTTTTTGGAAGTTAAGAAGTGAGCATGTGTACTTTCCTAAGGAAAGATTTAACATCATCAGAAACATCCATCCTTCCTTGGTTGGCCTCACCAATAGGTCAGCTCTTAGGGAAATGAGGCAGTAAAAGGAATTCCAGAGGGCTCACAGTGTTCTCACAGAGATGGGCACGTGGCATGTGCAGTGCCACCCAGACAGACGAGAGCTCACCACTGCTTCGTACAGTGGCAAAGGAGTGGTACATGAACATGCTCACGCTGACCCTTTTCATATAACCCAGCAGAAATTACAATTTGTGATGGGGTTTGAAGAATCCAGGAAGGAGTAGGATGTGTCAAGATAAAACCAAAACAAACAAATGAAGCAGGACTGTGGAGAACCTGATTTCACTAAGGTCCCAGCCGTGTACAACGTGGCCTCTCTCTGCAAACATGTAGTTCCTATTTACTTTCCACCTTTCATACGCAACGCTACATCCACCCATTCTGCCATGCACCGGCAAACTCAGTGCAAGAGTAAGAGATTCTACTGCCTTGCTCAGTAAATTACTCTAAGATTAATCAAGCCCTAGTTAATTTTTTCCAAATGATAGTGTTAGGCTTTCTTTTTTAATACATTAGGACTAAATAAGATAAGCTTCTGAAGATGAAGAGAACTTCAAAAACAGTTCTTTTTACCATGACTCTTGTATTGGACTTTGAGGTTTTCTGCCTTTACCAGTCATTCTTATTATGCTTTAGTTCTCAACATTAATTTCCCAAAAGAAACAAAAAAGCCAATTATTGTCATTTATAGAGGTTTTACATAATATGCAGTTAAGAGTCACAAAATGCTGGGACTAGTTAAGGGGGTGAGGAGGTGAGGTAAGGATAAAACTATCATCTTCGTGGTTGGTAAAGCAGAGCTGGAGGACACAGCTTGAATCAGACCCCAAATCACGCTTCCCGGATTCCTGCCCTTGGGATATGTGAGTGGGGCAAATCATGTCTGCCAAGCAGATACTTAACCCCCCAGCCTGAGACCCTTCCCACACAGGCAGCAAGATTAATGTCAGAAGCAGGAATGAAGGTGACCTGCAAACTAGAAAGCCCCAGAGATCTGAGTCCTTTTCCCAATTTCACCAACCACTAAAGCTCAGTGAGAGATGTGATTTGGAAGGCAGTTCAGGGACTCTTTCCAGTACTTCTGCAAGTCAGATGTTCTACTGGGGGTGGCTAAAATGGTAAAAGAGAGAATGATTCCCACTACACACACACACACACACACACACACACACACACACACACACACACACGCTACAGTTTGATAGTGAAATAAGAATCAGTTCAGATCAACTTATAGTCAGTACTAATCATCCCTGATCAACTTAGATTTTTCCCACCTTATAATCAACACTGATCCACTGGTGAAGAAGTACAGTTATACAATACAGTCACAATATAGTCTCTTTACTTACTAGCTAAGTAAGAAGTGGTGTACTTACCAGCTAATTTTCCAGTAATTAAAACAGTGTCTTCAAATAGCCATATATTTGCTTGGCTTTGCGGGAACAGTGAAAGTGTAACTGATGAATATACTGTGAAATATAGCATAATTAGGATATTTTATTAGACATGGGGGGGAAAACTGGGACAAATATAGTTCTGCTCTGGCCGGTCCTAAAATTGTGGGGAAAAAGAAATTCTGTGATGAGAAAAGCAATTCAAAACAAAGGAAGAATGCATGTATAATATGATGGAGGAAAAAAAGGAACATAATAAAGTGAGACGATTTGGCATCACTATTTTACTAATTTTTTAAATTTTTGTACAGTAGTTTGTACCAAGGTGACTAATAATGTTCTCTAACTAACCCCAGATATATTTGGTCAAGTTAAATGCTTAAACAACCCTCTGCTATTTTCTCTATATAATCGTTATTTATTTCCTTCTTATACTGAATAATTTTTAAGCCATTTTTTCCTGGCCCCATGATTCAAGGTTCTCTCAGATGAGGAGTACATCCACTCTTCTTTTTTAACTTCCCATACAAAGGTGCAGTGCTCTTCTTCACAGTGTGGTTCGCCAAACAGACTGTGCTTTGCCAAAGGAAGAAACAGTTTAACACATAAAATGATCCAGAGGCAACCTGTAGTAGTAGGGAGGATGGGGCTGGACCCGCCTACAAGAGTAGGCACCTGAAATGCCTGGTGGGATGAGTAAGTGCAGATCCCCTGAAAGATAACTAAATTCTTTCAAGATCAGGAACAAGAGGCAGGGACAGAAGACCATCGTTTTATAAGCAAGACCAAATCAAACAACCTGACCAATCCTGCAAAAGAAAAATAAGTTCTGAGGCATCACCTAGAGTTCAAGTTCTCACTGATCTCTATCCTCCATGCAATGCAAGTAATTATCAACAGAAATGATACAAACCCTAAATCACTTAAGAAAGGATAAAACACACTTGCATGAGAATACTTTTAAAATTTGGAGATATTTCAAAGAGCTGTAAAGGAAATACGGAAAAGACAGGATAAAATATTAAAAGTATACAATGATGTATGGGTGGATGTAAAATAATATACTTTTTTCTTAAGTAGGAATAGAGGACCACCAAATGAAAGTAATTTTAATTCAGAATACACTAACATTTAGATGGATTGTTAGACTTATCAGAGTGGAGAGGAGGTGGTTAGGGTAGTAGCTTGGACCCCGAGATGATTGTATCCCATATTTGGATACTTTCTTAGTCCCAGGTAGGTTAAAAAGGGCTTTTCTATTAAACCTGAGGAGAATCTTTCAGAAAGTCACTTAAACTTGGATTCAGATTTCCTTTGACTTTAAAAACTGTTTCTGATTATAAATGGGATATATATCCACTCTGGAAAAGTTGAGAAATACAGAAAAGGAAAGAAGAAAATGATGGTCATCACAATACCACCACAGAGACAACCACTATTAGTATTTCAGTGTAGCTCTTCCTGGATTTTTCCTGTGATTTTGTTTTTAAAAAGAGGGAGTATGATATTGTATACAGAATATTTTCACCTAAAATAATATTGTAAGCATTTCTGTTCCTCAATAGAAACTTTCACAACATTTTCAAGGTCACATATTTCTTAAAGTATCAAGATTCACTTAACCACTACACTGTACAATACTGTATATTTAGATTGTTTCCATTTTCACTATTACAAAATAATATTTGACTCAACATCCTTGTGCACAGATATCTGTCCACTTTATTTGTATGTTTTTAGGATATATTCCCAGCAGTCAATGATGATGAAGATTTCGAAGACACTGACACACACATTTCAAAGTTGTTATCCAGATAACACTGCCGACTTCTCCCACCAGCAGTGTTTGAGGATGGCCATCTTGCCCCGCTTGTCAATATTGAGTATGTTCACTTTTTAAAAATGTTTCTAAAGTGAAAAAATCTAAGAAATGTGTATTTTGGAGGCGTACTTAGATTATTAGGAAGGTGAAATATTTTATCATATTTACTAATAATTTGTATTTCCTGTTTTGAAAACTCATGATTTTATCCATTTGCCTTATTTAGGCAGGGCCTTGGTTTTTTACTGATGTGTATGAATTCTTAACACATTAAGGATATCATTCCTTATTATTTCATATTTTTTTTACTACTTTTTAAAATTATGGGGAAATCTACCTTTTATGACATCTTTCATTGCTTTTCAGTTTAAAAAGACCATCCTAAAAAAATAAGATAGTTTATTAAATTTAATATAATTTTCCATATTTTAACTTTTTGAGCAATATATTTTGGAATATGGATTCAAATTAATTTACTCCAAATAGTTAGCCAAAGTATCCCAATATTACTTATTGAATATTCAGCTTTTTCCTCAATGATTTATGATTCCTATCATAGATTATATTTTTTATGCCTACTAGTATCTGATTTGTACCACATTACAAATCATAGTACAATATCACTTAATTCTGTAGCTATATATTTTAGTTATCTGGAATGGCAAATTGCCTCTAGTAAATTGTCTTTTAAAACAAGATTTCAGGTATTTTGACACATCTGTTCTTTAAGGGTTATTTTGCCAAGTGTTTTGTTAATGCATTAAATCTATAAATTAATCTGGGAAGAATTCAAATCTTTACAATATTCAAGCTAAGAAAAAATATTTTTCCAGTTTCTGGTGTTTTAGTTGATTTGGTTTTTTTTTTTTTTTTTTTTAGGTCTATCAGTAACATTTGGTAGTTTTATTTTCCCTCCCCACAGTTACTTCACTTTTTTCTGTAGGTTTCCCTGCATATTTTGTTTGTTCTTGTTCTGAGAGGGATTTCTTTTCATTATTTTTCCTAACTGGTTATTACTTCTGGTATATAAGAACATGTATTGATTTGTAGCAATACTAATTTGTAGTTTTCCAGGGATATGATCATAACCAGAAAAAATGGTTTTGATTCTTCCTTCCTAATAGCTATTCCCTTTTTTTATCTGTTAATATCTTTTTGCTCTGATAATAACTTCTACTACAATGTAAAATAATATAGACATCTGTGTTTAGTTTCTTATTTTAGTAGGATCACCTCTAATATTTTACAGTTAAGTATGATTTTGAGATACCTAAGGATATCTTTGTGGTCCTAGTTTTTAAAGAGTGTGTTCTTGGTTAGGCATGAATGGTGAACTTATAAAATGCATTTCAGGCAACATTTCAGACAATTGTTGATATTATCACATATTAGTTCTAATTTGTTCTACTAATATGATACATAAAATTAATGAAGTTTGACATCCTTATAGTTCTGCAAAGAAGAAAAATCCTACTTGCTCTTGACAGTATCCTATATTTTAATAATGGTGAAATTCTTTTCTGTATTGTTTAGGAATTTTACATTTAGAGTTATAAGTATGACTGGTCAATAGAGAGGTGTGTGTATATGAGAGACAGTATGCACACATGAGGGCATTTAATTTTGTATTACCTTTGTTAGGTCTCAGAATCAAGGCTGTACTGATTTGGTAAAATGATCTGGGGCACTTTTCCTTATAGCCTTTGAAGTTATTTTTACCCAGAACATTTTACCCATGGTTATTAATCTACCTCATCTAAGATCAATATACCATTTATATTATCACAAAATTGTTTGTTTTATTGGATTTTTAAGATTATTGCCTAATTTTTTGATAATTTTTATGATTTTTAAAGCTTTTATGTATTTTTATCTTTATTTCTCTCATTTTTGTTTAAATTAGCTAGATGTGTGTATAATTTACTTCAAAGAACTAACACTCTGTCAATTATTTCTTTATATTTTTCTAATATATGCCAATCTACTTCAATCTTTTTATTTCCTTTTTCCCATTTTAGTTGGTTTCTTCTTTCATTATTTTTCTCACTTTTGTTGAATGAATAGTTGTACTTAATTTCTGTCTTTAAAAAAATTTAAAGCATTTGAGACCATGAAGTCACCTCAAATACATCCTTATCTGGATTTTCCAGTCATTTTATTACAATTTTATTCACATGAGTCTTATTAAATTATCTAATTCATTTTTCATTTTCTTTCTCATTCTAAATTTAAATAGTTCAAGAATTCAAATGTTTCCATTATGAAACTAAATAAAATATCTAAAACCTAACAACAAGAACCACCACAATAAAAAATAAAATTTTTAGAAAGATTGACTACCTAATGTATCATCCTTCCAGTCAATCAGACTTGTATTCTGGTACCTTGTATGGCCAATTTTCCCAGTATTCAATTAGTTATAATCACTCCTACCAATTTTTTTCCAGCTTTATTGAGATATAATTGACAGCTAACATCATGTAAGTTTAAGGTGTACAATGTGATGATTTATGTTTTTATATTGTGAAATGATTGCCACAATAATTAATAATTCTTTCTCCAGTATGCCTCTTGTACTCTCACCTCTCCTTTCCATTTCCTTTCTTACATCAGGCTACTGTCCAGCAGCACAACCACAGCTTCATAGCCAGGCTCCCTGAATCCATTTTAGCCCTGCTGTTGCCCTGTTCTTTATACACTGTAAATTCAGTTTCTAAACAACTTACTTCATGTGCTCAAGAATCTACAAGAACTGTTTTATTATTCGTCACGTAAATCTAAACTGTTCATCTTAGCTTTTGAGACTGTCCTTTAATTATCTGGCCCTTTACTTTACTTTGGGCCAGATAATTTACTTTACTTTACTATCCTGCTTCTAACTAATTCTTTGGGCATGCCACACCCCTCTCCGCCACCTGCAGACAAGCTCTGTGCCAGAGCAGAGCTGTAGCTCGGGATTCCTTTAAGCTTCTGTAGAAGGAAAAAGACCTTCATGTTTTCTTCAAACTGGCACGCCTTTCTAACCTCCTTATATTGGCTTCACATAGTCTCATTTTCGGTTTATCAGAACAAGAGAAAAAAATCATTTACATTTAGTGAAAGCAAAACATTGTTTAACTGCTTACTTGGCATTCTTCCAGTCTTCCAAGGCAGAGGTGTCAGCACATAGCCATCTTTGTAAGCAATAATGGTTAGGCTGAGTCCTAACTTGTAGGGTACTCTTATCAACACTGCTCCATTGTTTCTAGTTACTGTGGAATTTGTCTTCGTGTAGTTTACAAACACTTCTACAACTGCTTGACTCAGGTACTGACGACTGATGATGTCATTCACCTGGACTTTCAGCATAAATACAGACACTGGAAGAGAAAAAGAAAATTGCAGCACGTTATATCCTAGAAAGCATATGTCACTATACTTTAAAATGTCATTTAAGACACCTGAACCAACAGTACAAAACTGTTGAAAAATTTAGGAAATACATACACATGGATGGATAGAAAGAGGCGTTAAATATTCCAAAAAATTCATTATTCTCCCTAAAACTGAATAAATTTGAATTTATTATTAATACGGCGCAGTATTATCACTCCATTTTCTCTGCCATTTAGAAGAAGAAGGGAGAACAGTGAATAATGGAAAGAGTTTCTGGCTTTAGGAAAATAATTTTTACTTTATGTTACTAATTTCTAATATTATCAAGTTATATAGATTTAATACTAATTTAAAATACAGTCAAAGGTCTTAGAATAAAATGCCATCTCACCAAACCCATTAGTGCATGGCTAGCTCCTTTATTTTGTTCTGTTGTCTGGAAAGCAGGGGATGTGTTTTAGTTCCAAATTACAAAATATCAAAACAGAATCTCAGATGGACCTAGAGAATATTATGCTTAGTGAAATAAGTCAGAAAGATAAATACTATGATGTCACTTATATGTGGAATCTAAAAAATAACACTAATGTATATGCAAAACAAACACATTCACAGACATAGAAAATAAACTTAAGGTAATCAAAAGGGAGAGGGAAGGGGGAGGGACAAATTAGGGGTATAGGATTAACAGATACAAACTACTATCTATAAAATAGATAAGCAACAAGAAGGTATTGTATAGCATAAGGAATTATAGCCGTTACTTTGTAATAACCTATAATGGAACATAATCTGCAAAAATACTGAATCACTATGCTGTATACCTGAAACTAATATTGTAGATCAACTATACTTAAGTTAAAAAAAACCTTTTTCTAAAATATAAAAAAACATTATCCATTAAATATATAGACACAACATGTGAAAATAATAAAGTCAAGAAAATAAGAATTAAAGCTTTTTCTACTTAAACATCCAGCCTTATAGATCTTGACAATGTGTCCATGCATTTACCAATGATAATGTCTGGCTACAAAAGAACTTTTACCATCATGGAAATGCCTTTGCAAAGCCTGTATCATAACACCTTTGCTAAAGATGCCTTATCTTCTACCATAAATGGGCTCTGCAGCCAGTCAAGGTCCATCTCTGCCATTCCCTAGACATGTGACTTTGGGTGAGTTACTCACCTCTCAGTCCATTTGCTCATCTGTAAAATCAGGAGATAGCAACTATTTTGAGCTAGTAAAATAAAATAATGCAAATAATGTGCTCAGTACAGTGTATGGTTGTCACATCTAATGTTAGTATCGTTATTTATAACAAAAATTATTACTTCACAACTGGAGACCACTTCATAAACATGAGTACTTCAATAAGAAACATCTCATAAGGATTAATTATGCTGTTATGCATTTGTGTAAACAAACCCGTTTTTTAAAAATAATTTTTAGCAAGAACATCACGTCAGGTAAAAAATCCTAGTCAACAATGATTGAGTTGCAATATTGCTACAAAACTGTTGTCACACCTTATCTATATTTTGTTAAGATAAGCTAGACTTTAAATTGCTTTTGACCATACAAAGACATTTTAAATACAAATAGAACCACTGTAACTGCCCAGTCCTAGGAAAGGTACCATTCAGCAAGTTATAAAATAGTCCTTATCCTTTTAAGAATCAAAAAATGAGGTTAAATGTTATCCAAACACAATTCTTTACATATTCAGACACAAACATATTTTTCATATATTTCCTCATACATGATAATAATTAACTCTAATAAGAACTAAAATATGTTGGCGGTTAATGAACCAGGCATTGTGTTAATTTTTAAGTGCATCATTCCATTTTCTCTTCAAAACACCCCCATTAGATAGATACGACTGTCTTCATTTCATATATTGGTAACTGCAGGTTAGCACGGTTTGTAAGTCGGCCATGGAGGAAACCAGACACAAACTTGCCACAGTCTCTCCTCAAAGCTTGTGCTCTTATTGCACTACAATTGCCTGATTATACCCTTAAAAGCTACTCTAGTACCACTTTAGAGCATGGAAATGGGAAGAACTGGGGGAAAAAATGACTCCTGTAGAGTCACACCTTAAAATGAGGTTCCATTAGTATATCTGAAAAATGGTTAATTTCCAAAACAATTTTGTATATATTCAAATGTAAATATGGAGAATAGATTACAAGGGAAAATACAGATAACTGATGTTCATCCACACCTCTACTTTCTCGGCATTTTTAATAATAAAAAGCCTTTGTGGGAGGTTAAATTATTTGTGAGCAGTCATTACTTTTAATAGAAAAATTCAGGAGCATCTGGTACTAAAAGGTCAACTAAGCCTTGGGCCATAACTCCAAGCTTTCCTCAAATTATTTAACTACCTCCCCATCATATAAATTCACACTAAAATAAATCATGTTGCTAACAATTTAAAATCAAAATATGAAAAAGGACTAGGAATAAATACATGTTCCTGTTGCCAAGCCTTGTGTGTATATTATCAAAAAAATCTCAATATACCTTTGTAAAATATATAATATCAAGTCCATTTTACTGATGAAGAAGTGAGATTTCAGACATTCAGGCAGCTATGCAAACTGCCTCAAATCTCACAGTCATTAAGAAGCTGTGTCAATACAGCAGAAACTAACACAATATTGTAAAGCAATTATACTCCAATAAAGATGCTAAAAGAAAAAAAAAAGAAGCTGTGTCAGCCTTCAAGTGTCCCCCCCATGAATGACTCCAAAGCCATCTTTACATCATGTTATAGTGAGTCCTGGGGTCATATTACTCAAGTTAATTCAAGGAATGTATTATTGCAATCATCACTGAGAACTTAAATTCTTATACAACATCAATTAAAAAGAAAAAAAGTAATCATACATACATGCTGATGCCAAACCATGGCTTCAAATTCAAATGGGAAATACAACTCTTAGGCCAAAAATAAAAGGTTGCCATATGTAAATAGGCCATGATGGGTTTCTAAACCAATGTCCTTGAATAGAGCCACCTAGTACAAAACACTAGTTATGTGTAGAGGACAAGAAGCTGCTGCTCAATTCAAAATAATTCCCCCAGTCACTTGCCCCTAATCCCCTAGACAAAATTTATTGAGCCACTGGCATAAAGCATCTAACTAATGCAGGCCAGACAGTCTGTCAGGCCCTCAAAATGTGAATAAAGATACACAGAGGCTAACAGTTGCTGGAGCTGAATCATCTGAGAGAGTCTATGAACTCCTACTCTCTGTGATTTCCAGTGCTTACATGTCCCTCTCCTTCCAGAAACTGGGTTGTACTGTCCCTCTGCTGATCTGTGAGCTATATCAAAATCCCTCCCCCGAATCTTGTAGCCAGAGTTGGGTTCTGTTGCTTGCTTCCAAAGCAAGTACCTTAAATGACATGGGATACAACTGTAAATATATGATATTTTATTTAATAGGCTACCCTATCTTTTATAAGAGAAGGCAAAGGAGGGAAGGCTAATGTACCAAAAATATGAGAAACCACATAAGAGGGAGACTGCACATAACTAGAAGATAAGAGAATTAACATTCCCTATTAAAATTTGGTAATGGGTCTTATTCAAATCAAATGTACCTACAATGGTTCCTTCAACAGCATTTTCAGGAATGGGACTCAACAGGGAATTTTTATTAATTTGTTTGCTCCAAAGATTTTAGAAATTCTCAGAGCCTTTGGATTTATAGACAAAGTCCAATGTGTAGTAAGATCTTAAGCTAAACTCATTAAAAAAAAAAAAAAACTCTGCATATTCCATATGTTTCATCTTTGTAAAAGTACAGTTGCCAAAATAAGACACCCTAAAGCCTCCTGGCATTCTGAAGCTGGGTTTGATTCATAAAATGTTTTCTAATCCAGAATGGATGATTTTTTTCCACATGTGCTAATGTTAATGTAATAAATTTGATGAGAAAATGAGTATCAAATTCAGAAAAAACAATTTGCAAAGGTCAAATCTTGGCTATCAAACTCATAGCCTGTCTGTGGAGATCCCCTATATCTGTACCTTAGATTGCCTAACAGACTTAAGACATACTGTAGGCCTGACCAGCACTGTCCTCTCTAGCTCAAATGGGAAAAACTAGCTATTTGTATAATACACACACATTCACACACACACCCTGCTCCCTCAGGCCCAGTTCTAGAAACTTTACACATGTTGTCCAATTTTATCCTAATACAAACCTGCAAAACTTTCCCCTTTTAAGGCAAGGAAATCGAGGCTAAAGTTGAGCAGCTAATAAATTACAGGCAGGATTAACAGGTTCATTTTACTCCAAGTTCCATGTGTTTTACTCCACATTCTTTCTCATTGAAAAGCCTTAGGAATTTGGTTTCCATCATATTCACTAGCTCACTTATTTCCTCCCAACCAGTGCAGAGAAGGAAGTACTCATTTGCTGATTCTCTGACCTGCTCATTCCCTCTCTCAGCCTGGTTTTTCTGGCCCCGACATAAGCAGCAGCAAAAATAGCATTTAAAAAAAAAACAAAAACCCGAAAAACAAAATCTTGGCTGAAAGCCTGGTTACAGCAATTAAAGAGGCACAAACAACTCTTTTTCCTTCAAATAAAAAGTTATAAAGAATTACCTGCCATTGACTTAAACAGAATGCCTCTGACTTCTGTGATGTCAAATTTGACCAGGCAAACAGCACTGGCAGCCAGAAGTAATATATATCCATAATAATCCCCCTCACTAGCTCTCTTCTCCAACAAAAATACTCTGGCATTTAGACGGGGCAGATTGTGTGATTAAATAAATGATTTTCAACCAGAGGTGCTATTGTCTCCATAATCTACCTACTCTTCTCCATTGTATTTTTCAGCTTTCCATGCCCATATTATTTTCTCTGTCATGTAACTATAATCATTATGTCTTGCCCACGTAATTTTCTTTTCAGTATGTCACCATTGGTTTAAAAATGGTTCAATATCAAATGATTTCAACTGCACCCTAAGAAAACATATAATCCAAATGTTGAGAGAAACAAGGAAAAATAAAATACACACCCATGAGCAAGGTCTGAGGTTGCTGACAAAGATTTAACTACTTAGCACATGATTAGAAGCATTAAGGAATGAGAATCACAAATTCAAAAGACTACTAAATAGGTATAAAGAAATGTTCTTGAAAAAGCATATTAGAATCAACACTGTATTATGGTTTTGCTACAGGATATAGATAGGTAAATCAAAGTCCAAAATAGCTATTTATTTGACGACATCTGGAGTGGGGTGCGCTGAGAAATTACAACCCCACTTCTTTTCAAGAGAATCTGACATCATCTTATTATGTTGTTACTATTATGTAGGTTACAACTATACCCATGGAGAAACTTTTTCAGATTTCTCCAAGTACAAAAACTAGGCTACTTCTTTTCAATTATGTTTCAAGCATCTACAATAATTTAATATACAACCTTTTTCCTCTCTAGGAATATAGTGCTAAAAATATACTAGGTAGATAAAGTTTTTATAAACAGATCACAGATAAAATTTAATAAAATATTTTAACAATGAAAATTTTAAAACTTTGAGGTTTATGCATTCTAAATGAGAGCTATAAAAAAATAAAGAACACAAAAATATAGTGAAATTAAATAATTGGTTGGGAACAATTAGAAATGTTTACCTACATTGATTCATTCAACAAATATTTATTGACTGCCTGACTTTGGCCAGATCCGCACTAGATAGGTAATGGGGCTGCAAACATTAATAGGATGCATTCTTACCCTGAGGAAGATTCTAAGGAAACGTGAAAAAACAGTACTGCAGAATTATCTGATATTACTATAGAGGAAGTTTTAAAAAGGCAATATTGAAACCAAGAACAACTTTCTATAGTACCTAATACAACCTTCTATGAAATTATGTAGAAATTCAGAATCAACATGTGTCACTATTCCTATAAGTATCAGTCTCAAAGAGAGATGCCTGCACTCCCATGTTCACTGCAGCATTATTCCCAATAGCCAAGATATGGAAACAACCTAAACGTCCATCAGCAGATGAACAGATAAAGAAAACTCGTATATACATGCAATGAGATATTATTCAGCCTTTAAAAAAAAGGAAATCCTGCCACTTGCAACAACATGGATGGAGCTGGAGGACATTATGCTAAGTGGAATAAGCCAGACACAGGAAGAAGATAATGTATGATCTCACTTATATGTGGAAACTAAATACTCAAACTCATAGAAGCAGAGATTAGAATGGTAATTGCCAGGGGCTGAGAGGAGGGGGAAATGGGGAGGTGATGGTCAAAGGGTGTGAAGTCTCAGTTACACAAGATAAATAATACTAGAGATTTAGTATACAGCACTGTGCCTATTGCTAACAATACTGTACTATATATTTAACATTTCCTAAGAGAATTGATCTTACTTTAAGTGTTCTTACCACAAAATAATAATAATAATAATAGGGGCGGGAAGAAACTTTGGGAAGTGATGGATATGTCTATGGTTTTGATGGTAGCGATGTTTTCACAGGTGTATAGTTATCCCCAAACTCATTAAGTTACATACATTAAATATCTACAGCCTTTACATGTCAACCATGCCTCAATAAAAGGGTTTTTAAAAAATGTGGATCTCGTATCTATTTTGGAATCAGTTCACATTATCATTTCTTGAACAGGGAAACTGTGGACATTTTGAGCCCAGATCTCCAAAGGGCCTGCCCATTCATTCTCTCCTGTTTTCCATGATCTGACTTTTTGGTCCATTCCAGTGGAGACTTTATGTTATGACTCAAATCAAACTTTACTGGGGGCATTCAGAGGCCTAGAGTTTGTTCTCCACCCACCATTTTCATACAAAATATTCAGAGAAATCTTGGTATAGAGCTAGCTATACAGATATCTTAGGATGTAAATAGAAAACATCTGGTTCCACATTTAAATGTTAAGGTATTTAAAGCCTTTAGTAGAGACATCATCATGGTTTCACTAAAGAGAGTTTCAATTAATTCCCAAGTCTTTAGCCTAGCATTCAAAAGCTGACATCTGGCTACCACCTTCCATTCCAGCCTTATTTCCCACTAACCACTCTTTTATGGGGATTAACAAACTACAGCCTGCAGGCCAACTCTGACCTGCAGCCTGTTTTTGTAAATAAAGTTTTATTGGAACACTGCCAATATACTCATTTATGGATTACCTATGGCTGCTTTTGCTTCAAAAGCACAGGCCATATGGTCTACGAAGAAATTATTTGTCCTCTGGCACTTTACAGAAAAAGTTTGCAGAACTCTGCTTTATATCGTCACACGAATGGGTCACTAGTCACTATCCAAGACCAACCCACTCTCCTGCTATATCATTCCTTTCTTCTATCTGAAAAAAATCTTAATTTTAATCTCTACCCATCAAAAATCCTAAGCTACCCTTCAAAGTTTAGGTCAAATGACACTCTTCAAATAAATGTGGCCTTATCCCAGTTAGATGGGCTCTTTTCTTCTGTACTGATTCGTCTGATAGCACATAGTATATTATGGTGTATGTTTTACTTTCTGTGCATTTGTCTTCTCTGTGAGAACAATCTCCTTGACAGCCAATACTGTTTCAAACTCAGCCTTGTGTTTTGCCAGAGTTTAGCATGTAGATTCTAGATGAATGCAACAGGGGTGGGGAGGAAGGGAGGGAAGATGAGAAGAGCAGGAAAAAGAGAAGAAATGAAGGAAGAGAGGAAGAGATGATCAGAAGTGACCACGAACTGGGGAAAGAATAATTATAGGATTTCTACAGAAGCCACTTGAAATTACAGCCAGCTTTCCGGCCCCAGTATTTGGTGAAATTTTGAGCTTAATCCCACAGTTGCCAATAAGAAACATTATACATTATTACAATAATCACAAAAACAAATATTAAGATTCCTTTTCCTTTTGGAAATTAATATGACTTTTCCTTCTTTCTAAGAATATTTAACTTGGAAATTTTGACTAGAGAACACATAAGTAGCAAAACTTGCTAAATAAATATAATGCAATTGTATTACATCAAAGATTAACTTTACTTTCACTATTACAAAACAATACCAACAAAGTAGTTTTAAAATTCTCTCTCCCGGGTACCAGCACAATTTCCCTATTTAATTGGAAGGAGGGCCGAAAGTTTAGGAAAGAGTGAGGAGAACAAAGGGGCTTGTGAAAGAAAGGAACATATTATTCCACATTCTGTAAAGCAGGGTGGAAAGGGCTTCAACAGTTTAATCTTTACAGCATTTCAAATATGGACACACAGCCTCCTTCTTTTAAAGGAACAAAAGGGAGCTGAATTAAAGAAAAAGTTCAATAAGTTAGAAAAGCCTCCTTTTCATTGCTTAAGCATCAGATTGGATCCAAAATTCTTACTGGCTGTGGAGTTTAAGAGAAAAAAAATCTGTGCCTGTTTGAAGCAAAAACAAATTTATTGTACTAATATTCATTACAGAGAAAATGTCAAATCTAAGAAGAAATTACAGAGATAGAATAAGGACATGATCTCCAAAGGTGAAAAATGTTATAGACCAAGTAAAGTGCACATTTTATCCATTAGGACCAGAATCTTAAATGAGTGTGTTTCACCAAAACTAATGAATGACATAAAAAAGAGTCCTTATAACTTAAGAACAAGCACATTGCAGATGACTGAATAGGGAACAAATGAGAAAGTGAACCATTAGTACTTGGACTCAGTTCCTTCTTGCCTACCCAAAGGGCCCCTTCCCTCAGTAGAAATAAATCAGTTTGATAAATAAACAAATCAAAATCCTAAAACATATTGCCCAAGCTCACTCCACAGGCATTTCTCATCCTAACTTTTATCTTGTCTTCTCAATTTTTCATCCTGCCTCAGAATCACAATTATTCATTCACTCACAAATTTCGCCCAACATGCATTAATTACGTACACTATATACGAAGGTGCTAAGTATGGAGTGACAGAAGAACTGACAGCCCAATGGCATCACAGATGAAAAGACTGAGAGAAAGAGAGACTTCATTTCCTGAGAAAAATCAGCAAAAAAAATTTTAAAGACTGAGGAAAGAACAATGAGGTTAAACAGAATATGTGAAGTCTCCACCAAAGACAAATGATTGAGCTAAGAAAATGTGAGAAGCAGATATTCCTCCTTAGAGGAAAGACGGGAATTTAGTGACTTACCCAGCAAGCATATGCTGACTGACATCATCCCCTTCCCTCAAGAAGGTCCTTGCCTGAGATGACGTGTCCCACTGAGTCTTTGAGCTTAATCCTCGCCACTCCATCCTCACTCCTCTGATCCACATCGGCCCCTTGCACTTCCTTGAGCCAGGCAAGTGCCCACCTATGGGTCTTTGCACAGGCTGTTCCTTCTGCCTAGAGTTCTCTCTCCCACCCCCCGCCCCCTCCCACATATCCAAATGTCTTACTCTCACCTCCTTAAAGTCTGTGTCAAAATTATACTTCTCATGAGTCCTACCCTCCCAGTCCTTCTTGCTCTATGTCTCAGGGGTCCCAAGACCACTTTCACGTTCAGTGATTCGGCAGAAGGCAAAAGGTACCACTTACTGGCAGGTCACACTCACAACTAAGATTTGTAACAGCAAAAGGATAAAGAGTAAAAAACAACATGAAAAATAAATGCATCAGCCATGCCCAGAGAGGTCCACTTAATAACTGCAAGGGAGGATTCAAGTGTGTGATATGAAGTACATACATCTTGCAGTGGAGGGAGGGGCAAGGAGATAATGTGTAAGCAACCATTTCTGTGCAGAGAACATTCATAAGTTACGTACTTTAAGCAGAGTACAGATTCTTTGATTCTTTACCAGTTCTTCTTTCAGTAACTTCTTCAACAGATATGTTCACTCTTGTAATGTTGAGAAAGGACTTTACAAAACAAGATTAGGGCAACCATTGTGGCTTTTCCTTAGAAAAGCAATTAAATGAAGATTAAGTTCTACCAATTATTACCCAATTCTAAATAATTAATTGGAAAAATCTCTGTGGCAGATCATCAAGGAGCCAAAATTGAAGTTGACAATAAAAATGGAAACAAGTAATATGGGTGAAAACAAGAGACTGCTATAAGGGAAAAAAACCCATTTGGGAAAATAATTGAATTTAAAAATATAAAGTTGTTACAAAATCTATTTCACACAGACTCAGGTTTCTTAATAAAACGCTATTTAAAAGGAAAAGTCCATTAGGAATCTGTGAGTGGTAAATGTTTTTCCCTTAGGTATTTCAAATATATTAATGATCGTATATAGGAGAGAAGACCTTTAGAGAACCAACAATCAATGAATGTTCCCTCTCGTGAATGTAACAATGGAAATCGGGTTAGATGTGTTAGCTGGTGTACAATACCCGCTTGGGAATGAATTAAGTATGAACTCTTTGAACTGAACACAGAGTACTCTAGCCTCCTTTGCAACTTAATGACTCAATTTCCTTAAGTATCCCTAATTTAGTAAAATTGATGGATGAAGTCTGGAAAGGACTATGTCATCCAGGCCAATAGGAGAATCAAGCTATTGCTATTTATATAATTAATATCCTGAAAAAGATTTAGCGTACCAAACTAAAAATGCCTCCCTCAAAGTAATATTCCCCACCAAGTTCCCAGAAAGGATGTAATACTCCAAAGAGCAAATAATTGTAAAGTGTGATTATTATTTTGGGCCGCAGGGGACCTGGCGTAAGAGAGAACTCATTCCTGGAGCCCGTGTTATCACGTTTCTCCGGAATGAGCTTTCAGGTAGGGTCACGGTCCATCCCAACTGGAATGGCCAGCACCCTCCACCTCCTGCCAAGAGAACAGTCAAGCACTGCCCAAACACCACCATCTCTAAGCCCAACACAACAGGACAGACAGCCTATTCCTCTCTGTCCTGCAGCAGGGAAGTTTTGTGAGATCGTTCAATTTCAAAAACATGATAGAATCAAAGAATATGATACTATAAAGTACTTATTAGTACAGTGCCTTGAATCCAAGTGCTTTTTTTAAGTATCTATTTTTAGTGGTTCCACATCTTAATGCTATAAAAAAGAAAGACCATGATTAGTCTTCTGTTAGAATGTATGCGTAGGCTTAGCAATTGGATATCTAAAGCAAACAACATAATCAACAAAAACTTAGTAGACAAATCCTCTGTCGTGCCTATAACAGAAAAACATCAGAAGCCCCAGATTTGGGGCCACAAAAACCTAAACTATGCTCGAAGCCACCAAAGGTGACACAACAAACTCAGAGGCGTCAGAAGATATTTGAAATTTTCATGAAAGCAAACTAATTTGAGAGTCCATAATTCAACATTCTATACTCAAATCAATGACATGAGATCTTTGAGAAGTTGAGTGCTCAGTGATTGTTCTGCTAAAAAGTAAACACTGCATGAAAACCAATGTTGAACAGAAATGAGGATGGCAGTGTTCCGTCTCACTCCAGGGTCAGAGAAGTTGTGCAGTGTCTAACAGACAAGTACATCCCATTAAGTTATTAGCAAATATGGATTATTTTTTTCAAATGACTACTAAGTTGTTAGAAGTTGCTGTCCGGCCACAAAAAAAAAATTACTGAGGCACTAAAAGGACTGTGAACCAAGAAAGTTCCAGAGTTTGGGTTTGAGCAGTCATTTTATGCTACACATGCACCTACAATATGCATGATCTGTACTAGTCACTGTGAGAGATACAAAGACATTAGTTGCCTTCAAATATCTACCTGAGAGAATCAAATGAAAAGAGTGATAGTGCCAAAAAAAAGTGCACATAAGATGTTTGAGTTAAGAGAATTGTATGATCAAATTATTCTGGTTAACAATGTTAGGCAAGAAACGAGTCACATGTGAACTCTTAGCATCCATCTTTCTAAAAGTGCCTGTTCACTTTGTCTTAGTAAGAACATTCCAGAAAACAACTGTTCTTTGGAAAAATCACATTTAGAATTGTAAACATGCATGTGTCTACTCAATTATTTTCTGAATGTGTGACTAATTGCTTGAATAAACAAATACATGAAATATTAAATGAAAATCTAACAAAACCTCAAAATTATCAATTTGCATGATGTGTTACTATTGTTACCTTTTCCAGCATGTGCAACTCTCTTGGCCTAGGACAGTGGTTCTCAACCCTGTGTAGATATCAAAATTACCTGGGGAACCTTTAGTATATTCCCAGGCCCCACCCCAGTCCAATTAAGTCAGAATCATTGCAGATGCAGTCCAGGGAATCAAATTTTCATAAGGTCCCAGATGGTTCTAATGTACAGCCAAGGTTGAGAACCACTGACCTAAACAATAAGTATATCCCAAGGGGATAGGGTCATGACCTAAAGCCATCCTCTTCAAGTATTCTGTTTCTTTTACTATAAAAGAATTTAAACTTCTTATCTTTGAAACAGGCATGCACATTTATTCCATGGCTTGCATAAGCACCCCAGGGAATCAGAGATGTGGGATACTGACATGAAAGAAAGCTGACCTTGGTGGCTACGTCTACTAATAGTTATTGTTGGTGGTTTTGGGTATTTTTTAAATCACTGATATCTGCTATTTTTTAATCATTTATCTCTGTGTCCTTCTCACATTCAAAATACCTGGTTAACTCAGGTATGGCTTCACTCTGTTTTTTTTAATGTTCTATATAGGTAATTTGGAAAATACAGAAAAATAAAAAAAATTTCCTAATCCAATTTCTCAGAAATAACTTGGATTCCATCCAAGTTACTTATAGATTTAAAAAGTACTGGATTCCATACAGTACTGGATTCCACCCAGTACTTTTAAAATCTATAAATAGATTTATAAAATTAAAAACATATTGTATATATGTATATAATTGTGTATATGTTTATATAAGCATGAAGTAAGGTGTGAAGGAAACTGACCAAATTGTTAACACTATTATTATTATTATTATTTTTTTTTTTGCGATACGCGGGCCTCTCACTGCTGTGGCCTCTCACGTTGCGGAGCACAGGCTCCGGACGCGCAGGCTCAGCGGCCATGGCTCACGGGTCCAGCCGCTCTACGGCATGTGGGATCCTCCCGGATCGGGGCACGCACCCGTGCCCCCTAGATCGGCAGGCGGACCCTCAACCACTGTACCACCAGGGAAGCCCAACACTGACTCTTATTAATTGGGTCATGGGGTGATACTATCTGACTTACTACATACAACATGTGATGTGACTTACTACAGTGAGAATGCATTATAGTAAGAAGAAAAAAGAAAATAGATAAAGAATGTTATATGCTGTGTTTTTCAGTTAAGATTGTGTTGTGAACATGTATCCATGTTATTAAATATTTTTCAAAATTACCATATTCATTAGTGAAGAATATTCTATGGGTTGTTATTCATTTACCTATTCTCCCATTAGTGTATGTTTAGTCATTTATAATTTTTCGCATTTGCAAACAATGCTTTAATTAAAATCCATGTACATATATCTCCATCTGAATTTTCAATTATTTCCTTGGGAGGAAAAATAATAGGCCAAAATGTATAAACTGTTTAAAGCTTCTTGATATGTATTATTAAACTGCTTTCCAGAATATGATACCAATTATAGTGTAAACAGAAGAGTATTCATATTTTATTTTGCTGTAGTCAATATATCAATATGACTGCTCCTGTCTCCCCAGGGAGTTACCATGAAAAATATTCAGTAAAGTTTTGAAATCATTTATTCTATTTTCCTTCTACTTTAAATTTCATTCCTAACACTGTTAGTTGTTGTTTTTTTCCCTCACACCCTCTTGATAGGTTGAGAGAGCTTTCTTATGAACAAAACTAAATAGACAAACAATAGCCTGAGAAAGAGCCCAACATATACTACGTATTTTGTTGTTCTGGGATGGCATTGGTGAATTTATAGACTTTATTCACGGTAAAATAAAGTGGAAAGGACTTAATAAAACATCCATTTTCCCTTTTTCAGAAGACATTCTCCTTGTTCTCTCCTTGTTCTTTCTACATGCAAAATATGTCTAAATCGGTACAGAGAAAATGGAACTTATTTAGAACCTGCCAGATACATGCTTCAGCATGGCTTTTTTAAAAGGGTTTTAAACTCACTGTCAGCATTTCGTTTAAGCAGATGAGACCCACCCTGTGGGGACAGTGGTTAGATTTAAACAGAATGAGTACCAGAATTTTCTCCAATGCTCCTCTGACAACTTAGTAAAATGTAGCAATTTCCCTTTAATTAGACATCTGAAAGGAATACTGACCAGTAAACAGAAATTCAGGTGTTTGAAGAACGAGTGCCTAAAGCATGACCATAGCATGACTACTACAGCCTGAATGGGATGCAGTTTACAGTATTAGCAGAGAGGCAATATACTGGCCTGGAAATTTCAAGCAAAACAAATCATTAATTTCTTTTTTCAGTGAAAATAATAACATGAAATCAAAAGATCTTAAAAGGTAAAGCAGTATGCATTTTGTATGAAAGAAAGGTCCATAGGTAGCATCACAATATTTTCAAAACTCCAGATGAAATTCACTTGAGTAACCAGTTATTGAATATTGACCAGGCATCAGGTTAAATGCCAGATCCAGTGGAGCACATATCATAACTTTTATTTATTCAACACCATCTTTGTATCAGAAACTATGCTCTGCTAAATTTTTATGTTATTCTATTTAATAGTACCTAGTTTCAGGTCTGAAACAGTTCAAAACCTAGCAGGAAAGGCATACAAAAATGATATGAACAAAGTATTATAGGTATGCAGAAAAGGGAAATATGAATTCTAAGTGAGAATGTGAGGTATTTTCAAGTAGGAATTAACTGAGGCTAAACTCGAAAGAGTAGCTAAATTTTAAAATGCAGACTTGACTCAAGGTCACATCAGGAAGAAGGACTAGCATGAGAAAGGGCACCAAAGTTAGGGGCCTTCAGTTTCACAGAATTGGTCTGCAACTCCTTTAACCAATCAAACATTGACAAGTTGCCTCAGTGAACGCCCCTCTGTAAGGCAACCACTCAGTGACCAACACTCCTGAGCATCAGCCAATTGGGAGCAGACTCACTCCAGCGACTGTGCCTCTGCCCTGCCACCCAAACAGCAAAAGCCTCACCGGAGAAGCCAGATTCCTCTGCCAACGTCATCCCACAACACCTCTGAAAGCCCGCCAATCCCAGAACTCAACACTTCCTCAAAAACCTCCATGTAAGGTCAGTTTCCTGCTCTACTGAGAAAAACTGTGCCCGACCAACATAGCTCTCCCTATCAAGCATGCAACAAATTCAGCATTTTGCTTTTGTCTCAGATACCGAATGGTCGTCTCATCCTTCGACACAAAGCATGCTGTGTCAGGCCTAAGCAAACATCGAAAGTAATATTTACCACATTAAAAAGTAATTTTGCTAACACCCTTCCAAGCCTAAGACCGCATCCTTCACACCAATACTAGGTATGACATGAATCGTTTTCCTTATGAATTGCTTTCATTTTGAATGCTTTGAAAGCAGTATTACTTCATAAAGAGAACAGAATACATATTTAAATAATTATTATGCACCAAATACAAATAACTGTACATATTGAATAAAAAGTATAGGTGCTTTTTAAATTTTCTCATATTTCTTGAAGCTTATTGAAAACTGAAAAAACACTAGATAAAATCTAACTGCCCATCAGTGTGGCTTTTTTATACAATGGAATATTATGGAGCAATTAAGCTGAATTAATGAGATGTTAATGTATCAACAATGAACATGATATTGAGTAAAAAAAAATCAAACTGCTAAAGGATATGTATAATATGTATGCACATCTGTTCCAGTTTTTGAAACAGATTAACACCAGTTTCAGGATAGTGATGAATTCTGGATAATGAGGGAAAGGGGATGAAAGTGGGGCTTGATTTGACCTTTAATTTTTATTTCCTAAAAAAAGACGGAGAGAGAAATCTGAAACAAATAGAGCAAAAGGCTAATATTTGATTAATTTCAGTGATGAAACTATATAGACTATATTTCTATGTTTGAAATCTTTTATAATTAAGATGAAATCGTAAAAAATAAAAACAGAATAGAAGTGGGAAAATGTATTCCTACAGTGAATAGGTGAGTAAATATAAAAACACAAACAAAAATCTTAGTTTCTATTTCCTCCTTCTACCATCTGGCCTTCTACTGAGAGACAATCAGCACAAAAAACATTCTCCTTCTTGCTTTCGAGCCACCCCCTGTAATGTAGGCTCTAAAACTGTGGTGACGAAAAAGCAGGTAATTAAACCATAAGCAGTTGGGAAATCAGTCCCTTAATGATTGAAAGTTTGTCTCTCCTTCCCTTAGGTTCCCACAGCACTTTGAAACTCTTAATGGGGCATATTATGGCAACTTATGTTAAATTATATTTACATATGTTTATGCCCTCTCCATCAATTAAATGTTAAGTATCTTGAGAGCAAAAACCTTACTTTTCAAAGTTCCTTCAAAAAGTCAAAGAGACTTTGCATAATAAATGTTCACCTGCAGTTGCTATATTGATGTTGAGTGTTTAGACTATACGCCCATCTCTCTGACTGAATAATTTTCCATCTTAGAACTTCAGTATATCATTTAATTTTTAACTGTTGGACTTAATAGATTAAGAAACTACCGCTTCTAAACTAAGTGCTTCTAATTCTTTCTCATGACAATGCCTGAGAAGATAGCAAAAGCTGCTTTAGGTTAAGAACTGAGCAGTAGAGATCAAATCTTATATTTAGCCAGCCATCACTTTAGACACAGCTGCCTTATTAGCCTTTGCCACACCGGTCAATCAATTCCACCTAACCCATCAGGAAGCATACATTTATCCACTGATCCAACCATTCAGTAAGCTATTACTGTGAACCCAACACAAGTCCAGGGTTGATAATGCCTTCCTGCCACTTGCCAGGCTCTGAAAGTACAGAGGAAAAAAAAAAAAATCAGTCTGACATAGCTGAATCCTTTGTTTCCATGTACGTTCAAAGTGGACTAAAAATAATTCCTAAACTACTTGCTCTGATTTATTTTTGTCCTACGAACTTTGTAAACCTTCACCTGGTTTACTACTTAAATTTGAACACAACTGTATCATCATGACTAGGAATTTTCAGTAAACTCCTGATGAATCCTATTTGGCCTTTACAATTCATGACTGTCTCCTGCTTCCTACTTATAGCGAGAAGAATGGCAAATAATTTCAGAATCCTTTTCTCTTAATGTGTAGTTTATAATAATTCTGTTTCATTCTTTCATCCCATCTTTTAATGAAAACTCCTTAAAATGTTGTTTTACTTGTGAATGTTGTTAACATTAGAAAATTTTAAACTGGTTAGATGCAACTGCCATACCAATCAAGAATTCAATCAGCCTTGAATTTTACAGAACACAATCTTCCAGATCTAATCAATAACGTTAATCAATCAGCTGGCTCCACTAGGATGTCAATGCCCTTCTCTGCTGTGGGGTAGTAACCGCAATACTACAAAGAAACATAGTTTACTACTCCTCTGAGACACGTATTCAAAAATAAATTAAGATTTCGTCTGCTTTGCAGAATTCTTTTCTAAAGAGAATGTTTCAAGACACACCATTTTAATGGACAGATCTGACTCCCCAGCACAATGCCAAGGCTAGCAAAAAGAGAAAGGAGGCGAGCTGCAAAACATTCCTGTTAGTTCCATAAAGAAGAAACACTCTTTTCCATACAAAGTTTTCCAAAGGACCACAGCCAGTATCCATTGGCTTATTTGTATGCTGAGAATATTCCAGCTCATGTTAAGATTTTCTAGACAGAAAAAAGAATAATAAAAACTACTGTTTGAATTCAGCCTTTCTTAAGAGCCAATTTGTCTTCTCAGCAAAACAAAAGGAATCAATATAGTAGTGAAAACATGAAGCTCACAGATGAATACCCTCCCTCTGATTTTTGGCTTTCAAATATATTTTGCTTGCTTGCTTGAGGTAACGTTCCAAAGACAATGTTGTTTCTAGGTTGCTTTAAAGGAAAAACAGAAATTTTATTCCACGATATGTTTTAATACGTCTTACTATATAAACATATTCTCTTTAGAGTCAATTTATAGGAAACGCAATAAAGCAATGAAAAGAAATCCAGCCTCATTTACTAGAAAGTGGTAAAACTGACACGTTACCTTTTCTGTCTACTTATTCAATCCTTACCACCATAGGATATAAATCAAGACAGAATATTCATATCTCTGAAGTATTTAATTTACTAAAAATCATCTCTAATACTAGCAGTAATTGATAGGTATCTGTTAAGTTCTAGGTATTTCACATACATCACCTCTAATACTTAACAATGCTGCAAGGTAAGTATCATTATCTCTGTCTCAGAGAAAGTTTAATTAGTTTGCCCAAGAGCATACCTAAGAAGAGGCAGAGCAGATTTTGAACTCCAGTTGCTCAAACTCCAAAGGCCATGGTCTAGCCACCAAACCACGCACCCTAGAAGGATTCCTCTTCTGGTAAAGACATCAACCACAGAAGCAAGTAGGAGTGCACGGAAGCCAATGTGCTGCCATAACCAACCATACCTGAGCCCTGCATCCCTTTACCACCCCATCCCCCCACCCTCTCATCTCACTCTCCCCAGGGCAGCCACACAGGCCTTCTTCCACAGCTCAAACTCACCAAGGCCTTTCCTCTCCAAAATTACAATCATGAACCGCAATTCAGCTAGTCGCCCAGTTTTTTTTTTTTTTTTTTTTTGCGGTACACAGGCCTCTCACTGTTGTGGCCTCTCCCACTTACGGAGCACAGGCTCCGGACGCGCAGGCTCAGCGGCCATGGCTCACGGGCCCAGCCGCTCCGCGGCACGTGGGATCCTCCCAGACCGGGGCACAAACCCGAGTCCCCTGCATCGGCAGGCGGACTCTCAACCACTGCGCCACCAGGGAAGCCCCGCCCAGTTTTTTAAAGTGCCAAAAAATAATCTTTAACGACTACCCTCATTTATTATGCTTTTTGTGACACAGAACTTTTATTTGATAATTATTGAGGACTAGATTAATTAAATGTACGTGTTTGCAATGTAGATTTAGAAATTTGCTTCTGTGAGTCAGAGGCCTGAGGGCAATATTCGGAGAAAATAAGATCCCTTTATGGAAACCTAAGGACATCTAAATTAGTACTGTGAAGTGAGGGGGAAATGTAAGTGAGAAAAAATGGGAAGCGGGAGTGAGAGGCATGATGTTTTTTCATCACGGACCAGAAAGTGACAAAACTAAGTGCTAATGAGAGATAAAAAATAAAGGTAGGAGTAAAAGGAAACAAAAATATAGAAAAGGGAAAGAAAATGGCTCTGACAAAGTACTCTGGGTTTAAGAACTGTACATGGTTGACTGACAGTTCACAATCTTAAAGCATCATAAAGTATTATTCAAATCATCATCCTCAAATTCATTTTAATATCATCAGCATTTACCCCAAACTCATAAATCTAAGAACAAATATTTTTTCATTAACATGAATTCTAAAGCACCTACCCTGTGTCTAGCACCGTGATAGGCATGAGGAGTAAATGAATAATATGAATAACAAAAGATCCTTGGTTCTTAGATAGTTCTCTTAATATATACTATCATAGCATGTTACGAATCAACATGCCATGCTTTTATTGAGCACTTACTGAGTGTTAGGTATTCTGGAATGTAAAAACGAATGAAGGAATATATCTATGCTCTAAAGGAATTCAGAAGCGCAAGAAAGACAAAATAAACACACCAGAAACAATTAGGGACTAATTCTAAACACCATATTATCAAGTACTGAATCACCAAATAGAGACTGACTGATGTAGTAAGAGAAAATAATTGTGGACCGAAAAAGCTTCATGAGAAAAGTACAGCTGGGCTTCCCTGGTGGCGCAGTGGTTGAGAGTTCGCCTGCCGATGCAGGGGACACGGGTTCGTGCCCCGGTCCGGCCCACATGCCGCAAAGCGGCTGGGCCCGTGAGCCATGGCCACTCAGCCTGTGCGTCCAGGCCTGTGCTCCGCAACAGGAGAGTCCACAACAGTGAGAGGGCCACGTACTGAAAAAAAAAAAAAAAAAAAAAAAAAAACAGTAGAGCTAAGTTGGTTTCTGGTGGAGTTAGAGATAAAAAAGAGGTAGGGCAGTGCCAACGGGGAGGGAAAAGAGTCAAAGGATTTAAAATTTCCTTGGAGCTAGGACTTAGCTTGGGAAATAACATATTAAGCTATTAAGCTAGTTATGACTTTTTCGACTAAAGTTATAGAAATCCAACCAGAGTTTCCTGAGGCAAAACGGAAATTTATCAACTGATGGATACAAGAAAGGGTTGTACAAGAAAACCACAGGGATGGCAACTATCCAGCTGATCTGGAGAATGACTGGGACCAGGAACTCCATCTCTGAATACTGGCTTCATCATTTCCATTCATAGGCTTTCTCCACATGGTGGGCAGCATGGCTGATGACAACTCTCAGGTTTTACATCTTACCATTTCCAACATCAAATGTGGATGGATAAGGGCGGCATAAGCAGAAGAAAGGGGAAGATAGGTACCAGACAGACAGTTCTATATACATCCACCATAAAAGTTACAAGTAAAAATTTGATTAATGGGAATTGATCCTAGATTGGTGGGAAATGACCAAAAAACAAAGTAACTTGAAAGCCTGGCAGAACCTCCCATTTTGTAGCATAATGTAGCTAAATTGCTACCTTTATACAAAACTCAGTCTTATCACAACCTGGTGGATGTGTAATGTGTTATTTGCACAAATATAACAAGCCAAAGTGAAACCTTCTTAAAAATTCTATATACAATCTATAAGATTCATTTACTCATTCATTCTTTACTTGAAGCTCTATACCTTTTCTTCATTGATGTTTATACAGTTCAATTAAAAGTTTTTAATAATTGTTTTACCATTTCAAAAAAAGTGTTACTTGCCCACTGAATGTTCCCCAGATCTTAAGAGAAGCATGCTAAAGCTTTTAGGGATGAGAAGTCAGGATGTATAAATTTAAGTTTCAATTGGTTCTGCAATACCGTGTGTGTGTGTGTGTGTGTGTGTGTGTGTGTGTGTAAAGACAATAATAGAGATAAAGCAAAAATGACAAATGTTAACAACTATTGCATCTTGGAGGATATATGGATACCCATTACACTAATTGAATTTTTCAGTATACAATATTTCAAAGTATTCATTCTAAAAATTCGGAGGGAAGTAGAAGCCTGACAGAAGACTTCAAATTTTAAATGACAATATAATGAAAGCATAAAAAATGAAAGTAGTATTTCAGGAAGATACATGTAGAAAGGGTATGGTTTGAATTAGAAGTAGTAAAAAATAAGAGACCTAAGAGATTACTGTATAAGTCCAAACAGATGGGGCGCAGGGCAGCAACGGGCTGGACTGAGAAGGTGGCTGTGAAAATGAAACAGAAGGAATGGATACTAAAGACTGTGATGAATACTTAAAAGAACCCAGTGAGTGACAGGTGAGTGTGGGAGAGAGAGAAGACAGAATCAATGATGATCTCTGGTTCCCCAAGTCAAATGATTAGGGAAGGGATAGAAATAGATAAGGTCTAAAGCAGGGAACAGATTTGTCGGGTTAAGACAATGTCTTTCATTAAATACGTTAATATATTGCCTCTTCCATGTAAATATAGTTCATATGCTGACTATGTGGTATAATCTCCTCCTATAGTCCGTGAAAACCCAAAGACAACGTACCACACAAGCACCCTAAGAACGAGAGGCAGACACACTGGGCTAGAGCCTGGGGGAAAACAGCCAGAGTCAGCCCATATGCTCCCCCTGTTAAGCCACCTGTTTCAGTGTCTCAGTTCCCCTAGCCTGGAAGATTTACAGAATTTCAGGGATTTTTTAAAAATGCAGAAACTGCATAATAGGGTGCCTTAAAGTGGTAAGAGCAAACTTCGATTATATCCACAAAAATACCTCAATGTATATAGCTGCAAGTAAATGTGAGAACTTTTCTCATGCATTGGTAATTTCAGCTAAATGGCCTCTTGCTATGAGTACACCTCTAGATTAACCTTAATGGAGAAAAAGTTCATGAATATATAAAATTCCTATCTATTATTTTTCATATTCTTTCTGATTAAGCAGAAAACCAGGCAACTGCTATGTGCAATTACATTTTTTTAAAGTCTCAATTAGGATGGTGCAAACACAATCATTAACAAAATAAATCTTAAATCACTCACTGCCTTGTGGTGGGGTGTGGAAATGAAATTTGGGGTCACCAAGGAGGAAAGAAGAGAAGCCAAGTTGTTCCCATGATAGGGTGGGGAAATGGCCAACAGGCTGGCCCAGATGGGAGAGAGAGGTTACAGGAGACGTCAAGACACAGCTTTCTGTGCTGTGTTCATGTCGAGAACTGAGATGTTAAGAAAACAGCACAATTTGGTCAAGGTGGTGATACCCCACTGTTAAAGGCAGGGGAGAGTTATTTCTGCTATATATCAATGTAAAGGCAAGACACAGTCACTGCTAATTCACAGCAGACCTAAATTGATAGAAATGGGGCTTATGTTTAAATCCTGAATTCAATCCCTTTGTTTAGAAAGGAGAGGGCACATCTGGTGTCTTCAAGAAATGAGGAAACGGTGGAAGAACTATGTTATTATTTTCTAACAGCATGGAATGATGATAAAAGGAACAGAATTATTATACTGTTAATCACAAAAGAAATGGAAAAAATAGACCTAAATCAAAAATAATAAATTATTTCCTTTTGCTTTTCTATATCACTTTGGGACACACTTTAAATGTGCATTCTTCCAGGAAACAGGCCAAATTATTTCCCCTCAAACCTGTGTTCCCACAGTCTCCTATATACTCCTCAAATAAAGCACTTATCACACTCTTATCATTTGTGGTCTCTCTATGTCCCCACCAAGTGTTCTCTGCAATTAGTGAGATTTGTTTAAAAAAAAAAAAAAAAGAAGAAAAAAATGAATGAAATCATTTACTGTAGGAATCTTTATGTTATCTCTAGCTCCATATATAAACCAACATATGATGTGTTAAATCCAAATAAATACCAGTTCCTCTTTCAGTATATTTTTTTCAAATCATGGAATTGCTCTTTATATAAAACCTGCATACTTTGGCCACTTCATTCTGCATGTCTTACAGTCTTTTCCCTATACAATATTCTTTTCATATATATACTCTCTAGAGAAGCCCGCTCAAGCTTAGGGATGAAAGAAGATAATCAACTGCACAATTATCTATCTATATTCAGTCATTCATTTATTCACTCAACAACTATTTATACAGGAATACAGTCCCAACCAAAACAGTTATTGCGCCTGGCTTCATCTTGCTTCCAATCTCGAGGTGAAGACAAATATGGAATTATGGAATAGATGCCTAGCTACAGATCAACTACAGACCATGAGCGATTAGGAGGTGCTTACAAGAGCACATTAACAAAGGAACCTAGCTCAGACTGGAAAGCCAAAGAAAATCTGTTTAAATGAAGTGGCACTTAAGCTAATACCTGAAGTTTAAATGAATTTAGCCAGGGCAGAGAGAGAGAGTACGTGTGTGTGTGTGTGTGTGTGTGTGTGTGTGTTGGATGGATCAGGGAAGTACTGCAAGCAGAAATACAGAGGAACAACCTGTACAAGGGCCCTGAGGTACAAAACCTGTCACACTCAACTGGAGCTGAGACTGGGGTTGGAAAAGCATGCAGGCCCTTATAGGTCACTGGTTTTCAATGTCATGGGAAGCCTGATAAAATTTGTTCTTAAAAATAAACACTATTTGTAGGGTGTTGGGGGAGGATTCCCATAACTGGAGTATGGATTTTTAGAGCACCAAGAATGGAACAAGGAGGCCAGTTAATATGCTAACCTGAACTAGAGTGTTAAGAGTGACCTGGGCTACAGCCGGGGCAGTGAAGATGAAGAGAAGTTAACAGATGAGGAATATTTAGGAGATAGACTTGGTGGGTTTGGTGATGGACTAGGAGAGGAAGGTAGAGGAAGCGGCAAGGACAGCACCCTCAACTCTCCTTATTGGCCAGAGGGGCACTTTAATAACAGTGGGGTTTTTAGTAACAAAAGGAAGGATGAATGGTGAAGGTGGTCGAAAGCTGAAAACTGCCAGTTGTAAGTTCTGGAAGGTAATGTACAGCATGATGACCCTAGTTTAAAAAAAATAAGAAGGGGACTTTTTTTTATCCTGGAAGGTCTGGTGAGAAATGAAGAGTCCAGACTTAGACATGCTTAAACTGAAATACCTGTGATCTATCCACATAAAGATGTCAAAATAATTGGTGGGTATATTCAGGAGTGCACTCTGGGAAGTCTTAGCATATAGGTGGTATTTAAAGCAACTGGAGTGGATGAGATCACCTTGTGAGAGAGGAGAATGAGAAGAGAGAATGTTAAATTAAATGGAAAAAATTTTTTTCTACTTTTAGAATATAAAGATATTTTAATTACCTACATATTACAGTATCAAATATTTTATGCCTATAATACTTAAGTATAATTTTACAATATAATGTAATTATTGCATAGCAAATTATTTAAGAGTTACAGACTTGAGACTGTATTACTGACAAAGGATATTGATAGGGAAGAAACGGGAGTAAATTGGGTCACCATATTTTCATCTTCCTTTGTCAGATCTATCTCTAAGCTGCTGGATCCATGAAGGGCCCCATATACAGTCCCTGCATACAGTTCCAGTCTGTGAGCCAGTCCTTACATACAGGAAACACAAAGGCCACAGTAAGATGGATTTGTCAGGGGAAGCTTATGTCTTTTTTTACGTCCCTGTCTGTGCCCCCATGCCATTCTCTGAAGCTGTAGCTTTCCAAGTCTCAGCACATGCTATTATTTATCTTTGGAACATCAGAATGTGTTGAAATACAAATTTTTCCATTTGGACTTTCAAATGAAAGAAATATTTTGCAATATAAATCCATTCCTCAAAACAAGGAATCGCTCTGCTATTCACTCTTCCTAGCTTCTAGCTTTCCCAATGTAGTCAGTTATTAGTGAAACCAGGAGAGGTGTGAATCAAAAAAAGTAAATAAGGAAAACATAAGTTTCAATGAGTTTAGCGATGATATTAATTCTGAAAGTTGAGAAGAGCACTGGTGATGAAAAGAGCAAGTTCAATCACAGATGTAAATCACAGTAGCCTGAAATTACTATTTTGACCCCCAAACTGTTAAAAAACCAAAGATTAGTACTTGTTTCAGCAGGTGGGAAATGGCTTAGGTTTTTATAAATGCCTTCTCTGAAGGCTAATAACAACCAGGGCAGGCCCTCATCTGCTAAAATGCATTGAAGTTTATAATCAGGCCTGAGGGGCTGGATGAATCACAAAGTAATCAGAGCCCTTATTAAGATTATTAACTTAGTCTTAGTGACCCTATCCTTCAGTGCAAGAGCCAAGAGCCAAGATGCAGAGAGTTTCTGGGTTGACTGCCAAAAAATTCTGAACAGAGGGTTTTTTCAGGTATAAGATATCCCTCTAGGTTATTATATAATGAAACCTGGATATAAAACAATTCAGAGTCATGTGGTTTATCAAAAGATAATTATTGCATTTTAGTAGACATTATACAAACAGAATGGAAAAGCCAAAGGTTGAAAGAAAAGCCGGGGCTTCCCTGGTGGCGCAGTGGTTGAGAGTCCGCCTGCGGAAGCGGGGGACACGGGTTCGTGCCCCGGTCCGGGAGGATCCCACATGCCGCGGAGCGGCTGGGCCCGTGAGCCATGGCCGCTGAGCCTGCGCGTCCGGAGCCTGTGCTCCGCAACGGGAGAGGCCACAGCAGTGAGAGGCCCGCGTACCGCAAAAAAAAAAAAAAAAAAAAAAAAAAAGAAAGAAAAGCCAAAGGTTGAAAGAACTGACCAAGGTACGTGCATCCCACACAATCAGTTTCTTCAAGGGTTAAGGCCTTCTGGCAGGACGGGTTATGTTGCTGTCACGCTTACTAATTTTACCCATCACATGTACACAATAACAGAAACCTCACATGTTAAGAAAACACAAAAATGTTATTTGAGTCTGAACGTTACCTTTGTTCTTTTCTTATTGAGTCCACTTACAAAGGTCTAATCAACCATGGCAGGTTTTCTTAACCTTTTGGGGGTGGTCAAGGATTCCTTTGAAAATCTTACAGATGATCTCAACACTAGATAACTGAGATTGTATAATTAATTTCAGGGTGTTCATAAATCCTCTACACCCTTCCACTGGTTCCCTAGAACCTCTGCCATATAGGGTATAAGGGACAGTGAGTCCCTTACACAAACAGGGGAGAAGAAGATTCACCATCTGTGAGTACTTTCTCTCCCTATGAACTTACTTGACCTCCCCTCAAACTTGTCACAGCGAATTATATTACCTCTCTCTTTTCTTATGAGCCTCCAAAATCTTCACCTTTTCCATCTTGACACCCTATATTTACCAAGCTTTACGGATTCACAAGACTTCTTTCCTATTTGAAATACTATGGCACAGAAGCAATTTTAAAAGGCACATTCTTTTGACTATTCTGATTCACAAAATTGAATCCATTGGTAGGGAAAAACTATTAAAAAGCTCACTTATCTTAGTTATATTTGCTATGAAGAAAATCATCAAGTTATCCTTAAGTAACAGTTTTATCAGAATCTGTAACTGCCAGGTGGTACCACAATTTCTTTTAAGATGTGAATGTGGCACCTAGAGATTATCATACTAATTGAAGTAAGTCAGAGAGACAAATATCGTATATCACTTATACGTGAAATCTAAAAAAATGATACAATGAACTTATTTACAGAACAGAAACAGACTCACAGACATAGAAAACAAACATGGTTACGAAAGGAGAAAAGCGGGGGGAGGGATAAATTAGAAATTTGGGAATAACATATAGAAATTTAGGAGTAGCGCATAAACAACAAGGACCTACTGCATAGCACTGGAACTATATTCAATATCTTGTTAAGAAACTAGAATGGAAAAAAATCTGAAAAAATATATATATTATTCAGTATATGTGTATGTATAAATGAATCACTTTGCTGTACACGAGAAACTAACACAACATCGTAAAGCAACTATACTTCAATAAAAATTTTTAAATAAAAATAAAACAAATAGTACTTCAGATATAGAGAACAAACTAGTGTTTACAGGGATGGGGGAAGACAGGGGTAGGGGATTAAGAGGTACAAACTACTATGTATGAGATAAATAAGCTACAAGGATATATTGTACAGCACAGAGAAGATAGCCAATATTTAATAATTATTATAAATGGTGTATAATAACCTTTAAGAATTGTGAATCATTATGTTGTATACCTGAAATATAACATTGTAAATCAGTGACACTTCAATAAAAAATAAAATAACTGTCTTTAAAAAAAAGAAAATTTACAAATTACCAGATTAAAAACAAAAAGAAAAGACGTGGATGTGTTCCAGCTTATGTTATATACTTTTAAAACACTGCCAGAGCAAAGCACTTAGGAGGTCATTTCTACCTCATCCCAGTTCCAAGAGCCTATGATTCCAAGTCTTATTTTAATCTATGAAGTGAAAACTTTTATTTTTTTTAAATTACTGCATATTTTAATTGATATTAGACATTATTTCGTTATAAATAGCATTAGAAGATCAGATTAGTTGTTTCATACATTAGTACAGAGATACTTTTCTTGCATATGATTATGAATGAGACTTAAATTCTGATTACTTTAAAGAAACACTGGAATTTGGGGAATTATTAAATCCTAGCTTTTCTGCTAAAAGTCCAGAATCTAACAGCATAAAAATATTGTAAAATATATTTTGCAAAGTACTTATTTTATGAGGAGAAGTAATTTGTTTTTAAATGCAAATATTTGTAATACACCAATTCATTTAAAAGTAAGTGACCAGATAGATTTTTTTTTAACTTCAGGCACACAAACTGAATTAATCATAATCTGAGCTTCATGACACACTTATTGATCATTTTACTGGTTTACATGGTTCATTTTACTTAGTAAAATAATTAAATAAGTCATACTATACCCATTATCCTTGGTGACATTTTTCCCCTTACGCAAAAAGTGTGGCCTCCCTCTACTTCATTTTTACAGTAAATGGATATTCTTTTGGTAATCCTGTCTCAGTCACCCAGACATTTATAAACAAATCCTACTCATACAAATATGAAAACATTAGCAGCATGTTTAAAGTTTTGAAGAAACATAATCCATTTAACTATATAGAGCCATATTTTGACAGCTTAATTTCTATCATTTTCAAAAACACTGGCAGTTGGGGGCAGGGGTGGGAAACAGGCAAGGGTGGAATGGGTCACAAAATCCAGGACCTTTGCAGCTTCTATTCAACTCCTGGTTATAGTTAACCCATTAGAAAAAACAAATAATCCATCTAACCATCCTGTTTCTGTTTGTGTTACATTCCTATTACAAAAAAGTGGCGGAACAGGTAGGTGTGAATAAAACCACGGACACTGGTCTTATTTTATTTTAGAAAGGACAATGAATACGGAATTCTACAACATCCCTGGAGCACTTACCCCCGAGGTAAGCCAAAGGCCTTACAGCATGAGCCCCAGGTGAGGCTGGACATTTCTTAGAGTTTCCAACTGATCAAGTGGTCACTGAAAGCCCAACTAGTATTTAGGTCCACAGATATGAACTGCTAATGGCTTAGCTATATATGTGTTCTAAATTTTAGCAGAGCTAACAAGTGAACTAAAACTATATAGTTTCTAAGTGCTGTTTCTCTAGTGAATAGGAACAAAACTAAACTAAGTACAATAACTGATAATACTGGCAAATGTTTAATTTTAAATTAGACCCTCGTGTCATGATATAGAAACCTACTTGAGAAAAAAAACCACATTAAATAACAATTGAAATCTCTGTCACATATAAATAAAATTAATTTTAAATCTTGGTTTTTGTGCAAGACACAGAAACTTAACATGGAGAAATTAACAGGCATTATCAACTCAAGGCTTCAGAGAAGCCCAAGACGTTGCTGAGACATTTTACAGTCTAGGTTCACTAGGTCACAGATTTGACACGTTATTAACATGGAAAGCAATTGCCATTTCCTTGACACCCTCTACCCTACATGAAAGGGCACCCAGAAACCATTCCTCATTTCAGGCCCAAGTGAACTGGCCTAATTATACTCCGAGACATTATCAACAAGTAGTTAAGAATACTGCCTAGTCCTCATAACATAGACAGTCATAAAAAAAAATTTAAGGGCTTCCCTGGTGGCGCAGTGGTTGAAAGTCCGCCTGCCGATGCAGGGGACACGGGTTCGTGCCCCCGTCCGGGAGGATCCCACATGCTGCGGAGCGGCTGGGCCCGTGAGCCATGGCCGCTGAGCCTGCGCGTCCGGACCCTGTGCTCCGCAACGGGAGAGACCACAACACAGAGAGGCCCACGTACCGAAAAAAAAAAAAAAAAAAAAAAAAAATTTAAGAGGCACAGAATCTGATATGTCTTGGACATATGGGTTGTGCTTATACAAAAGGGCAATTAAAGAGACATCTCCAAACAGAATCTTCAAAGCAAACAGAAGCTGTTTTCTTAAGCCTATGATGTATTTCACTACAATGCATAGCTTTCATAGTTTTAGAATTTTCCAGGTAACTATTCCAAAGCATACTTTTTATCAATAGCAGATGGAAAATATTATGTCCATTTCCTAGCTAAGGCAACTTGGAGGAAAGGAAATTAAGACACATTACACTAAGCCAAGTCAATGAATGACAACAATACTGCAGCTAGTACCTAGTCAGAACGCTGAAAGAGAATTAAGTTCAATATTTATATACTTAGGGGGAAGAGTTCTGTTTCAGAAAAATATTTGGTTGTTTCTGTTCAGGCACATTAAGAACACTGAAAAACCACCACTAAAACAAACTGGACTGAAATTCAACACAATGGCATGTGTTTTTCAACCTGTAATCAACACCAAGAAATAGCTCCCTTTGGTTATTAAAATCTGGAAAGAAATCATAATTACCCCATCTGGGAATACGGCCTTCAAAGCACGAGTACTTTAGATAAAACAGCCAATGTCTAGTCCCACTCTATTGATTTTCAAATTCCTTGAACGGAAAAAAAACAAAACAAATGCTTTCATGGATAGGAGATTTTCAATCAGGTTTGCTTAAATCAAAGTTTAAATCAAGTTATTTGAATTTAATAAAAAGTATACAGTAATACTCTATACTGAATTTCAGTATTTTTAAATTTTGTTACGTAGGTCCCAGCTACATAGAATATGAAAAAAATCTTTAACTTTAAAAGTACAAGAATGTAGCAGCTTCATTTACAATAGCTAAAACTGGAAATAATCCAAATATCCATCAGAAGTGATAAACCAAACTGCAGTAATTGATACAATGGAATACTGCTCAGCAGTAAAAAGGAATAAACTACTGAACATCCATGCAACAACATGGATGAAACCTATGGAAATTAGACTGAGCTGAAGAAGCTAGACACAAAAAAGTACATGCTATATGGTTCTATTTTATGAAGTTCTAGAAAACACAAAATTAATCAGTGACGAAAACAATCAGAACAGTTGTCAATGGGTCAGGAGCAAAGACTGCCTGGGGGCATGAGGGAATTTTCTAAGGTGATATAAATGTTCTATATCTTGATATGGTAATGGTTACAAAGGTATATCCATTTGTCATGAGAATACAGTTTATGTTAATACCAGAATCTGAAGTATGGACATCCATTAAGTAGCTTTTACAGCTTTTTTTCATTTTATGACTTTTGATATTTTTAAACCAATACTTACAAAATGTATATAATCATAAGCTCACTTGAAAATTACTTTTGAATATTTTTGTAAGGCAAACATAGAGTGATAATAAAATTTTAACATCAATTAAAAGATATATATTTTGGGCTTCCCTGGTGGCGCAGTGGTTGAGAGTCCGCCTGCCGATGCAGGGGACATGGGTTCGTGCCCCGGTCCGGGAAGATCCCACATGCCACGGAGCGGCTGGGCCCGTGAGCCATGGCCACTGAGCCTGCGCATCCGGACGGCAACGGGAGAGGCCACAACAGTGAGAGGCCCGCGTACCGCAAAAAAAATATATATATATATATTTTTTTAATATTTAAAAATATATATATATAATGTGGCAACTCTGTAAATCAAACACCACTTTCCCCACCCAATAAACTATAGTTTATTGTTAAAAAAAAAAGGAGTACAGTTTAGGTATGTACATTTTAATGTATGTACATTTTACCTCCCCGCTCCCCCCAAAAATCCCACATAATGGAAATGGATGGAGGTGTGAGTGAAACAGTCACAGCAGAATTTGATCATTGTTAAAGCTGAGTAATGGGTATGGGCTGTTTTTAATACTATCCTGTTTACTTTCTATATATTTGACGTTTTCCAAGGTAAAAGGTTTAAAAATATAGATCAGTGAAACGTACAATCAAAAATGTTTATACTGTGAAAATATATCCCTCAAGAGGCTTTCTCTGTATTCAGAAGACTTTTATAAAAATCCACGGAGATCCCCAGTGTCTGTGCTTCGCATGGAGAATTTGAAATGGAGCTTGTTATTTTCTCCAGCTCCCCTTGCCCCCATCCCCAGCATGCCTCCCATCTAATGGGCCATCAGACTGAATATGATATGGTTGTCTCAGCTACCACCAACCCCCAAATTAATTCTTCCCTCATCCCTCGAATATTTATTTCTAACAAATACTGGTGCAGATGGAGAAATCAGAGCTGCTGCAGACACCGGAGAAAACAGATCTCAACCTTAGTCTTTATTCTCATTACTCTCTGAGGATGGTGTTTTAGAAGTTAATGAGAAAATGAAAATTTACTTTTTTTACATCCTGATTTTTTAAAATCTCATATTCAACTTCTTTTAACCTCATTTTCTTATATGAAGAGACATAAATTTTCAAAATAATAAAATCCAGAGTAACCAGAGTCAGCAGTCAGTTTCTCTACTATGGACTTATGAGGCTCAATCATGTATCAGTCACTAAACAAGTCTTATTAGTTTTCTAAATATTGCCTGAGAAAAGTCCTATAGCTTTTCACAAAACATGTCCAAAGAATCAGAAGCACCACACAGAGGCAAAGAATGAATTAAAGCTCAGTCAGAGCTATTTAAAGGTATGTTAATACCCTCCTAGAGCTATTTAAAGGTATGTTAATACCCATAAGAGGATTATAAGTGCACCTGGGTAAAGAATCTCCTTGACAGAACCTAAAAAGTGGACTTAAGTATTGTATCTAGCAGTTCTCTGTAGTGAACATAAGATAAACACTGAAATAAGCTAAAATTAAAAGTCTAAAATATATATACTTTCTAACCTCCACTTACAAATATTTCTACCTAACATTTCTTTGTTTATATGACCCTGCTAAATTCCAATGAATTTCACAAGATGTGCAATAACAAATACTCATAAAGTAAAGGAGATCCTTGATGCCAGCATTTTTGTTCATTCATTCATTCAAAAATATGTGTTCCTATGAGTAGCAAGTGCTCTTCTAGGTGCTAGAAATATATGTAATAATTCAATGTAATAATGAACAAAGCAAAGTTCATGCCCTCAGAGAGTTTACATTCTAGTAAGGGGAGATAGGCTTACAAGAAGGGCTGAGGATAGTAAGTGCCATGGAGGAGAATCAGTAGGAAAGGGCATGCAGATGGCTATTTAATACAGCTGTCAGGAAAGGCTTCTGTTAGCGTGATTGGAGCAAACCTGAAGAATCGAAGGTCCAGAATTCCAGGCAGAGAAAATGACAAGTGCAAAGGCCCCACACCACAACCCACTTGCAAACTGAAGAAACAAAGAGCCAGTGTGGCCCCAGCGCTGAATTAGTGTCAGAGCTGAGGGAGACGGGAGTGAGAGGGCCACAGAGGATCTCAGCCTTTGTGGGCCATTTTCAGGGTCTGGGCATCTAGTGTGAGGGAGATGGGAAGCCATTGGAGGGCTGTGAGCAGAAATGATCCTATTTAATGTTTTTAGAAAGATCACTAGGAAAAAAAAAAAAATCACTAGGGCTTCCCTGGTGGCGCAGTGGTTGAGAGTCAGCCTGCCGATGCAGGGGACACGGGTTCGTGCCCCGGTCCGGGAAGATCCCACATGCCACGAAGCTGCTGGGCCCGTGAGCCATGGCCGCCTAGCCTGTGCGTCCGGAGCTTGTGCTCGGCAACGGGAGAGGCCACAACAGTGAGAGGCCCGCGTACCGCAAAAAAAAAAAAAAAATCACTAACTGTGTGAGGAGAACAGACAGAGGAACAAAGGTTGAAGCAGGAAGACCAGTTCAACCTAGAGATCACAATGTGCTCAGAGGAACATTTTAAGTTCATTTGTTTATAGGTTATGTTTCATTATACAAACCAAATACTCCTGTAACTAAAACAGCAGTCAATTGAATTGCTCTCTTGTTTGCCACTGGCTTGGAGGGTTAGAGTTTTTGAGGGAAATGCAAGAGTCATCTTATGTTACTTTTCAGGCTGTAGTTTGATCTGTTGGCTAATGGTTCCTTTATCTCCATTAATCTAATAGGTAAATAAGACAAAAACTGCTAGTTTCCCCTAAAATAACCCTTTTCAAAAATATTACATCACAAATATCAGAAAACAAGTATTTTCACACATACGCTGGATACAGAAGTTTCTCATATTATTTCCGTTATTTGTAACCTTCATCACAACCTATCTATATGGTAGTAACCAAAACCCATTTAACTAATATTCCAGAAAGACGATAAATCGAAATAAAAATATACTGCAAATCATAAAATCCATCACCACTCTGACTTCTGTTTCATCATTTATGAAATTCCTCTCATAATGAAGACAGGCTCTCGATCACTCTCCTATCTCTCATTTCCTTAAGTTTACCCAACAGCATATCTAATCGCTGCCTCGCCTGTACCCTGTGGTTAGCACTTTCAGTTATAAAAAGCCAGGTAGGAAAACCACCACACACAGCACATCTTTCAGGAGTTTCAGCCACGCTCAAGTGTTATTAAATGGTTTGAGAGGGTGTCAGAAACACATGCTTTCCGGCACACTTTGGTGATTTCATCCTACGCTCAGAGCACTCTGATAAATTAAATCATTCTGGCTGTGTCAGGAATCGCAGCTGGTGTACCTGAGTATTGCTCTTTGATGATGAGCAAGCAGTACAAAATAAGATACCGAACCCTACTCTTTAAAATCTCATTTTTGGCATCTCGTATAACGTTACTAGGCAGGATTTTAAAGCGAAAACAAATGTTATAATTCAGTTTGGTTTTGCAGAAACCTAAGCCCACTTGCCAAAAAAAACTGATGGCTTTTTTTCTTTCCAAAGAGCAGGCAGCTTCTACAGTTGGGAAGGGGACTGGGGTTGGGGGGTAGGGAGAAGCTATTAATATGGATAATCCAGCTTTTTGCTTACCGGTGTAGCTTTAATGGAGGGGAAACAGGCAGGAACTGAGGGACTGTTACAGCCACGTATACCAAAAGGGCTTTCCTCACCCTCAGCTGAATAGTGTGGAGAATCTGCCTCATTACCTTCTACTAACAAGTAAGGAGATTCCCCTCTCTGGGGGCAGGCTTTGCTGTACTAACATCCGCTACAGACTTCACCTCATCCAGCCCCCTCTCCTCTTCCCTTTCCTTCAGCCACAAGCTCCTATTTCTTTTTTGGTTTGTTTCATCTTATTATACTGAAGGCATTCTTGCAAACTGCCTTCAACCATTCCTGGGATAAGAAGAGACAGAAATAAATAATAAAATAAATTAAGATTTCTTTTCTCCAGAGCTAAATTTAAATATATAGGCGGAGCGAGATGGTGAAAAGGGGTGTGTGGGTGTCTACTGCAAGATTTTTCAGTCTCTAGGAGAGAAAAGGATAAAGAACAGAAGGCTAAAAGGATTTGAGAAGTGTGTGTGTGTGTGTGTGTGTGTGTGTGTGTGTGTGTGTACAATCATTCCCAGGGCGGAGGGAAAAATTCAGGAAGGGAGGGAGAAGAAAAAGATCAATCCAGGCAGTCACTCACTCCCATCCCTCCCGACCCCTCCCCACCTCACTGCAGTGCTCTGCGCTTCCCAGAAAGCTCACCACCCAAAGGGCAGATTCCCAAAACCAAAGCAGAGCCCGAATCCGGGTCACGCAGGCAGGCGTTTGGGGGGGTTGGGGTGGGGGGGGTAGAGGCAGGCGATGGGAAACCATCTGGCTAGGGAAGCGGCGAGGAGGCCAGCAAGACCAGAGGAGGAACGGCAGGGCCGGGCTGCCGGGACCTACCGGGAGCAGTGATGGTAGAGGATGCCCCGGGCACCTCTGGCCTCTCCTCCTCAGCTTCCTCCCGCTGCCGTTGCTGCTGCTGCTGCTGCTGCTGCTGGATGAGGCTGAGGTCGGAGCGGCTGAGCTCAGCTCTGGCGGCCGCAGGGACCAGCCTCGCCTTCAGCAGCACCGCGGCCAGGCCGAGGAGCAGGGTGCAAGGGACGCGCCGGCTGAGCCTCGCCATGGCCGAGAGCCGGAGGGCCGCGGCGGCATATTGCGGCGGAGGTCCGGGCGGCGGCGGCGGGCGCCAGGGCTGCGGGCTCTGGCAGCGCCCGCCCGCTCAGTCCCCCTCGCTCGGTCTGCCTCGCACACCCTCACCAGGAGGAGGAGGCTGGGGCGGCGGAGACGCCGGGGGAGGAGGAGGAGGGGGAAGTTAGCATCCTCGCGCACGTGACGCGCGGGGCGGGGTGGGGCGAGCCCCACGCCCGGCGCCGCGTCTACGCTCTCACCCCGGGCTCAGCTGCTCCGGACGCGCGCGCTCGGCGGGGTGCTGGGGCGCTGTGCTGGTGGTGGCTTCCTAGGGTAAACGAAAAAGGAGAGCCTTTCTGGGGTCTGGTAGACCTTCAGATCCTCTAGCCCCTACCGAGACACCGGGAAATTTTGCAGAAAGTGGAATAAAATTCCCTCCACCTGACCGCAAAGTAGAAGAGAAGGTGGTGTATTGATTACGCTCCCACAACACTTAACGCAGCACCAGCAGATCAAAAAGCCAGGATCTCTTAACCATGTGGGCTTTGGGGCATCACAGCCATCACTGGTTAGCTAGAAATTAAACTGCGGCTCTCCAGATTTTGATTAAATTCCTCTATCTGCCCAAATTGGAATTTCTTTCTATATTGTAAAATATTCTTAATTACGTTTTGCCTAATTATAGTCTATACTTTTCATTTGCTCAAAAAATATTTTTCTAAATGCCTGCTAGGTGCTTACCACGTGCCAGTATTTAGTCAGGTGCTTGGAATAAGCAACATACAATCCCTGCGTTCTAGGAGCTCATTACCTGTTAGGACAGAGGAACATATAAACATTATAATCCAGGGTGGTGCCTGCCACTGGAGAAACACTACAGCATGCAGAGATTGCACTGAATTGGAAGAAATTAACAATGTGGTATATGGATGGGGGCTATGAAACACTAGGAAAGCTGGGGTTTAAAGAAGAATAAGAGTTCCACACATAGGTGGGTGTAACCAGGTCATCTAAAAAGTGTAGCTGTGTGTGTATGTGTGTGTGTATGCCCGTGCACACGTGCCCAGAGGTGTGCAACAGCACAGTGTGCTTGGAAAATTGTCAGCAATGATTGTGACAGAGTGACAGTGTTTTAGATTGAAAAGGAGAGTGGAGATCAGGTCATTAAAAAAATAATAGCAGGGACTTTCCTGGTGCCGCAGTGGTTAAGAATCTCCCTGCCAATGCAGGGGACACGGGTTCGGGCCCTGGTCCGGGAAGATCCCATATGCCGCGGAGCAAATAAGCGCGTGTGCCACAACTACTGAGCCAGCAGGCCACAACTACTAAAGCCTGCGCACCTGGAGCCGGTGCTCCGCAACAAGAGAAGCCACCCAATGAGAAGCCCGCGCACCGCAACGAAGAGTAGCCCCCACTCTCTGCAACTAGAGAAAGCCCGTGCACGGCAACGAAGACCCAACGCAGCCAAAAATAAATAAAATTTTTTAAAAAATAAATAACGGCAAACACTTCTATAGTACTTACTGTGTCCAGGCACTGTTCAAGCACTTTATATACATTAACTCCTGTAATAACCTTGGATGCTATATAAGGAAACTGAAATTTACATTGCAAGTGATTATGAAATAGTGAAAGAAATTAATCAGGGAAGGGACTTGCTACCAGTCTGCGTTTTCACTTTGCTATCGGTGTGGAAGAGGAAGAGGGATAGATTGGCGGAGAGGAGGCCAGTTTAGTGGTGTTTGCAAAAGCCAGTGAGGAGATACCTTGTGAGACCAGAAAGGAGAAAAAAGGAGTGGGAGATTCAGTATGTAGGGCTAGAATCAGCAAAAATGGTTGATTGTTTGGGTGAGGAAGAGAAAAGGAGAAAGATGGGTACGTCTAGTATGACACTTAAATTGCCAGATTGAGATCTTGGGTGGCTGCTTATGACATTATCAAGATTAGCTGGTACTACTGACTACAGAATAAGTGATAAGCCATGGCTTGTTCAGTTGTAGTCTCTTTGTATTTGGAATGTCTGTGGGACATCTCATAATATATGTAAAATGTGATCTGTGACATCACATCCTTTACCATCATAGTTGATTCAGATGATTTGGCTGATTGGACAGTCCCTTTCCACACTCACCACTCTTTTGTGTGTTCGTCCCAATGTTTCCAACATGCTGGAAAAGAACAAATTTCTCACTAGTGGAAAGTTATTCTTTGGTCAAGGATGTGAAACTAGTGCCTATATAACCATAACTATATAGTTATATAGTTATAACTATAGTTATATAGTTATAACTATAACTAATAATAATAGGCATTTTACATACATTATCTCGTATCCTCAAAGCAGTCCTACAAATTAGCTCTCATTATTCTGTTTAGCAAATGGAAACACTGAAGATCAGAGAGGCAACTGTCTTGCCCAAGGCTACACTAATAAGAAGTGACTTTACCTTTCAGCACTGTTTGAAACTTTCGCCATGAGCTTGCATTGCTTTTTAGATGAAAATAAACTACATAATGTGGGCTACATAATTTTTTGAAGAGAGATGCCAAAGTGAGGTCCCTCACACAAAACACCACTATTCCATCATGGCTTTGCCTCGCCTGTGTGAGCAGGAATTATGGGGGGGGGGGAGGCTGAATGCAGAGAGTCTTCATTAGTTTCATCAAGCTGTTTTTGTTGCATTTTCCTCCAATTTACCTCTGCTCCTGGAGAGAAGAAAGGAGAAAATGGAAATGGCTCCAGAATCCTGACTGGCAGATCAGAAGGAAAGGAATGCTGCCAGGATTTCTGTCATCCTGCCTTACGGTGGCCAAGTCATCTTTAATATATTAGAAGCTGACCTTCCAGAGGCAAAGTTGCTGATTTCACAGCCCTCAGTGGAGGGTAGATGTGAAATCCTTCAATACTACAGACTGTTTAAAAGAAATAAGCTTTGCTAATCAAGATGGGTTTTAGATGGTTTTTAAATGCTCCATTACTCATATAGTTTATGCTTAATTTCTGTGCAATATACAAAAGCCGTATTATTGGATGCAATCAGGGCTAGTAGTTGGTGAATCAAAAAAGCAGGTCAAGAGACAAAAAAAAAAAAAATCAATATATTTAAAATATATTTTATGTTGCTTATTTTATCTTAAAATAGGCAAATATATATTCATTTACCAATCTTTTGATGTAGGGCCAATAATTTTTTTTAAATCTAACCACATCCTAGGGTTTGAAGTAGTAAACCACAATTACAATGCATCCCTATTATTAATTGCAGTTTTCGATTAAGTGGAAGGAGTTCTTAAAAACTCCTGACAAACAATTCGAATGCCAAATCCTTCTATTTTCAATTTTTCCCCAATTTTACCATTTTCTCACCCACTTAGTATTAAACTTAGTTTTCATAGAAAAATACACTTCATTTAAATTTATATTTCATCCATACCTTATAACACATAGAACTGCCAAAAACAACTGTGTAAACAAACATAACTGACTTTCGGCACAGACACAGACCAACCGGTGGGGGCAAAACCAAGCAGATGTTCAGGAAAGGGTATCCTGCTAATTTCATGTACTTTACATGTCAGCCAGTGTGTTTTACAAAGGAATGGAAGATGCTGGTTGATCTAGGAAGTTATTTTCAGGTTCCTAATCCATGATACTGTTCATGCTTAATACAATGTAATCATTAATGTTAGAATGTCTTCATTTTTATAAATATACTGCAAGAGCCATCGGAAAATAGATTGTAATACCATACATATATAATTCTTCCCTGCTTAAGATCTACTGGTACCTCCTCGTTGCTCTTAGCATAACGTCCAGAATCCCCAACAGGTTTACAAAGTCCTTCACAATATATCCTCTGACTATGCAGGCTCATCTTTTAATATATCCTACATAAACACAGAGATGGGGGTTGGTGGGGGGAGGGAAGGGAAGGGAAACGAAGGATTTCTTTTATTCCCTTGAACTAGACTTATTTAGGTTGCACATACTGATTTCCTCGCCTGGAACTCTACTCCCTCATCTCTAACTGACAGGCTCCCACAGAGCCTCAAGGTTAGCTTAGGTATTACTTCCTCTAGGGTACTTTCCCTGACACCCTTGGCTTTGATTAGGAGCCCTTGCTATGAACTTTCATGACCCTTGTATTTCCCCGTAGGACTCTGTTACTTAAAGTGGATATTTTCTTGCCTGTATCCTCACCAGTGTAGGCTCCACAAGGGTCAGGGCCATCACGTTCACAGCTGTATCTCCAGCTCCTGCCACAACGCCCAACAGTGGTTGTCTGATTACTTGGTTGATTAAATCAACAAATCGATTTTAAAGCGGCAGAACTGTTAGTTAATGGAGAAGAGCCCAGAGTCAGCCGGCTCTGGTATCCACCCCTCACAGCTATGTGATTTACAGAAGATTCTTGGCCTCAGTTTTCTCAACTGTATAGGGGGAGAAAAAACAGAGCCTAAAGGAGATAACAAAATAACGTATAAATACTTAGAGCTTCTTGCTATAGGAACTGTTCAGTAAATGTCAGCCATTACTTCTTTTATTAATGTTATGTAGTATTGTTCTGTTTCATTTGTATATTTTTATAATGTATATAAAATTTTGTATGTAATCAATTCATATTTTTCTTGTTATATTTTATATAGTCACTGCAAACACTCAATTAGCAAATACTGAACCATTGTTCCTAGAGGAACAGAGTTAGATTTAATAACATATTAAACATATTAGATATATATTTATGTAAGGGTTAAGAACGTTTACCTTTTTGGAAATATGATTTGCAAGGTTTAGTAACTGTTTCCTTAAATTATGACTCTTCCTCCAACACTGCTGCCTTCATTTGATAGTGAGCCATTTAATTTGAGTTTGAAAACCAAAGGACTAACTGTTAAAGAGGGTTGAACAAAGTTCAAATTTGTATTTCTTTGACTAAGAACCATTTATCCGGGTAGGGTTATCCATACAGATAGGGACAGTTTGGGATTATTAACCAAAGTGGGTCATATGGTTCAAATAGTCACTAAACTCTGGGTTTAGCGGTCCTTCTCAGGTACAGGCATGTAAATCATTAAGACTCTCTGGGGTCAGCATGCATGGATTACCCGCTGTGCAATTTTATCCATGGCATTTCAGGTACTTTCCACCCTCACCCCCAACAAGTTTGCTCCAAATATGGTGGCTCGGTAGAAGAGTTCATTAGGCACTACAGCTAGGATGGCCCAATGTGTAGTGGGAAGTGATGGAGCCAGCTCAAACTAGATTAAAAGGCTCAAGCCAGAGTTTACTTCAAGACCAGATCTAGATTTTCAGAAGTTTGGATTGTTTCAGGGACAAGACTGTTGAGGGCCTATGTGCCAAGCCCTCTGACCCCACTCTTGTGTGTCTTGACCTTAACTATCTAAATTCATTAAATAGATATGAATCTTTAAAAGAGAGAACCCAGGAAGCCAGGACTTTATGATTTGGGAAATTTTTAACACATCCAGATTGCAGAAGATGCTAAAATTAAGAGATTTATATATTTAAAGAGTTTGCTCTAGAAAGAACACAGAGACTGTACAAACATTTGCTAATATCTCAGAAATTTTTCTTTGAAGAGATTAAGTGTGTGACTCATAGATTCTCCTCACACAACCCAACAGAAGCCAAAAATAGAGATGAGATTATTTAGGAAAGCTCTGTGGAGTAGCCTCTAGTCTAATGGAGTGAAATATCCTTGACATACACAGGCGATCCGTAAGGTTCCTGTGAATTTTATATCAGCAGAAACACTGCCAGCTTAGTCTAAAGGGATAGTGTACAAAATGAAAAAGCATACTGAACCCACACAGTCTTATCAGCAGGAAGAAAATGATAACAATACTCAGCTGTAAACATTTGCTACATTTCATGGGGGGAGAAACGATGACTCATAAGGTGAAGCCATGAGCCACAGAGTTTGAGAACCACATAGTTTGAAACCACAGAAATTCATAGACTTTGAAACCAAATATAGATTGCTCAGCTGGATTTTGGAATTGCTTGGGACCAGTGACTTCTTTTTATTTTCCTTCTATTTCTTCCCTTTTTTAAACCAGAATGTCTATAATTGTTATCATATGCTTGTCTTACTGTGATATGTTGGGAGCAGAAAACTTGTTTCTTTAGTTTCACATGTTCACATACAGAGACGAATTGTACCCCTGGATGGATCATACCCAAGCCTTGCCCATAATTTAGATGATGAGATTTGGGACATTTGAGCTGCTGAGATTAAGAAGTCGTTTTGGACTTTGAGTTGATGTTGCAGTGGTTTGACTTTGGGGGACTTTAGGAATGGGTTCAATGTATTTTGCTTGTGAGATGGATGTGAATCTTTGAGGGCCAGACCATGGACTGTGGTAGACATAATAATGCCCTCCAAAAGATGTTCATGATCTAATGCCAGATTCTGTGACTATGTTACCTATCATGGCAAAGAGACTGCAATAATTTAAAACTAATTCACTATCCAAGGCATGAGGTCACCAGCCTCATGCAATGACCAAGCCTGCGTGGATCTAGGAAAGGATATGGAGTAGATAATGTTAAGAACTGGATTTGGAGAATTAGAGGTGAGAAGAGGGAACTATTTCTGTACAGTATGTAAACCAGATTCTCAGCTCTGTTATTAAATCACTCCTATACTGCCGCTGTTTTAGGGTTCCCTTGAGAGGCTAGGACTGTTCAGTGGGAATATGGTAAAATTAGTTTCTGTTCTGTCATCTCTATTACTTGGTAATCACTGAACACCTACCTGTGTAATTGAGAAAAGAAACTTCAGGTTCAATTTTTGCTAGTATTTTATTACCACATGATAGTGAAGTGCTTTGCTCTGGTTTAGTAGTAAAGGTTCAAGTCAGAAAGTCAAAACTGGCATTACTAAGAAGTAGGAAATTTGCTTATTCTTTTTTTTTTTTTTTTGCTTATTCTTTAATAAACTCTTCCCTTTCATTTCCTCACTAAGGTGTACTGAAAAATTCAAAATCATTCACTTGTCTGCCCATCAGGTGATGATATTTCTGAATTTTAAAGGGGTTTATGTCACTTATAATCTCAAAAAAGAACTTTAACTGCACTGTTGAAAGATGAGAAAATTTATAAGCCACCAGAACTTTCTTGCTTTCTATGGTAAACTTACCATGACCCTATCCAAAATCAAGAATCACTTCTATTACTCAAGTGGAGAGCATAATTCTCCAAATTAAATACTGCTACATTTGTACATTACTTAGTGCTTTTTTGTGAATAACTTTGTAACAAGTAATTAATATTCTGACTGCAAGATTGACTAAAAAGTAATCCCTAAAGATTCCAACACTCTAATATCTGAGAAATGATGTAAAAGAACTTTGAGAATTACTTTGAAAAAAATTAGGTTAATAACATGAAGGTAAGTTACTGTGTGAAGTTCAAAATCTAAGTCCTCCTTCTATTAAAACAACACCAATTTATGTATTTGCTATGCTTCAGGAAGTGAGGTTGGCAAGGAAAGTGAACCTGAGTGTAAAAGCGAACCTAACTATATAATTCTCTAGGCAATGCAGGACAGTTTAGAAAATGAGTAAAAATATTCCGGTTGACCCTTGAACACAGGGGTAAGGGGCTAAGACTCTCTGTGAAAATCAAGTATAATTTATAGTCAGTGCTCTGTATCTGTGGTTCCTCCATATCCAAAGTTCCACATTTGGGGATTCAACCAACCAAGGATCAGGCAGTACAACAGTATTTACTATTGAAAATATCCATGTATAGGTGGAACCATGCAGTTCAAATCCTGTCGCTCAAGAGTCAACTGTAATTGGAAAAGCACTGGTGGTACATCAATTGATATTCAGGCATCCCAACCTATCCCCCAGATAATAACAAATCTATTTTATAAACTGTGACTAGTAGTTCAGGCAGTGTTGCACAGCAGAATGCATAACGTACTAGGTGTTTGAATGTGCAAGCTCTAGTCCCAATCCTGCCGGTAACTTCTTTAGACAAGTAATGAACCCTCTGGGCATGGTTAACAGTACGAAGGGAGTGAGGTAAACTCCTTCCAACGTGTGCTTTTTAACCATCTGACCATGACCTGCATAGATGGTGCTGTCTGCAATTGTCCTGTTTAGGGTTTGTTGAGCTTCCAGAATTGCAGGTTGCTCTTTCTGATGAAATTTGGAAACTTTTTGGCTTCGAATATTTTGTCTGTCTCATTTTTCTCTCTCCTCTCTAAGACTCCTTTTGCACCTAGATTTGTCCCACAGATCACTGAGGCTGTTTTTTTGTTTGTTTGTTTTTTTGCCATCTGTGCTTCAGTTTGGATAAGTCCTTATTGATCTATCTCTAAGTTCATTGATCCTTTCTTCTGTCCTACCCAATCTACTTGCAATCCCCCTCCAATGAACTTCTGACTTCAGATATATTTTTTCAGTCTAAAGATTTCCACTTGAGTCTCTTTTGTTAGTTTCCAAACCTTTCTCGAAATGCTTGTCTTTTCATCCATAATGTTCATGTGTTCCTATAGACTCTTTAACATATTCATCATAGTTATTTAAAGTCATACCTGCTGAATTGTTTGTGGGTCTGTTTCTATTGACTATTTCTTCTCAAAGCCAAGCATCACATTTTCCTTTCTTCCCATTTACACACACACACGACCTTATGAATGATACACTGCAGTCTTTTGGTTGTGTTACCTTCCTCTGAAAGTAACTGCCTTTATGAGCAGACAATTAAATTTCAGGTGGATCACCTTAAACTTGTGGAAGCTTGGTTTCATGCTTTGTTAGGGTGGGACACTGGTTTTACCCTTTATCCTACGGTGAATCAATCAATCTTGGGATGTAGTATTTATTCCCAAGGAATAATAGATCCTCTGGGGTTTCAATGGAAAGACTGGGGGTGTTTCCAAGGCTCTGTCCCTGGGCAAGACTTGAACTACAGTCTCTTGTTTCTCCTGCATTGGACAGTAGCTGGAATAACTGCTCAGTTCTTTCAAACTTCCATCTGCTGTTTTCCTTTTGGGGCCTCACTAGAGCAGAGTCAGCGTCAGCCAAGGCTTTGAGGGGAAAATGTTCCCCTTTCCCACAATGTGGCTTCTCCCTCCTCCCATCCCTCAATTTCTAGCCATGATGGCAGTCCCATCATTCTAGGAAATGAGGGGGCACTTTTCTGCTTGCATTCCATCCACACAACAGAGAGTAAACTCAGGGAAAAGTGTGGTTCCCTTCCTTGAGACCAATTCCCTCCAGTTTCTGCCTGCTTTTAGTATCTGCAGTGTCTATAAAAGTTTCTTTTTTGCTTCTTATTCCTCATTTCATTCATTGTTATCTGATACAAGCTACTTTGCCATTATTGAAATTGGAAACCCCTTTAAAATTTCAAATGTCTATGATTTGTAATTGGTGTATTTTAACATTAGTTTCCTTTTGCTCTGTTTGTGACGCCTTTTTTCAAATAACTAACACTCTTAAGAATGTGGACTTTTAAAGAGGTATGTCACCTCTTTGAGGTCATCCTTTTAGTGCACTACTGCTAGCTCATGTGATTAAAAAACAAAACAAAACAACATAACAGAAGGAAAATATAAAGTCCTTGCACATAAGTGGCACCAGATGCTCAAGTTTATTGAACAGACACAAGTTACACACTGGAGACTAATAAGCAGAACACTGTACCAGTTTTCACTAACTCAAATCAAGTTAGCAAATGACAAATTTTAGAAGACACTCATTTTATGTCTCACCCAATGTGGGTGATCACAAGAGAGCTAAATAAAGAAAATTACTTTCTATGTTACTTAGGTAGGAAATTAATTGATATACACAGCTTCCAAGTTACTTTAAGATATTGCAAAGTGTTTCAAAACTAGCGGGGAATAGTTCATGTCCAGCCTGAAATAAAGTGTAAAATGGACCTTTTAGGGGTAAATAACTTCATTCGTATATCCATCTCAGAATCATTCCTTCCTGCTAACAAAAATACTAATAAATCTCCGTTTAGATTCGGTTTACTAAGTTAATAATGACTTTGAAATATCTAGGTTTGGTTACATTGTTATATTGCACTTGAGAAGAATGACAAGAAAAATCAAAGATTCAGTACCTCTCCCAAGAAATTCATTATATATCAGAAATTACAATGAAATACAAGCATATATGCATGCTACATGTCCATAGGTTCATCATTCAAACTAGCCTACCAACAGGTTAAAAGAAATACTCTCCAAAACACTGAGTATTAAGTCATTTCATTCACCACTTTGGATCCTATATTCGATTTTCAAATTTTATATTTTTTTCTTATTAATCAAACTATCACATATACAAGCTATCCAAGAGCACTAACACAGTGACACTGAGATAAGCAACAGTCACACACAAGTATTCCACGAGTGACTTATTCTTTGCCAAGCTCAACACTACATTCTGTAACACAGGAACATCAACCAACTTACAGCTGTTTGCCTTATAAAAAACCAGCGGATCTATTTATTATATACTATATTTTTGCCACATACCTCTCTCTTAGGGTCATGATTCACTATGAAAAATCTTTCACGTCCTCTTAAGGAAGCCAGTACAGTCTCTAATACTTGAATTTTCTCTTTATATAGAGTATCAATGAGAATTGACTATGACTAAGTAGTTTCATAACAGGTAGAATTGTGGCACTAATATTTTGATTAATTGTTTTACAATTCAGTATTAAGAACTTAATCAGAATTACAATAATCACCAATTACAAGAAAAAGGTAAAGGGAAGAAAAGGAAAGCGCCTCCCTCACACAAATGTTTCTCAAAATATCAAGTCTGAAATAAATGCCTATTTAAGAAATCAACAACAGCATCAATATTTCTTACCAATACCAAATGTTTTAAACATTCTCAGCCCCAACCATGTTTATTTTCTTAAACTGAATCAGATTATAAGAATTTTACACTCAAAATGGCTTTTAATTCTCAATAAATCACAAAAACAGCAGTGATTATTTTTTGACAGTTTATCCAAAACATTCACATGCTACTTTAGGGTAAAAAGAAACTCAACATTTCCCAAATATTTTCCTCAAGGACTAGGTTTTTAAATTATACTCCTACCATATTTTTGTACAGATATAAATCTTCATTTTTCTTAAAGAAAATACTATTGCTTTAAACTACATTCCATAAGAGCAATTTAAAGCATCATGTTAATTTCCATGACAACACCCTTCAATCTCCTCCAGTCTCATGCTCTCCCAACTGAGCTATTTTGGCTCCTCCTTCAATCTCTGGTAGAAGATTATACCTTGAGATAAGAGGCCATAAAAGCAATAGACTGTGCAAAATCAAACAGTAACATTTTTTTAAAAGAGTGACTTTCTATCCAAAAGATAGTTTCAGAAATGACTGCTATTAGGTGGGAAAACAGGTAAGGTGAACATTGTTCTAGACCAATTCAGTGACTGTCTGGTGGCAGGCCCTAGGATAAAAATATTTTTTTCTTAAAAACTTTAAATTTATTGGTAATAAAAATACTTACTGCATATGACTAAGATCTTTTGAGGTACTAATAAAATCTATATTACAACACCTATTAATTTTGAAAATCACTAAAGCTAAATATAGGGTCTTGTCAACGTTCTAACTTGTATAACTCACCTACATATGCCTCTGTTTTATGAATATATTCTAGCGTAGGCACTTGTTAGGGAGTTATAACACAAGACATGGCAAGATAAATTTCAATTATTTTTAAAACATAGAAAAATATTCAGTTATTTAAGTGAAATATTTATCATTGCCTAATGAAGACAGTAGTTAAAAAGCTATCAAACTCTCAATTTCTAATGCACAACATGATGTAATTGCACAAAAATAGATATAGCTAATAGTTATCCCCAGGCCTGGAGGAACTGTGAATAATTCACATATTCCTCTAGAAGATTCATCACCCTACGGACTTATAAAACTACAACTTGCCACCTGTGCAGCTTTTATTTAAAAATCCTAGAAAAGTAATTTATATTAATAAACCTAAAAAAGTTTAAAAAGGTTTCCAATAACTTGAATTGCTTATAAAATAACCTCTAAGAAGTCATTTTGATAGCTGAGACTGGTTTTACATGTTACACCTGGCTTCAACTGAGGTAATATCCATCTGAGCAGTACTACACTATTGCTAGAAGTAAACCAGCGAGCTACTTTAAGAATTTCAATTCCAAGCATTTCTTGCAGGGTTGGGAGGTTGAGTGCAGGTTCCTCTAAGTTGTAAAGATTCCTCATTGATCCTGACACATTCTCAGTAACAGTTTTGGAAACGTAAGGAAAAATACACATATAGGAGGAAAATAAATTAATCCCAACTAAAAACTCTTGCTTTAATCTAAGAACAAACTATTAATAAGCAACTCTGTCAAAGAACTACAAACATAGTCTTTTAATTTAAATGCTCCTTTTTCTTTTTTTTGTATTGTATTGTATATAGCCAGACTAAGGCAATGGAATAAATGTACTTTGGAAATGATTTCCAATTCCATATGGCTTCAAGCATCGTGATGTTTAGCAGGAATTAAATGACTACACAGAAGAGGCATTTTTGATTATAAAACTAATTTTTAGTATAAGTTGACTTAAAGGATTTGAAATAGAACTTAAACTTATACAAAATAAAATGTAATCAAGTGGACTGTGGATAAAAATATAAATAAAAATTTAATAGCATGTATTCAATTCTCAGATTAAAACAAAAAACTGTACCTTTGCTATTACAGGAAAGAGTTTTGATGGGATCATGCATTTTTCTTTTTTTAAAGTTCTACCATATAGGTAATATTAAAATCCAAGTTTATGCGGTTATAAAGTTAGCTTGAAAACTCAACTGTAGTGTAATGTGTATTAACGGTAAGTATCTCTACAAAACATGTGGATCCTAAGGTCCAAATTTGGATTGCTTTAAAACAACAAAAACAACGACAAACAAAATCCAACATACAAAATCAGAAACAATAATTGTAGGAGGTACTATTTTAGATAAAGTGGTAACTCAGGCACTACCTGTCTTATGTACATTGAAGATCTATCCTTGAAATGTTATTATTTAAATACCTAAAAATACAAGTCAGTGGATGTATATTAAATGTATGTCTGAACTTAATTATAATGAAAAGGTTGACAAATATTGCTCTCACTTTGTGGTTAATACCAATGGGTACCATCAGCAGTACAGTCTTGGAACTTTATTCCTCATGAAGGAAATTTTAAAATCTATATTGAAGTTGGTACTTCTAATGGGACAGGATGTAGCACAACTTAAAAATCACAGTTAAGTTTCTGAGTTTCCTTCACCATTTTCATGAGGTTGAAGCTGTTCCCTTTCTTGTTCTTCTTGAGGTGGCCGGACACGTTTAAAGAAGCCCATCTGCCAGTTGAAAAAAAAAAACTCACATTACTGCCACATCAATGAAGAATACTGAAAGTATTCTGAGTGACCATATTATGACCAAGAAAATTTAAATGGCACTTAGTTGAATTTTTCTTCCTTCAAATGATAAGGACTGCTCATCATGCATCATTATTAAAGGTCCCTTTCTTCTTTCCCTCCCTTCTTTTGCTCCCTTCCTTCTCCTTTTCTTCTGCTTCCCCTCCCTCCCTCTCTTCCTAAGTCCATCACTTACCCTGTACATTACAAATACCAAAACAGCCAGTAACAACAATCCTGCTAGAACTGCTAAAATGATCACCCACACAGGGACAGGCATGGGTGCTGGCTGAATGCCCCAGGTGACATTAGTGGTAACCTGTTGGGGGAAAAAGTTCTTGAGTTTTGAAAATAGTTCACTGAATCATTCAACAAATGTCTGAATGTCTACTATATTTTATGTCAATGTTACTCACATTATTTTCTTTTCTAGTACATGATAATTTATGATTACACATTTGGTATCAATAGCACACACACACACACACACACACACACGAAACTCTCAACAGGTTAACCTCTGACTGACTCTGAAATGATTTTTAAATAATCCAACCCAGTTTACGATGTGTTGGTCCCATTTTAATCCTCAAATTAAAGATTTATAAAATGCCCTCACTTAACTGCAGTTAATTTCCAACTTTCTAACTCTGTGGGGAGAAATTCCCAAAATTTTCCCTCATGAAATTTAGTGATGCTAAGTATCTTACATAGGACAAGATGCTAAAGTAAAAGGTCTACCTTTAATAATTCTGGGATGCGGGGGAGGAAAATAGTAATGTTAAACTAGTTTATACTAGGTTATAATCCATTCAAATAACTCGTTACTTTAAATTATCAAAATAATTAACTGCCATTATTTAAAATAAAATAAAAATATCTATGGTATTGAACTGAGTGCATTTATTCCATTTCCCCAAATCAATGACTTACCAATGTGGAGTTGAAGATGTCCTCAATTAGAAGGTTCTTATACGGAAACTCTATAACATTAAATGAAGCAGACGACTTCAGAGAATATGAATGATTCTGGTTTTCCTTCTATATGGGAATAACAATAAAATGATTTTCTATATGTCAGGCCTTTTTTATTTCTTCGAAAAAATGGATAAGTTCGCTGAATGCTGCATCTGCCCACTTACATTCATAAAGGTCTCAGTCCACAGCAGAGACTTTACATACAGGATTGCACTCTTTCCTCTGTCTAGTCGCCCCACCTGGCAGACAATCTTCAAGCATTCAGCAATTCCACAACCCTGCCAAAAAATTACTTACTTAAAAGAAAAGATCATTCTATCATCTCTTCAACATATGAAAAGTAGACAATTGACTTGTTTTATGTGAAGGCTAAAGAGATGATCTAGATTCTTTTGCCTTAATAGCAGTAACGTTTAAAATGAGTAGGCTAACAGTTGAATCTATGAATGCTTCTTGTTATGAAGGGGTTGGTTTTAATGTGATTTGTTATGGAAGGATAAGTGCTATAATATTAAAATATTTATTGTTATAGCTAGAACTCAACATTCTTTAGGCAAACCCAGAGCATGGTGATTTTAGTAAGACATGAGAATCAGATCACAATAGGCCTGCGGAAAAGAAAAAGAAACAGTGAATCTTTAATAGCTATTCCACATCAGACCTGTAGAAATCAAGTGGCATGAGTGTTTTTATCAGTAACCTGAAGGCAGACAGTCAAAAGAATAAATATTCACCACCTTCTACGTGCTGGTCAAACTGCATTAGACATGTCATATGCATATACCTCACAACAGTGTTATCCAGTAAGTGACACCTCCAGCTGATGAATAGGAATAGAAGTGAACTCCCTTGACCTGGTAAAGGGCATCTATGAAAAGCCCACAGCTAACATCATACTTACTGGTGAAAGAATGGATGCTTTTCCCCTAAGATCAGGAACTGGACAACAGTGCCCACTCATGACACTTCTATTCTACATTGTTCAGAAGGTTCTAGCCAGTGCAATTAAGCAAGAAAAAAATTAAATAAACGGTATCCAGATTGGAAAGAAAGAAGCAAAGCTATCTCTATTCAAAGATGACAGAATCTTACTTACAGAAAACTTTAAAGAATCCACAATAAAACTATTAAAGCTAATAAACAAGTACAGAAAAGGTAAAGAATACAAAATCAGTATACAAATATGAATTGTTTTCTATACATTAGCAATGAAAAATATGAAAATGAAATTTAAAAAAAATTCTATTTTAAATAGCATTTAACAAGAATAAAATACGTAACTAAGGAAGTGCACAACTTGTGCACTGAAAACTACAAAATGTTTTTGAAAGAAACTAAAGAAGACCTAATAAACAGAAGACAGCTCATGTTCAAGGACTGAAAGACTTAATATTAAGATGGCAATATTACCAAAATGATAGACAGATCCAATAAAATTGCTATCAAAATTCCAACTACCATTTTTGTAGAAATGGACAAGCTAATCCTAAAATTCATATGGAATTGCCAGGAACCCCAACTAGCCAAAACAATTTTGAAAAAGATGAAAACACTGCAGGGCTCACACTCCCCAATTTCAAAACTTACTGCAGAAGGACAACAATCAAAAAAATTAGGATGCATGTATAGATCAATGGAATAGAATTGAGAGTCCAGAAACAAACTCATACATTCACAGTCAACTCATTTTCAACAAGGGAGCCAAGACCATTTAAAGGGAAGAGACAGGTCTTTCCAACAAATGATGCAGGGAGAACTAGAAAACCACATGCAAAAGAATGAATCTGGGCCTCTACTTCACACCATATACAAAAATTAACTCTATATGGATCAGAGATATAAAAGTAAGAGCTAAAAGTATAAAACTTAGAAAACCAGGGACTTCCCTGGTGGTCCAGTAGTTAAGACTCCATGCTGCCAACACAGGGGGCCTGGGGTTTGATCTCCGGTCAGGGAACTAGAGCCCGCATGCCATAACTAAAGATCCTGCATGCCACAACTAAAGATCCCACATGGCACAACTAAAAGATCCTGCATGCAGCAATGAAGATCCCGCACGCGGCAACGAAGATCTCGCGTGCACAACTAAGACCCGGTCTAGCCAAATAAATAAATAAATATTAAAACAACAACAACAACTTAGAAAAACAGAAGACTTGTGTGTAAATCTCCAGCACTTGGGTTAGGCAATGGTTTTTAAAATATGACAGTAAAAATATAAGCAACACAAGAAGAGACAGACTTGAGAAAAGAAATTTGGACTTCTTTAAATTTAAAACCTTTTTTCCATCAACAAATACTATCAAGAAAGTAAAAAAGACAACTTACAGAATGAAAGAAAATATGTGCAGTAACAGCTCTGATAAGGGTAGTATCCAGAATATATAAAGAACTCCTCATGACTCAACAACAAAAGGCAAACGACCCAATTTAAATATGGGCAAAAGGTTTGAATAGAGATTTTTCGAAATAAGATATACAAATGAAAAGATGCTCAGCATCATTAGTCATTAGGGAAATCCAAATAAAACTACAATGAGATGCTACTTCACTCCGATGAGGATGACTACAAAAAAACCCCCAGGCTTTGCAGTCTCTGGTTTTCTCTCTGAGTTAGACAGGAAGACACTGGAGTGACATGACCTGACCTACTTTTAAAAGGATCATTATGGCTTCTATGTGGCAAATAGACTGTCGTGGTGACAGGGGCAGAAATATGGAGTCCAACTGGAGGTTTGGCAATAGTTCAAGTGAGAGAGGAAGATGGTCTAGGTTAGGTCATGGCAGTGGTAGATACGGCAAGAAGGGGCCACATTCTGGCTGTTTTGAAAGTAGATAATGATAGAATTTGCTGATATGTAGGATTATGAAGTTTGAGAGAAAGAGGAGAGTCAAGCCCCATGCCAAAGTTTGGGACAGAGAACAGAGTTGATATTTACTAAAATGAGGAACACCATAGAAAGATCAGAGTTGAGACAACTCAAGGATATGTTCTTAGAATTAAGTTTAAGATTCCTATTAAATATTTAAGAGGAGTTCCAGAGGATAATGGAGTCTGGAGTTCAATGCAGAGGATCGGGTTGGAAATATTAATCAAAGTCATCTACATAGAAATGGTACTTACCAGCCATACGAATGATTAAGATCATCTCATATGGCACTGTCAGATAGAACCTTCTACAATGACAGAAATCATCAGTGTGGAGATACCTGTGCTTCCTAAAGTGGTAGCCACTAGCCACATGTGGCTACTGAACACTTGAAATGTAGCTGGTGTCTACAACACTGGACTGCACAGATCTAATGAATGACTGTAGGTGGAGCAGACAAGAACTCTGAGATCTGAGCCCTGGAATATTCTCTAGAGCTTAAAGGTCTGGAAATGGAGATTGAGACAAAGTAGCCAGTTGTGGTAGGTGGACAACCAAGAGAATAGTGCCCAAGAAGTGAGAGAGGAGTGTTTCACAAAAGAGTAAGTGATTAATTGTGCCAAAAAGTCACTGTGCAGTTGAACTGAATGAGAACTAAGAAGAACCATGGAATCTGGAGATGTGAAAGTAACTGGTGATCACTAATGAACATAAACACTATACCAGGTTCTCTGTTAGTTGATGGTTTGCAGATCTGTTAAATTTTAAAAACTTAAGTGACAAACCTCTTTATAACATTATAGTCATTAGATAGGCTGACTCAACAAAAGTTGATCATAATGCTAATTATTCTTATATTTCTGTTGAGCCCTTCTGTTTTTTTCTGCAATATTGAACATAAGTTTCAAAGATTAGGGTGAGACTGAGAAAGAGGTCAGTTAAAGGAGGGCAGTCAGAGAAATAAGTTAGAACATAAAATATTTTTATTAGTAATCTACACAAAGACAGATCATTTGAAGAAAATGTGGCATTAATTCAATTAGGAACAAGGAAAGTAAGAGAAGTGAATGGTATAAAAATATACGGAGTTCTTTCCAGCACAGCTGTTGTTACTTTTGAAATGTTCTTTGGCATCAGTTCTATAATCACATATTTTAAAATATTTGAAGTGCTTGTTGTTGAAATGCCACTTACCAAAGTGTGCACATCTCCTTCACTGAGGGTGAGATCCCGCTTAGTGATGAGATGGTTCCGGTCACCTTGCCCACCAATTGTGTCATTCTTTTCAGTTGTTTGCGAATTTGAGATCTAGGATTACATAAATAAACTGGTGGTAAATAACAATGGAAAATATTTTGCACTGACATTTTGGCATAAACTGTTATACATGATTAAAATATAGTGACTAAAAATGTGGCATGACAGAAAATTCACCACTTAATATATGGCTAAAACTAAGCAAAGGAAATAAAGATTAGAGTCCTTAATATGCGGGAAAAAAATTACCTCTACCTAGCCATCATTTTCTCCCCTTGCATAGCTAGAGGGGAAACTGATAAAATACTTAGAAACAGCTTGAAATTTCACAGTGTACATCTGTGATGTATGTCAATCATGAGTATACATTTTTTGCTTTGTTTTCTTAACTTTCCTTACTCTGACCTGTGAATAGCTTCTTATCCAAACATATGTGCTAGGATGGAGAAGACTATATCCAAATAGAATTCCATAAAATGACATTTTTCTAGGTCAAGTCAAAAGAGCCAAGAGTAAAATGTTATATCTTATCCCAAAGACAAAAATTTCAACATCCAAACACCCTTGACACATATTACATGTGGATAAACCACTCTGCGATAAAACCAAAGTCAAATTGGGTCACTTAAGAATAACTCCGGATGGGAATTCCCTGGCAGTCCAGTGGTTAGGACTCCGCGCTTTCACTGCTGAGAGCGTGGGTTCAATCCCTGGTCAGGAAACTAAGAACCCTCAAGCAAGCTGCGAGACACGGCCAAAAAAAAAAAAACAAAGAGTATCTCCGGAGGCTCACTAAACACTACATAAATAAATGGTTTACTAGGACTTCACAAAATTCATCCTTACTCATTACACAAATAAACAATTTAATTCATAGTATACTGGTTATGAGCTAAAACATTTTCACAGAATAGATTTATTATTAAAACAATTGTTTATTTCATGCATTTCTTTTATAGATTTAGAAAGAAAAGCAATAAAATATCATCATTATAAATAGCTGCTATTAAGTACATTACCTTAATTCTCAAAGGGTTGATCTCCATATCTGAAGTGCAGTTCATTGGCCCATCAATATCATATTGAAGGATGTACAACAAAGTGTTATTGTTATATTTGTAAGGCCACTGAAGATTTAGCATTGCCTTGCTGAATGAACTCGGACCGTTATTTCTCAGCTAATGAGGAGAAGGAAATGTAAATACTTAGGGCAAAAATCTATTCTATAATCCTTCCCCTACAGCAACTTTAGGAATCATTAAGCAACAGGATTTGAATAACAGTTTGAATAACAGTTTCCATAGTTACTCTAATATTACAACATGATCATTATTATGCAAAAGAATCAAACTCAACATCTGCCTCTGCGTAGGGCAGTATAAATCAGGATGAATGTATAAACGAAAGAGGAAAACTTGAAAAAGTAAATGATAAGTGGCATAGAAAATTTTCTTCCTACAGAACCAAAATTTTACTCAGTGATCTATTCTTTTTACTCAAGTAGAACTAACTGGTTTTATTTTATTATTAAAATAATAATAATAAAATATTACTTTTAAGTTAATTTTTATTATTTTTTTTTTACTAATTGTTGTTTTAAACAACAATTTGTATAAACAGCTTTCTTTTACTACTGGAAGCTACTTGTCTAATAAAAATGAACTTAAGAATAGGGAAAAAATTCAAAGAAATCTCTGGTACATACTTAAACTATGCAGAGTTTATGCAAAAGTTAAATAGACTTGTTTTTTAAAAAGAGCCTATCTATTCCTCTCTTTGTTGGCTGTCTACCAGGTATCAGTTAAATCCAACAGCTGCAAACCTCGTAGATGTGCTGAACAACTGGCCCAACGTCTTCTTCAGTCTCAGGGTTCTCCTTGTGCTCCCAATTTGGAATCGGAAGAAAGATATGATCAGGACTTGAGACTCTAAACAATGACCAAAGAAAACCTACCATGAATATCAAAATGATATGGTCAGTTCATTTTCAAAAGTACCTAGTGTCCAAATGAATATAATCAGAATTAATTAAAAAAAAAACACCATACATTTAACAGACAAAACAAAAACAGAAACTATACTTGTATATGTACATGCACAGATGGACATACAAACTACTCTTTATTGAATCTAATGTAACAGGTGAATTGATAACAGGTGAACTTTTGCATAAAAGTTCAATAAATTTATTTTGTGCCACTTTTGCCATGTCTGGTTTATTTCCAAAGGATTATCAAATAAATATTTGGGGCTTTGGAATACACCCAGGACCTTCTTCTTTCTACAGAAGCTACAGCTCTAGTAAAATGACACCGAAACATGGAGTGTCTACTATCCAAAAGAAGCTAGGGGCCCTAGGACTTACTTTTAAGAAGTAACTACTTTTAAAGTAGTTTAAATCATGAGAATGAGATACTCAACTGGGTAATCATACTGACCCTCTTATCTCAACAGCAGCTAAAACAGCAAGGTCAACTTTGTAAGATACAACCGGGCTTACTTTGTCAAAAAGATTGGAGCTGAAAAAGAAAAAAATATATTTAGGACAGACTTGAGCATAATCGTCATCAATAGCATACAGAGGCAAATGCAGTGAAACTAAAAGTAAACAAATTAAAAGCAGTAAAGAAATGACAAACTACAAATCAAAATAATTACTTTCATTACCATTTAATTCCAAGAAGATAATTTTTAGTTAACTTTTAGTTTTGTTTTACAAACTCAAAAGCAACATAAATTATTCTTATGATGTAAATATTGATTTTAAAATGCTATAATTAAGTACTAAAATTTTAGTCTATCCTATTCCAGAATATTTAAGTATACTGCATAATATATTTATAACAAATAATATTTCCTCCATAGTTATTATAAACGGAAAAAAGTTGTTTTCATACCTTTGGATTTGTAAGTCAAATTTCACAGAAGTATCCATCTCTGATTGCTGGTGCACACTGAAACGAAGGCCAGCTAGGAGCTGAAGGAGGCGGGAAAGATGGCAATGTTAGTTAGAACAGTGTCAAATTAGTGAAATTCCAAATCCACCGTCCAAAGAAAAAAGAATAGGGTTTGAACTTACAATAAAACTGAAAGTACTCTAGCAAAGGTAATTAAGTCTGATCTTCTATCAAATCTCTATTATTTCAGATACTTGGGCCAATCCATAATGAAGCCTGTTTAACAATGATTAACCATAATTATATCTCCTTATAATATTAACTAATTATCTCCTTATTATATTAACTAATATTAACTTTCTGAAAAATGCAAGAGGAATTGCTTGTTGACCCAATGACAGCATAGTAGTTATGCACAATAATTTGGTGACAGGAAGCTAACACATGAACTTGTGTTAATGGAGCAGGAAGGAAGAAACAGATGGCTTACAAGAGTGAGAGAACTTGGCTTAAAAGGACAGATGTAGGGCCAGAAGCAGAATTTCTCCACGTCACCCACAACTCCACCAATAACAAACATCTTAACTTCTGCAGGAGGAAAATTGTTATTTTAAAGAAAAAACTGAGCTACAAGGTAAGGGAAAGCAGCCTTCTTGCAGGGGGGTCACATAAATGACATCTAAAAATGGCGCTTCTAGGGGACCTTGTGAAACTGCCTCCCACTTTACAAAGCTTGGAACCAGCCACAAGAATCAACCTGGAATTATCTATAGTGAGTGAGCAGTGAGTGAGAAAGATAGAACGAGAATATAAGAAAATAAAAAGCATGCTCACTTGTTAATGAAACATTGTAGTTAAACACTGTGTTAAATACATGTGAAAAAATGCAACTCTGGGTACTTTGTTCAAGCCCTTTTCCCTAAGAGACCTTATATCTAGAAATAATAATGACTTTTAATGGAAAATATATTTAAAGAAATATGAAATATTTATTTTTATTGAAATATATTTGACATATAACACTGTAAATTTAAGGTTGATTTGATACATTTATACACTGTTATATGATTGCCACTGTGGCAATAATTGCACCTCTGTCACATTACATAATTATCATTTCCTTTTTCTGGTTGGAATTATTAAGACCTAGTCTCTTGCAAGTTTGATCATTGATTAAAATACGTTACTGTTGTCTATAATCACTATGCTGCACATCAGAGCTTTAGACTTACTTGCAAGTCTGTACCCTTAAACAACATCCAATAGGAGAGATGTTGTTTATATGGGTAGATATGGAATATTCAGCCCCATAATATCACAGATCTTCAAATTACCAATATCTATGTGCTTATTAAATTAAATTCTATTGAAAAGGTAACATGAAATATACTGCTGTTTTTTTTTTTTCATTGATAATAGGAATTCTACAAGGTATATTTTTGTTTCCTTTTTAGAGGATTTGGGAAGCAACTCACTGAGTGCTTCTTCTCAAGCTCCTGGGCTCCCTTCTCCACCCCCTGAAGGGGAGCCTGATCCAACCACTGTGCTCTTTGATCCTACTGGGATGACCATATAGGTTTCAAGTTAATGAGATCATTCTAACTCACTTAAGAATGACAGTCTTGGTATTTGTCAGAGTAGTTTTGAGGATGCATTGAAGTGTTAGTTTAAAATATCAAAGTTACAATCTCAGTCCTTAGTTTCAACCATGTTCTCATCCATTTACCGAATTGAAGGTGAAGAGCAGCTTACTGAATACAGGTAATAACACAACCCATTACTTTAGTATCTTAATCAAAACTAAACTCTGATAGTCATTACATTCTAAATCAAAGCCAGTTTACACACTATTTTGAAGTGCTTATAAAAAAATTACTATGGACAAACCCACAGAAAAATATGCTATTCTCTATAAAAGAAAAAACAATCCATTTAATTAAAATGCCTTACTTGAGTTCCAGCCTTCATTGGGTTTCCAAGGTCACATACCACCTGGCGGGTTTGGTTTTCTGTCTTAAAGGCACAGGAAAGTCTTGCTAAAGCCTTTGATAGACAAAGAAAAAGGATTGAAAGGAAAATAAATTAATGACCAAAAAAATGCAGAAGCCATAATAAAACTTTAAAGTTCCTAGACAATATCATGCAGTTGGATGATTAGGTTTCTGGCTTTACAAAGCAAATGCATCTACTTGAGCAATGAGGGGTACAGGGGAAAGCAGAATTGTGTACAAGTACCACATATAAAGTCAGAGTGTTTCTGAACGATCCCTAGAGGACATAGATCCATAACCATATTACCTCTGAAAAATTATTTGATGGCCAGGCTTAGACACTTTATCCATCTGACCCTGTTTCAGGCACTTAGCTAGCAGTTTTGTAAATGTCCTATCAATGCATTATGCAAAGTTATTAGGCTTGAAAGGAATTATGTAAGATAGGCACTCTATTGTCTAGCAATTTAGCCTTAGGTAGAAAGGCTAAGCTTGTACTACACTAAACAGGGGAGCAGCTCATTAATGTTAATGTGAACTATGAGTGCATTTCAATTTTTAAAGGGGCAGCTTGCTTACTTCACTGTTGCGGACCACCCCGATGAAATCGGCCTGCGGTGGGATGGAAACGATGAGCTCAGCTTCATAGGCACCTTCCCCCTGATTCTGAGCCTTAACAATCAAGGTCAGAGGGTTGTCGTCCCCAATATAGATCTTCTTTTGATCACTACGAGTTAATACAAATCTAGACAATGAGAAAAGACTGCACGGCGAGAGCATGACTATTCAAAGCACTGACATGTTCAACAGTGTCTCGAGACTTTTTAAGACTACTCTACAGCTCAACAGAAAACGAAATAGCACACTGGGTGCAAATCCAGTGCTTCTCCCAGTAAAAGAACACTGATGCCTTTAGCATATCACTATCACTCATATGTATTACGGAAGTAATTTTATATCTCTTTGTACTTATTAATCCCCTGATTTTTTTTCTAAAGGCTGAATTAATCATTTGTCTTGATACTCACAGTATTCGCTATAATTTGTACATCATATAAAATGGTAATGAGTCCTTTAGTTAAGAGTATCTTTAAGAGGATATAAAGTTACTTTGTGACACTACTCCATGCTGAATAGGAAGAGATCTGCTAACCTAGGTAGCCAGTGAAAACATAGCACCTATTTTTTTAAAGCTCAATATTTATAGCTTTACTGAAAACCATGAATTATCCTCCAACATAACTAATTCTCATTACTATTACTTTAATAGAAAAATGTGTTCTTTCATTTAAATTTCTTATTATACAGCCTATAATTTGGAGCAAAACTTACCTATCTACAGAAACTTCCAGTTTGGGTTTACAGACATTGTCTTCACCACAGTCAAGCAGAATATGAGCCTAGAAAAAAATTTTATTTTTCTCTACATGAATAAATACCAGTACAGGTCACATATGCAGTGTATACCAATATATGTGTGGACGTATATGAATATACATTTATGCACACATGTATATATTTATATATACTCTACTTGTATATATACCTGAATTCAAAAGGGATCATGGCTGCCTGTTTTTAAATAGGTCAGTCTTAGCTAGTAAGAATGAAAAGGAAGAAAAAGATTTATAGGGTATAATACAACTAGTTGGAACCTTTTAGTTCTACCTCAAATTAAGCTGTTAAGATTTTGGAATGAAGTATAGAAGAGAAAGTAATATTCAAGAAATGAGGGTTCTACTTTACTCAGCTGCTGCTAGCCAAGTTGTGTGACCTTAGAGGGATCAAGAGGGATCTTAAAGGGAAAAAACAGTGACAGGCTTTCTTAAAAAACAAAACAAAACAAAACAAAAACTGTATGTTTACAAGTCACAAGGGAGGCACAGCTCCCCAGAATAGAATTGTATGGTAGAGATCTTAACTGTCAGTTTAATTGGGATGAAACCCAACAGTACATGTAAACTAATTCAATGACCTAGATGTAAACAGCTGCTATGCACTTCAAGAAGATGGGGGGAAAGGCCAGGACCAGTAGAAGAAACTTGAGGTGACTCCATAAGTGATACCAAATACAATCACTGCTAATTTAGTTCATGAACAAAGAACGGATTTAATGATATGTGATATGGTGTGTATTAAAAGTCCCAGTTAGAATGATGAGTATCTGAAGTTTGGAATGAAAAGTATTATGAAATATTTTTTTCAACATCTTTATTGGAGTATAATTGATTTACAATGGTGTGTTAGTTTCTGCTGTATGACAAAGTGAATCAGCTATACATAAACATATATCCCCATATCTCCTCCCTCTGTGTCTCCCTCCCACCCTCCCTATCCCACCCCTCTAGGTGAACACAAATCACTGAGCTTTTGTGTATATAAGTCAATACAACTCTCTCACTTCCTCCCAGCTTACCCTTTATTATGAAATATTAATAAACTATGGTAAAGGGATATTTGACTAACTACCATTCTACATTGAAGAGAGAGGATTAAACTGGCATTGGTGCAGCTATAGCCTTAAAATATGCTGTCAGGAAAGATAGTTTCAGAGATGGAAAAGACAAAGCAATGTCTTCCATTCACAGAGAACTAAATCTCTACGGTTACATACTTAATATCTTGTACAGAGTAAGAACTTAATACATATTTGAATGAATAAATGGAGGGTAGGAAAAACAAAACTCTCTTTCTGCAGGAAGGATGAAATCTCTAACTCCAAAGGATTAGGGTACAGAAAGGGAAACTCAAAAGCTGCCCTGTCTGATATAGTAGCCACTAGTGAGCCACATGTGGCTTTTGAGCACTTGAAATATATCTAACGCCACTGGGGAATTGAGTTTTATATTTCATTTAATATTAATTAATTTAAATTTAAAACTGATACTTGATTCTGCTACTGAAAAACTTTTAGTATGTTTAGAACAACTTGGCTATGTGAATCTACTTTTTCAACTATAAATTATGAGTTCTAAATACAGAAAAAATATTTCTGATGAAGCTTTAGCATCTGAATTGAGATGTGTTGTAAGTATATAATACACTCTGGATTTTGAAGACCGTAAAAAACAGAACTTAAAAAATTTCACAGAAAATATGACTATCTGGAAATATGGTCTTAAAGAAGTAATTAAGTTAAAATGACATCATTAGGGCGGGCCCTAATCCAATATGACTGGCGCTTTATAAGGAGATCAGGACATAGACACAGAGGGGAAATGATGTGAAGACACAGGGAGAAGGTGACCACCCACAAGCCAATGGGAGAGGCCTCAGAGGAAACCAACCCTGCAGACACCTTCATCTCAGACTTTAAGCCTCCAGAATTGTGAGAAAATAAATTTCTATTATTTAAGCCACCCATTCTGTAGTATTTTGTTATGGCAGTCTTAGTAAACTAATACAGATATATTATTAAAACTAATGTCACCAGTTTTCTATGTTTTTTTTTAAATGTTACTGACCAGTATATTTAAAATTACAAATGTGGCTAACATTATATTTCTAACAGACAGCAGTACTTCGTAGAGAGAGTACAGTAAAAAAGTTTGTAATATGACCAGTGAAATAAAGGGCCATTTTAGAGAGAAGTAAATAAGAATGATGGGATAGGTAATTAACATCGAAATGAGAGTACATAATAAAGCTAAGAATACAGAAAAAAAGATGCCTAAGAGTAGGTAATGTCGGTGCTGAAACAAATGTAGAACACAAAGGAAACAAAGATTCAAATAATGAAGAAAGTGGGGTGGGGACAGGGAAGAAAACCAAATATTACTGAAGTTATTATTCCCTCGAAGTGGTTTCAAAAGTTAACCAATTTGATTAGCTGGCTTTAAACTGTATTGGTATTAAAGAGATTGGTGATCTCAGTAAACTAAACAAAAGTAATGTTAACACTAATAAACAGTTTCTAAAAAATTATAAAGAGAAAATAATCATAACTCCTATAACAAAACACATAATGTAAAAGGACAAGCAATAATTAACTTTTCTAAAAAATGTAAAATTGAATGACAGACTCTAAGAGGCTCAGCTGTTCATTATTAAATTATTAATCAACATAATATTGTATATCCCCTAAAAATAAAAAATGTAAGAAATATGAACACAGAACTATGTTTTAAAGTTCTATATTAATAGGTAGTAGAAACTAGCACGTATACTATTCATGTGCAAAATGAAATATAAAATAAATTGTTAAAATATAAAAATTACAAAAGACTAAAAAATTTTAATTTGCCTTATGCTGCTGTCATGTATATATAGTCTTCTCAAATTATGAAAAAAAAAATAGTTTATGAGATCTTAACAAATTAGACAAAGAAGTAACAACCTAAATTTAGGGTAAAGCATTCTATGAGAGCAGAAATATTAATCTAAAAATATGAATATGTAATAAGAGGAATTACATATTCCTCTTATTACATATTCATATTTTTAGATTAATAGTAAATACAATAACATTTGAATGTATGGGTTTTACATAGGATTTTCTAAAAATATTTTAATATAGTCTTTATAAAATTTTATTTTGCTATATTTGGTTTTATGAAAAGAATGATTTATGTACTATATATGCATATATGTGTGTACATATACTATTTTTTACAATTAAAATATAAATCAAAGGTAATATAAATAAACTTGTTTAGCAAAATATAAAATACTATGTAAGTAAATTGGCATTTTGTTGTTTTCCTTGAATTATTTTACTGTTTTATGTGTATGAAACGCGACCTCTAAGTTCTGAGTGGCTTTAAATGTCTTTGACCTGAAAATCCAGATTCCTTCTCCTGACTTCTCTGACTAAAACCCAACATTATAAAATCAATCCCTTATGCTACTTAACAATATGAACTATAAGACTTTAAAAAGACAAAAGTATAAAATTAATGATAAATTAATAAAGTACAGTACCTGTCGACTAACATTGGCAGGAGTGAATTGGTTAAGAATAGGCTGCAAGCCTGTCGCATCAGCAGCTGTTCTATAATCCAACCGATACTCCATAAAAATAGTAATTGGAGTGAGTTTGTCTCTAAATTCAGATTCATCCTAAAAATGGAAAAGCTCTGAATTAATGATGACATCAACCTATGACATCAAGCTATCTGGAGAAATCCATAAGTACACAACACAAAGCCAGCTGTATTCACCCCTTGATCAAATTCTACAAAAACTCTTTGAAAAACTACACTTACATAAGAATAGAATATCCAAAAAGAAGATTATCATTATCCAGTGAGAACACTTAATCAACTTTGTTTTATAATGCAATACTTGATTCACACAAAAATATATGAGGTATGTTAATAAAACGAGCACTCAAATACACACCCAATATAAATAATAACTAGGACATAACCTATATTGCTAAAGCTACCCACATGCTCTTTTCTCTTTTCATCCCTTTGTCTTCCTTCCAGAGGTAACCATTCCCTTGTTTGCTTTCAGCAGTTTTACTCTAGTGTGTGTGTCCTTGAACAATATGTTCTTCAGATTGCTTTTCCTGTTTATTTTAAAATGAGACCATACGTATTCTTCTGTCATTTGCTCTCTGTTCAACACTTTTTAAGATTCATTCATGCTGTTACGTGTAGCGAGGTTAATTTTTACTGTTGAGTAATACTTATCATATAATAATTTATTTACAATTTATTTATCAATTCTTCTGTCAAAGGTTACTTGGACTGCTTTGGGTTTTTGGTTTGTTTTTGCTATTACAAAAAAAAATGTTGTAATGTATTGTTCTACATAGTGGCAAGGAGATTTGTCAGCTCTGTAAGATACAATATTATTTTCCAAATTCTTCATATTGGCAACTTACACTGCCACGAGCAATGTGTAAGAATTCTGATTAACTCACATCTTGACCAAGCAATAGGTACTGGCAGACTGAGTGTAAAATGGTATTTCTTCATAATTGTAACGAGGTATTTGTCTCGTTTGCTCACATCATGAAGTTATTTAATTTCATCAAAAACCTTTCCCTGCACTTAAGTAAGATGGCCATGTTTTCAGTCTATTCATGTGTAAAGTTACATTTCTATACTTTCAATGTTAACCCAACCTAGGATACATCCAAGTTGGTCTGTTTTTTAATCTTTTTTTATAAACTTCTAGGATTTAGTTTGCTTATATTTGGTTAGTAATTTTACATCTATGTCTTTGTATAACACTGTCATGAATTCTCCTTGCTTACACTAACCTCGGTCAGTCTGGGTATCAGTTACACTACCTTCACAGAATAAGCTGGAAATATATTTTATTTTTCTATTCTAAGAGTTTAACATTGGAATGTCTCATTCTTGACAGTTTGTTAGATATTGCCTATAAAACCATCTAGGTCTTGTGATTCCTTTGTGTAAAGATTTTTAACTGCCAGTTCAATTTTTTTTAATGGCTTATATGGTTAAATGAATTGTTCGGGTTCTTCAAATGACAGCTGTGTTGTGTTTTTCTAAGAATGTCTGCTTCCTCTCAGCTTTTCTATGTCTTAGCAGAAGGTTATTCATAATATTTTATTAATTCCTCCATTATCTATAGGTACATCCTTTCTCAATTCCTATTTTTGTAGAGGCTTTTGGGGGTTTGTTTTTCCTTCATCTTTTTCTCAATCTTTCATTTAAATTAAATATCATTTAAAGCTATACATTTACCTTTACATTCTGCTTCTGGGATATCCTACACGTTTTGATATGTAGTATTTTCATTATAATTTCCTTCTAAGTAAATTCCTAATATGATCTCTTTTTTGATCCATAAGTTACTTAAAAATCACAATTCCTAATTCCCAATTTATCTTTGCTATTGATTTCTAAAAATTGCACTGTAATCAAATAGCATATTTTCCATGATTCCAATTGTTTCATATTTGTTCAGACTTCCTTTATATGTATATATGGGGAAATTTTATATTCTCTAATTGTTGGATGTCAAGTTCTATATAGGTATATAGGTCTACTATATTATATTATGTTGAGTCTTCTAAATCTTTACTGATGTTTTTGTCTTTTTTTTTGGCCATACCGTGGGGCATGCAGGATCTTAGTTCCCCAACCAGGGATCGAACCTGCGCCCCATGAAGTGGAAGCATGAAATGTTAACCACTGGACCACCAGAGAAGTCCTGATGTCTTTATCTTTTAAAAAAATGTCATCCTTTATTTCATTAAACATTTTATACACACTTATATTTTGTAACTGATAATTCTAACATCTCAAGCTTTTGCGGGACTAAGATTCATTTGCTGTGTCTTCTAATGGCTTATTTCCTGGTGTGTTTAGTACTTTTTTTAGAAATGAATTCCTATTTGATTGAATTTAACCTATGGGACCCATACTAGATTGCTCCAGTGAGACCTTGTATTTACTCTTGCAGAAGTCAGGGCACATCTTTGTTTTGGGAACACTTTAGCCTTGTGGAAGACTCTGGACCTAATGCAGGAGGCTCAGGTCAGACCCCTGGTTTGCAGAAGGCCCCAGGCGAGCCTGAACCCCTGTGCTGGTGTCTGCAAGTACAGCTCACCCTCCGCCCAGGTTCCATCCCTCCCTCCCTAGCCATCCTGGCTCACACACTTGCTTACAACTCATAAGTCAGGTTTAGCCAATGTAGTTTTTTCATTGATTGCTTATGGTGGGGGGTGGGGGGGGTGGGGTGGATTTCTTTTACTGTCTTGAGAGTCCAGCAATATTTAAGAAATATGTTTGTCATAATTTATTCAGTAGCATTGTTGTGGAAAGGCCACATGCAATATCCAGTCTGATAAGCGTAGAAGTCCATTACTCAAGTTTGACTCTTTAAAAAGCCCAATTTCCTCAAATGCATTTTTCTGTCTTCTTTTTGATTTACTACCAAAAAAATTTACAGAAAGTGAAAATCATTTAGATGAAAAGAAAAAATAATAAGTAGAAAGAGATAATGGATAATCTCTTACCCGCAGATATGCTATTAGTTCTTCACATTGCATCTGTCCCCCCCTTGAGATGGTCATGTTCTTGGAGTGACCCGGGGACCTGTTATGGAGAAATAGTGCTCGTCGAATTGCTCCTTTTTGCTTGAGTTTATCCAAAAGAAGCTCCACCTGGAAGTCTATACAAACCAAAGGATTTATAACCAACATAATCTTTAGGGACACCTATCTGTCCTAAATATCTCAAGTTTTCATTTAAACAGAGATATTTATCCCTTAAGAAGTAATCTGCTTCTAACTCAGTAAAAATGTCTACACATTGCAGTGAGATGACAACATATTAATTCTGAATAAATATTTAATAATTAAATAACTGATCCAACTATCCCCAAATTAATGTCATCTATTAAATTGAGACAATAGATGATGATGGTAATAAAACAACTATCAGATAGGGGGGAAATTTTTTCTTTTAATTTAAGCTGAGAGGAGGAAGTTCAGAAATAAAATATATGGATTAAGAATTTTATCACTAATGCAGGTAGCAGGACTCTTGCTGACTGTGATTGAGAAATGTTTACTAATATGCACCCATACCCCTTACCATTACATTCACCATTATGATGAATGAGCAGTTTCCATGACTTGCAACTCCTACTTCTAATGAAGCTATTGTATCAAACTATCAGGTAAATATGTCCCTCGTGAAGCAAATAACCAAATATAGCTGACTGGGTCAAGAATCATCGTAAAATGAATGTGCAGCCAGTGAACAGTCTGAAGCACAGTTGCTAGACTACTGCCTTCTAACATCAGTTCTTCTTTAACTAGTTTCTTCAAAGGAGATAAGAGTGCATATCTTTAAAACCACAAATCTCTAAGTTTCTCTAAATGTTGAACTTCATGTCAAATCTGAGTGAAAAGCCAGGGTCATTTTGCTTCTCGTTCTGTTCCACCCACCCTGTGAGAAATAGCAAGGTCCTGCTTCTGGCCTCTTGAAATTGCCATTTCGCCTGTGCAAAATACTCCTCCAGACATCGCTTAGCTCCTTCATTTCCTTCAGGTCTTTACTGAAAAGTTACCTTCCAGAGAGACCCGTTCTTGCTATACTCTATGTGAACTTTCACGCACAAACACACCCCCAACAGACTCAGTCCTCTATCCGGAGCTTTACTGTTATTCCTTAGCACATATACCAACAAATCTCCACAACAGTTACTTAACTCTCCTACCTTGCTCTCAGAATCACATAAACCATTTTTTTTTTAGAACGGAAGAGTCAAGTTAGAATTTGCTGTGTGGGCTAAATTTAGTGGTCTAACTTTTTCTCCTTCTCTCTATTTCTAAACCACCTCTACTCTGGAGATGACTGGGGCTTCTCTAAGACATAAAGTATAAACTTTTCAGTAGGTCATTGACTTATAAACAATGATACTTATTTCTCCTGGAGTTCATTTGTCTCACAATGATAACTGTTTAACTTTGTGAAGGCCATATTTACCACTAATTGTTCACAATGTCAATAAATGTATTATTTCTGAATTGGCTGAAGAGTTGCCAAACAAAATAATTATGTTGCAATATTAAATGTCTTTAAGCATAAACATTCAAATAAAAAAGCAATAACAACTATTTGAATAGCTATTCAAATGTCCTAAAACATTTTTTAAGTGCTATGTATGCAGCGTCATTAAAATAATATAATTTTTCCATAGAACACTTACTAAGTTTCGTGGGAAGTGCTCCTTTGCCATCTGCCTTTAAGCAGAACCTGACATTAAAACTGTAGAAAAATAAAAAATACATACAAATCCCATAATCCAGGTTAGACATTTTTCCCATTTATATAGCATTACTTATTTATTTGTTTATTTATTTATCTTGGAATTGGAATTACAATTCAAACTTTAAAATACCAAAAAGTCACAATGCCTACAATTAATTTTTATAAAAAGACAGTAAAAGAGATTATCTATGACTCTCTTATTCTCTTATTTATTATTTGAAAAACTCACTATAGGTGACATAATCTGATATTACCATGTAACGGTTTCCCCCTTTCCCCCCAAAATACACAAAGTAGATGAAATTATAGTATATTGCTTAAAAAATTAAATATTTACACTATGCCAGTTTAGGATACCTAATACACTCTCATTCTTCATAATAACCTATTAGATAAGCTATCATCCCTATATTACAGATTGAAAACTGAGGCTTGGATGGTATTAATTTTCCCATTTTCATGGAACACATATTGAACAGAATTCGAATACAAACTCTGGTCTGTATGATTCGAAAACTTTTGTTGTTGTTACACTTTTGTTACACTGATAATATTCATTTAGCTAGACATTTTTTTATTATCACCCAAATCTCACATTTCTTTTTTTTTAAATCTCATATTTCTAATACTTAGTTCACTTTGTGAAGCCTTATATCTTTCTTTATGTCTTAATATTATTTTTAAAACATGAAGCTATACAGAATAATCTAATTCATCCTTCAGTAATTTAGGCATGTTTCCTTCCATGGAAAGGAATGAGACAAAAGAAAGAGAGAAAGAAAAGAATTTCCTCACCTCCTGTCAAGCTTATAGAATCTGTTGATAAATTTAAATGGGTGAAATGACAGTCCAGATTTAAAATAAATGTCTCACTTATGAAAAAGCCCCATAAAGCTCCCTTTAATTAGCAAGCTCCTCTAGAACAGCATTTTCACAATTTATTACTAGGTTATGACATCAGTTTAATGGGTGTGTCCAGCATCTTAAAAAAATGAATATGTAAAATTGAGTTAAGTATCAAGGGTAAGATTTCATGAAAATTTTGTTTTAATTACATGCATGTGTTTACTGGATTATGATGTAAAATGTATTTCATCCTACACGTCATATTTGAAAACATATGAAAGCTACTGCTCTAGTTAGTGTATTCGAAGCCTTCACCTTGTTGCCATAATCATAAGCACATCATCAGCAATGTGCAGCAACTTCACCAGGACACAAAGGGTGAGTGAAGGGATGAAAGTCAGTAAAACTTACAAAATCTTGAAAGCAACTTCACTGCCAGTCAATGAAAATGAAGACTAAATATTACTGAATTTTTAATGCAATCCAATGAAAGAAATAAAAATTTTATTATATACATGTTTATTTATTTAATATATTTTATTATAAACAAAATTTTGAAAAATGATTTTAATAACAATAATACATAATTCAAAAACAAAATCAGAAAAAATATCTTTTCATTAGCTCTTCTGAAGGAAAATTTTCCCAGCTTCCAATCATTTTACCCTTCTTCTGTAAGTTCTCTCTGATTTTTCTATGTGAGCAAGGAACATGAAGTGAACAGTGTTTCCCAAAGTGGAGTACTCATGGTGAGGTTTTTTTTTTTTTCCTTTGGCGGTGCCATGCGGCTTGCGGGATCTTAGTTCCCCGAGCAGGGATTGAACCAGGGCCCGTGGCAGTGAAAGTGCAGAGTCCTAACCACTGGACCACCAGGGAATTCCCCATGGTGAGTTTATATATGGGTCAAGACTTTTCATTATTAATTTTATGTTTATTTTGACATGTATGAGAAAGACACTGGTTTCTCTATTTTATTTTAATATGTTTTAAAGTGAATCATGAGTCAGTTTAAAGAAAAAAGCCTTAAGAAAATTATAAATACAGGCAGAATGAAAACATAGCAAAAAAATCATACAACATAGAGAAAAGTAACATACAAATAATGGAAACTTAAGAAATACTGGACTAGAGAAGAATTCAGACATGAAGCTTACAAAAATATATTTTTCTTTAGAAACTAGTAAAAGAACAAATAGAAGACCAATACATTAAAACAAACTATTTTTTTCGTACAGCTAGTCACAGATATTAAATCTGAAAAAGATCATTAGTTTTTAAAAATTAAAATGAAAATGTTCACAGGCTTGTTTAGCATTAAATATGAGTTCTGAAATCTTATTTTTGAATATATTCACTGAGCATGCATAATTTTTTTAAATTAGTTTTATACTAGTTTATAGCATATTTCTAGAGCCTTCTACATATCTTCTTTGGAACAATATTTCTATAGTTCAATCTATGACAAGAAAATAGAGTATACCCACAGAAACTGCTTTAGCAATATTTCAGCCTCCCCCTCCATTTTCAATTGTTTTTATAATGACTGAACCAATAATCACAATAATAACTATTACTAAACAAACATCCTTACCAGGAAACTTTGAGATCTGTCCCAGGCAGTGGGCAGGTTTTATTGTCTTGATTTAAAATGCTAGGATACACTTCAAGGCCAGCGTTTACAGTGATAACTGGTCTGGCCCTGGTTTAAAAGAAAAGAAAAGAAAAAAAAAGTTATTTAAAATGTTAGATTGATCTAAGCATTTCAGGTTCACATTCATTGCATATACAGTGTGATGTTCACTAAAGCAGTGTTTATAATAGCAAAAAGAATGGAAACAACCTAAACTTAGCAGGACCAAATATTCCAGTTTGCCCAGGACTGTCTTGACTTTATCAGTGAAAGTCCCATGACCTGGTAAATCCCCCTCAGTTCCAGGCAAAGCAGGACCACTGGTCACAACCTATCTGAATGCAGTCCATTAAAGCAAGATGGTTAAACAAGTTGTGGGATATCTACCTAATGCAGTGCAATACAGTGGGGGAAATGAGTGCTGTAAAGCCATCTGTGCTAATATGGGATGATAATAGCCAAGACATAATGAGAGGAAAAAAACACCATGGACAAAGGATGCATACACACACACACACACACATAATTTTTTAATGCACAGAATATTTCTGATAGGATATACTAATAAAACTAGTAACTGGTGTGAGAGGAAGTATATTTCTCTTATTGTATGCCCTTTTTACATTGCTTGAATTTTTACCACATGTATGTATTACTTTGTTAATAGCAATTTAAAAAACTGAAACAATAAATTAAAATACAGCTTCCAAAGTTCAGATGCACAGGTTTACGCTCTGTACAAAAATACAGCAGCCTCAAGGCAGTGTATCTGTCTCAATCATGATAAATCCTGGAATCTGTACAGACACAAGCTGCCCCGAGAAGCACAATCAAGTTGACCCATCACAACCTCCACTACATAGTACCAGTGTTAGTTTTCCTGCCATGTATAAGCACAGTCCATAGAGGAGTAAACATCTTAATCTACTTGGGATGCTAGTTGATATTGTAAGGCACGAGGAATTGATGAAATTCAGAGAAATACTGGGAATATGTATGAAGCTGGGAAACGGAGATATGTGGACTTATACATATTGCTCTAATAAAAATATTCATTTGGGGAATCATTACATACTGCCCTTGTGGTCACAGAATGCTATGGCACAAACACCAAGTTAAGTTCTTGTCTCTTAGAGGAAAATGTAAACTCCTATAATTTTAAACTCATATAATCTAAAACACAGGAGAACACCTTTGAACATAATTTAAAGAACAAAAAGGGAAAATTCTGAATGCTTTCCTAAATAAAAAAATCTAGGGCTTCCCTGGTGGTGCAAGTGGTTGAGAGTCCGCCTGCCGATGCAGGGGACACAGGTTCGTGCCCCGGTCCGGGAAGATCCCACATGCCACGGAGCAGCTAGGCCCGTGAGCCATGGCTGCTGAGCCTGCGCGTCTGGAGCCTGTGTTCCGCAACGGGAGAGGCCACAACAGTGAGAGGCCCGCGTACCACCAAAAAAAAAAAAAATCTATAGCTTTCTCTACTTTGGGATCTCCTTGTATCATTACTACTTGCCTGAAGCAAATCTTAAATAGAAAGAACAAATTTTATCATTACTTCAAGAAAATTAAACTGAAATTCAAACACTGGTGCTTAACTATAAAATTTTCATATAATTCATAATATTCCTATATTACCAGATATGGAAATGCTTACCTGTATAATACAGCTCTATCTACACCAAAAGCTCCTACAATTAAGTCTTAAAAGAGAGCAGAAAAATATGTTAATAATGATTTTTTTTAATTCACATATCATTCCATAAAGCTCTCAACGCATATAATAAAGATACAGACATAGTCTCAAAACTATTCTTCATTAATTGGTTGTAAGACAACATCCAAAAGGCTAAAATGTATATGAAAACTTTAAATATGCTATCATCAACGGCAAACACTCATCATAAAACTAATTTTTTCATCCATCCAGGTAGACAAGAATCTTTTTAATGGATACACAGTAAAATTCAGCAACAATAAGGAAGTGTATACCACGCAAACACACACATCCCCAAAGGAAAAAGCTTTATAGATGCCTGTGGATTTTACAATTTCACTGTAAAATTTCTCTTTTTCATTTACTTATTTTGTTTCAAAAACAAAACAAAACCAAAAAAGCACAATACATATACACTTGATCCTTGAACAACACAGATCTGAACTGCGCGGGTCTACTTATAAGCGGACTTTTTTTCCACTGAGAAAAGTCCACTTTTTGTTCCACATACTATAGCACTACACAACCTAAGGTTGGCTGAATCCGCAGAGGTGGAACTGTGGATACAGAGGGCCGAGTGTACAGTTAGTTATATGTGGATTTCTGACTGCGCAGAAGGTTGGCACCCCTAACACTCACGTTGTTCAAGGGTCAACTGTACTTAGAATGCTTATAATGACAGCAGATAGCATCCAAATCAAAAAGAATAGAATGCATTAGTTTTTATACGTAGCTGGTACCACTGGTTCACAATTAGGAAAAAATGAAATCAGAACTCTCTCTCAGTATACCCAAGCTAAATTTGACGAAGCCCTTTCTAAGCAGAAAAGTACATGAGAAACCATAAAGACAGGTACAATGGATTACATAAAAATTAAGAATTTCTTTATGCCCCCAAAGAAAACATGACAAAACTGAGAAATATATGTAAGAGTTAAGGAGTTAAAACCCTCAATATTTAAGGAACAGCCACAAGTTTAAAAAAAATGAATGAAAGAAAAGAAAAACAACATTCCAATAGAAATGGAGAAAAAAAGATGTAGAAAGGAAATTCACAAAAGTATATATATATATGCAAGTAAACAAAAATGCTTATTACCCTCACTAATAATCCAAAACTGTAGATTAAAACAAAATAACATTTTCCACCTATCATATAAAGTTATTTTAAAAAGAAATAAAAGATGACCACCAGTGTGGGCACAAATGTGGGAAAATAACTCACTTACTGCTGGTAAGTGCTTTAAAAAGTTGCAAAACCTTCTTTAGAGGGATTAGGATTGTAATTTGACAAGGTGTATCAACAGCCTTAAAAAAAAAAGTGCCTAATCTTTGACATAGCAATTCTAGAATTTTGTCCTAAGGAAATAATCAGAGGAATGCACCGGAATTATATATAAGGATACAAATGCCCCAAAATAAAGTTAAATAAGATATGATACAAATATTTGATAGAATGGAAAACATAAATTCATGCTTCAGAAGAATAATAACATGGGGAAATAGTAATACTTTAAGTGAATAAAATACGCTAATAACAGTGCATAATTGTATTTTGTTAAAAAATTGTGTGAATGCACTGGAAAAAAGAAAGCATATTGAATGATATGCTTTGCTATATTTTCTAAAAGTTCTATAATAAATATATTACAATTTATAACAAAAAATTCTTGAAATAACAGTAACATAGATAAGAATCAACTTCATGTCCTGTTTCTAAAAGCACTTCAACATATTATATATTGAGCTCATTAACTGTTTGAACAGCAAAGTAATTAAATTTTCCACATTATATTTCACTTAAAGAATATATCCGTTATGATCCTAGATCCATTAAAATATTCCAAAGTATATAAGAGCCAGAAAAAGGCCTCACTTCTTGTACCGGCACAAACCAGTGGGCAAGCTTGGGCAAATTACCTTTCTCAGTCTTTTTTCTCATCCAGAAAATGACATAATAATGAGCTAAGCTACCTCATATTCCTCACCAGCCTTATTGTGAGAATTTACTGAGATAATATATTTCGTAAAAATCACGATGATTAGTCAAGTCCATAAAACTGCTAGACCATTAAAAACAAAAAGAGATGGCTGACATCTGAAAACTTAGACTAAGCTTTTGTTTATAGCTTCCACATTCTGACATTTCATTACAGACTTCAAGACAATAAAAGAAGTACGTGCTTTCTATTGGAAGCTCCCAGGAAACAGAGCTGTCTGTGCTTTGTATCCCCTCAGTAACGAGAACAGTGCCTTGAGCAACGGCAAGGGCTTGAACAGTAGTTGAAATACTGAATTTAAATGATTTATAACAGAAATCAAGAGAGCAGTAACTAATACTACTTGCTATTAGGACCGAAAAATCTAAGACGCTCTTTGTATTTCTAGGAAAGCACCTGGATATCCATTCTTGTCTATATCCGTGGCTCCTTTCATTGAATAGCCGAAGCTTGGTGGCATGCTCCGAGCAGCCCACTTCCCTTCAAGGATCTGAGATGGTACCGCATTCAAGCCTGTGGGTCTTCCATTGAAAATATAAACAATTCCTTTTTTATCTTCACCCCCATATGGAGCAGCAATTGCAATATCTGAGGGGGAAAAGGAAGAGGGGAAGAGGGGAAGAGGGGAAGAGGGAGGAGAGGGAAAAGAGGGAGGGGAGAAGGTGAGGAAGAAAGGAGGAAAGGAGAGTGGGAGGGAGGACGGCAAGGATGGAGAGAAGGAAGTCTTAGTACTCATCGTTATTTCTGTGGAAAAGATCTTAACATCTTTAGAACCCATGTATCATGTTTATCGGTTCAAAGTTCAGTAGGGTACTCTTTTTTTTTTTTTTTTAAAACCAATGCCATAAAACCTTTATTTCCACTGGGATCGCATGTACAATTCTCTTCTCTTTCTGGGAAAGAACTTTTCCCATTCCCCATTCCAGGTCACATCCTGGCCATTCTCTCCTCTCCCTTTGGCTGGGCTACCCCATGGGACCTAGGCGACTTCCTGCGGCCGGGAGTTGCACAGGAAGCAGAGGCAGCTGTGGTCCCACGGCACCCTCATGTGGTGATGTCCAAGATGACAACCTGCTACTCAAAGCAGGAAGTCCTCCAAGAAGGAATGAGTCCTCTGGGCAGCCAGGCTCTCTACTTCAGGCAAAGCAGCCATGCGTGGTGGCAGTAGGGTACTCTTAATTCAAAAGCAACAACCAAATTCAAGGAGATTCAAGCAAAACTGTATGGAAATGACATTAATTTGGAGCCAGATATTCCAGTCTGTCCGGGTTTGTCCAAGCTTAATTAATCACTTGGACAAATCGCTTAACCAGATATTCCGGGTCTGACCTTGGACAAATCGCTTAACCATTCTGGACCTCAAATGCCTCATCCTTAAAATAGAGGGGAAGGGACATGTAAAAAGATTCCTCTAAGGTTCATTCTAGCTCTTAAAATTCTAGTTAATTTAGTTGGGCATGGTTTTCAGGTTTTTTGAGAAGTCAACCTGACTCAGAAAGTTGAAAGTTATGATTTCATCTCTATCTTGCTCAACTTATACTGAAATGAAATAAACAATAAAAAGTTTGAAATGCTTTAAAAACAAAACAGTACACCAAATAGTCACTATGACCTTTCCTCACTCTAGAATATATTACAAATAACTATGCCCACTTCCCTCTATCTTTGCTGGTTCCACCCTGGACAAGCCATTCTCATTCTTTGCCTGGACCCCTAAAGCAGCCTAAGTGGCCTCCCACTTCTACTCTTGCCCCTATAATCCATTCTCTTCAAAACTGCCAAATGTTAATATCATGTTATCTTCCTTCTTAAAATCCTTATTTCCCAAAGCATTTACGTGTTACCTGGTTTGTCCATTCATCACCCCACTCCCAACCCCAAGTCTACCCTCACTCACTCTTCCTACCAATCCCGGCCCTTTTCTCTGTTTCTTAAACTCAGCAAGCTAGTCCCCATCTCTGGATTTATACTTGCTGTTCCCTCTGCCTTAACAGTTCTTGCTCCAGAGCTTTTCAAGCTTTGCTCCTTCTGTTTGTCCAAATCACAGTTCAAATGTCATCTTGTCAGAGAGGTCTTCCCTGGCCATGCTATGGAGCAATGCACTCTCCCCTCTCCATCTAGGTACTCTATCACGTTACCTTGCCTTTTTTTGTTTAAACCCACAGCCTTTATCACTATCCAAATTTCCCCTTTATGTGTTTACTCTATGGCTCCTCCACAAAACATAAATTTCATGAGAGCAAGGATGTGTCCATCTTGCCTATGATAGCCCCTATGTACCAGCCATTCCAAACTGACTCTATTTACTTAATATACCTGAAATGTTTTCAGCCCCCTCAATGCTGCAACCCCTGAGACATCAAAGACACCTTGGTCACTCGTCTTTTCTTTAAGACCATCATGCCCAAGAATATCTCAAACACTGTGATGACTACATTCCAATGTTTACTTGTTCACATTAAACTTGCTCCTACTGACGCTAAATTCCTTAAGGACATGGATGGGCTCTAATTTATCCTCTCATTTTTGGCAGTTAGAACAGTGCTTGGCCTGCAGTAAGCACCAACTAAGAATTTGTTATCCTTAAATAAAAAGTAGTATTTAAATTATGTAAGAGTCCTTCCTTATCTTTTTCAAGTTTCAAAAGATAAATATAACTTCTAAATTGACACGTGCATTAAGAAAGTTTTAATTAAAATACAATTTTCCAACAGAATATGGCTCTACTGTTGAGAGATGGTTTTTAAAAATTCTCCTTACCTTTTCTAAACCTTTCATTATTTTGTACATTCTAATCATCTTTTCTCTTGGCTGGTATCTGTCTAGTCTGGAGAGCCCTACTTTTTCATGTCATCAGTCTCTTCCTTTGATCATTTTAGTTTCTCTTTTCTGTGTTTTTTCCCACTGCCTTTCTGGAGAAGTATTGACAAAAACTCCACATAATTGTGGAACATAATTTTATTGTTTTGCTTTCGGCAACCCTCTTGATGATACGTAGGGTTTTTCCAGTGGGTGTAAGTGGAAAGGGAGGAAAACAGCAGCAAAGACATAACAAAGAGTCAATGTCATCAGGTCTGAACAAGGAAAAGATACAGGTTACAACTAATACTTCATTATATGTATATATAAACTATATATACATATAAACTACAAATACATATATATATACATATAAACTATATAAATATAGTTATATAAATAACAGCTCAGATCATTTTCTCCTGAAGACACTGTCATTCACAATCTACTCTTTGGGACAATAAGACCCCCAGGAGACACTTTGGGAGAATAAAATCATCCTCTATGGTATCTATCTCTAAAAGTAAAATCTCTTTGTAAAATCGTTGTAAAACTTCGATATTTTTTAGCTGTCATTGCTTATAATTTTTGTGTTCACAGATAATACATTTTAATAGAAATAGGGAAAACAGGATGAGATGTTGTCTGGATCCTGATATTAAAGAAACATTCTTTAAAGTGTGTGGAATATCCTCAATTCAAGGTGACAGCAAACATGTCCAGGCTCTACCAAAACACCTGGAGACAGGCCCAGCTATAGCAAAGAACTCAGATGTGTTCAAGGTAGAACCTCGAATCTGGCCCTGTGTTTTCTAGGTAGTCTTTGTTATCAATAAGTAATGATTTGGTCTGTTCTATAGTATTCTTTTACAGTTCTATGTTGAACTTTATACCAGAATTCCATTTGATTTACGTTAAGTTCTCTTGGTGGTAAAAAATCTTTAAGACTATTTTAGGAAGCAAAATGTCCCCTTGAGTAGTTTTTCACTAACAATGAAAACTTCTAGGGTGAGAGATGACACTTCTAGTGTGACATAAAACTACCCACAAGGCAGGAGTGGGGTCTTGAGGCCAAACAAACATTTTCCTACTACTAACTGGGAGATTTGAGAGTCATCTGCATTTTTGAAGCTTTCATCTTAATTTATAACTTTCTTTACATTTTCAGGGGCATATCCCTATATATTGTTGATTATATAAACAAACCAACAGTTCAATTCTTCATTTTGTGACCTCTAGAAAGGTTTTTAGCAGTATTCTTTTTTAAAAAAAACTTGGTAATTTGTAATCTATATTTTACTCTATAGTAGATGCCAACTTTGATTTTTAAAGATATCTACAGCTATTAATTAAATTTTTAAATGGGACTATTATAAAACACTGAGCTTATACCTTTTTACTTGTCCCCATGAAGGGAGATATAACCTCCCTCAGAATATTCTGGACAGCTGCAACAATAAAATATTAGTGGCAAATAATACCTTTGAGGGATGCATTAGGGTCAGCATTGCCTTGACAATATGCCTGGGAGCATTTTTTACACTTGTATCCAAATGGACAGCAGAGGGCACTGCTGCTAAGCAGGACAGAGACACAGAAAATCACCAGCTCACACTGGGCTCCCTGGGAATGCAAGCTCCTTTCTAAAATGAACCACTTTGATAAACTGGGAGATGGAGATTGACATATATACACTACTATATATATAACAGATAACTAATAAGGACCTACTATATAGCACAGGGAACTCTACTCAATACTCTGTAATGACCTATATGGGATCTAAAAAAGAATGCATATATATATAACTGATTCACTTTGCTGTACAGCAGAAATTAACGCAACATTGTAAATCAACTATACTCCAATAAAAATTTTTTTTAAAGTTAACCACTCTAACACTCTAATTTGAGGCTGCATGAATAATAACTCATGAGAATCAACTTTTGAAAAATTTGCTCTGATTTTTAAGGAAAACGAGCAACTTGTCATTGAACCTCGTGTGTCACTCAAATCCTTCTTTCCAGGAAGGAGGTTTGTTCAAGTGAACTTCTATGCGTGGGGTACAGGACTTTTCCAGGTGGACAAAGAAAATCAGGACACACAGCTGTTATAAACTTTGACCTTACCATTGAAGCCGTCCTGGTCCAGATCTCCCAAAGGGGCTATGGCACTGCCGAACCTTGCAAAGACCTCAAACCCATTCAGTTTGGTTGTCTGGAAGTCTCCCGAAGCTCTTTGCAGAGACACTGAGACCTGCCCCACCTCCTGGAGTTTGCCATCGGAACCACGATCCATGAAGAGAGGCGCTCCAATAAATACGTCTGCGTAACTAAAAAACATAATCTTTTTCACCAAAAGCAAGATCAAATTCCATGTGACTACTAATAATCATTTTCTTTCTTATTAAAACTCAAGTTTTCCTCTTTCTACAGCTCGTATAGCCACATTTGAAATGATCATTTCTAATTCAAGCCTTCCTTCAGCTCTTTTAAGAAACTATGAGTAATTCATAAAGTTACTTTATTCCTTCATATTATAAAAGCTATTGAAAGAAATTATTAACAACATAAAGGTTTTCTAGTATTTGTGATTAAGGTTGCTTCAAATCGGTTCCTTAAATAGAAAGATTAGCAGGAAGGGGACAGAGAAACAGAAGAAAAAATGTTTAGTTTTAGTAAAGCGTTCATAAACACAGAGGAAAACTGTTTCTGGAAACATTTTTTTAAACTTACTCATCCCCATTAATGTCAGTGGCAGCGACAGAAAATCCAAAATATGCAGCCATCTGGATAATAAGATGAAAATGAAATGTTTACATTTCATCCAACTAGCTTAGACAGTTAATATTTGTTGTATATTTATGAAATAGAAAGGGTTATTTTTTTCTCTGCATATAGTGCTTCAATCTAAATTTCTTCTTTCGTTTATCCTACCAAAACAATGACAATCAGTTAATGAGGCTTGCATACTCTCCTAGATTTACTGGCAAGACATAGCACATGTATATCATTTTGGTGTCTTCAACACATGCCATTTAAGTCCAAATACAATCAAGCCTCCTTCCAAGGCCCCACCTACTGTCTCCCTTCCTCTCCACTTACCCAAAGCACACCAGACAAACACACTACCAGAAAGAGAAACAGTCACAAACAGATGTTTCAACTGAACCCAAGAAGTTATAAATGATGCCTATGCAGTAAAAATAATAATTATTAATAGGTCATAAATGGTTCTTCCTATGTGAAACCACTACAACTCTAAAGAAATTACTGTTCGGAAAGATAGAGACTGGAATTCATTTTTGTTTCACATCTCAATCAACTATGTGCCAGTGGTTTTGCTTTTGAATTACACACAGTACAAATGTACTTGGTTTTATCATGGGCTTGTTTTGCAGAGGGAGAAAGAATGTCCTCTCCCCACCACAGGAGACTGCTGGCCATCACAGACAGAGCAGCCTGGCTGGAAATACATGTGAAAAAGGAAAGTTCTAAAGAGACTCCGATATACAAAACTAGGAGAGGTGAGAGATTAAAGACAAACTAAAATGAAGGATGAGTCAACAAACCAAAAAAACGTAAAGTTAGCAAAGCTTCCAAAATTTGATTAGCTGAGCTATCAGGAGGGAATGATATGGGAGATTAATATGTTAATCTATTTTGAATTTATACAGTATAATTGAGAAAATGAAAAGTGCAATCTGTGTTCAATCACAAGGTAATAAAGTGCATTGTATTTGGGGTACCATGATGAAGTGCTGACTGGAATTTAACAGAATACTATTCTTGGGCCTTGGTCTCTCAGGGCATCAGGCCTGAAACTGTAAAGAAAGGATGGCATTTACTGAGACAAGTCCTGGCCTGGGTATTATCACTAAAATATTTTCCTTTGATTCTCACCACAACCCCATGAGCAAGTTACCAGTATCCCTATTTTTATACATGAGCCACCAGATTTACAGTGGGAAACACCCTGCCCAATGTAGTAGTGAGTAGTGAGAGCCCACGTCTGTCCTAATGGAAAGCCTGTGCTTTCCCCCACAAAAGAGCTGAGGAAGAACAGAGAAAGAAAGCATCAAGGATCAAGTACAAGATCCAGAGACACACGTGGTCATCGGACAGGAGAAGCTGCTTGAGGTGAAGAAGTCACAACAGCACAAAGGGACAGCCACCCCTGCCACAAGCCTAATGGCTGTCAACTGCAGGTGTCAACCCTGACCACCACACAAACGGGAAGAGGTTACTGGGGACCTTGGGTCTAGTTTCCCATCCTATCAATCCTCTCACAAAGCCCAACAGAGTCAACTGAACAAGAAGTGGGCTTAAATCCCAGATCTGCAAACTGAGACGTTTTTTCTCTACCTATTGATTAATTTTTCCTTTATCATTACAGGCGTACCTCGGAGACATTGCAGGTTCAGTTCCAGACCACCACAACAAATCAAATAGCCTAATAAAGTCAGTCACACAAATTTTTTGGTTTCCCGTACATATAAAATTTACATTTACACTATACTATATAGTCTATTAAGTGTGCAATAGCATGATGTCTAAAAAAAACAATGTACATATCTTAATTTAAAAATACTTTATTGCTAAAAAATACTAACCATCATCTGACAACTCAGGGTTGCCACAAACCTTCAATTTGTAAAAAACGCAGAATCTATGAAGTGTAATAAAATAAAACACAATAAAACAAGGTATGTCTGTACTAACTTACCACTTCAATCTCTGAGTCATACAATACAGAATATTATAAAACGCCTGTAATTGTAGAGAATGTCTAGTACTAAGTTTTAACTGAAGAATGTTTTATTTCTTGTAGCACAAATGAAGTTTACTTGTAATATCTATAGTAAACACATCTGGGCCATGCTTTGTTTTACATCTAATAAAATTAAAAGGCAGAGATCATTTTTTAAACGATAATTTAATATCATCAGCAAGGAAAAAGGAATTTTTTGGTTTTGTATGTGTGCAATTAGATTCTGCATTTCCTTTAAAAAAAAAAAAAGCTATTAGGGCAATTACAAGTCTTTACTTAAACAAATCACTTTGGTTAAAACAAAGGAGAAATATTTAAAGCTTATTTTATATCTATAATATCAAATATTAAACAGTTACTATATATTGAATATTAAACCATCAGAATATTACTAAGAAAAGTTTTAAAGACATTAGGAAGTGCTGGTGTTAAAATGTTAAGTGAGAAAAAAAATAAAACAAAACACAACACTTTAAAAGCATACCTGTTCACCAGTAAAATTGTGTAAGGAGGACATATTTTTCCCATCATAAATATAAACCTGTGCAGGAAAAACAAAAGCATATGAAATAGAGTAAAATATAAAACAACCCAGATATTTTTAGAAAACACCTTTTAACTTTCCTACCATTCCCAAAGTCCTTGCTGCTCTTGGAACTCCTGAAACAAAGTCTGAAAAGAAAAAACTTAATTACTCATTTTTAAGGCCAGTATTGGCAACTGCAGGAGTAAGTGGTTATGTCAGAAAGCTTTAAGTATTATTTCAGTAGACAATGAGTAAGAGATTTTAAAAACTTGGTACTCCATAATAAATGACCCCAGCATTTTTTAACCACAAAATCAAATCTTTAAGAAACATGGAAAGATTCTTGAGAACCTCAAATAAATGCATGTGTGCCCTCAAGGTATTCACAGTCTTGTGAAAGAGAAGAGACAAGAGAAAAGGGCTTAAGAATGAAGAAAAGCTAAACATACAGTAATGAAAGATAATTCAGAGCAAAGTGAAACAGGGTAGAGGTAGCAGTGGCACAGAAATGTGATCAAAATCAGGTAGAGCCTAGGATCCCCAGATTGAGCTCTGAAGATGAACAGAGAGAGGATGGGGTAACAGCCTTACTGACAGAGCTTGGAAGGTTACAAATTACGGGCCTGAAGAAAGAAGAAACTATTAAACTATGCCTCTCCAAGAGAACTGAATCTGCTGAAATCAAGAATGAAGGAGCTGAAGAAATAACTGAAGTGCTGGGGCCTGGAAAGGAGCAGACAAGAGGTCACTGAGGCCCTCAGCCCCCTTGGCTGCTAGAGAAAGTTTACCAGAGACCAAGCTCAATATCAAAACTCTTTAATTGCTGAAATTTTTCTATGCCACTTGTTTCAAATGCTTAGCCTCATTTTTTTAAAGAAGATTAAATATAGTTCAAGTGCATCATACCATCTATGCCATCACCGTTGAAATCTCCGACGGCCACTGAGTAACCTAAAGGGGAACCAAAGGTAAGACACCATCAGGGCAGGACTGGTTATCTTCAGCGTACTTGCTGACTAAGCTTTCCTGGAAAATATCTTCAAGTAATTCCTTTAATTATGTAATATTTTGTCCTCTAGGAGTAATAGATTCATATGTATATGACAAATATATCTTAAAGAAAATAATGGAGTTAAATACTTAAACAGTATATCTCTGTTAGAAATATAAACCTGTTTTATCAACTTTACAAAGGAGTCAGTTAAAAACAGGGTAAATCTGCATTCATCATAAAGAAGCGACAACAGGTTTTCTCAATCAGCACAATACTACTTCTGTCATGTATTTTTTGGTTTAATGAATATGAGAAATTTAAAGAGAGAGAACAAAAGTTAATAAATCCTAAACCAAAACTGTAGTTTAACATAGTGAATAAAAGTTCAGGAGTCAGACTGCCTGGGTTGGAATCTCAGAAAAGCAAGTTACAAGTGAGGGGCTTTAGGCAAATTATTTTGCCTCTCTGTGCCTGTTTCTTTATCTATAAAATGGGAGTAAAACATGAGGACACTTTCATAGACCTGTTGTGAGGACTAAATGAGTTAATACAAGTAAGCACTTAGAACAATGCCCAGGACGGGTCAAGCATATCTTAAAGGTTATCTATTATTATTATCATTGTGTTAATAATCATGCTCTTAAATTTCAGTTACTGACATACAGTATAACCTATGTATTCATAACAAATATGTTCCCTATATTTTAAGAAAATCTTAATCTATTTCACATAAAAGATTTTCCTACTGAAAGCAGCATATGTAAATACAGGACAAATCCACCACAACACCAGAAAATGAATCCATATTTTGATTTTACCTACCCAAGTAACTGTCATCAAAAATAGCTTGTGCAGTCCGAGTTGCTAACTGGTTATTATACTTGATGCTATAAACTTTGGGGTCATATTTAGATACAATTTCTGCTATTTGATCTGAAATGAGCTGACCTGAAATAAATACAAAAAATAAATTATAATTTGAAATGTGTGGACCTGAAAAAAATATATAAAATAAATGACAAGTTTCTAATGGGAACTTTATGACACAGATGATGGAGAGCACCTGCATGAAAGAAAATAGATTAGATATGTCTTTCTAATTATTAGCCTTAAATAACTCTTCTTCATAATACTAAATCTGAAATTTGATTATTTTTAAGTCATAATTATTTCTATTCAAGCTAGTACTTAAAATTAGTCTCTGCTAAAAAACAAAAATTTATAAATGCAGAATTAGTTTTAATTCACTAAAAAAAAAAATCAATGTTAAATAAATGGAATCATAAAATCAAAGATTGTTTCCAAACCAAATTTCAAGTTAGAATTTGAAAAACCTACTGAAATAATTACTTTTACCTTCATAATAATTTGTTAAACTGATTTGTTTAACAAGTTATTTGGACACTTTTATGAAAGCAGCCTGAATGAGTGAGTTCACTTTTCTTCCCAACCTTAAGTTATTAAGTACACAAGAAATCCAGAGAACTACATAAAAATCGACTGCCTCCCTGCCCCAAGAAAGGTTGTTTGATTTATCAAATGCCATCTCCATAACATATGAAAAATAATCTCTTCATTTCTGCTATTTCAGAAAGAAAATCATAATAGCTAAAGATATTAATCTTGTTCCAATTTTTCCAGTCACATAAGCTGAGTTTGTAGGGCAGAAACACTTTCTGTCTGGGTCACTACTTTACCCTCTGTGCCTAAACAGTACCTAACACATAGGAGGGATTCATTAAATATTTCTTGAATCAAAGAACACAGGAAAACTTATCATGTCTTTGGAATAAAACACCATTATAATTTTCTCTATTCTTACAGAGACAATTCTGAGATCTATAGAAAAATTCATCCTAATATCTTACGTATTCACGGTGAAACGTGCTGATTTTAATCTTATTAAAACAAAATATTCTCCGCCCAGTCACTGAGTTTTCAGTTACATATTATATACCATTTATAATAAATCTCTAGTGAATATAATATTAATAGTATCTGTCCTAATTTATAATAAACAGGAATGCATACATTGTGCATGCTCAAGGTATTAAAAGAACAAGTCATTTAAACATGTTCACAGCTGTGTCTCTTAAAAAGGCAGAGTTAACAAAGAGTCCTGACTCAGAATCACAAAATCTATCTTTGGTTCCCTCACATGCTCATCAGACACTTCCCGCCCTTCCACTGAAGAACATACCTAGCAGTAAAGAAGAAAAATAAATCCATGTTTTATAGCTAATTAGAAAGCATTAATATCTATTTTCTTACATAGAGTCAGAGCCGCTATTTTAATTTTTATTGTAAAACTGTAAAACTCAAGTATAATTTTCCTAAATCATTTCATTTTCCAAGAGGTACAATTCATAGAAATTCAAATTTTTCAGTTTTAGTATGTTTCTCATACTGATCCTCTTTGCCTGATTTTTCTTTTTCTCCTTTGCCATCCCTTCCAATTTTTCACTTATTCCCATTTCTCATTCCTTCTTATTTTCCTTCCATCCTGTTTTCCTTCAGCAAATCTCTTTTAGTTTCCCTTCCTATAAAGCAAAAGCACGGGTTTTCCTACAAGGAAGCAAGTAAAGAAAGCAGAGTGCAGAATACAGAAGTAAAATTCAGAATCAGAAAGTACTTGCAAATCAATATAGTCATAGATTTTCCAGTTCTTCCAAATATTGACAATGCTTGAATAACAGAATCTGGTAAATGGCACTTTTTAGCAGAAAATAAACATGTGACTATATTGACTAAATAAATGTGTCTCTAATGATAAATGAATCATAAACTAAGAAAATAAGCAGATATAGTTACCTATTTTCAAACTGTCAGAAAATAATGATCTGTTATACATTTGTTCAAATGGTAATTTTATTAGTCCTCAGAAAATGACTAAAGAACGTAGTGTTTTATCTTTACATCAATCGTCAATGCCAGTTTAATATATTCTTTTGAAACTTAATAAGATACTCTATTTAAAAAACTCCCCAAACACAAAGAAATCATTCTTGATGTCAGCGATTAATGAGAAAATAACCATTTAAATATTTTAATGTGCAAATTCAAATTAAGTTTAAAACCATGAGCTTTTGGAAGGCCACAATTTACCTATTACAAATCAGTTCCACACACTTTCTAATGCTTAATTACATCATTTCCTCTGAAGTACAGAGATGAAAAAGTACATATCATAAACAATAAAAATAAATTATTTTATTAATTTACTTTATAATTTACTTTTAAAATATTCAGTTTATTTTCTACTAGGAATATATATAATATACGTTATATATTATGTTATATATTTATATATTTTACATACACCTTATATGATGTTATAGTCCTTTTTAAAAAAATTGTATACAATTTTTATACAATTTATACAAAGATAGTGATTATACATTTAAATTTTATTTTTCCATTTCTTTGTTTAAAATAATTTGAAAGGTCTCATAGGCACATGATAAGCCAGATGAGTCTGAAACACAGTCATTATTGGGTAGTTTTTGAAAGATTAACCTACCTTGCCAATAAAAGCTACCAGGACCACCAAGAAGTACTCTGTCGGCCTAGATTAAATCAAACAAAAAGATACATATTTTAAAACAGGTATCTTTAAAAATGGAGAGCAATGTAATAAACATAAAAGCTACATATACAAGTATATATGTATATATGACATATATATACAAATATTATATGCATATATTAAACACGTATATATTAAAGCAAACAAAATCATAAGTCTTAAACTCATCTAATTCAGTAATTTTCACTATACTTTTTCTAAAACACAATGCAATAAATATCAAAAAGGAAACTTATATTCACTTAATATGTGAAAATATACAAACATATATATACATATAGATTCGTAGATCTTGGCTGCTTCACACACATAGTATGAAGTGCCATCAGCATAGTATTATTGGTTACAGTAAGAAAAAAGTCACTCCTTAATTCTGTATATTACCTTTGTGACTACATAGGCAAATTTCCTTTCTAATAATCAGTAAAAATTTTTCAGCTAAAGGAAAAATTTTAGTGTCTTGCATATCTAAACAAGAGTGAGGTTAGAGGGTAAATTTTTCAGGGTATATTATATATACAAATTATACTTGACTAGCATTTCTTACATCTGTAACAAATTATAAGTATCTAATTCAAGGTAGTTAGTGTTTGAACATAATATTTTAAAATTTCCTCTTGCTCGAGGTTAAGAGAAAATTTTTCTCTCTCCAAATGGACATATAGCCTTTCAAGCTTTCAACAACCTCTGGCCATGGCTATGTAAAAGATATTTCTAAGTTGTCTGCTTTAAAATGACACCATTTTTCAGAAATGAGTTGAAGAAAGCAAACAGTTAATATAGCAATGACTGTTCATAGTATGGGAATATATCTGGGGTTATAGTTGTACTGGCATAAGTACAGAAAATAAGGACACTTTTTGCTTTAGTACAACACCTATTTGAAAACACATCATATGAGCTGAAACCTAATATGCATTAATATACTTTACCTCTCTTTGTTTTGCTTCCTTAAATTTTAAATTATAAGTAATTATGAATAAGCTTTGAATTATGAATTTCAAATTGAGTGAATTAAAATCAATTACTTAATAAGGAGAGTCAACTATAATTACCAGTACCTCATCTAGAAAAAAAATTTTAATACAGACAAAATACAAATTTAAAAAAATAAGAAAATGCTTTATTAGTTTTTCTGAATCATGATTATAGTTTCTGTTGTTTTAATAAATTTAAGGCACTTCTGTTTGCATTTTCTAAGAAAGCCATATTAAGCTTTCTAAGGAAGCTCTACTTTTAACCAAGCAATGTATTTTTGAGACTTCTCTAGGGGTAATTAATAGTCTCAATTTGATATTCAAAATGTTCATATATCCCACAAAAAAGAAACCCCAACACACAAAAGAAAATTACATAAAGAAAAGTACTTAAGAAAAATTTCCTCTGAAAATATAAATGGAATTCTTATTTTTAAAAAATAGCTTAAAAACTATCAACTAGAGAGCATATCAGCTTAGTTAAAAATACATAGAGCCCTGTATATGAGATTTCTTACAATAATTAAATTGCTTCAACTTTACTTGTTGCCTGTAGGCACATAATAGATGGTAAATAAGCATGATTTTCAACTTTTATGTAACTAAACTCTGATTTTGTAAGAAAGCTCCCATTGCTAGCTTTTATAAAAACTCAATTTCAGTCAAAAATAGAAAGGTTTAATAGTCTATAAATTTATCCAACTGGAAATTCTAATATTAATATTAAGTCATAACAGCTATCTATCTTCTACTCAGGAGATTTTCTACTGTCCTTCATTCCATTTTGATGTCTATTTCAAACAAGCAATGTCTCCTAGGGAGAGAATAATATAAAGCAACGGATATCAAAATGCATGGGTCATTTTTATTAGCTGTTTTCATAAAACAGGTAATAGTTACAGAGAATCTGAAGTATTAACCAGTCAATTTTTAACCATGGCTTAGATAATAAGGTAGATCTGAATCTCACTCAGTCTTAAATGAGAACTTACTTTAGTAAAATCAATGCTGAATCCTCCTTGACAAAATCCCTGTCCATCAGCATCAATATTTTCTAAAATAAAAAGATTGGAAATATACACAAACCCCAAAACAAACAACACAAAACAAAACATAAGAAAAATCTGATATCACTCTAACTGTAAGATAATGTACTAGTCTCTGAGAGTGTTCATTCACTCAGGCACTTAATGAGTTATTAACACATTCTAAAAAAGTTAGTATGGGTCTTCCCTGGTGGCGCAGTTGTTGGGAGTCCGCCTGCCCATGCAGGGGACACGGGTTCGTGCCCCGGTCTGGGAGGATCCCACATGCCGCGGAGCGGCTGGGCCAGTGAGCCACAGCCGCTGAGCCTGCGCGTCTGGAGCCTGTGCTCCGCAACGGGAGAGGCCACGGCACTGAGAGGCCCGCATACCGAAAAAAAAAAAAAAAAAAAAGTTAGTATGCATGTTTACCAGCACCCATTAATCAGAAATGGCAACAGAGAGAGATGAAAGTACCTCGACCAGTCAGCAGGGTACAGAAAGATCACCTAAGATGGTGGATTTCAAACTTTTTATTTTTAACCACAACCCACAAGATTATAGTTTATATCATAGCCCACACAACCCAACATACACATATTATATTTCATTCCATTTTTTAAAAATTACTAGTTATGACTCATACTTTGATTTCATAAAACAATGATGAGTTTTAATCGAGTTAAAAACTCCAATCTGAAATTTCTATTTCTTACTATTATTCTCCTACAGTTGTTAGGTCTTCACTAAGTTATTATGAATACTTAAAGGAGATACCTACATTCCTGATACATTTCCTATATATACGTTTATATCCAACAACAACAACAAACCTGAAAAAAAGTAGTTCAGAATTTGGGGAGATGGCCAGACCCTAATTTAATATTCTGCAATGAGCAAAATACGAAAACTACTCTCACAACACATTTAGAAAGTCAACTTTTTTAAACATGACACTTTTAAGTATTCTCCAAATGATAATAGACTCAATTGTTTTACTCCTTTATACTCAATTATTAAATTGGCCAATAATAATTAACTCTAATTAATAATAAATTAACTCTAATCATGAGTAATACTGTACCTAGAAGTAACAGTGAGCCTGAAGACTCTTCCTTGTTTTATTTTGAGGATAATAAGCAACAATGAAAAACAGCTGCTCTTCAGTCATCAAGGAATTCTTGTAGTCAATGTCACAATATCTAAATAATTTTGCTATAGTATTCCTGTATTTGCCACCCAAATACAGGAACCAAAAATATCTACTTTCAGTCATGAGGACAACTCACAAGAATTTTTGTCAAATAATCCCATCTAAAATTTTGAACCCATTTTAAAACCTGGGAACTGCCCCAAGATTACACACTTAATATCTAAATTTAGAATTTTTTTTAGAAAATAGCCTCAAGAGTATAATGCTACCCCAATGTAAATTTTTCTAACCAAGAGGCAATGGGAAAATGCAGGGCTGGGGCTTCCAGTGTCTAGTGAATCATACTAAGGAATTCTGCCCTGACCTCAAGTCAGCCGTTTATTTCCTTTATTCGAGTTGCATCTGGGGAACTATTTCAAGCTATTTATAAAGACATCCTTTTTTGATTATCATACTGTACAATTATCTACTTTATTTGGTTTCCCAGAACATCCAGCTAGAAACATAACCGTCCTTTAAAATTTTAACAGGTACCTATTAAACAGTGCGAATGTAAAGAATTTTATGTTGACTATAATCTACTTCAGTGAAGGCTTTTGTTTTTATTTCTATGGACAATTAATATTTCTGCTATTTGTTAAGCCTGACAATATTATAAATAATGTTATTGGTTATGATAGTAAGAGCAGCTACTGTTTATTAAGCCCTTAATTTCTGTGAGCCCAGTACCGTACTAAAGCATTTAAAATCTTTTAAAATCTATACAGCAATTCTATGAGAGATACTATTATTAGTTACAATTTACATATAAGAAAACTGAGGCTCACAGAAATTAAGGAACTTGACTCTGGTAAACCATCTAGTAAATAAAAGAGCATGGACCTGAGGTGAGGAGTGTCTACACCACTAGGCTGCACTATCTCAAGCCAGAAGTGCATTTATAATTCCCTAAGCAACCGTCAAGGGGAAGAAAAAACAAACTAGAAATCACAACTGAGAAAAATCTATATGCAAATAACATTATCATCAGTAGACAGAAAGAACAAAGACTCAGTCTGAGCATGGAGATGAAAGAGTATTTCAATCATATGATTTGTGGTTCAGGCACTTTTAGAACAGAAAGACATTTAGCCTATTGTATAATGCCAAGAATGGTCATAGATACAGTAATGAGAAGCCAAAAGCAAACATAATCAGTAATAAGGTAAACTTTTATAGAGTGACGTTCCACAGATCCATATAGGTCACATTAAAAACAAAAGCATGAGGTGGATGGACCCAGAGTCTGTCATACAGAGTGAAGTAAGTCAGAAAGAGAAAAACAAATACCGTATGCTAACACATATATATGGAATCTAAAAAAAAAAATTGGTTATGAAGAACCTAGGGGCAGGACAGGAATTAAGACACAGACGTAGAGAATGGGCTTGAGGACACGGGGAAGGTTAAGGGTAAGCTGAGACGAAATGAGAGAGTGGCATGGACTTATACATACTACTAAATGTAAAATAGATAGCTAGTGGGAAGCAGCTGCATAGCACAGGAAGATCAGCTCAGTGCTCTGTGACCACCTAGAGTGATTGGGAGGGTGGGAGGGAGACGCAAGAGGGAGGAGATATGGGGATATATGTATATGTATACGTATAGCTGATTCATTTTGTTATAAATTAGAACCTAACACACCATTGTAAAGCAATTATACTCCAATAAAGGTGTTAAAAAAAAGAAAGCAAACAACAAACAAATGAACAACAACAAAACCCACAAACTACCACCACCAAAACAAGCAGTTATCAAGACGTTGGCAATGTAGCCCTACAAAACTGGCAGCCTCGCGTAAAATCAGCCATTGGGTTACACAATTTATTGAAGTATGAAAAAGACATAAAATACAAAAATAGCATCTCTGAAGTCTTTTGCCTAAATCAGCGTTTTACCAGTGATGAATCACCCATGACTATAGATATACAGGTTGTTGGCAGAGTGCAAGAATATAACCCAAGTTCTGAGATTCCCACTCTTGAGCGTTCTTCTCTGGGCAGGTTGCCCCTTGCACTTCGGGCTGCAGGTAGCTTAATACTTCAAAGGTTGAGCCCTAAAGTACATATAATGATCAAGAGATACTGAAAGCCAGCTTATTAGGAAGAAAGGCATTCACTTTGATATTTTTAAGATTGTTCTCTCTGCTTTTTCTAATATTTGAGGTATTACTATTGAGATCGGGGATCAGCAAACATCTTCTGTAAAGGGCCAGGTAATAAATGTTTTAGGCTTAGGGGCTATACAGTCTCTGTGGCAAGGACTCAACTCTCCCTTTATAGATAACATGTAAACAAATGAGTGTGACTATGTTCCAATAAAACTTTATTTACAAAAACAGACTCACAAGCCATAGTTTGCTGATCTGATTTGGATGTTAAATACTTCAGAAAATAAGGTTAAAATGTCTGTGCTTAAACCAAATAAGTGAAAGCATTATGAGCAGCTACATCATGCAGTCTTAATCCTTTAAATACATGTTAAGAAGAGAACTGGTCGTTACTAAAGAGGCAAAATGATGAAAAATACTAGCTGAACATGGCAGTATATCCTCGAGGGATCATCGTTAGAATGCTTGTCTTCAGAAGGGTTCTTGTCTTCTTACATCAGGAATTATCCAAACGCGCACTTTTTTTTTTTTTAAAGTGTTTCCCTTGTAATGTTTAGCAATTTTCATGACATGTGAATAGTATTCTAAGCTATTAAATGGTAGAATGGGAGCTGTCTTGTCCTGTGACTATTATTTTTTTTTAAAATAAATTTATTTATTTATTTTTGGCTGTGTTGGGTCTTCGTTTCTGTGCGAGGGCCCTCTCTAGTTGCGGCGAGCGGGGGCCAGTCTTCATCGCGGTGCACAGGCCTCTCACTATCTCGGCCTCTCTCGTTGCGGAGCACAGGCTCCAGATGCGCTGGCTCAGTAGTTGTGGCTCAAGGGCCCAGTTGCTCCGCGGCATGTGGGATCTTCCCAGACCAGGGCTCAAACCCGTGTTCCCTGCACTGGCAGGCAGATTCTTAACCACTGCACCACCAGGGAAGGCCCAAACCTGCACTTTTGAAAGCAGTATTCTCTGTAGAAAAGCTGTGCTTAATACAGAGGAAATAGAAATGGAAAACATTTTCTATTGTTAGTAATACAGGGAAAAGATTCCTTTGGAATAAGACAGACCTGGGTTAAAATCCTCATTAGATCACTCACTACCATAAGATGTAGAAAAAAATGACTTCAATTGTCTGGATCTCAGTTCCCACATGTATCAGAAAAGAATAAAGGTGATTTTACAGGTGTGTCCATCACATAAACAATAGGTTACAAGCCTGGCACATAAGGGTTAGCTCATCCTTCAGAGCTACGAAATTATCTTCTCACCATAGGAACATTTTTGCAATACAGAAATTAAAAACACAAATTTAGTCCTCACATTTTCCACGTGCCACCAAAGACAACAGCACTATGACCAAAACACCAACAACAGAAGGTGGTGTAGTCAGACACTGAGGATAAATCTGCCCACCTCCTCCATTCTCGCAGGGTGTGCTTTCTGACCTACTCTAATAAAGTGGTTATGGGTACGTATCATTCTTTTCATGTTTACCTCCCACTTACAACAAGTAGGGCCAGGGCAGTGGGCTAAGAAATAAGTGTTTAATGGATTCATTTTGCAATTTCTCAGAGGTTCAACGGCTTAGAATTTTGAAGACTAAATAGATACTTTGGTGTCACAAGTTACCTAACATGGAAAAAAAGTCTAGCAATAAGAGTCTTACATGTTGTACTTTTGTTATTAATTCTCTTTACTACACTACCTGGTGACCAGTGGAACAGAAAAAGTAACGGCCTAAGAAGTGGTCCAGGTATAAACACCACACTGCATTTCAAGAAGCTATTTTTATGTTTCTGATATAAAGAGGATCTGGAGTGGTGGCCAATTCAACAATAGTGGAGAAGCAAAAGGACTGCAATCTCCAAGAAGGAAAAAGTATACAGAGTTTGGAAAAGCATAATCAGAATTACAAGTGCTCAAAATCATCTTTAGTCACAATATAAATTTCATTGGAAATTTCAAATAATATTAGAGAACAGGGTGAGATCTTTTAGATCAAGAGGAGTGAGCTTAGTCGACAGACTGACAAAGAGACTGATTAAAAGCAAGGAAATTCAGACTCTGACTCCTGACCCCAATGTTTCACCTTCCTATAAAAACTCTGGCTCCTTATGACAATTATTTTTGACTTTTAACATCATTATTAATATAGAGCTACAGTTCTCAAATTCTGGTATCCATCAGAATTACCCTGTCTGTTAAAAATGAAGGTAGCTAGGCCTGACCCAGACCTGCTGAATCAGAATCGTTAGCTGTGGGGTCTGCACCTCTGTTAGAGAAGCTCAAGGGAGCACATTTTGACTAATAGTGACTAAAAATGCAGATTTCCAAAATCAAATATTAATTATTACTGACCAAGGAAGATGAAAACTAGTTCTTAGGGAGAAAGATAAGCCTGTTGCCTGCATAGTCTAAATTTCTTTACATTAATAAAATTGCCTTCATTTTGCTGTCATCAAACAGCACCGTATGTCTACAAATTTTAACACACACACACACACACACACACACACACACACACACACACACACACTTTTTTAACAGCCTAGGCTTCCCAAACCTCTTTGTAAAAGCTGGTCAATTTCCTATACATACTTGATCTGCATGGAGCATACTCAACAGTCTTTGTACCATCCTGAAGAAAGCATGTTCCAACAGGCTCTCTCTCCTGTTTCATTTCAGTCCTCCAGTGGTACAGTGGGGCACAGGCCTGAAATCAAAGGGGGTGGTCCACACATAAGAATTCTCTGAAAAAAACTAGTGTTTCATATAATCTATACTACCTCAGATTACAATATACCTTTATAAGCATTTATAAAAATTAATCAAACCTATCCTTTACCTTAAATTCCTTATCACAGTAGTGGATAAAGATTTTTAAAGTACTCTTCTCATATGTTTCTAAAGGCCATATTTGGAGTCTAGATATTTTTTTTTTCAAAATAGCAAAATCATTATTTTGAGTAGCACCTTTCTTGACGTTAGGTGCTAAACTGAAGGGCACAGACCAAACCAATATTTAACTAAATAACACTCTCATGTGTGTAGAATATATCCCTAAGTTATAAAGCAAATAATTTATCAAGTAAGAAGAGAGTAAAAGAATTTGCAGTGCTTATTTTATTTACTTTCCAAATAAACTATGACCTTTTTGCTTTCAGAATTATAGACTTCAACACCATGTAAAAGTGGTAGAATGCATGTTTTTTAACAGCATAGTAATCTACCAAAGTATAACAATTTAATTTGCTGGAAAAAATTCAATGAATTTTCTATAATACCCTTTGAAGCAAAACATTTTAATACAAACACTACAGATAACACTGGGCTATTTTATATTTACCCTAAAAACTTAAAGTAAGAAATGACTGCCACTTCTCTACATGTACCTGATGTTCCAGAGTGGAGTATTTGCCACTTCTGCATATTTTTGCTTCTTTGTACCTCCTTCTGCCTAGAATGCCACCATTCTCAACCTCTCCCTTCACCTCCAATTGCTAAAATTTGACACATCCTTTGAAGCTCTGCCGAAATTTCACTTCCTAAACAAATCCTTCCCTGATGCCCCACAACCCAATGGAAAAAAGAAGAAAATAATAAATACTAGGCAAGTAGTTAAAATAGGGAAGGGCTCTCTGAGGAAATGAAAGTAGAGCTGAAATCAGAATGACAAGGAGCCAGCCCAAGTGAAAAGCAGTAAGATGAGCGTAAGATAGGCAGAGGGACAAACACTAAGGATCTAACTGAAATGACTTGGTATGGAAGGAATAAAAAGACTAGTATAGCTACACATGTGAGGTGGAGTGAGATGATACCAAAGAGAGAGCAGCTGGTGACCGGATTACGCAGATGCTTATAGAAACTAGGAGGAGCATAAGATTTTTACCCTGAGAGTGATGAAAAGTGCTTGACTATTTGAATCAGGCAGGTGAAATGCTCTGGCTCACTCTGGTCCTTCTATAAAGAATGGGTTGTAGCTGGGGCAAGAGAGGAAGCAGAGGGATGAGAAGAGCCACTGCACTGACCCAGGTGAGGAACGACGGTGGCTTGGTACAGGGTAGAAATAGTGGAGATGATGATTTACTGAGGGCCGTGGGATATATTCCGGAAGCTGGAGACAGAACTGACAGGGCTTGCCGGTGGATGGGGTAGAGAGTCGTGCCTCTAAGATGGGGAAGTTTATAAGGAAATACTTATTTTTGTGGTTTTTCCTTTATGATGGAGGGTAACAGTTCCATTTTGGTCCACATTCATTTTGAATAATATATGACATATACAAATGGAAATGTCAAATTGGTAGTTTGGAAATACAACTTCTAAAGATCCAAGGAGAATTAAGAGCTAGAGCTATAGATTTGGGGATTATGATATATAGATTGTATTCAGAGCCACAGGATAGGATAGAAGCAGCTAGGTAAAAGGTGTAGCTGAAGAAGACAAGGGCCCAGAACAAAGCTCAGGGACACCTCAACATTTAGAAGCTAAGCTGAAGTAGAGCTATTAAAGGAGATGGCAAAAGAGCGACCAGCGGTAAAGGGGAAAACCAGAAAAGTACAGAGTCCCAGGAGCCAAGGAAAGAAAAGTATTTCAAAAAGCATGGGTCAAATGACCTTGTTGAATGGTTTTGAGGGGGCAAGAAAAGTATTCTTGACCTGCAAGTCAAGGATGACCCTGCCCATACCTACCTGAGCCTGACAGGAGGGGTTGGGAAGAGGATGGGAAGTGAGGAAGTGGAGATGGTTACTGTAGAAACCACTTTCAACAAGTCTTTGAAAAGGGGAGCAAAGGAAGGGGACTGTAGCAGAGGGGACGATGAGGCAAAGGCAGGGGTGTTTTATTCGTAAGGAGAGGAGGTACTAGGGCATTTAATTAATCAACGGCACATTATTCCTAAACCTGGCTGGACAGAAACAAACTGATGGGAACCACCGAGTAGGGCAAAAAAAAATGGACAATGTAGGAATGAAGGTGAAAGTAGCAAAAGCCAAGTCTGTGAAGGGTGAGAGAGAGGGTATCCTTAGAAGGGGTGGCCTTTGATCAGAGCTAAGTTATCTGATTAAACTCTCTGCCCTTTAGCACACTGAATTTTACTATCAGCTTTCAAGCATAAAACTTCCTGTGTTCCCACATAAATTGACTGAAGTTAACTTATTAAATATCTAAAACACTTACCAAAATTTTATCCTGTTTTGACCTCACAGATGCTCCAAACCACTGATGGGACTTAAACTCCAACGGATCATCCTTGGCATAATCTCTATTGCCTAAAATAAAATTAAATTAAGTTAAAAAATAATTTAAAAAAAAAACTGTGAGGGGTGAGAAACAAAATATTCTTACTTAGTATAACATAGTTTCTTTCAATCCAACCAGGTTTATGACTAGTGTGCCTTTGATTAATCAAATAGTACACTGGCTATTTATCTCATATACTTTACACACATTGGGGATTTCCAACTAATTAGAAAAAATAAAACACAGGATGACTTAGAAGTGTCTCAGATTTGTTATTAATCCTACCAATTATCATAATGCAGATTTGTTATTAATCCTACCAATTATCATAATGCAGAAGTGAAAAAGTAACAGCACGTGAAATTTTCCAGTTGCTAAATTGTAAGCAAATTAACTATTAAACAAACACTTATGATTACCTTCTGTACTCCCAGAACTTCTTTCTGTGGCATGAAGATATTTACAAAAATAGAAGGCTATGAAACACCTTTATAGAACACTAGCTAACACTTAGTCAAAGACTAAAGACTTAGTAAAACACTTAGCTAACACTACACTAACATTTAGTAAAAGACTAAGATCTTACCAATGACATTATAACGTGAGTCAGAACCCAGAACACATGATTTGGCTGGTTGGAAAAAGAATTTGATTTGGCACACTACATGCAAACACTTATTTTTCAGCCTACATTATTGAGGAAATTATTCCTGATATACCAGGCACTCATGTAAAGCACTGTAGATTTAAAAAGATAAAGATAAAAATCTTTTCCATGAGAAAGCTCTTGATCTGGTCAATGAAAAAATTACAGAAATATATGCATAAAGTATTTGGGGAAGGAGAGACTGTTTTTAAAGTCCAGTCTGTTCCTCTTAAAATCTGTTTATAATAATCATTCCTTATAAACATATATTTCAATAATTGTATTGGACAAATACATCAGACAAGTGTCAATTTTAAGAATGCCAGCCAACATGTTAATATCATCCAAAGGTTTGGTTAAATCTACTCCCTAAACCCCACCCATCTAAGGTAGTGCTTATGGTTATTCAATTCCATTCTGAGGACTTAAGACCAATTGAAGAGTTATACATAATTAATGATCATTTCAATAATGCCAGATGTCATCTAGGCAAGATGCAAGGTGTTAACATATTAGTTGTACTATTCTTTGAACATTTTCATTGTTTTGCAAAAAAAATTTTAATGTGTCAATTTCCAAAGTCCTCTATCTGTAGTCTAAACACCACTCACTGTTTTTTGTCAGTGGTCACAAAGGCACCATTTACTAGTAAAGGGAGGGAGGAAGGAGGAACAAACCAGCTAGTACATGCCTTTTACCATGTGAATCAAGGTTTCCCAACAGTAGCTGGCTTGCCTTTGAAGCCTATGTTCACATGCCTACCTCACACATCAGTGACCTATAGATCACCTAACAGTTCACGTGCTCCCTTACATTTCCCATCCTCCCATAGTTAGGTTAAAGCCACATAACTCATTTTCATCAATAAAATGAGTTCTGCTAAGAGCAGAAGTGGCATGTGTCCCTTCCAATTCAAGTCAGTTAAGAGTGGATATGAGTTCAGTAGTCATCAAGGAAATGCAAATCAAAACCACAATAAGGTATCATCTCATATCAATTAAGGCGGCTATTATCAGGAGATATGGAGAAAAGGGAACCCTGATACACTGTTGGCTGGCAATGTAAATTGGTGCAGCCATTATGGAAAACAGTAGGGAGGCTACTCAAGAAATTAAAGACAGAACTATTGTATGATCCAGCAATCCCACTCCAGGTATATATCTGAAGGAAATGATACCACTACCTTGAAGAGACCTCTGTACTCCCATGTTCACTGAAGCATTATTCACAATAGTCAAGGTGTGAAGCAACCTAAATGTCTATGGTCAAGTGAATGAAAAAAAGAAAATGTGGTATATAATTAAAATGGAATATTATTCAACCTTAAGAGAAGAAGTCCTACCATGTGCACCAACATGGATGGACCTAGAAGACATTATGATAAGTGAAATAAGCGAGACACAGAAAGACAAACACTTCATTATCACTTATATGTGAAATCCCAAATTGTCATTTCATTTTAAAAAACAAAATAAAACAAAAACAGTGGATAGGTATTCTCCATGTTTTCTTTCTCCCAGCCATGAGGTTGAAAGAATAGATGGTGTGGAATCCCTTAATGGAAGCAGCCTCAGTCCAAGTTTCTAAACCACCAAGAATAGCCAAATGACCTACACAAGATGATGACATGAGCAAGAAATTATCCTTTTTTAAGTGATTGAGATCTGGGTATTTGTTTGTATATTAAAAACAAAACAAAACCATGTTGCTACTGCAGTATAGCCTAGCACAGTTTGAGTAATATATGTTCTAAAAACAAAATGCTATATCCAAAATGGACTAACCTACAACTACAAAGAAGCTCAGCCCTTGGAAGAATTGGATTCAATTAATAGGTTTTTCAAGGATTTTAGCCATAAAATATATGCTTACAAGTTATTTAATAGGATTTTTTAAAAATTCCACTGCAAGCTAACTGTGTTCTCTCACTGTTACTGGATTTCTATTCTATTCTTTTCTACAAAGGAAATAAAGGCATTTTCCCCCCTTACATTAATGAAGCAGGAGAAATACAGTATGACAGTGAAACAGTCGGTGCTTGGAGGGATTCACTTCTATTCATTGTCCCTTGAGACCATAAGCATCATGATAAACTCAGGTAAGCTTAGCCTGAGGGAACTGACTTTATGATCTAATGTATCTGAACAAAAAGTACAGCATTATCACAACTGCTACCTCCTGCTTCTGCTTTCATTTAAAACAGCCTTTTCAGCAAGACCCTAAAGATGTTAAAGCAGAAGCAAAACTTTTCTATATTAGAGGAAATCTTCCATGAACGAAAGTACCATATTAGAGAGGTGGTACTCACATTAATTTAAGACTCCATGTATTTCCTCATACTCTAAAACTTCGATTCAGAAAAAAAAGAGAGAGATGTAGGGACTTCCCTTGTGGCGCAGTGGTTAAGAATCCACCTGCCAGTGCAGGGGACACGAGTTCGACCCCTGGTCTGGGAGGATCCCACATGCCATGGAGCAACTAAGCCCATACGCCACAACTACTGAGCCTGTGCTCTAGAGCCCGCGTGCCGCAACTACTGAGCCCGCATGCTGCAACTACTGAAGCCCGCGCACCTGGAGCCCGTGCTCCACAACAAGAGAAGCCACCACAATGAGAAGCCCATGCACCGCAATGAAGAGTAGCCCCCGCTTGCCGCAACTAGAGAAAGCCCGTGCACAGCAACGAAGACGCAACACAGCCAAAAATAAATAAATAAATAAATAAATTTATTTGTTAAAAAAAAAAAAAAAGACACGCAGACCCAACATCACTATATTCTTGCCAATACAATATTCCTGCCTACAAGACACCTGGTATAGTTTCCTCAAAAATGTCAATGTCATGAAAGACAAAAAAAGTAAGATTCATGATTAAAAGAGAACAATCTATGGTAACCCAATGCAAGATATGATCTTTGATTGAATCTTGTGTCTGAAGAAATTTTTCAAGTCCATTTTTCAATGGACTTTAATGGACTTTATTAGATAACAGTATTGTAATAATGACATATTTCTAGTATGTGATGATGACAGTACTGTGGTTATATAAGGGGAAGTCCCAGTTATGAGGAACTGCCTGCTGAAGTGTTTTGAGGTTAAGTTTCACAATGTCTGCAAGAATACTTGAATCTAGGTGAAGGGTATACTGTTCATTGTATTACAGTTTCAAATTTTCTGTAAGTTTAAAATTTTTCAAAATAAAAGTACAGCAGTTAGCAAGTACAGATATTATGTACTATAAGGCCAACAACAGAATATCTTCTACTTCTCTTTATTTGCACTCTTTATTATATTTACTCTAATAATAATCATTAAAAATATTACAAAACAAATGAAAACATAAAACACAAAATAAAGCCATATGTAAAGATGAATCTAAATACCACCATCCCACCATAAAGAAATATCCTCTGCTCACATTTTAGTGTCTATTCTTAAACACTTGTTTTAGGAATACATGCATATCCTTTTATGCAAAGTAGATATTAAGCCAATATTTAAAAATATTCAAGCTATTACTATACATGTAAATGTATATACTTTTTTCCCTGTAACAATATGTCAGTAAGAGTAGATCTACAGCACCGTTTTCATTGTTGTTGAGTACAACATTATACAGCTGTACAGCAGTTTATTTAATCAACCCCCGTATCTCCTTCAGTTTCAAGTTTAGGAATATTTCTATTTTGATTTAAGAGACTTACATATTCCCTCAAAGTCACACCTACTTACTCTTCCAATATACACGGAAGTTCATTATAAGCTATCTGAGCATGAGCTCTTTGCTAAATGAAGATGATAAACCTTCTGGAAAATGGTATGTAATATAGAATATTATTCTAATGGCTAAATTTTAATCAAGGTTCCAAGATAAACTTATTTCTATATGTAAGAGTTCCCTTACCCTGAGTCCCCAGTCCCTTACACAAGCCCTGTAGGCCTCTGTACCCAAGGGCCACTGACCTAGAAAACCTTTTTGCTTCCATGTTTGATCCAAACCCTAACTGAAAAGTCAGGTGTAGCTGTCCATGACCCTAACACATGATGAAATGGTAGTCTGCCCCTGAAGGAAATATCTGATACAAGGGACAGTCATGGGAACAAGTAATTACAGTGGAGCAATGGTAGAGGACTGTGTAAAGAGTAATGGGAAAAGGGTAGCAGAGTACAAGTGAGGGAATGCTTTCTGGGCCAAGAGAAGATTCTACGCAAAGAAACAAAGGAGTGGATATTCTTGGATTTTTTAGAGACTTGTGAGTTGTTCACTGTGACTAGAGAAAAGGGTCTAGAGGGGAACAGTGGTCAAGAGCTTTCATGCAACGCTAAGAGTGGACTTCGTGGCATTTCTGAATTGCCCTCTATGCTAAGCAATTTTTCTTCAGTTATATTTCTGAAAGGAGGAAGAGAAGTTTCCTCTGTAAGATGTTATCCCATTCTCTTCCTACTACTTTGAAAAACTGCTTCCATAGATTCTAGTTTTCCTAAACAAATGGACTTTTCTCTAAATTTGTAAGTGGTGGCATAGGACGCTGCTATGCATGGTCAGGTATTATGTGCTTCTCATTGCTACCATGTTCTATGTCCTGTTTTTTTAAAAAAACCATCAAAAACATCCCCTACCATTATGATTATGGTTATCTGCCTTTGTGGACATCAGGTTTAGCTTAAGCTAAAAAAATGTCCTGGAAAATAAGTAGAAATTTTACATATATTTTGGTTTTATTTTTATCATCAAGTATTATGGAGCATAAAAATCCATAGTTCTTTCCAATATGGCAAGCAATTTACCCACAGCATTTAAGAAAAATGAAGCAGCACCAGTCCAAGGTGAAAAAGCACCAGGCAATATGGCTCTTTTTGATTAAAAAGTATATTTGAAAAACCAAGACAACAGCCGTATCTTACAGCATCCAGTGATTAAAGGTGTTTTCAATTACATTAACAAACACAAGAAGTCAAATGTATTTGGCTATAATGCATTGGCATATATTGGCATCCAAAACTTAGTCAACAGTTTTCCAAAAAATATGTTATCACCCATTGCTTTGAACGCCTTCAGCTTCAACAGGGTCACAACCTCAAATTACCATCTTTTTAAGAAGTTTGCTCAATGGGAAGTTCTTCTTTACCAATCAGAACTTTTTTTTCCAGAGACCAAGTCTTAAAATACCCAATTCAACCTCAGGCAGAAGTTTCACTCAGAGGAAGTGTGAATAGAGGTGGGTGGGGAGAAAGAAAAGGAAAGCCTGTTCTCCAAACACACTGACAAGAAGTTCATTCATGACCTGGCTGAAACTGGCAGCTAATCCAGGGCACATGACGGAAGTAAATATTTTGAGTCACAGCCCTGAGTCACCATTTCGAGTGATGCCGGAACTCCCCGGCACCATGCCACCAACCTTGAAAGGGATACAGAATACAGACAACTGCAGAAATTCCAGTGCTGAAGGAAATGCTTCCTCAGGGAACAGTCAAGAAAGAACAATGATTTCTGTCCATAATTCTGTAAAACACCTTGAAATATTAGCTCTGATCTCCCAAGTAAATTAAAAGGAAAAAGAGTGTCTCACACAATGGCAAAAATGAGAAGAAATTGCCCCGTATTATGTAAATTAACATAAGACTCCATACTATCACTTTCGGAAATTCATAGAAGAAAATGCTGCTAGAGAATCTTAAAGTTAATTAGCAAGTACATCACCAGAGACTTGAAAATTTAACACCTATTTTGGTCGGCTTTTAAACTTGCCAGTTGCACTTTATCAGACTCCCATGATTGAAGACTTCAGGACAGAAGCATATTGGATAACGCAAACTGTCATAGCTTTAGACTCTGCCCGCTGATTAGTAACCAACTCCTCTCATTTTTTTCTCATTTCCTCCAAGTGTTTGAAAAGACACTGTCGAACATTTAACTTGCTGGAGAATTACAGGAGATGCTTATTTTTAAGACAAAGTTACCTTATCACCCTAAAGCTACATTTCTTTGTTTCTTCTTTTCATGCCTAAAGAATATCCTTGGGAACAACAAGACTACATCACCTTTTTTGAAAAGGCCAAAGGCCAGAAGAATGCCAAAACATTAGAAAAGCAAAACAGTAAACTTTTATTTGGAAGTGACCTGTGTATTTAGTCATTCAGCTCCCATTTGTTACTTTACGAATAATGATGTAGGTCCTCAGAGGGCTTAATTTTGCCCCAAAAAAGTGGCTATTAAAACGATGTAATGTACAGCATGGTGACTATAGTTAATAATACTGTGCTGCATATTTGAAAGTGGCTAAGAGAGCAGATCTCAAAAGTTCTCACCACAAGAAAAAAATATTTTGTAACTATGAACGGTGATAGATGTTAACTGACTTATTGTGCCCATCATATTGCAATATATATAAATATCAAATCATGATGTTGTATACCTGAAACTAGTATGTCAATTATACCTCAATTAAAAAAAAATGCCATCCCATATTCACCCTTTAATAAAATAGACAATTTGCAGTGTTCCTTAAGCAGCTTTTTACCTCAAACCTCACTTTTGCTCAGTCACACTTCCTATAACAAATTTGCCTGAAAGAAAAATCTCCCAATATGGTTTACTTATTTATGTGAAAATTAACAGGACAGAGAAAGAAATCTCTTTGATCATTCAGTTAAATAAATAAATCACAGGTAACTCCTATGTCTAAATGAATGGAATATAGCAGTTAAATGAGACAGATAGGTCCCTGCTTTCAAGGGAGAGAAATAATAAAGAATTACATAAGATATTTTCAGAGTTACAAATACTATAAAAGAAATATGAGAGAAAATGAAAAAGTAGTCAGACAGCTGCTAGTATCATGTATTTGTAACATAATGCTATTGTGAAATAATGTATTTCATTGACTCAGAGCTGCAAATATTCAGATATCAACATCTTTGAAATATGAATGTGTATTACAGTCAATGGTAACGTAATTATAACTAGCAGCATTTGTCAGTAATACCTAAATAGCACATTTTAACATCAGTGGGGGTGTAATTGGGCAGTGGCTGGCATTGAACATGAGGTTTCTTTTTAGAGAGTGATAGAAATGCTCTGGAATTAGATTATAATAATATCTGCAAAACTCTATAATTATGTACCCTTAAAACAGGTGAATATTATGATAAATTATATCTCAATAAAACTGTTTTTAAAAGATGACAAACTTGTCAGGTAGAAAAGCAGCTGCCACATAACAGAAATGCATGTATATAATAAAGACTTTTTCAAAATTAACAAAAAAACCCAAACAGATGCATTCAGAAGGGAAATAGACCAAGAATACAAATAGACAATACAAAACAAAAACACAGAAAGAGCTAATAAACATATGAGAAAAGACTTAACCTCATTAGAAATCAGAAATGCAAGTTAAAACAAGATAAATGTTTCACCCACCAAACTAAGAAAGATTATATCAAGTTCGGTTCAGAGATAGGTTGTATCGATGTTTTCCTACTTCGCAAATATCTATCAAATGTACGTTAAAAAACACATCCCGGGGCTTCCCTGGTGGCGCAGTGGTTGAGAGTCCGCCTGCCGATGCAGGGGACGCGGGTTCGTGCCCCGGTCTGGGAGGATCCCGCGTGCCGCGGAGCGGCTGGGCCCGTGAGCCATGGCCGCTGGGCCTGCGCGTCCGGAGCCTGTCCTCCGCGACGGGAGAGGCCACAACAGTGAGAGGCCCGCGTAACGCATAAAAAAAAAAAAAAAAAAAAAAAAAAAAAAAAACACATCCCTTTGACTTCCAAATTTCATTTTTAGAAATTAATCCTAATAATTTAAAATATGAACAAACACTTAATAAACATGCTCAAAGCACCGTTATAATAGATTTTAAAAACAGCAAAAAAATCTATCTCCAACACAATAGGACATAAATTGAGTAAATTATAATTTTACATATTTATACACACAGACACACACACACACACAAACAGTATATACAAAGGCCACAAGGTACATGCACAAACATGTTATACACACCCATCCAAATATATCCTATGGCCATTGATTTCCTGGGTGATGGGACTCGGGAGATTTTTATTTCCTTTTGGCCCCTCGAAGTTTTCTCATTTTTTCAGTCAATGAATATGCATTATTTGCATGTTTTAAAAGGTTAAAAAAAAAAAGTAGTGTGGATACGTATCCAATAATCTTCACATACAAAAGCTTAGTTACAAGCTTCCACATCCCCTCTTAATTAACTTTGTTTACATTTTCATCTCCCACACATAAAAGTTTTAGTTCATGAAATTCAAGAACATTTAAATTGAGCAGGCTCCTCCTAGCAATTTTTATAAGCATTATTCTTCCTATATTCAATAAGCATTATACTTCCTAGTACTCAAACTACTAGAGTAGAATACTGTGAAAAATAATTCATTAAAAAAATCAAAATTCCAGATATTACTGAAGATCAAAATGGAGGTTAATAACTTCTTTGACTTAGTAAGAAAATACAGTTTCTTAATTTACGAAACTCTGAAAGACAATATGCAGTGGTTAGGTATCAGTATTAATGCAATGATGATTTGCTGTATAACTTTAAAGTGTCTTTAAATGTCTCTAGAAGCATAATTGCATTGACTTAAAATAAGAAGAGATAAAGGTCTCTAAATCCAGTGTTTGGGTCCACAGACTATTGAAAAACTAATCACTTGTGAATCTAAAAATAAGTTCTTAAATCACAGTCTATGAACATGAGAAAGTGATACTAATTTACCTAGAGCTATCCAAAAACATCTTTTATATAAAATTAGATATAACTGTTTTCTAAAAGCAAACAAGAAGAGTCAGAAAAGTAGAGCCAGAAAAAAATATGATGAAGCTCATTTCACTGGGGACTGGCACTTATTTATTTATTGAATTATTACCACCACAGGGAACAGAGAATCAAAATCTACCTCTCCTTCCATGAGCAATTCTGATGCTTCTCATGGAGCCAGCACAAAGAATACAGGCCCTTTGAAAACACCCACTGCTCCATCAATGCTGGTTTGTTTCCTCTTAGTAATGAGAAGGAAATGATCCTGAAAGCATCTAACATTTTAAAACAAAAACTCTTTACTAAAGTTAAAAAAAAAAAAAAAACCCAAGTCAATGTTAAGTCTTAAAATAATGGGTGTGAGTCAGGTCAAAATGAGCCAGGAAGAGGATAAGTTTAAAGGAATATATGAACTCAGTTTTGGTAAAACATTTAAAATGTTAAAATACCAACTAACTGCATGAGTTAAAATAACAACTAACTAGTAATAAAGGAATTGGATTAATTGATTTCTAGGTTGCCTGACAGTTCTCCAATTGTATAATTCTCTACTGGGGAACAACAGATTATATCAGGAGAAACAGTTTCATTAAAAAAACACACACATATATATAATTCTTTAGTATAAATTTATTTTGTATTAACAAAGGGAAGGGAGACTATTTTTCTCTGTGTTCTTTAACTTTCTAATTTGCAGGACTGTTGCAACTGGACAGATATCTAGACACCACTCTGAAAGATAGAAAATTCACCTAGAGAACAAAAGCAAACTTCGGAGGCTGTTTTTGAGATGGCCTGATTGTTTTAATTGCAATGAGCTGGCAACTGTATGGCAGAGAGGCCAGAGAGCAGCTAAGTTTTCTATTTTCTATTAAATACAAAGCGCTGTAATATCCAGAAAATATTCCACAGCATCTTTCTTGACTGGAAAATTGGCATGGCCAGGGTTTTCCCAGCCTACGGCCAAGCCCTTAGGGGAACAGGTAATAAGTGTTCCAGCAAGCCATTTGGGTGGCAGGGCAGTGATCTGACTTCTGACCTTCTCTAGAACAGATATTGTTGGTGAGAGGTGACATCCATTCACTGAATTTGGAACATAAACATAGGCGCTTCTCCTTTTATTAAGGGACGTATTTAACAATCATGCAGGCAAGCCCATCTTTTTACACAAAGAGACTTTGACTGTGCCAGGTGCTACATGTTCTCCTCTGTCAGTGCACATCATCAGTCTACCTTTTGAGAAAAGACTTACTATTAAGAAAACTGGGCAATGGTCAGTCTGTTAGCAACATCTGCTTCCTAAAAAAGGAAAGCATGCTGCAAGGAGAAGATTTTCCCAAATGCCACCATAACAGAGGTTACAACACAAACCAAGATATTATCCATTTAAGAATATCCACAATTATCTTTAGTTTTTTTCCTTTTCCATAATCATTCACTTCCCCACAACTGTAGTATGGGCATGATGTAAACTATCCTTTCTTCATTTGTACACTGCTTCATCGCTTATAAAGTACCTTCATAGACATTATCTCATTAAATGCACATGACAAACTTGAAGGGTAGGTATTATGCTTATTTGACAGATGGGAAAAAGTGAGGCTGGCAAACTTAAATCACTTGCCCAAGGTCGCATCTAGTGCGTGTCAGAGCTTGAATCTGAGCCTTCACCTTCTAGTTTGCGTTCCCCATAACCATAGAACCAAAGCAAAAACAACAAGAGAGGGAACAAGGCTGACTTACATAAGCATGGTTGTGCCTAAAGTAGCTTATAGTATAACCAATATGAAACAAAATATTTAAAAGGGCACTGTGGTAACAGAATAATCCCCCCCCACCCCGCCACCCAAAGATGTCCAAGTCCTAACCCCTGGAAACTTACATTTGAATATGTGACCTTACATGGCAAGAGGGACATTGCAGGTGTGATTAAATTAAGGGGCTTGAAATGAAAGGTTACTCCAGATTTTCTCGGTAGGTCTGATATAGTCACAACCGGGAGGCAGAAGAGTCAGTGTCAGAGTGGTGTAGCCTGAGAAAGATTCAACCAGCTACTGCTGGCTTTAACAACGGAGGAAGGGGCTACAAGCCAAGGAAGGTTGGTGGCCTCTAGAAGTTAGAAAAGGCATGAAAACAGATTCTTCCCTAGAGCCCCCAAGAGGAATGCAGCACTGCAGACATCTTGATTTTGGCCCAATGAGACAGCTGACCTTCAGAACTGAAGATAATAAATTTGTGTTGTTTTAATTAAGCCTCCAAGATTATAGTAACTTGTTATGACAACAATAAGAAACTAATTGAGGCATGAAGACAAAATTGAGATAACAGACTATCCCTAGCCTGCTACATAAATATTCTTGATATTGTTTTGTATACCAACATTATACAGTTTTAGAATATTTTTACTTCCTAAAATACATAGATCATTAATCCTTAAACTAAAGCAGATTTGCTTAAGTTCTACTTTTCCACATCTACATTCAGATAAATTGTGTTTTCTACATGACAATCATCTTCTTTTTTAGGAGTAGGGGAATAAGATACATCCTACTATGTATAAAATAAGCTATAAGGATATACTGTACAGCACGGTGAATATTGCCAATATTTTATAATAACTATAAATGGAGTATGATCTTTAAAAATTGTGAATCAGGGCTTCCCTGGTGGCGCAGTGGTTGAGAGTCCGCCTGCCGATGCAGGGGACACGGGTTCGTGCCCCGGTCTGGGGGGATCCCACATGCCGCGGAGCGGCTGGGCCCGTGGGCCATGGCCGCTGAGCCTGCGCGTCCGGAGCCTGTCCTCCGCAACGGGAGAGGCCACGGCAGTGAGAGGCCCGCGTAACGCATAAAAAAAAAAAAAAAAAAAAAAAAAAAAAAAAAAATTGTGAATCACTATGTTATACATCCGAAATGTATATAATATTGTAAATCAACTATACCTTAATTTTTAAAAAAAAATCATCTTAGTACAAAACAAACAAATCATACTCCAAAATGACCTTTTAATTTTCACTAATTCAACAGTGTTTCCAAGTTCAGATTATTCTGTCAATTTAGGGGAAAATCAGTTTTCAGCCATTATGCAAACCTTGGTTAAAACCTACAAATTTTGTGGAGTCACTAGATGAAGGGGTTTAAAAATTCAAGTGGGCAACTAGTATTTTGAAGCAAGATATAATATTTCAATCACTATACGGGCATGTAAAATAAGACACTAGGTTTCCCTTTTTAACACCGTAATTGTGGTTTTCTTTACATATTACATCAAGAAAATCAGCAGGAAAAAGAAAAAGAAGACAAGTCACACAAAAGGACACAACTAGAAATGTAATAAAGTTCATGTTTAGAAGTTAACAAAACAAAACAAAAAAGACAAGCAAAAGTCAAAAGCTTGAAAGAAAATTAACAGAGAGCATGTTTGGGAACTAAGTTTCACAAATCCATGAAACAAGAAATTTTAGACCGAGGTTTCCTTTTATTCCTGCAGACTCAGTAATGCACAAATACCATTCAAAAATCAAAGCACTAAGTAAGCTTACCATCTTGGATTGAATTTTCTGCTAAATTAAACTGTTCATCGCAGAACCCTACATTTTCCCTTAATTTTTTAAAAGGCATGTCTACAATATTTTGGAGATATCCACATGATAATATTCATTATTTCATGTAACTTGTATAATTCTACCAAAAATAATGACTAAGAAAATTAACAGAATGGGTACTGAAAGTGTTACTTTCTCTGTAATGGTCACATCAAATCTACTTAGCATGGCAAGGAACCAAGATCTACCCGCTGAGCTCTAGATCCTTTTATTTTTAATACAATGCTCTTATGTGTGTTAGTCTTGATGGTGAATTTATTTGATTGGACTGCTGGTTTATAATATCTTTTTAAAGTTCATTTAGCTCCTCCCTCAGTTTACTTCCAGCTTCATTTCTCAACATGCTCTCAACTCCCTCACATTGCACATATAAATCTTATAGATAGATGCATATACGCAGGTCACATGGAATTGATTTTCCTTCATAAACATCTTTTACTAATCTATGCATATATTGTTTCCTCTGCCTGGAACCCTCTTCCACATCTGGTGAATTCTACCTCATCATTTTAGGGTAAAGCTACCTAAAATATCACCAACCGATCTGGGAAGCCTTCCTCAAAGGCCCCAAGCAGAATTAGATACTTTCCAGGTATGCCTCATTTATTTTGGTATAAATCTATTTGTGTCTACTTCTCAGAGTTAAAATGAAGTAAATTTAGATTGGTCTTCCAAACATATTTCTGAAATCTTCCTTCCTCTCCCTCTACCCAAAATCATGCCCTGGAGTAAGAAGAAAAGCACACTGAAAATATTCATCTTTCCTTGTTAAGAGCTAAGAAACTAAGTGTTACACTATTCTAATACCAAAATCCAGACTTTCTTCCTTAGCTACTACTACATGTCTTAATGCATGTGACGACCCACAATAAAATGGCCTAACAAATTATACATCGCCTAATATCTAGGTACATCTTTGGTAAACAGAACATAAAATTGGTCCATGAATTATTGATCAGTAACAGATACTCACTGGATTTGTAAAGGATGTTTTCTGACTAGTATCTTTTTTTCCAGCCCAAAAGAGAAAAAGGTACTCTCTTACTGCTATTCTTTTTCTTCTTTTGAAGGACCCTAAGTTTTAGTTCTCTAAACAAGCTCTAATCTATCATTTCTTAGCTGTGCCAGATAAGATAGACTTTTTCTGACTTTCATAGGCATATGGCTTAGACTCAGTCAGATACTACCATAAAAGCTTTGAATCTCTAGCAAGTGATGCAGAGAGCCAGGGATGGGTAAGAAATTATTCCCATGGTGTTGCCCCATAGTCAGTAAGAGCAATTCCAATAGCAATAAAACCCTACACTACTGGTTCCTCTGTTAGCTTCTCTTGCCCATTTTTCAGAAAGCTATCAAGTTACCAATATTCTGCCAATAAATTCCTATTCAGCAAAATTTAGCCAAAGTCAATTTTTATTGCTTTGCACGAAGAACCCAACACCTGCATGCAATAAACACACATATACAACCTACCATATGCCAGACACTTCTCCATACACTAGCACACAATGGTGAGCAGAAACACATCCGTTCCCTCTCTGGAGTTTACAGTCTAATCAGGAAAACAAACACATCATAAGATAACCAGAAAAAAAAAGAAAAGAAAACAAGCATAAATTTCAGCTAAATGAAGAAAAAGAGCTGTACTTAGTGCACTGACAGCCTGTATAGCAGAACCTGATCTAAAAGGAAGAAGAAAGAAATGGGAAAGGACATTGATAATATACTATTTAACGCCAAGCATTTATAGTATCTCCAAAAAGTACCTTACTCTAAAACATTTTATTGTGATCCTGGAGCTAGCTGAAGTTTGTTCTTTTTACAGGAAGGGATAAAGTCATTATTCTGTTTTTTCTAAAGAGAAATAGCCCAAGAAACAAATGAGCCTAGAGCAGTACTTCGAACAGTTACAAACTTCAAATGTTGATGCAACAACTATCAGGAAGTCTTCTCGGGGCTCAACTAAACTTTCAGACTCACAAAACTACCAAAGGCCACACACATCACCAATCTATTTAGAGGCTATAGTACAGAACCAGGCATAACCTCCCCGATGAGAGTCCTTACATGAACTTCCCTGTGCAGCAATACACACAGCTGTCCAGAGCTCTCCTCTTTGCCTCATCAGGAGACAGCTCAGATATGAAGAAACAAGATCTGGTGGGTACAGCAGCTACCCATGCCTCAAAGCCTCCTGCCCCATAGGAATGGTATCTCTTGTAATGACCCCATAGCCAGAGCTTCCAGAGTTCCCGCAAAGGACATGCCAGTTGTAAGAGTCACTGCACTCAGGGAACTCCAAAGCTATGGCTTCCCCATCAGGTATTTATTAGTCTATTTACAGTTTCTCCCAGTTTAAATGCAATATACCAACCAGGGGCTTATTCTTAGCATAAGCAATGATACCTAGTCACTTAGCCACTCAGGACCTGGTAAAACAGAACAAGAAGCTTAACAGAAGATCGAGTTGGCATACAGAATAGGAAAGGGCTTTAATAACCATTTTCCAAACGCTGACTACTGATAATTTTACTCAACTTTAATATCCCGACGTGTATTATTCAGTTAGGCTGCATTACACTATAGTAACAAGCATCCCCAGTATCTATTATTCAAAAATAACAAAGGATTATTTTATACACATACATCGTGGGTCAGTAAGAGTCTAACCTTTATGTCTTCCTCACTCAGAGACCCAGGCTGAGGGAGGTTCTATTATTTACACTATCACTACTCACTATGGCATATGGTAAGAGAAGAAGCAGAACAATGCCCCAACTCCTAAACACCTCCACCCATCAATGACACACTTCTGCTCATGTTTCATTGGCTAGCAAAAGTCACAGGGGCTTACCGAAATTCGAGGCTATTCCCAGAAATATGATACTAATGAATAGTTGTAATATCTACCATATCATGTAAGAGATAATTTAAATAAAATAATTTTATAAATTTTACTTCCCAAATATTAAAAACATGAGGATGGAGCCCTTTTAAGCACTAAAGTCTCCTCTGGATTCAGAAACACAATAAAGTAGAGAAAATAAGCTAACTAATTGAAACTTTTCATGATCACCCTGGGAATGTAGTACCGCTGTGGAAAGGTAGGTAATTTTCCCAAGGTAACACTGGAAGAATGGCAGAGTCTGGATTTGAACCCAGGCCTGTGTGACTCCATGGCCTATTTCTTTTTCATGACACAACAATGTATAGCAAATATGGATGGAGTGAATGAAGAAAGAAGAGTTAAAGGGTAAACTCCACAAGGGTATCAAGAAGGTTAGGAGGCAGGGAACTATATTCAATATCCTGTGACAAACCATAATGGGAAAGAATATGAAAAAGAATACATACATATGTATAACTGGGTCACTTTGCTGTACAGAAGAAATTAACACAATATTGTAAATCAACTATACTTCAATAAAAATTTTTTTAAAAAGGTTAGGAGGAGTAAGGGGACAAGATATCAATAGTTTCAGACAGGCAAAGAGTGGAGACATTAAATAAGGAAGGAATGAAGAGTGAGGTGAATTATAAGAGAAAGGTTCAATAAGATGAGGGATCAAGTATCCACTGAAGGAGGCTGCCACCAGCGATTTCAGTTCGGGCCACTGCTGGGCTGGGCTTAGGGAGCTGCCAGATTGAAATGGCTGAGCATGGGAAGTGATGAAGAGAGACACCGTGTTCAATACCCTGCTTGTGAAGAAAAGGAGAAAGGAAAATGGCTAAAAGAAGACACATGCTCAAGGGAAAGCTGTTTTGATTAGTTTTCCAGGTAGGAAAAATTTAACCATGTTTGAAAGTTCAAAAAAAAAAAAAAAAGAAGGGAGCAGGGGAAGAGCAGGAACATAGAGTTAAATGAGAAGGTTCCTGAGAAGGGAGAAGTAATAAAAATATAAAACAGCTTGGGCTTCCCTGGTGGCGCAGTGGTTGAGAGTCCGCCTGCCAATGCAGGGGACACGGGTTCGTGCCCCGGTCCGGGAAGATCCCACATGCCGCAGAGCGGCTGGGCCCGTGGGCCATGGCCGCTGGGCCTGCGCGTCTGGAGCCTGTGCTCTGCAATGGCAGAGGCTGCAGCAGTGAGAGGCCCGCGTACCGCAAAAAAAAACAAGAAACAAAACAAAAAAAACCCCAGCTTATACTAAGTGAGCCGTGATAGTGTGCCCAGTCCCTACACTAAGCACTTTACATGTCTTAACACATGTAAATCAACTCATTCCATTTAATGCATTCCTATGGAGCAGGGTTGATGGCGTCAGTCAGGGAGAGGGTAGTAACCTGTTAGTAACTTGTGCAAGTTAAACCGCTGTAAACGACAGGGCTGGGGCTTGAGTCCCAGGCAGTTTGCCTTCAGAAACCACATTTATCCACTCAGTTACTGTCTCCCAACACAAGACAGGGGCAAGGGAGAGAAAGAGGGAAAAGCCACTATCTCCCTCGAGATAACGGAGAAGATAAAAGGCATCAGTGGGGCAGAGATGTTTATGTGTTTGGGCTCAGATGGGACAGAGGTGTGAGAAAAGTTCAGGTGGATTCTGTAAGTTGTAAGCATTTCTTCCACAGTCAAGACACAGTCTAATGGTGCTGTGTCCAGATATATGTTCATGACTAGATTATTGAAAACTATATTCTCCTTTTTTCTTAAATTCAAACACTATTTGGATAAAAATTCCAATGTAAAAAATGCAGTCAATTTGTATATTCTTTTCATAAGAGAAGTCTCAGAGGTTATACAAAATGATTAAGAGAAATATCATAAGGACAAAAAGAGAATAGAACAAAAAATCCGTATTTGTAAACATATAACGAAAGGACTTTAGTTATATCCTCACTATAGAAAAAGCTCTTATGATTCATTCATCCATCTATTCAATTTATTGGGTACCACTTGTGCCAGGCACCAGGCATTGTTCTAGGCCCTGGGATTTCAGCAGTGAACAAAACAGATAAAAACTATCCCGGTGGAATACATATCCTAATTGAAAGAAAGAGGAATTAACTAAAAATAAATAACTTCTATAGCAATGTGAGTACTAAGGAAAAAATAAAGCTGAAAAGTGGATGGAAGCACAAAGTGGGAAAGGGGGAACTGGCATTTTAAATAAGCTGGTCAGAGCATTACTAAGAAGATGACACTTGAGCAATTCCCACAGGAGGTGGTGGAGAGGCACCCAATGTACACTGGAGGGATCAATGCTCCAGGCAGCGGGAACAGTCCAGGGGAAGGCAAGGTGGAAATATGCCTACTGTTCACAAGCCACTGCAAGGAGCTCCAGTGAGGCTGGAAGAGCATGAAGGAGGGGAGAACACTAGAAGATGAAGGTAAAGATAGAAATGGTGGGCTGGAATACTCAGTCCTCTCGGCTACTGCGGGACAGATGGGGAGACATTAGTGGAATCTGAACGGGAGTGTCATAATCTGAATATTTTAAAAGAATCACTCTGGCTGCTCTAGAGAACAAACAGCAGGGGGTACCCAGGGCAGAATCGGGGAGAACTGCGAGGGGGGTGCCGGCTCTCTTCCCTCTGCCCCTCCAGGTCTCCTCTCCATCGTTCCCCACCCTGCTCTTTGCCCAGGACGCTGACCAGTGTGAACTCATGGGCAGCCGGGCACGTTGGCTCCCACTTGGATTCATCCAGTGGGGAGCACGCACAGAGATGAAAGGGAGGAAGGAGAGCGAGGCCAGGGTTTTATTCCCGTGTTCTTTCCAGTCACCTTGGGCTGGCTACTGTCCTCTGACAAAAGCCACAGTTCCTTCACGTGGCTCGCCCCACTGCCTGGATTCTGGTAACTGCTCCCTTCCCTTTCTCCCTTCAGGCTTAGAGGCCAAATTTTAACTAGTGCCCACTTACTTTGTAAATAGTCCCCTTACTAAAAGCTCCTCAAACTATCCCAATTTAAGTGTGCCATCTCTTTCCTTTACTAATTCAGGAGCCCAGGGCAACAGTCCAGGTGAAAGACAATTGTGGCTTGAACTAGGATATTAGCAGCAGAAGGACAAAGAAGCAGTTAGACTATGACTTGCTGAGATTTTATGTCAAGGATGACTCCAAATTTTGGCCTAGCTAACCAAAAGGATGGAGTGCCATCAACTGAGATTCATTTTTTTTAATCCACTAATCAACAGAAAATATGTGCAAATATATTAAAAGTGGCTCAGAGGAAAAGGAATAGGCCATAGGCTTACAAACAAATGCAAAGATGATTAGTCTTACTGTTAATTAAAGGAATACAAATTAATATAAAATAATATAATAATATATTACATATATAAATTATGCATATATAATACATAGAATAATGATATGATATATAATATAAAATTGACAAATAAAAAAATGGTGATAAATGGTATTGGCATGGATGTCAGAAAACACCGGAGGGGTGTAAACTTCTGTGAAAAATAATTTGCAATTTCTATCAAAACACTACATATACTTTTTTTCATTGAAGTATAGCTGATTTACAATGTTGTGCCAATCTCTACTATACAGCAAAGTGACTCAGTTCTACACATGCAGACATTCCTTTTTTTATATTCTTTCCCATTATGGTTTATCACAGGATAACGAATACAGTTCCCTGTGTTATACAGTAGGGCCTTGTTGTTTATCCATCCTATATATAACAGTTTACACCTGCTAATCCCACACTCCCAGTCCTTCCCTCCCCCAGCCCCCTCCCCCTTGGCAACCACAAGTCTGTTCTCTACGTCTATGAGTCTGTTTCTGTTTTGTAGATAGGTTCATTTGTGCCATATTTTAAATTCCACATAAAAGTGACATCATATGGTATTGGTCTTTCCCTGTCTGACTTACTTCACTTAGTATCATAATCTCTAGTTGCATCCATGTTGCTGCAAATGTTATTATTTCATTCTTTTTCATGGCTGAGTAGTATTCCATTGCATATATGTACCACATCTTCTTTATCCATTCATCCGTGGTTTTCAAAGAATGAGGTAAATCTATATATGTCTACGAGAGATTATATTGGGCAGGGAGAGGCGGGGGGCTGAGTCAGGTAGCTAATAGTAATATTTAGTATATTCCTATTTGTGAGTTGTTTTTTTTTTAAGGATATACAGATATATAGGAATAAGAAAATTCTAGGAAGATCAAAGAAACTATTTAAAGTGATTGCCTCTAAGCAGGCTAATGTGAGCAAGTCCTATTTTTTCACTGTCTACCCTCTTGGACTGTCTGAAATTTTTTCAATAAAAATAATACTAAAGCCAAATTTCAAAAAAGACCAGTAATACATCATCTGGCACGGCACAAAACCTGTGGTGTTGAATACAGAAATATATCTGAACAGTTCAACATTTTTTATTAGTGTTCACATGTTGTTAGAAGATATAAATGCCCTGACCCATAATATCCTGAATCCCAGGTATATTTCTCCATTTGTGGTAAAATTGAGCCTATTTACATACTCTTGGGGTTTTCCAAATGCCAGTCATATATGGAAAAAACAACAAATTTTAACGTAGATAGTTTCAAATGGAAAAAAGCAAACATGTGACCCAATCCCTATGAAGAACTGGCTTAACGACACTCATTTTGGTACTGGTCATGATATCAAATGTAACAGTCCACAACATGATTTCTGTTTCACTGGTATTATAATTCCCACAATTAATATGTTTTAGAACCAGCAGGAAATAACAATATGGAAAAAAATATTAATTTTCTTCAGGCTTATCTTAAAGTATTTTGTCAAAGCCAGCAAATCAAAACTGGTAAAAAATTTTGTAGAACTATTGTACCAGAAGAATGTCACACTATTTCTTTGAGGAGTCTCTAAACTTTCACATATGTGGATAAATATATCAATACAAATGTATATAGGATTATGTGTATTTTATTTTACTGATGTAAATGTAAAACTTATTTCTTATTTGTCATCTTCCTTATGCTATTTTCCTCCTTACCACCACAATCTAACACTGGAATTTGTCTCTGTTAGATAAAAATTTAATGTTATCAGAACGATAACATATTATTTTCCCAATAAATTTTGGATAAGAATTTGTTTTTTAAGTCAACCAAATCTACTTGAATACAAAATATTCCTCAACTGGTTTTGACAGCACAACCCAAAACTTTAGATTATTTCACGATTAAGGAGTCAGTGAGTCAATTTTGCTGACAAGAGAAAGGACAAAAGCCTTTCTCAGAAGAGGTGCAAAAACATTTTAACAGATTTTCCCCAGACTTCTGCAGATTGACATTATCAGGGAAGTTGAAGACATCCAAAGCAGTGTGGAAACACAATATATTTTTAAGGCTTTTATATGCCACAAAACTGTACAAAAAAATCATTTAATAAGTCATTTGTCTTTACATAACTTTCTCTGGGGATCTGAAGTGCTTATACATATTATTTCACTAAATTGTTACATTTAAGCTAAAGCAAGTACTTTCAAAAATTAAATCATATTTTGAAACATATCAAATGGGGAGGGACTTCCCTGGTGGTGCAGTGGTTAACAATCTGCCTGCCAATGCAGGGGACACGGGTTCGAGCCCTGGTCTGGGAAGATCCCACATGCTGCGGAGCGACTAAGCCCGTGCGCCACAACTACTGAGCCTGTGCTCTAGAGCCCGTGAGCCACAACTACTGAGCCCACGTGCCACAACTACTGAAGCCCACAAGCCTAGAGCCTGTGCTCCACAACAATGAGAAGCCCGCGCACCGCACCACAACGAAGACCCAAGACAGCCAAAAATAAATAAATTTATTAAAAAAATAAAATTCTATTCAAATGGGGAGAGGCAAAGGTAGGCGGAAAATATCAAATAACAGAAATTAAGAAAAGGGACCCCTGCATCAACATTTACCTGTTGCATCAAATTCAATTGGCTGGCACCCACGGTGAGAAGACCAGTCACACTTGAGGACTTGCCCTCCTTCCACGATCCCAGGCTGGGTAGTGTTTGCTTTGGGAGCTCCCACCAGAAGAAACATCCTGCTAAAATACAAAAGGCAAGACAAGACTTTAAGTGGCAAAAGCATAAATAATATCTTATGACTTAGGAAGAGCAATCATTCTCTTGATTTTATCCACAAATATTCTTTAAGAAACCACTCACTGAGAGCATAATCCACCTTCATTACTCATTTGGTGCTCTTTTACATACATACATTATTCAATATAGTTTACTCATCCTAGTAACACATTATAAGGCAACTTCAGGGTTACATGTCATTTAAAAATTTATGCTGGCCAAACTGTACACTTTGAATAGGTACAGTTTATTATATGTCAATTATAGCTCAATTAATTTGTTTAAAATGCATGCTGGCTAGAGACAGAGACATTTGTCTTGATTTTTGGGTTTTTTTGTGTGATTTTCTGTACACTTTCCATATCCTGAATAATGAACAAAAAAATAAATGATTCCAAATAAATGATTCTAAAGTATGGTAATTTTAAATATTATCATTTTTCCATTGGGAAAACTTATCTTGTTTTAAAACTACATACTTCAATTTTTTTTTTTAATAGTGACTAACGAATGTCTTTTTTCACTGGATTAATCTAATCAATTCCTGGTCAAAGAAGAGAAGCACTATTCAATTTCTTAACAGGATAAAATTAGCAAAAGACAAAATAATCAGGAGTCAGATTTTCAAGTAAAAGAGATCTTTTCTTTAGTTGTTTCTATTCATTCAGAAAAAAATATGGATTGAGTGTCTCCTCTACTAAGGCACAGATATGGGCACTAGAGAAACGAGGATGAATAAGACAATCTTGGTTCCTGCTCTCAGTGGAGCTTACATTTCCTTTGGGAAGAAATCCAGAAACTTGCCAAGAAAATTAGTCACTGTTACAAGTGCTACGAAAGAACCAACAATTGGCTGAGAGGTATTATTTGGGAACAAGGAGAGAAGACCTTCTTTAGATTAAGGGAAGTTACCTCTAAGGAATGGAGGGGAGACACTTCCTTTGGATAAAGGGATGTCTAAGGAAGCTATCTTTAAAGAACAGGGAGAAGAGACCTCTTTCAGATAAAGCAGCAAAGGGATTTACCTCTAAGTAAATTGAGATGTACGGGATTAGAAGAAGGTCGCCAAGGAGTGTCTGTGTGTTGGGAGTGAGGGGCTAAGTGAGTGGGATGGAGAGGTGGATGGGAGGGCCCCAGGCAGAGGTACAAAGACTCAAGGCAGGAAAGAGCTTAGTCTCCAAGAGTTACAAGGAAAGAGGTGTGGCTAAAGGAGAGCAAGCTGGGAATGGCACAAGATAAAACTGCGGAGCTTGCCAAGAGCTAAATCACACAAGGTCCTTTAGCCAGGTAAAACTTTTGGATTTTATCATAAGGTCCACGTGAAGCTTCTGAATGTTTTTTAAAGCAAGAGAATGACATAATCTAATAAAGAAAATGAAACGTGGCGCCTTATGGGGAAAGTATTAAGGGGGAGGGGGGCAAAAATGGAACAAGAAAAGCGAGAGACTTTGAGCACCTGAGGAAGGAGGTGACGGTAAACTAGGCTGGGAGGACAGATGGAGAAGGAGATGGATGGGCAGATTTGGGAAATATCTGGAGTAGAATGAACAGGAACAGCTGGAGGCTTGCATGTGGTAGAAAGGGAAGATTAGAATAAAGCACGTCACCTAGGTTTCTTTCTGGAGTGCAGGGATGGGAGAACCACTTACTGTGCTAGAAAAGCCCAGAGTAGGGAAGCAGAAGGCAGACTAAGTACTTACAGGAAAACCAAGAGTTCAGTTCCTAACATGTTAGCTTGAAATACCTGTGAGACACCTAATTGGTGGTCTGTTGCTCTGAGGAGAGTTCTGCCCTTTGAGATAACGTGTTGAGGATGTCAGCTTGGAACCCATGGGTTCACACAGGGAGAGGCTTCAGAGAGAAGAGGAGGAAAGAGAGGAAGCAACAACATTTAAGTCAGAGAAAGAGGACAGAGTAAAAGAGGCTGAGAGGAAGCTAACTGAAATATAGGAGAAGAAAACAGGATACAGATAGACACAGAAGGCCCTCGATAAATGCTGTCACCATTATCATTTCATTTCCTTGTTAAACACTAAGCCACTTACATTCTTCTGGCAAAGAAAATACTCATAATTGCTTTTCACTTTTTTGTGAAGTTATGAACAAACCTACATCTTAAATATGGAATGCTTTCATTTTAACTTTTATTTATCAATTTCATTTCTTCTGGATGTATCTGCTAAATCATATTTAGACCAGTCAAAAGATGGCTGCATGAAATGCTGGAACCCCGTTTTCGTACACTTATCTTAAAACTCCATACTCAAAATAAAGACAAAACTCCCAACCAAACCACACCCTGTTTAATAAAGCTTTATGCAATCATAGTTGGCATCAGTAAAACACCAATGCTGGCTCTTTCTCCTCATAGCCAACTTAGTTTTCATTCAGCAAGAAATAAAATAAAGCTGAGTAAGATAGCCCTCAGCCCCCATGAATAAGAGAGCAGCTAAGTATCATTATGCCCTCCTTTTCTACAGCAGAGCTGGTTAACAGCTAAATTATACACACACACACATATATGAAATTTACCTTTTTCAACAGGTCAAAAATTTGGCCACAAAACTGCCCCTCCCCATCTGGATTAAATGATGTTTTGGTACATGATAGGCAAAAAAGAAAATTTCAGATAAGTATACTTTTCAGGTCTACATCTGAAGAGGCATAGGCTCATTCCTGCAATAGCCCTAATAAGGGTAATACGAGCACAGGTATGTGTATGATTTTCATATTGTGGATAATGGCCAGTTCCAGGAGATCAGGACAGGAGCTGATTCTCAGAATTTGCCTAGAAACCTACAAGCAAACTCATTTCTGGACTGTCCTCACATGGCACACTACAGAATCTTTAATAATTTTTTATCAAAGCACTTCTTCCTACCTTATGATAAACTGCTTCCTTGAATGGAGGGGACCCTCAGTCATCTTTGTGCTGCCACATAACAAGCACTCAAGAAAAGCTTTTTAAATTGACAACTGAGTAGCAAGTAAATTTGATAGTTGTAAGTCTCAATCAAAACAGCCATACATAAAAAGCCATCTCCACTATCATCAACCCCTGTAGAACGCAGAAATCATCCTCTAATAAACATCTGATTATTTAAATTATCCTTAAAATAATTTCTTTCTGTAACGTTTCTCTTCTTAATTTTGGATTTCAGATACTTTCTTTACTTGGCACTAAAGACAGAGAGGGCTGGAAAGTTATTAGGGGACACAGACTTCAGCAAAGACAGAAAAAAGGGCGTCGAGGAGAGTTCTGAATGGAAACTGCACTCACTATTGGCAGCACAGAGCTCTAGTTCCTTGGATAGGATCAGGAACAAGACTGCTGCTTTTCATCAGACCATGTGCACATTATAGGCATGAAATGATGGTAATTAGATGTACTAATATGGGTGTTCATCAAGTTTTCCTAAGCATACCTTCATGTGCAGTCTTGCACATTGGTGAAATGCCACAGAAATGGTAGAATAATATAAAAGGAATGTGTGAGCATTCTCAATTTCTAAGTGCTAGGTTAATGAGACGAAAAAGCTGAGAAATAAAGTTCTTTGTGCAAAGTGTCAACATGATATTTAAGTTCCATTTAAGGGTGTTATAGAAAGTTTTAAAAGAGAAAAATGGAGAGATAAAGACAGTAAGACTGCCTTAGACAAATGTTAAGTCCTAAGAGGAAGGTGTGGAGAGAAAAATTAAGTATTTGTAGAGATTAAAGGGTACCGAATGGTGAAAGATGCTATATGAGAAAATTAAGGACTATAAAAGCAACACATATTACAGAAAACAAAAGCCTGTTAATGTGTCGGGAGGGTGAATTTTATGTCTTGTGTCTTTCTGCCACAATAACAAAAAACAGCCTGTTAATGAAACGCCTTACAAAAATGTTAAATCATTACGACTTGAAGTTCATCTAGGAATGTCTAATGAATGTCTACAACAGCTTAATTAAAGTAAAAGAAGTGACAGACCAGAAAAAATTTCGCGATATAAGCAGCATTGTCTAATGGGCAGTTTGGGGCTAAAGGTTCCAGTCACCATATAAATCAATTGAGAAAGTCACTTTAAATCTCTGAGCCTCAGTTTCCTGTTCTATTGAATGGAAATAACAATGCCCACTATAATTACTTAAAAAAGAAAATTTCTGAATGTGGATAGTTTAGATAAAAGTAAACTTAGAAAATGTGAACGCATCATAAAAATACAAGATGATGACAGCAGAACTAAAAACAATAAAATACTCCTTAATAAAGTAGGAATAAAAGTTAAAATCTGTTTTCAAGGGCCATTAATTAACCCAAACGCAAGCTCTCAAGAGAGAAAAAAAAAAGGATAGGTAATAGTTGGCTTGCAACATTTCCTGACAATGTTGGAGAGTTGGGGAAGATACACAGAGTTAGCTGGGGCTGACAGAGATTTCTCTGGTAAGCAGCAAAAATCTGAAGCTGAGCAACTTAGTTTCATATGCTTGCAACTTCCTCCTGACAGAATCCATCTCCCTTCCAAAAAGTTTGCCCAAGAACAGTATCAGGATCCCCATCCTCACCATTCTTTTTATTATTTATTTATTTATTTATTTATTTTTGCGGTATTAGGGCCTCTCACTGCCGTGGCCTCTCCCGTTGCGGAGCACAGGCTCTGGACGCGCAGGCTCAGCGGCCATGGCCCACGGGCCCAGCTGCTCCGCGGCATGTGGGATCTTCCCGGACCGGGGCACGAACCCATGTCCCCTGCATGGGCAGGTGGACTCTCAACCACTGCGCCACCAGGGAAGCCCCTCACCATTCTTTTTAAATGACTCGAATCATTTTCATTAAATGACTTTAAAATTAAGGTTTACATATATGAGCAAGCCATTAATATGCCAAGAAATTCTGAAAGATAAAGAGTAGCAATGTGTGTTTGGGGGAAGAGGCGTAAAAGAAGAAGAAAGAGGGAGGGAGGGAAAGTGGGGGAGAAGGGAGAGAGGGAGGGACAGAATGATGGAGGGAGGAGAGGTAGCGGAGCAAGGGCAAGGGAGGGAGAAGGAGAGAAGAAAGGGAAGGTAGTTACGGAGAGGGGGAGGAAGGGGAAGAGGATGGGAGAGACAAGAGGATTGGAGAAGCCAACCAGGAGGATGCCCTTCGGATGCACTTTCAATCCAAAGTGTACTTTAAGGGCAGCTGCTTCAGGGAACGTGACCTTGACTACCAAGGAGAGACAACCAGCCAAACAATGACAAGTACATTTTTTAAACTCTCCAAATGAACTAAGTTATTTGGCTGCTTTCAGCACTGACTTTTCCAAGATAAAGCATGGTTAATATATTTTGGCTGACTCTGGCTGACCAGTGAGGCTTCACCAAAAGGAACTTCTGAAAAATCATCATATACGTATATAGAAAGAAATGTGTTACTGAATGTTACTTAAGAGCTATAATTCCAGTCTCACTTACCTTTCACTAAAAAAAAAAAGCTACAGTCAACATTTATGTGATGTAAAACAGATGCATTAACTATAAATCCTATATATTTTCCCTTCTCTTCTATAATATCCTATAAGCCTTGGGCCTTAAGCAGGAGAAATCAACACAGGATTTGCCTTCTAAATATATAATGATGATAGAATCTATGCATATATATTATTTATGATAAGAAAAAAGAACCAGGGGCTTCCCTGGTGGTGCAGTGGTTAAGAATCCGCATGCCAATGCAGGGGACACAGGTTCGAGCCCTGGTCCCTGGTCTGGGAAGAACCCACATGCCACGGAGCAACTAAGCCTGTGCGCCACAACTACTGAGCCTGCGCTCTAGAGCCTGTGAGCCACAACTACTGAGCCCACGAGCCACAACTACTGAAGTCCGTGCGCCTTGACCCCGTGCTCCACAACAAGAGAAGCCACCACAATGAGAAGCCCGGCACCGCAACTAAGAGAAGCCCCCGCTCTCCACAACTTGAGAAAGCCCGCGCGTAGCAAAGAAGACCCAACACAGGCAAAAATAAATAAATAAATTTTTTTAAAAAGGAAAGAAGAACCAATATAGCCAGAGCCACAGTAAAATAAGCTGGTGTCGCTTTGTAAAGATGGTTACAAAGATGAAGAGAGAAACGGGACATAAGCTTTTAAAAGCAGATGCAGACTGGGACAGACTGAAAGGGGCCTTACATTCAGTTTAAGCAGTTTGGACTTTATCTCTGGACATGAGAACATTTTCGAGGAAATTTTAGCAGCAGAATACCAGGATCAAAAGATGCTTCAGAAAGATAAAACTGTTAGAAACATGTAAGATGTTTTGCAGGTCTGAGAGCTAAACGATGGGCAGAGGAGTGATGACCTGAATGCCACAGACCACGCTTGTAACGACTGGTCAAACTACAAGTGGAAAGCAGAGATGGATGCAAGAAACATTAACAAGGGCTTCCCTGGTGGCACAGTGGTTAAGAATTTGCCTGCCAGTGCAGGGGACACGGGTTCGAGCCCTGGTCCGGGAAGATCCCACATGCCGCAGAGCAACTAAGCCCGTGCGCCACAACTACCGAGCCTGCGCTCTAGAGCCCGCGAGCCACAACTACTGAAGCCTGCAATGAGAAGCCCGTGCACCGCAAGGAAGAGTAGCCCCCGCTCGCTGCAACTAGAGAAAGCTGCACCCAGCAACAAAGCCCCAGTGCAGCCAAAAATAAATAATAAATAAATTAATAATAATAAAAAAAAGAAACATTAACAAGGAAGAATTTCTAGGATCTTCTGCCTGGTGACTAATCACTGACTAATATTAGGGGTGTCCAGTAGGAGAGACAAAGAAAAATAGAAAATGAGAGGGAGGAATATGAAATTATTTGCAGGGCGACAGAGAAAATGATGGTACCATTAATAGAAACAGAGGTACAACTGACATCACTTGGTGAAAAAGAGTTCATTTTTTGTAAAATTCTTTCTACTCAAGAAGAAATTATCCACAGGCTGTTGAATATAAAGTTAGAGCTCTGCTTTTAGATCGAAGATGAAGCCAGGGCAGCAGTATGGTTTTAAAAGCTCTCCAAGTGTTGCAAACAGGAAGTTAGGATTGAGAACCATTGTATGTTCTGTGGGACCTTCTGCGACCAAGGCACACTCACCCACACCTTGTCTTTGGGGTCACAGGACATGAAGTAACTGTAAATAAGGCTCCAACAGAGTTTAACAGGGGAAAAAGCAAGTCTTGTAATCCGGTGTTGCTCACTATAGCATTATTTTAAAATAAATATATATGTAAAATGAGAACTGTATAACATATCTTAAAAGTAAGAAAATTATTCATTTTCTTCTTAAAATTTTAAAATTTGAATACAAAAAATTAAATGTAATTTGAATTTCATTTCCTCTGTGTTTTGTTCCCATCTTTTCCCTTACCCCACACCATCCCACTCAAACAGCTAAAGGCTGCAAACTCTTCCAGCTTCAGTTTCCTGTTCTGTAAGAGTGAATTTATCTGCTTCCCTATTTCCCCTGGTGGTCTGTGGTGTAGAGTAAAATGAGATATCACAAGTAAAAGTGCTTTGTAAATTATAAAATAGGTCAAGCAATGTAAGATATCATTATTATAACTAAGCCTACGGTGTAATTTTTAATTTCTCCAATTATTCTCCACAAGAAAAACATGCCTTTACTTCTTGGCCTGTATACAGTATTTAAATTTTACGTTAAGTTTGGCAATATAGTCACCATAAATTAATTCATACAGGAAAAATAATAGGGAGTGCTAATGTTTTATTTTTCACAATTTTTTTCCTTTTTTAAGTATAGCTAATTTACTTACAGTGTTGTGTTAGTTTCTGGTGTACAGCAAAGTGATTCAGTTATATACACATATTCATATAATATATATGTTCTTTTTCATATTCTTTTCCATTATAGTTTATTACAGGATATTGAATATAGTTTCCTGTGCTATACAGTAAATCCTTGTTGTTTATTTATTTTATATATAGTAGTGTGTATCTTCTAATCTCCAAATCCTAATTTATCCCCCCCCCCACCACCACCTTTCCTCTTTGGTAACCATAAGTTTGTTTTCTATATTTTTCAAATCATAATTTTTGTGACTTTTCACTTCAAACCTAAGACTCATTTCTGGAGGAATTTTATTTTGGAGTCACCTTAATGTTTTTGCTTAGTACTTTCTTTTTCCTTCTTTTTAATTAACATTGATTCATTAGTTTTCACAACAATATGGAGATAATTCAATAACAATTTTCTGTAACAAGAAAAATGAGACAGAAAACAGTTCTATAGCTTGCCAGAGGTATTTAGACACCTATAGAAACCGGAAGCAGCAGGAGACCTCATTACCCTTGCTTCCTCATTAATACTAGCACTCTTCATTCAGAAGAAAGGAAACTTTAATTAGCAGTTTTCTATCATGTGAATTTTTTTTCCCTTTAGAAGTCTATTATCACACCAAATAACAACAATAAATGCAGCTGGTAATATTGTAAATGGCATCCTCATGCACCCTGGATTCCAATGCTTGTTAACTTTAAAAGTACCTTTTTACAAAATTAAGCATAAGTTTGCATTAATCTTTGTTAAACCTGAAAAGCTCAGAAGTAGATACCTTTGTTTACATATATTTTGGGGTTTTTTAATCTCAAAGTTGATTTATATTTTTTATCTTAGGCTATACCTAGACCTCACTAGTCTATCAGTAACAAAGTCACTGAAGAAAGTTTCAAAATGTTATATGAAACCAAACCAAGTTCAATTTTACCTTACCATTAAAGGCCCACGTGGGAGGTCATGTAAACAAACCTGTGAGGTCATAGTATATTCAACAACTACAATGACTAATCACAAATTAGCCATCCAGCCTCGCAACCAAAAATAGGAAATATCTCATGCTAACAGTTCAGTATTACTGCATTTTCCATAGTAAAAACACTTAAAGTTGATCATTTTGTCATGTATCTTTACACTACAGAGCTCAGAGGGTTGCCACCGAATTAAGAGCAACATTTGCAAACCACTCCATCAATTTGTAAGTATTTAAGTGCTAACTCTGGCTACTCTTAAGTACCAACTCTTGACAAAAGACAATATATATTTTCAAAATTATTAGAATTTCTGTAGAAATTAAATCCAAAAAAGCACCCTTGGAAGCAACTAAAATCCTCTGCACTATAAAAGGATACATCCTGATGAATGGTGTAAGAGTCATGGAAAAATATTTAGATCATCCTCAAATTAGGCATGTATGAATAGGAAAAATAGTACTAAAAAGTAATGACCATTAAAATTATCCTCCCTCTCCCCCCCAAAAAACAATACTTTAAAGTATAGAAAAAAATTAAAAACAAAAATACGTTGTTACAATTTCTAAGAGCTTAGAAAGAACTCTAAGAACAGTTCTCCCTCTTGGAAACAAGATTTAAACATCAGAAGACATCCAGGGAACACATTAAATCAGTATTTCTAACGCTAAAAAAGGGGGTGGTGTGGTGAGAATGACGTCAACGTTCAGTAAGGTAGGAGACAACTTTTAATCCAATAATGACAATAACTCTGTTCCAAATCCTGTGCAACGCGAAACGCTGGCAATTTGAAACATAACTGAATTCTTAAATACTACAGTATTCAAATGACCTTTAGTGAGTGAAAACTCAGCAAACATTCTTGTTCTTTCTGAACAATGACCTAAACAATGAATCACTATAAAAAGAACAGATGACACATCCAATTCATCTGTTCACCCTCAAATGTGCAAAGGTTTGACAGTCTCAGAGATAAGACACAATGAATTTACTACGACAGAATGGTCATTTTAGTCATCAGAATGTCTGGAAAATGAGATGAGAAGAAACAGAATCAGACTGAGAGGCGTAAAGAATTGGGGAGGGCTTGTTTAGGGAGAGCGAAAAACACGGGTGTTTAAGTCTGTGAAGCCAAAAAACAAAAAGACTCCACGGCAGGCTAACTAGTACGGGAGAAAAAGAAGTTCGGAAATGAAATTGACCAAGTCCCGGACACCGGCAAAGGCGGCGCGGTGTCCAGCCATACCAGCCTTTGTTGATTTCCCACTTTCCCCTAATTTCAAGCACAGGTCTGCTTCAAAGCGCTCCCTCTGAGGAAAGGAGAAGGGGGAGCTGGGTGGTGGGAGGTGCACGGGTTCACCTCCCCCAAGCATTTCATCCACCCAGAACCTAAATCGCCCAGTGGGGGGAGGGAGGGTTAGAGGGAACGGATAGAAAGGCGCCGGGATCTCTTGCAGAGATCTCTCCCTGTGGGAAATCGCAGGGTGGGTGCGCGCGATGGGGGAGGGGGCCGACTCCCCTTCCAAGTGCGGCCACTTACGAAGACGCGCTGGGCACGAAGAAATCAACCGCGAAGCCGAAGTAACTTCCCTCGGGGCCAGAGTACTCCGCAGGACTGTCCACATCTAGATTGAAGGCGCCGCAAAGAGGCAGCAGGAATCCGGGGAGAAGGAGCAGGAGGCGGCGGGGGCGAAGGCGCAGCCGCCGCCGCGACAGGGAAGCCATCGCCGAAGTGCGCGCGGGGCGCCGAGCCCGGAGACGCGGCCACCCCGCCCGGAGCGCACGGTGCCCGCGGCCCGCCGCCTGCGCGCGCCGAAACTTGCCAGCTGCTCGCTTCCCGGCGAGTCCCGGACTGCGCCGGGGGAGGCAGGAGGGCTAAGCTCCCGAGCGGCTGCCCGAGAAGTGGGGCGCAGGGCGCGCGGGGCGGGGATAGCAACGCGGGCAGCCCCTCGCCTCCCTCTCGCTTGGCCGCTCAGCGCCGCGCCTCGGGCTCGGGACTGCAGGGCTGGGCGCCGCACCCCCAGCCAGAGCGCTGCCGCGGCCAGTGGGAGGAGGCAGAGCAGGAGGAGGAGCCGCCCCGGAGGCTGAGCCAACGCGCAGGAGGAAGTGGGGGAGGAGAATCGGCCTCGGCCTGGGGCAAGTCGAGCGCACTTCCGCGCGCGCTGTCGCCTCCTGTCCCAAGAACAGGGCTCCTGTACCGAGGCCCCAGACCCTCAGAGCCCTCTGGGAGCACTCCTGAACTAGGGCCTCAGACCCAGGACCGGGAGGAGGGAGGTGGCGGGGTCGGGGGAGATGCTCAAGCGTCCCAACCCGCCCGCGTCCAACAGAGCGCCAAGGGCACCCGAATGCCGCCGCCAACTCCTGTGCGACTTTTATTTAAAAGTGAGGGAAGCTTTATCCGTTTCTCGTGTTTCTGCTACTTAAAAGTCTCGCAGGCACTCACAACCGAAACTCTATAATTATGGTCGTTTTCCTCCCTACTCCAGCCCACACGCAAACACTGAACTTAATTATAAACTTTCAGAATGCTAGCACAGCCTCTTCCAGGCAAGTTGTATTAAAGCTGAACTTCAGCCGTCCACGAAAGGATGGGCAAGGCAAAGAATCAGCAGAAATCGTTTTCAATCACATCAGATTAGTCGAAACCTTATTCCTAGTTCATTTGGGGAAGTCGCATGATTCAGATAACTAACTGGTTGATTTAGGACATTTGGGTAGAAATACGATTTTAGAGTTGGAAGAAGGAATATGCACCTTGGGGTCCCTTGGGGCTTGCTTGCTGCTGGTGTTTTCCGCCCAGGCCCCCGCCAGCGGGACTGAGAAAGGAACCTTGACCTTTTCCTTTATATTCACAAGTCCTAGCACCTTGCCAGGCAGACAGTAAGCAATCATTAAAATGTTGAATGAATGAATGAATGGAGATGAAATGATGAGTAAACTTTGCCCAGAGAAGTGACTTCCCCATATCACGTGCTAAAGAATTTGGTGAACAAAACAGTATAAATAGCACTTTTTGGATCTTAAAAACTTACAAGTATTAGAACAGTAATTTCGAATGTAACTATTAACACTCAATTACAATGCACATTAATTGAGTTTAATCCTGTGAAGGGATATGTATGTAAATTGAAGTCTCTAATTTGAATATATAGTACTTCATTGCATCATATATTTTGATTTTTAAATGTGACTAAAAGATATTCAGCAAAACCTCAGGCATGTTTCACAAGATATGGTCCAGCACTTGCCTAAAGGAAATTACCATGTGAGACAGGCAATCCTACACAAATACTTACACATAAATACAAATGTACCTTTCTCCTCACCATGTTCTGTGGTACACAGAGAGGCCACGGGTATGTACACACAAACCCAAAGGGTCATTTATGCCTTAAAAGCCTGAGAACCAATCCCCTTGGAAATCCACCCAGATAGGGAGGGCAGAAGAATGTTTGAACGCTGGCTGGACCCAGTAAGCTCTGTCACTCCTCAACATCTGATCCAGGACAGAGGTCCAACAGACCAGAGGTGTGGAGGGAAGAAATGAGAAAACCAGGAAAAGGAAAAAGCCAAAGCCATGGCAACATGCATGTGCCCCCTGAAACTTGAGTGAATGAGGACCACATTTCTATGAGGAGACTGTGAACCAGGATAAGCCAGTATCTTAAGGCACCCAGGGTTGTAAATGCAGGCATTTTTGTAACAGAATAGTCAGGCTTGAGCGGTCATCTATCCAGCACCTTGCAAATTGAGGGAGTTATTACAGTACATATCAATTCAGCCAGCGCTTATTCAGAATCCACAATGTGCTGGGTACTGTATGTATAGGAGAGGGAAAGAGTGTATTTTATGCTACAGATGAAAACCTATGCCCCTCCCCCATTCCCATGGCACTCTTTAAACTACATTATAACAATTTTCCAATTTAAGACAACTATATAATATATTGACATTAAGTATAATCACTTTTTTACAGAGAAAATAAAATAGTAAATAGTAAAAGGATTTTGACTTTGAATTTTACCCCCTACTGCTTTATCCTATGATTAAAATCTTGATTCTACTGATTTCTATAAATTCAAATGCCTGAGTTCAATTAGTTTTGTGACCCTAGGCAAATGACTCCAATCATTATGTGCCTCAGTTTTCTTATCAAAGGAGCTCAGTCCAGTTACCATAAAATAATTTAACAGGAATTTCAAATTTTTATTTTTCAACTGACATCAAGGAGGATTCAGTTCATAATCCACAGAAACCCTTTTGAAATCCCCTTTTTCCACTCTCCATTTCTCTACAGCCCTTAATCCACTAAACCCAACAGACCCTACAGTGTTTGTTGCATTGCTTTTTTGTCCAACTCTCGCTTACCTCTCCTCTCCCAGCTATTTATTAGGGAGATTTACTTGGCCACATCACCCCCAGTACTGCCTTTTTTTTTTATATTTATTTTTATTGAGATAACATTGGTTTATTACATTATATAACTTTCATGGGTACAGCATTATATTTCTACTTCTATGTACCCTACAGAGAGCTGCCTTTTCCTCTCTGTATCACAAAAGATCCCCGCCAGCCCTTGGGTGTGTGGAAGAGAAGAGAAGGAAGGCAGAAAACTTGTCTCCTTTCTGGGCTTTGTTTCCTAATCTGCTCCTTCAATGTTAGGGTTGTCCTGGTGTCTGTGTTTGATTCACTGCATTTCTCATCCGACACATCCCCAGCATGATCTTACTCACTGTCATGCCCTTACCACTCCCCACCTCACAAAGTACTTTTAGCCATATTAAATCAATTACATATTAAATTAATTATTTACGGTGTCCCCAGAATGCCATCTTTGTTCACAGGTCTCTATCTTCCTAGAAAACATTAGCCCTCCTCCTCAATCAGCCTTCATCCTTCTGCCACATACAAACCTACACAATGCCCTCTACCTGGCTATTTCTTACTCTCCTTTCAAGATGTGTATCAGGCACCATCATGTCCTCTAGGAAGCCTTCTATCAGGAACCATGCCTTTTGCTTTTGGATCCTCTGAGCTCAACACTGAGCACAGCAATGGAATTAATTCCATTGTTCAGAGACAATAATAACTAACATTTTTATTAAGTATATTATTATGTACTGGGAACTGTGCTAAGTATTTTGTGTATATATTAAGTCATTTGTTAGGTAGTTTCTATTAATATGCCCAATTTAAAGACGAAGAAACTGATTCTCTACTAGATCGAATAATTTTTCCAAGGTCACAAAGGTAGTGTGGCAGAGGCAGATTTTGAATGCATGATGGTCAACTCCAAGCTCACACCCATTAGCACTAAGTTGCCTCTTACAGTATAAAGATACATAATATAATACAAGGATAACAAAGATAAAAGAGTAATATATTCAAAGTGATCTGAAAGTTTACTTAAATTATCTTTACCCTTAATCCATGCTGTAGCATGTTTACCAATAAAATATTTTAATCAAACTTTATTATTGGTTGTATTCATCACTAACTTGGCAAGGTTTGTCTAAGAAGAAATTATAAGAGTAACTGAACAATGGTAGTAAAGACTAGAAATCGTCTTAACCTACTAAAGTTTTATTATGAAGAAAATAGTTGTAAGTGAATTTTTTGTGATGTTAATATGAAAGAGTAGAGACAATTTCGTATGTATATTCCATCTTCTAATCTCTTTACATCTTCTGACCTCCATATCCTTGTGGTCAAGGAAGGGCACTGGTGATGATCTCCAAGGTCCTCCCCACCCCTGAGAACCTGGGGCCTCAGTGACCTCCCCAGAGTAACTAGGGTGGTTGTTGACAGCCCCCATGGAACAAAGTCATCTGGTCTCATTCATATCTCCTTCCCCCACACTAGGCAGAATAATGATGTCCACTAAGGAGAAATTGGCTCACATCCATGAATATCAAGGAGGAGAATTGTTTTTCATCCTCATCTATAAGTAATATATTTATATTTTCATAACAGTAGGAAATCAATTATTTGTGGCATTTAGAACACTTTTTCCACGTACTAGGAAAAGTTAGTTACAAACTTGAGAAGTCTGAGATAAATGCTGGGAAAAATGTGGAAATATCTTCATTCCCTTGTTTAAAGAACAAGACATGGATAACTAATCTTTCGAAGTTTCAAAAACAAAAATGCAGCTCTTCTCTAAACTCTTTTTTTTTAATGGATTTAACTTAAATGGACTATTGCTTAATAGAAATATTTACTATCCAGGAAACTTTTTGGATTTTTTCCACTCAGGACTGAGTATGTTGGTAAGCCAAAGAAAACATGTATTGTCAAAAGATTAAGATCTGGCCTGATTAATAGGTAACATTTCACCATCTATATATTTCTTTTCTCTCCAACATGCATTTAGTTTATTCATCTCATACAATCTGGTTTTTAAATTTTCATCTTTTCTCTTTAATATCATGGGACTTAAAGGTCAAACTGAAAAGACCATATTGATTACTTTTGTATAAAAATCCTAAGAATGTACATGTATGAATGCCAAAATTGAAAATAATGACATCACTACATAATCTCAAGTGTGAAGAGAAAGTTAGTGAATGGATTATGAAACTATACATAAAACATATGGTTTCTATTAGATTCAAACTTAGATTTAAAATATCCAGCCATATTTCCTCCTGAAAATGCATATTTATTGAGCATCTTTTTCCTGGTTCTATTGCCTTAAGAGTCCTTTCTCAAACAACTTTCAGGGTTTTAATAACCTATGATAGAAGATGTCCTAGAAAATTGAGATTCAAAGCACCAAAATCGAAATCACAAAACAGGTAACTTTCATGCCTGTGAACAGAACAAGCTCTTGTTCTGTGCCTGAAGGGAGCAGAGCACTTTGGGCAGGAAGCTTCAGTACCAGTACGGTCAGTAAGCACCTGTGCAGATTTCCTCCAGTCTTATAAATATGCCGCACTCACCCCTTCCTCTGTGCCTCTGTTCCTGAGGTTCTTTTTTCCTCACCCTGGAATATCATTCTTTCACCTGCTCTCCTATCGCAATTCCACCCAAACTTCAGCATTCAGCGCAAGACTTCTCCAGGGAGATTTACATGGCTTCATTGTCTCCCTTTTCTTTAAAATGGCTTGTATTTCCAAGTCTAATCCACTCACAACTTAGCATTTAATTATTCCTGTGTTAATTTCCTGGTGTTTTTGACAGCATTCTATTTAATATTAATTCTTGATATATTCAGGTATCTTAGATTCTTCCTAGTGAAATTATCAGTTCCTTAAAAATAGCTATGTTTTCATAATTTATATATTCTTCCATAACATTGAATACAGTGCTGAATTTATATTTCAAAAAATCACAAAGAACCTGTTGAGGAATTTTGTCTGTAAATTCCATGGGAGAAGCGGACATGTTGATCTTTTCCCCCCAGATTTATTGAGGTATATTTGACAAATAAAATTGCAATGACTGTGTTGATCTTACCCATCATTAAATGCCCAGTGCCCAGCACAGTTCTTTTTGAATAGCAAGAAACCAAGAAGTATTTGTTGAAGGATAAATGAATGAAAGTGTGAATAAAAAAGGAATTGTGACCTTAAATTGAACACACGAAGGTAACAAGTCAATAAATAGTCTTGCATAAATGAATGAATGATGTACTTTTCAAGAAGTAGGAAAGTCCAAGGATATCTAATAGATTCATTTTATAAGTAGCAAGGAAATGGGATTAAGCTACTAACTTCATCTGGAAGAGTAGCTGTTTTTCATTCCTTGTTGCAATTTGGGATTAGGATATGGAGCTTATGAAGGATATAAAAATTAATCATCAATAGCAAGAAACATCCTGTGCACTCTTGGAGTTCTCTGCATCTCTTTGTGAAAAACCACTTTACTTTCATGATAGGCATTCTTTACTCCAAGGACACGCCTGATGGTTTTCAGAATTTCCCTTCAAATGATCAACATGTAAAAATGTAAAAGGAAGATCATGCATATTATTCCATTTAAACTAATTAAATATTACAGACTCCTCTTACATTATAACTACTTAAGGGGATTTAATTTTTTTTAAAGGCTTAAAGTGTTGATGTGTACTCTGATGTGTGCTAAGAAATAGATCACACTTCTCAGTACAGCACATATAATACAAGAAAAAAAATCCATGTGTGGAAGAGGGTAATGCTGTCTGCTACTCTTCAGTCATTGGAAAGTCAAATTAGAGGCTTAGATATAGAGAGCAAAGTGTTTGTAGTATATTCAGAATTAGCAAACATATTTTTTAAAAATAATACATAAAAACCATAGAATTTTTTATAAATCACTGTTTTTTTTAATGCCATGAGTCATAGAAGGAATCATGGTATAAGTTTAAATGTTTTTGGCCCTTGATAGATGATTGCTAATGCTTTCCTCCTACTAATCATTTAGTATAAATGTAGCCTTACTTTTACTAGAGATTATAAACCAAAACCTCTAATTCCTCTTTTTTTTTGGGCTGTGCCATGCAGCTTGTGGGATCATGGTTCCCCGACCAGGGATTGAATCAGGGCCCGCCGGGGAATTCCCAAAACCTCTAATTCTTTTTTCCATCAGATTTATGATAAATTTAAACACTCATAATCAGAAGATCTTTAAAAAATAAATTCTACAGAGTCATGCATATGCTTATTTCTTGGAAAACATGGCAAGAAGATGTGTCATTAATGACAAAACACAGTATTTGTATAATACATATGTATGTATAGGTCCTGAAATTCTTTTCCTTAGATACATGATTTAATCCTACTATTGTTTAGTAATGTCATCTAAATGATTGTTATTTTCTTATTAAAAATTATCTCCAAAAAAACGAAAAAAAAATCATCTCCATGTCGCTAAAAGACATAGCTAGACATATGTCTACATAACACAATTTTGCAGAAGACACTTTAATATCAAAAACATAAGAAGGTAATCCTACAATAGCATTTTTTGTTTTTAACTTTTTAATGTTTTTTTTTTGGCCACACCACACAGCTTGTGGGATCTTAGTTCCCCGACCAGGGATCGAACCCGGGCCCACGGCAGTGAAAGCACCAAGTCTTAACCACTGGACTGCCAGGGAACTCCCACTACAATAGCATTTTATATTAGTGAATAATATTAAAATTATGTAACAGTATACACTACATTAGTAGGCACTTTTTCATGTTCTATTATATAAACAGCTGTGAAAATCTGATTTTTAAGACAAATAAAACATAAATTCCTTCACATGACTATTGCATTTTCTTTCCACTTTCAGAAACATTCCACTTAACTAGTCTTATTAAAGACTAGTGAATCATTCATTTATTCATCAAATATTTATTATTAAGTGCCCTCTATATGCCCAACACTTCAATTGGAGCTTGAATTACCAAAACAAAACAGACATGAACGCCCCTGCCAGGAACCTACAGTTTAATTAGGCAAATACTCAAGTAAATAAAATTAGCTAACAATTAAGGGACATATTTCACAACTTGCCAAGTGCTGTATTAAAATGTTTATATGGATTACACCTCTTCATAAAAATACGATTACTGCATGTGGGTAATTTTACCCCATTTTACAGAGGAAAACAAGTGTGGCGATGTTAAAGTATGTTCCCTTCAGGAGGTGGAGCCTAATACCCCATCCTTGAGTGTGGTCTGAATCTTGTGAATTGTTTTCAATGAATAGGATAAAAAAAAAAAGTGACCATGCAACTTTGTTGACTAGGTCATAAAGGGTGTCCTTTTGCTCTTCCAGATGGGAAGCCAGATGCCTTGTGGTGGGAACTTACAAGTTGCCCTATGGAGAAGACCACATGGTGAGAACCTGAGGCCTCTTCCCAACAGCCATGTGAGTGAGTCACCTTCAAAGTGGCTGCTTCTTCCCAGTCAAGTCCTTCAGATGCTAGCAGCCCCTGCCAACATCTAACCTGAAGAGAGACCCTGAGCCAGAAACTATCCATCTAAGCTGTGGTATAATTACTAACCCACAGAAACTGTGAGATAATAAATATTTGCTGCTTTGAGCCAATACATTTGTTACTCAGCAATAGATAACTAAGACCCAGAGTTTAGAGGAGTTATGTAATTTGCTAAGGTCACAGAGCTAGGAAGTGTTAGGGGTGTTTCAGCCAGTCAGTTATAGCTAAAGTAATCATATAATTTATTGTCCAACAGGGACACTTTTTAGAGAGTCATGGGGATAGTGATAATAATTATAGTGGTTCAACAGCTATGCACCAGAACTATCTAGGGCAAACTGGGACATAGGATCAGTCTAGTCACAGTCTATGCTCTTTACTGCAACACAACTGTCTCCTATATAAATAATTGGATAAAGTGTGACCTATCCAACAATGGAAGTATAGCACAGGGAAGGGATAAACCACCTGCTCCAGCAGAGACCACTATCTACCTACCAAATATTCATTGTCCCCTTTGGTAATACTCTTATGTTGTGTGATGGCAATGATGTGTCTAACTGGGAAAAACAAAGACAAAAAAACCTGCATTTCCCACCTCCCTTATAGATGACCAGAAGATGTCAGTAGAAGTTGTCATGTGGGGCTACTAGGAAACCTCTTAGTAGAGGGCTAGCTTAACTATCAGGAGCCCTTTTTCCTCTACAGTTTCTTTACAGCTGATGCCTGGGACATGGGTGTGCTGGTTGGAGCTGCAGCAGCCTCACTGCAAACAAGAGGAGGTATATTTGGTAATGAAGGTCATGATTTAAGAATTACAGCAGAAAGTCTGGGTTTCTGATAACCACAGACCCATCATTTCTGTCTTAGAGAGTAAACCTCTCTATTACGTGAGAGAAAAAATATGTCTCTATCTTTGTTTAAATAGGTATTACAAGGGTTTTCAGTTATACTGTGATTAACCTAATCCTAACTGATATACCCACCTTAATTCCTCAAACAACAGATTTAAATTCTGAGTACCAAACATTTGGATTCTTACCCTATTTTGACAGAAATTGTTCTAGATATATTGACCACTCTTCCTACTTTTTAAAGTAACTAAAACAAAAGCATTGACAGCTTTCTTGATGATACAAGGTTATTATTATTTACAGAAAGCAGGGTTGGTTCACTTTTTTAGTGCCTAATAGAGTTTTGTATGCCCTGTGGAAGCTCGTTCAACTGTTGGTATTAATAAAACAAGTATGAATTAAGTTCTTGTGAGCAATACTCTTTTAGATAGGCTGGTGCCCTCACCTATTTTGTTCCTTTTAAATGAGTCATTTGAGGGTTTTTCTAAACTCTCCACTCATACTTCCTCTAAAAACTTGAAGACTAATTAAAGATTTCCACCTTTCAGTCATTACGGAAATGTGCCAGGGGATTTTCATGAAATGTTAAATATCTGGATTTAATAGGAAATGATTGCATTCAGAAAGGAGTTAGATGCAGAGCTCTTAATCACATAATTGTATTAGGTTTAGCTCATAGAAACATAAAAGAATTAAATAAAAGCTTTGGTACATGTTCAGCATTTTTGTGAAGCATAAAGGCATTTCCATAGTTAGTTTTTCTTTTGAGTTTTGAAAAAATAAACTACTATTATGGAGATAGTTACAACAATGCTACTCTTTAAGCAGAAATGAGATTCTTTAAGAAACTGAGTTAACTTTTTTATTCTAAATATTTCAGGTTAGTTATTCTAATATCCTTATCATTAACAAAAATTTTGAACAGTTATTATAATAAAATGCTTCCTATAGAGAATAAATATTTTCATACGTGTAAAATATCTAGGATAAATATATGGAAGAAAACTTCAAGGACAACCTAACGATTACGTCTGACCCAAAATGCAATAGTTAATGACATTCGTAAAAAGAATTTAAGCTAAGGCTGGATGATCATTTGATAGGGATATAATAGACCTTTCTGCAATTATGGAAATATTCGACCTTTCTGCAATTATGGAAATATTCTGTATCTCTACTGCCTCAAATACTTACATTAGCCACATGTGACTATTGAATGCTTGAAATGTGGCTAGTATGACTGAGAAGTTAAATTTCAAATTTTATTTAATTTTAATAGTCACATGTGGCTAATGGCTCCTGAATTGGATAGTATAGTTATAGATGGTATTCACGGAGGTGAAAGAATTGAATTTGATGGATTCTAAACTCCCTTCCAACTTTATATCGCCATAGCTGCAAAAATGAGCAGTTAAACTTTATTTCTTCTCAGTTTTCTTCTCCATTCTGCACCGAAATTTCCCTCTTTCTAATATCTGGAATTAACCAAGGCATTAATTTAGTCATTGCAGAACTACAATGTGCCAAATGCAGTGAAAAAAAAAACCTGGATCTGCTCTGGCATTAATATTTCCAACCTTTTTTTTTTTTTTTGCGGTATGCAGGCCTCTCACTGCTGTGGCCTCTCCCATTGCGGAGTACAGGCTCCAGACACGCAGGCTCAGCGGCCATGGCTCACGGACCCAGCCGCTCTGCAGCAAGTGGGATCTTCCCAGACCGGGGCACGAACCCGCATCCCCTGGCAGACTCTCAACCACTGAGCCACCAGGGAAGCCCTCCAACCTTCCTGATTTTCCTCTTACTACCTTCAATAACCTTCCCCTTCTGGGACACCTCTCTCATCTTCAAATACGATGTCTAGGTAGCAGGCTGTGGAGACCGTACCTAAATGCTGGAACTCGCAGATTCACCAGAGATCTTTCTGCTTGGATGGAGCAAAGCCACAGGAATTGATGGTGTCATGCAGGAGAAATAAGGGTTCTGAATCAGATTCAAGTCGATTTTAAAGTAAAGTGATATTACTTGCACATGTGAGATGTGCATCTAGTGAGCTATAAGTAATTCCTACTATTGCCAGCCTCTTTCCCAATGTTTCCCAGGATTCTCAAAGGAGCTTCAGCCTATATGGAGTTCTCAGTCTCACTTGTACGTCAGTCTTGCATCTAGTCTGTTCATTCAACACTGCATATACACGCAAACATGGAACACAGTCCCTTTTACATTGATTCCACAAAGCAACCTAAATGCAAGGTAGTTACATGTAGCAGAATTCTGTAGAAAGTTGGAGGGTAATAGTGGAAGGGGCTGTGTTACAGGTGAATATTAAATAACCCTGTTCTTTAAAGACATCAGCATTCCTACTGTGGCTTCTTCCTACCTGTGTCCCCTTCTCAGATTCCCAACCTCCCATCATGTTCGCACCCACCTCCACCAGGCCCTCTTCTTTCCCTTCGCCTCATTCCCAAACCCCCATTTCTTCACTCTGGGTCAAGGCCATGTCTAAATCTCCCTCATTTTTTCATTCTGAGCAGTTCAGTCTTCTCTGTTTTGCCCTAATTTTTCAGATGTTTGGGACTTATATTGCCAGACTCAAAATTTCAAATAAAAAAGTAAGTATAAAAAACTTCTTACCCTAAAAAAGGATTCTACTTCCACATTTTGAAGTAAAATTTTCTCTTTTTCATATAACTACATACGCTATATAACTGTATATTACTATAAAGTAGTTTCAGAAAAGACTTGGCCATGGTCGTAAAATTAATAAAAGGTGTTACGGTGACTAGAAAACAAAACTCTTGAAGAGAATTTATCCTTCCATTAAATTATAGCCATAAACAATATGGGTTAAATAAGATTTTATAAACATGTATGAGAATCTCACAACCACTTACAATGTTCAGTTACACCGTGAGGATCCAATGTTACACCAAGGAAATGGAACTTTAAAGAAGAAAATAATTTTTTTTCTTGAAGTTGAGTTAAAGAAGCAAGTAGAAAACAATAATTATTTTCACAAAATTATGTGATGGCACCTACCACACCTTTCAACGATGCCAGAAGATAGATTCATCTATGCTTTCACTGAGTTAAAACCTTTACTGACTCAGCACTGTATGTAAAATACCACGGCCACATGGCAGATCCTACAGGGCTTCTAAAAATGAAGTGTTTGTCAGGACCATTTCAATTGCAAGTGACAATAACCCAGCTCACATGACCCAAAGCAGAAAGAAAATGGATTGGTTCACATAACAGGAAGCTCAGGGTCGGTTCTGGCTTGAAACACCACAATTCCCAGGGAATGTGGTGTTTTCCCCGCACCCCACCCTCCCTTTTTTCTGCCTCTTCCTTTTCCAGCTCTACTTCCTTCTTTGTTTTAGTCTTCTCCTCTCCTACTGCTTCAGGCTCCCCAGTTGATGAGGGAAGATAGTTACCCACGATCTCAGACTATGTGTCATAGTTTAGCAATCCCATCCTAGCTAAAAATACTGCCTACTTCTCAAACCGGTATATCAACTCCAGGCAATGATTCTTATTGGCTCTGTTTATAATAATTACTTACCCCTGAACCAATCACTGTGTTCAGAGGAGTGAGATATTAGGATCGGCCATGCCTGGGTCACGTAATCACTCCTGTAGCAAGGATGTGGCACACCACTGCAATAGATAGGATGTTCTTAATGATTCAGGATGGAGGAAGGGTAGTTCTGCAAAGAAAGGGATACAACCAAGCATATAAATACATCTGCCCACTGTGGATTGATAAGTAACAAGTCTTGTCCTCAAGGATTTTGTCCCATATAAATCTTAGTATTTATATATGGGAAAATATCCCCACATGTGCCCCCAATTTTTAATTCCAATATTAATCAGTTATCTCAATTATAAAATTTAAATATTCCCCCAGTCCTTATTGTCATATAAATCTGGTTTTGTTAGTTTTAAACTACATGTGAAAATTACTTGATCATTGGCGTAATATTTTTGTGGTGGTCAAAGGCAATGTTGGTTTAAAACTTTTTCTTTATATGATAAATGACAAATTTGTCTTTAGACACTGTGAAAACTATGTCAATCTAACAAGTCATTTCCTCAGTTAATCTTAGTTTTGTGGCTATGATGGCTTGAAAATTGTTTCTTGTCCTCACCACACATTGGTTGCTACTATATTTAGAGACAATTTGTTTTAGCCTTGACAGAAAAACTTACCATTATTTTCATAGGCAATTTATTGGCTAGAAAGCATAATTTGTGTTATTTTCTGCTCATGCTATTCTTGGTATATAGAAAGAAATTAAAAACCTGATGTTTATATCATATTTTTACTAAATGTGTCTCATGCAATAGAGTGAAATATAAGCTTTTGCTGGGTTAAGTCACTGAGATTTCTGAGTTAATTTGATACTGAAATATATCCTAGCCAATCCTGATAAATGCAGATGTGTTAAGTTGCAAGTTATCATACTTTATAGACAAAAAGATTCTCACTGTAATTACACAAATACTATATATTTTCCCTTATTACAATATGTATAATTTATGTTCTAGACAAACACACACATATGTTTATGTGATTTCCTAAGAGTGACAGCTAATTCTACTTTTTTCCCAAGAGAAAGGGGGAAAAATCATAATTTGGTGAGTGTCAGAGAGCCTTCAAGCCGGTAAAAAGCCAGGGAGGATCTTCAATGACAACTTTCTGTACGTATCTATGATTTTTCTCTTACTCTATTTCAGCAACTTAAGTTTCACAAACCGCTCCTAAAAAGGGAGACTTCTGAGAAGTTATGTTACTATACAAGAAATTGGGGTTTTCACCACAAGTTATTTCACTTTCACTGTGGCAAAGAAAATGCAGGTTGAACTCACCACAGGACCCGGGGACATGGCAGTTGTTGAAGGTTTTATGGGTTCCCATCACCTCCTGAGAACAAAAGAGAATCATAAGAAGACTGAATTTGACTATATCTGCCACTGAGAAGCAGTGATGTCAGAAACTAAAATATCACTAGTCTGATCATCTTTCTCTTCAATTAAATAACATTGCCTTCATGCTTTAACTCCTTGGTTTTCAAATGTTTCCTGGCAGTGGAACCCTTTCTTCCAATAGCACGTTAGCAGAAATCACATATATGAGACGGATAAAAGCAGGACCCAGACGCTCCGAGGATCACCATCATCCAGCACAGCCGAATAAAGCTAAGGCTTTAAAGACTCAAGCCTGCTAGGGTTCATGATGCACCCATCGCGGCACGTACACGTAAGTAAAAGACTCAGCTGTTTCTATCTAGCAGATTTGCCTTTGTCTTTCTAGAGCAGCTTCAGGATATTCACCTGCAGTTGGTCTTGCCCCTCACTCCGATAAACCTCCCTGAGCATCTGTCTTTCCTATTCTCCTGCCTCCTCCTTTCACGACGCTCTAAGAAACCTGCACACTCTTTTTCTCTTTCTGCCTCAATTGTGCTGCTTTTTAAAAAATACCTACCCTCTCTTACTTCAAGACTTCAGCCCATATCAATTTCATTCAAAAATCTCCCACTTGGGCTTCCCTGGTGGCGCAGTGATTGAGAGTCCGCCTGCCGGTGCAGGGGACACGGGTTCGTGCCCCGGTCCGGGAAGATCCCACACGCTGCGGAGCAGCTGGGCCCGTGAGCCATGGCCACTGAGCCTGCACGTCCGGAGCCTGTGCTCCGCAACGGGAGAGGCCACGGCATTGGGAGGCCCGTGTACCGCAAAAAAAAAAAAAAAAAAAAAAAAACTCCCACTAAATTTTTGTTCCCCCAGGAGGTCTGTGCTATTACTGCTTCCCTATTCAACCCCCTCCTCAATCAATCCATATTAGGCAAATGGGGAAGCTTAAAAATAACATTTTTGATTTCTATTTTATGTTATATATATATAACAAATATATGTATATATAGCCACATATATACAGTCTATCTTTTTATGCAAACATTAAAAAAAAGTTTCTATCTGTACCTGGCCATTGCATGTGTTGATGTAAATATGCACTGCACAAATGCAAGAGCACCATTTGCAGGGCTGATGCACAATTATGTGGCCACCTGCCTCAGGCCTGCTCTGTGCTGAAGAAAATCTCACTAGGACATTCTCTCAAAGGCTGGTCTGAGGATCGCCTCCATGGGTCCTCGTGTGAAAAGTGTGATCAGAATCCCAAGCCAGGCCTACTAAATCAGAATTTCTGGAAAGAAGACCTGGGATGTGCCTTTTTAACAATTTCCTTTGGGAGCTTTAGTTACTTACTGTTAAGTAGCAATCCTCCCCTTACCCCCCAAACATAGTGGATGAAAGCAATGATTTATTACTTCTCGTGATTCTATGTGCATTGACCAGCAGTTTCTCTTGGGCTCACTCATGCAACATCACTCTAGCCTGGAAGGTCCAAAATGGCCTCACTCACATATCTGTCAGTTGGCGCTGGCTGTCAGTGGGGTGCCTCAGTTCTCTTTTCCTGTGGCTCCTCAAACTAGGGGTGGCTTCTTTACATGGCATTCTCAAGGCAGTGTTCCAAGAGGGCACAAGTGGAAGCTGCAAGCTCTCCTGAGGCCTAGGCTTTCCTGGCACATCATTTCTGCCACTTCTATTAGTCAAAGCAAGTTACAAGGCCAGACCAGGTTCAAAGCATGGGAAATTGATTTCATTTTTTGATAGAAGAGTTGCAAAGCATTTATAGCTATACTCCCCAACACACCATAGTGTATTGCTAAGTATATATGAGGTACTTAATACTTTCAGCCTTCATCATCATGTCTGCAGAGATTGAAACTTCTAGAATATGTTATTCATGGGCTTTGCTTTTAAATGAAAGTTTCTGCCAGCATTTGCTAGAAAAAAGTTGATTTGCTTTCAGGTCCTGAAACCAGGATTGTCAAAAAAAAGTGTTGGTATCTACACTCACGTTTTCAACCTACTCAAAATCAACTATGGAATTATTTTTTAAAAATCATTAATATTGCATATTTTTCACAGCTATTTTATTCAGACTTTTCTGGTCAAAAATTTTCCAAATTAAAAACCAAAAGGTCAGAATTGGCTAACGTAAATTTAGTTTCCTCTTCTACCAAAGCTAATCTTTCAGTGATTTTGATAACAAGTGGTCTTAATTTAAAATAGTAAAATTGTAGGACAGAATAGAGAAGGATTAAAGACAACCTGAGAAATTAGGTAGAGTGTAAAACTAAATAATCATTCCAGGAGGAAGGACTGAGATATCAGCTTTGTCTATAGTTGCAAAGCCTGTTGTGAGTCAGTGACAAAGGGAGGGTAGCCATCAAATCCACACCCCCATCTCTGCTCAAAAATGTGCTACTTTATTTGCAAACTACATGCAGTATTGAGAAAACGGATCTAAAATGTATTCTTGGAGAGCGGCCTCTGAGGGGGCTTAAGAAGCAGTAATTCTAAAGAAAAATACCAAACTCTGAGTGCAATGGTGGAACAAACCATGAAAATGTCTTTTAGTCAACTAATGGAAAACATGCTATTACAAGCCCTTGAATTTGCTGCTGCCTCAAGTTATAGTGTTTTATATATTGTACTGTATTTAACATTTACTTTGGAAATCTTTTTCTTTTGGTTTAGGCTGAAGGAAAAGTTTGCCAAGTTTTATGTCTTCCTGAATCAGCAAGTAAATTTCCCATTACTCTCCCAGTTGGGTGAGTCATCAGTCCAGTTTAGGGATGTCACAGTCCTGGCTGTCTGGGCGGGATGAGAAACAACATTACAGTCAATCAGTCTAGACAGCCACTTGGCCATTTATGGTATCATTTCCCCTTTATTACTGAGAGCCTAGAGAGCAAAGAGACGCTCCTGGGAATATATGTAGGGTTACCAGATTTAGCAAATAAAAATACAGGATGCCCGGTTAAATTTGGAATTCAGATAAACAATGAATACTTTTTTTAGTATATGTGTATTCCATGCAATATTCGTAACCCACTTTCACTTGAAAAAAAAACATTGCTTATCTGAAATTCACGTTTAACTAGGCATCCTATATTTTATCTGGCAACCCTACAAACATGGATCTTACTTCATATCATCCACATTTTATTATCTGCAGAATGTCAGAGATATGAAAGTCTGTTTCCTGAGTTTTTGAAAAGAAAAGTTGAACCATTTTTCTTTCATCTTTTATTAATCATGTAATTACTGTCTAACATTATAGAAAGAAAAAAATTATCAAAGACAAGAATTCCTTCGAGCATTGATTCTCAGACTTTAATGTACATTTAGGCCATGTGGGGATCTTGGCAAAATTCAGATTCTAGTTCAGCAGCCTGAGGTGGGCCTGACGTTCTGCATTTCTAACAAGCTCCCAGATGATAGCAATGCTGCTGGTCCCTGGGCCCACAGTGGCAAAGTTTTCAGTGTTTCTCAAACTTTGCTGCACATTAAAATCAGCTGAGGAGATTTTAAAACTCTTGATGCCCAAACTGTATCCCATCCAAGTTAAATCCGAATTGTGGGTGGTGGGAGCCATGTGTCAGTATTTTTTAAAGCTCCTCAGTTGCTTCCAGTGTGCAGCCAGTGTTGAGAACCACTGTCTTTGATGCATCCACTTTGATGTTGGTTAATGTTTATTATCAACTACCTGGGAGGCAAAGCTTTTTTTTTGTTTTAAATTGACATGGTGCTTTATTACACATTAACTGTAATCTTGAGAGACTGATGTGTGGAAGGATTGTCACCACAGTCTTTTCAATGTGTCCACTTTCAATTATGCTTTCTAAGCAACTGAGGAGAGCAATAGATTTTTATTATTTTAACTATTAGATCACCAAATATTTTCCAAATTTGGAAATTTTATATCTGTAACACACATTTTCCCATGAGTCCAAAATAATTTATTTCTCTTAATGTTTCTAATGGAAACCAAACAGCCACCACCTCAGAGTCAGTCTGGCTTGGAAAAAACTGTAATTTATAGTCCATTACTCTTTGTGAGGCTTGGCTAGAGTCAGGAAATGTGACTTAGGGAAGAAAATCAAATCTTTAAGTTCTTGTTGTTTTTCACACAAAGATGTCAACAAAAATAAAAGCATGCCTTCAAAGCTACTACTAAGAATATAGCACGCATATAACACATGTTTACACAAAACAGACAGGTGCTGACATAAAGTTAGCTGTGGAAAATGTCTATAAAAAGCCTTGCTTCTTAACCAAACACCCTCCTCTTTTTTCTTCTAATTATGTCATTTTAGTGTCATCAATTTTTATGCCATCTTCCTTAAATCACGATCTTTTCTGCAGTATTGTTTAGCTCCAAGAATGCTTTTTGGGTTTCTTGTACCTTACACTGGATTTTTTACTGAAAGATTTTTTTTTTCTTTTTAAAACTTTATCCTGGTGGTTTTCTTTGTTTTTGCTTTTTGTTGCTGTTGTTGGGTTTTTTTGGTCCACTTGATTCATCATGCATTCTTTTCTCTTGTTCATGCCTAGCTTATACCCTCCATCACTTCTCTGCTCCATTCCTTCCCTTGGGCCCAAACATTCTAGAATCTGTGAACAGACCTTTAACTGACCTGCATCCCTCACCAGCTCCAGCAGTCATCACCATGCCCTGGGAAACAACCTTAAGAAGCCCACACATGCCCATGACCCTGGGTGGGCCCATTTGCCAAGATGAAAAGTTGGCTCAGAAGAAGTACAACAAGACAGTTATCGGGTGGGTGGCAAATTGCTGTGCAAACATTTAACTGTGGGTTCTTGGTGTGCCCTTTCAGAGAACTTTTGCCTGGGGAGGGAAAGGTGGAAAGTGGCTCTTAGGCAGCAGAAGTCTCCCATGAAGAGGAGGAAGTTAACCTGATCTGTCCTGCATACAAAGTAGCTACCTAAAAATGTATTTGTTCTAAATTATGGTAATTTACTCTTCCTGCCATGAAAGGCTTATATACATTTTCTTATGGAGCCCACAGTATAGCATTGCACTGTACAATATAATAATAACTAAGCTAACATTTATTAAGCACTCATTATGTGTTTTTATATGCATTAGACCTTTAAAGCTTTGTAACCACCCCAACAAATACTATCACTACTCCAATTTTAAAGATAAAGAAACTGAAGCTTAGAGAACAATGACTTGTCCATGGTCACACAGATAATTGGTAGTAAAGCCAGGATATGAAGCCAAACAAATCAAATTAGAGGTGAAACCCTGCATATACCTTAGCTACCATGTATTTAAACATATCCAGGGACTCTACTATGTGATACTGCCTCTTATGTGATACTTGCAGGGAATAATAGAATCCTAAAGGACCTTAATTTTAAGTATTAATGGTAGTAAATGCATTCACTGTAGTAGTTTTCTCCAAACTAAACCAGTGGTTAAAGAGGTTATTTGAAGTGTTAGCTAAGTGAATCACAGTAAGAATTTTACTCCCTTTTCAATTTTCTTTCAGTCTTTCTGATTGTAACAAAAGTTAAGTCTCAGATTGGTGCTAATTTGTATTAATCTTCCTTTATTAACAAAGAAGGCAGGCCTTGGACTAGGGGAGACAACAGTATCTACTGAGAATTTAGTAACATTGCTTTGTATTCATTTCTAATGTTGCCTTCTACTTATGGCAAGTGATTCTGTTTTCTTTCCTTTTGTTTTCCATTTATGGTAGGGATATATATCCTCTTAAAATAAAATTTAAATACTTTTATAAAAAAGTACGTAGGGGGCTTCCCTGGTGACGCAGTGGTTGGGAGTCCGCCTGCCGATGCAGGGGACACGGGTTGGTGCCCCGGTCCGGGAGGATCCCGTGAGCCATGGCCACTGGGCCTGCACGTCCGGAGCCTGTGCTCCGTGGCAGGAGAGGCCACAGCAGTGAGAGGCCCACGTACTGCAAAAAAAAAAAAAAAAAAAAGTACGTAGTAGAGTTGATATGCAGATATGTCAAAAATCATGGCATTAGTACTGTGATGGCTAAAGTCTAGAATACTTTAAACAAAACAACAAGAAAAAAACCAAAAACACTCTGCAGTCTTATTTCCATTAGCTGCATGAAAATGTCTGAATTAAGGAAGAAATGAAAAGTCTAACCCTAAAGAAAACAATGTTAACTGCTTTTGAATTCCCCTAGGCTCTAGATTCTAGAGTTCCAGACTATGGAAAAATTAATTATTCCTCATTCCATGCTATGAGGGTGTATTATATTGTAGAAAGAGCTCTTGATTCACTTTCAGAGGCTCCTGGTTGGATCCAACCTCTGCCATTCACCTTATGCAGGTCCTAATACCTTCCTTGAATTCAGTTTCTCCATCAAGAAATAAAAGATCAAATTAAGTTGTTTCTTCTAGCTCTTTTATTCTAGCTTTCTTCAATGTATCTGAAATGGTCTGCACATTTATTTGCCTTTCTTCCAAAGTGCTTATCTAGGTGAAGCTTTGTGTAGCCTGTACAACTCACATGTTTTTTGAGAGAATATAAGCCATGTTAATGCTTTATTTTGTAAAGCTTCTGTTTTTGTTACGAAAGGTTACCTAACTTAAAGGCTCATTTGGGGGTGGGGGGGAGGGCACTATTACAGGTCAGCTGCCTGTTACAACTTGATATCATTCTGGAAGAAATCGAGGTTTCCACTTCCTTTGCGCCATTTAAAGAAACTATTCTGAATTCCAAGAATGCCCATGGCATTTACCAGACACTGCGCTTTCTCCTGTATGTGCCTATTTTTACACTGGGCACAAAGTACAATTAATTACCACTGGTCACTGGAATAGAATGTAATTATGGCCTGAAAGGGTGACCAAACTGCCTTCTCTAGTTGATGACTAATTTCAGACATTCTTCCAGAGCTGCTTATCTGTGTGATCAGCTTCACGCTGACGGCCCAGCTTAAGCTAGTGCCCTTGACTCTCCCAGGTCTGGTTCCCCGACAAAAAGTAAAATCAAATCACACACTCAAAACACAAAAAGCAGAAAACGCAAGGCCAGTCCTTGTTAGCTATGTAAGATCACTTAAACCCCTAGGTGCACGATTCAGATTTTAATAAACACCTTTTCAGAGGTTCTAGCATATTTGGAAGAGAGGAGACACAATTTGCCCTGTAATCAGGATTAGTTAGAAAGACAGATATAGCGCATTCATTTCACTACAGTTTAGCATATGGCATCAACCACATAACTCTCACATTCTATTCTTCTTTGTGTTTGCTGACATTTTAAGCACTTTATGCATGAGATGGCTTTCATGAGACATAACAAAAAGTGGGGAAGGAACAATATAAGTATAGCTGCATTGAGATCCTGGGAATGCAGAGATAAATACCTGCAAAATAATGCTAATCTATAAGAAGGGCAAAATGATAAGTTTTTATTAACAATAACCTTTAGAGGTCCTTACACTGGAGACTGTATTACCGGAAGACAATGAAGTATTTGTTAAATGTCCAATACAACAAACCTCATAAGAGAAGTTTGCTATAAAAAAATCTAGCTCCTTGACCTGGATATGGCACAGAGTAACAGTGTTTCCGTAATCTGGTTATGGACAGTCCTCTAGAGCAATAAACCTGAGCAAACTCTCAGTTGTCATTGTTGTTCAGTTTGGGGTAATCATCTATAAAGAGCCTGTTTGTCAGGATTGGTGGAATAGTTAGGGAGGAGAAGAAGAGAGCCGACTGTAGCAGAATCTGAATAATGTAAACCTTTACTGGCTGAATGCTATCACTGGTATTGTCAGGATTCACCTGGGATTGATCTCTGACATGACCGTTGACACTTCATGACAGCAACAATTTGACAGGACTACTGCAAATCACCAAATTACCTTGGTGATTCTCTCCCTGCTAGATGCAATAGCAGCTTTGGTTGTCATGGTTGGCTCCTAGCAAACTAGAGAGACCCAGGGGTTGGGATCTACCAATATACCTCTCCCCCGTAAAGGTGGCAAATTGACAGCAAGGAAGCTAATCCTAAGGGAAGGAGGGGAATTAGTAAAAACCTAGCAAGATGGGTGGTAAACTAGGACAGGTTTTCAGTTTCCAGGATAAAGGGTCAAATATCATAGGCTAAATTTGGATATTGCAAATTCAGTCTCATGAAGCCTGGGTATGCAAAGTCCAAATCAAAGTCATAGTTTAGGGGAATGGAAAGAAGCTTTCAAAGTACAGAGCATAAATGATGGTCAAATAGGACAGAGTCCAAATATTCTAGAAATGTCATCTGGAAACAAGGCAAAGCAGAGTGTGAAAAGAGGCCAGCCCCTGGAAAGTAGTTTTGAGCAACCACAACAAGTAGAATATGGCTCTGCAGCCAATAGGAAAACAGTGAAACTATCCCCCAAATATCATGCTTGGTGTCAAAGGCCTGAGAGTCTGGAAAATTCAAGTATGGGAGACACTTGAACAAAATTCATCCAAGTAAGTAAAACATACTACAGGAGTTCTCAGGGAGATTACCTGATGTTATACCTGGAATGGCCCATGTTGGACACAGGAGTGGGCTGAGACTGGCACCCAGGCTGTAGGAAATGCAGCAGACAGAGATACAGCGTCTAAAGGAAAATGAAAATCCAGGCAGATAGTACAAATGAGGTGTCATCAGAAGAGATTTGGCAAATAGACAAAACCTAGTCATCAAGCAAAAGTCTGGAATCAGGAATACTAGAGCAGAAGTTTTGAAATAGCAGCCGGGTAGTAGATCACAGAGAGGTGCACTGAGTGGCTGTTGGAGTAGAATGCAGTTGCTTTTAATAGGGTATCCAAGTTCTCATCCCTTAGCAGGTGGAGAGGGCGCCTCTCAGTGCCCTACATTTATTCAGACCCAATTTAACTTTCTTCATGAAATAGCCTGGTGTGACAAAACTGAAAACATGAAAACTGTGAGTATTGGTAGGTTATGACATGTGTAATAATCATACTTGAATGTAGGATACTTTTCTAAGTATGGATTAGAATGGCAAGTAGATGAAAGAAAAAGTTGTGAACATCTGAAAATGGGGCCCTGTATATTTAAATCATGCTACACCTATGCAATGAACTATGATGCTGGCATTAACAACAATAATCACAAAGAGTTTTCAATAACTTAAAAATGTTTTCCCTCCCCCACAATACCTCACTCTCTTCCTTTCCAACCTGGGCCCGGAGAATGGCTCAGGCAAAGAAGAATGGTTCTGCCATCAAGGAGGTAGAGACCAGAAGATACATCCTTGACATTCACCAGCTCATCCACGAAGTGGGTTTCAAGAAGTGGGGCCCTCAGGCACTCAGAGAGATCTGGAAATTTGCCATGAAGGAGATGGGAACTCCAGATGTGCACTTTCACACCAGGCTCAACAAAGCTGTCTGGGCCAAAGGAATAGGAATGTCCCATACTGTTTCCATGTGTGGTTGTCCAGAAAGTGTAACGAGGATGAAGATTCACCAAACAAGCAAGCTCTATATGTTGGTTATCTACGTACCTATCACTACTGTCAAAGATCTACAGCCAATGTGGATGAGGGCTAACAGCTGATTATAAAATAAAGTTGTAAAACCACAAAAAAGAAAGTTTTTAACCATTATTCAAAAAGACACGTGCACCCCAATGTTCATTGCAGCACTATTTACAATAGCCAGGACATGGAAACAACCTAAATGGCCATCAACAGATGAATGGATAAAGAAGATGTGGTACATATATACAATGGAATATTACTCAGCCATAAAAAGGAACAAAACTGGGTCAGTTGTGGAGATGTGGATGGACCTAGAGACTGCCACACAGAGTGAAGTAAGTCAGAAAGAGAAAAACAAATATCGTATATTAACGCATACATGTGGAATCTAGAAAAATGGTACAGATGAGCCTGTTTGCAAGGAAGAAATAGAGACACAGACATAGGGAACAAACATATGGACACCAAGGGGGTAAAGGTGGGTGGGATGAATTGGGAGATTGGGATTGACATATATACACTACTATGTATAAAATAGATAACTGATGAGAACTTGCTGTATAGCACAGGGAACTCTACTTAATGCTCTGTGGTGAACTAAATGGGAAGGAAATCCAAAAAAGAGGGGATATATGTATACACATAGCTGATTCACTTTGCTGTACAGCAGAAACTAACACAACATAAGCAACTATACCCCAGTTAAAAAAAATAGACATTAAAAAAAAAAAAAGGAAACGAAAGCTTTTGCTGTGTTAGGTGGATACAGGAGATTCTTTATAGAATTGCAGATTTTATGTTATAAATTGTATTCAGCTGCTAGAGTACTAAAGAACTGAAATATTAGTGCTCAAGCAAGAGAGAATTTTATATTCCTCTCACAGAAAATAAGTCCAGAGCTGGCAAGGCAGTTCCAGTCATCAGGCACACTGTCTCTTTCTATTTATCATCTTCAGAGTTGGCTAAAATAGCTGCCAATGCTTTGGCTCTGGTGTCCACGTTCCAGGCAAGAAGTAGAAGTAAAGAAGAGCAAAAAAGCTGCATGCTAACGATATGTCCTCTTTTAAGGGGTATTCCTAGAAGTGTAACAGATGTGCATAACAACAGTGGCTTAAACATGATCAGAGTTTTTTTCCTTAGGGAGCTACACAGCCTAAGGTCATTATGGCAACCCTGCTCCAAAACACCCTCAAAAATTCAGTCTCCTCTTTTTCTTGTTGGATATCTCCTAGCAACTTCCATTCCAAGATCACCTCAAGGATCAAAATAGCTGCTCAAGCTCCAGCCACCATGTGATATTGTGATTCATAATAAGAAATATATATATTTGGTCTTCTTCCTGGTTTCTGGCACAGAGCTCCTAAACCTTTGGAATTTCCTAAGTGATCAGAGAGATGAAGGTATCTTTGGTTATTCATAACAAGCATGTTTCAACTACATCAGAGTTTATATTAACGAGGTGACTTTGGAAAACCCATAACGATGGAAGCTGGTTGCCAGGGTAACCAACCCTGACTAGGTGCTCGGAGAGTGGCCTTTCCAGAGAAGGCATGGAAGCTCTTCGCCCCTTCCCACATACCTGTCCTGTGTATCTCTTCCACCTGGCTGTTCCTGCAGTGTTCCCTTTTATAATAAACTGATAATTTAGTAGTATACTGTTTGTCTGAGTTCTGTGAGTCACCCTAGAAAATTAATTGAACGCATGGAGGGGGTTGTGGGAACCTCTGATTTATAGCTGTCTGTCAGAAGCACAGATGACAACCTGGGCTTGCGACTGGCATCAGTGGGGGTGTGGGAGTGGCAGTCTGTGGGACTGAACCCTTAACCTGTGGGATGTGACGCTATCTCCAGGTAGTGTCAGAATTGAGTTATATTTTAGAACACACAGCTGGTGTCACAGAACCGATCGGCATGTGGAAAACCCACACATCTGGTGTTACAAGTGTTAAGTGTTCCTAAGTAGAGCATTGAGAGTTGAGAGACACAGAAAGAGTAATAGGAGTGTGTTTTTTCAAAAACTTTACTTACTGTATCAATAATCTAGCCAGCTAAAAAAGAGAAAGAGATAGGAAAGAAGGAGAGGCAAAACAGCCTACACTTGCTGCCTTTTCAGGAAGTCTTCTGGGAGCTTTCATGTAACCTTTCTGCTTATATCTCCTTTGCTAGAACTTAGTCGTATGGCCACACCTAGCTTCAAGGGAGGTTGAGAAATACAGTATTTTCAGGTAGGCACATTAATAAATCAAATAAAATAAAAATCCAAAAAAAAAATAAAGTAAAAATCCTAGTACTAAAGAAGCAGGGATCAGCAAACATTGGCCAGGCAGTTGGCAGCCTTTGCCACATCTGTACAATGATTTTAAAACATAACCACATGATTTTAAAACAGAAAAAGCCTTGGGGAATGGGACAAAGACATAAGGCATACATTTTGATTGGGACCAAGGTTGGAGACTTGGAGCTTGAGAAAGGGTAAGGAAAGGCAGGCACTGTGAGTGTGGGGTTGTGGGAAAGTGTGGACATTCAGTGCAGAGGATGTAAAAGTGTTAAGAAGTTAAGGATAAGATGGGCTTCCCTGGTGGCGCAGTGGTTGAGAGTCTGCAGGGGACACAGGTTCGTGCCCCAGTCCGGGAAGATCCCACATGCAGCAGAGCGGCTGGGCCCGTGAGCCATGGCCGCTAAGCCTGCGCGTCCGGAGCCTGTGCTCCGCAACGGGAGAGGCCACAATAGTGAGAGGCCCACGTACCAAAAAAAAAAAAAAAAAAAGAAGAAGGATAAGAAAGAAAATAATGAAGGGGAGTGTCTCAACTGAAACCAACGTGAGGACTAAGAGCCTGAACAAATGTCCTCCAAATATATATCTTTTATCTTTTTCTTTCTCTTTTGCTTGGCCTCCTTCACTGGGCACATCTCCTATCCTAGGCTCTCGTAGTTGTGACCATCTGTCTCTGTTTCGTAAGCTTACACCTATTTGTATAATATATAGATTGACAGTGTAGCTCCATTAACTCAGGCACACTAACCCTTTTTTGCCAGAGATTGTATCCCCATGCCTGGCTTGGTGCCTGGTACGTAATAAACAAGCAACAAACATTTGCTGAGTTGGAATAAATATGTAAGGAAGCAGTGATAGGAAAAGAATGTTGATAGAGCACGTAACAAGATAAGGTTTCCAGAAAGGTGCCTTTCAAAGATAAAAGATACATGAATTTGTGAGGTATCACATCTTTCCAGAATAGTCTTTGCTATGAACAATTACAAATTGGAAGTTATTCCATTATTATTGGAATGTTATTTCCATTATTATTCTGTTCTTTTCCACCCCAGATATATCTTACATATATTCTTTTACTCTATCTCTACTTAATTGAATCATCTTGTCTCTGCCTGACCCTGGGCTCCTTCTCCCACATCCCCTTCCAGTCCTGTGACGTACATGAATTACCAGTATCTGGGTGGAGTCCAGAAAAGCACACCAAGATTCACAAGAGGATGTGATATTCCTTCCCATTTTATGCTTACTGGTTGTGTGACCTTGCAAAATTTATTTAACTGATCTATGCCTCCACTTGCTGACCTGTAAAGTGGGAATAATAAACTGACAGGTCAGGGTTGGTGAAAGGATTATGTAAAACTTTTAGCAGTCATGGTCTCTAATGTGCATTCAACATATGTTAACAATTACTACTTGTCCACAGAACAGAATGTTAGGAGATGATGCTCACATTTTCCATGGGGAGGCAAGACACTTCCTCAACAATCAGTGCTGAGGAAGGACTCCAGCAGGGGTGGCAGTGAGAGAGGAGAAGGGGGAGGCAAAGAGAGGGTTTTCCAAGGTCCCACAACAAGTAAGGGGCAGTACCATGAGGTGGGAAGGTGGGAGAAGGTGATAGAATCCCAACTATACTGGCTCTTGGGGAACTTCCAAGGTCAGGTGGGTGGTAAAGAAAATCTGACTTGAAATTTCCTCTCAGGGGGAGCAACAACCTTGGCTGCAGCCATGTGAGTCATGGGTTCTGGAGAAGAAACAGCACTGACTCAGTGGATCTGAGACAAAGGGAGTTTCCTTAAGGACTAGCTCCTGAATCAGCCACTGTTTGCCTAAGAGAAAATAAACCACACTTGCCAGTTGCATTAGGTAAAACCAAAACACAATATTCTCAAACACAAACTAACTAAGAAAGGAGTTTACTGGCTTGCATAACTGAAAAACCCAGGAGAAGGAAGCTCTTGGCTTCTGTCTTTTTAATCTCCATATGAAGATTCATGTGTGACATGGTCATGCTCCATTCTAAGTCTCCCCTTGGTGACAAGAGAGCTGCAGCAGCCCCGGTCTCACAATGCTTCTGGTTGGGGTCCAGCAGGAAAGAAGAAGTCTGCCACCTTGATGGCTCCAACAAAAGTCCTGGAGTCTCATTAGCATGATTGACCTGCTTGTGAATTAGTAACTTGGCTCAGGCCAAGTATGGGTCACGTAACACCCTCCAGAGTTGAAAGTGGAATTATCTGCATAGGAACCACATGGACTGAGCGGGGAGGGGTGGTCAATCCCCAAACATAAATTGTGGGCTGTTACCAGAAGTAGGGTAAATAGATGTGCATAGCCAGAAAAAAATGTTTACTACACTACCCATTATTTTCTCTTGCCATGTGTTGTAGGCACTGTTGAAATGCTACTGTATTATACAACAGTGGGAACCCTGAGAAACATACCCTTACTTTGGCATTAAGTGTGAAACTTCCTTAGAGGCTAAAGGGCACTAGTAATTGTTCCACACTCCAGTTTAGAGAGTCTTAGCAGTACTGAGCGATCCTACTCATTGGATATAATTCAAACTACTTTTTAGGGTCAATGATGTTGTTCATATCAACGCATTTGTCTCCCCATTACCCCGCAAGCTGCTAGAAGGCAGGGGTCTAGCTGATTGCCCCACATAATGTCAGTATTAATAAATGATTTATTTACTGATTCATTCACTTAAGGGCTCTGTTTCCAGTCAGATCCGAAACAGTCAGAAGCGTTTGAGCTTCCACTGGCTTCAAAACAGGAATTATAATTCTTTTTGGCAAGTGTGAAATCATTGTAACTCGTGTTCTTTAGAAACACATTTGAACAACATCCTGCTGACTGGAAAAATGTATACAATCCTTCAACAGAACAATTGCTCATTCACCACTCCCATTTTAAATAGAAACAAAATTTCTAGTAATTAATTTTAATCATTTACCAGTCTGTTTTTTAGCAGATAGGCCCATACTATTATTCTTTTGGGCACAGACAATTTTTTCCAGAGAAGGACAGAGAATTTTTTTCCCTTTCAATTAGAACTAAGGTGTAAAGTCATCAATTTAAAGGTTGAGAAGTATCCATTTAAATCTGAGGCACTGAACTTGAGCTCTGATCCTCTGGCAGGAGCCTGTGTGTGTATTTGAGAGACAGAGAGATAGAGATGGAGGGACATATGGAAATTGACCAATTGTCTGGGAAACATGGAGGTCAGGGTGATACAAGACAATGCCAGGAAGCAAAATCAGAGTCCAGGGGCTTTCCTGGTGGTGCAGTGGTTGAGAGTCCGCCTGCCGATGCAGGGGACATGTGTTCGTGCCCCGGTCCGGGAGGATCCCACATGCCACGGAGCGGCTGGGCCCGTGAGCCATGGCCGCTGAGCCTGCGCGTCCGGAGCCTGTGCTCCGCAACGGGAGAGGCCACAACAGTGAGAGGCCCGTGTACCGCAAAAAAAAAAAAAAAAAAAAAATCAGAGTCCAAACAAGATATAAATCTAAGAGGAATAAGCAGAGAAGCTGAATTCTCTGAAGCTTAAATAGGCAAGAAGCAATAGGAAATAATAATAATAATAAATATCAGTGTAGCACTGACTATGAGGTAAGGACTTTCTAAGTGCTTTACACAGGAATGTGTATTCCCCTCTAGTCTAGACTACAGATTTCATGAAGGTAGGGACTGTGTTATTTTATTTCCTTCCTTGCTCAATAAATATTGTTGAATACTAATGACACTGTATATGCCAAAACAAAGCCAGTGGGATAAAGCATGGAAGGTTGGAGGCAGATACTGAGACATTCCCTAAGCAGCTAAGTGAAACTGTCACTCTTCCTAAGGGGTGTCCAAGGCCTCGACTATGGTTTAGGAAGGGCTGTTCAAAGACAGTGGGGCATATCAGTTTCTACCCAGCTTTTGTCTACGTTCCAAAGATAATTTAAACCTTGCTTTTCATTAAAGCAGCCATCAAAAGGCAATGCAATGACTGTGGCACTATAAAAATCAGTCCAGGGTCTTCCCTGGTGGCACAGTGGTTGAGAGTCCGCCTGCCGATGCAGGGGACACGGGTTCATGCCCCGGTCCGGGAAGATCCCACATGCCGTGGAGCGGCTGGGCCCGTGAGCCATGGCCGCTGAGCCTGTGCGTCCAGAGCCTGTGCTCCGCAATGGGAGAGGCCACAGCAGTGAGAGGCCCGCGTACTGAAAAAAAAAAAAAATCAGTCCAGGTGTGTTGCTCTCTTCACCTTATCCTGATTCCCCTCCCTACCCCATCCTACTCAGGCATCCTAGGGTATTCTGGGACTTCTCAAGTGGAGGCAGTCACATCCCTGCTTGCAGTAATGCTGGGCACAGTTTGTTATCTGGTGTTAGGCTTGTGTGCCAGTGTCTTTCTGGAGTTTCATACTGGTTGCAGCATAGGAGGCAACTGACCTCAATAACTGGGAGCTGTGGATACCTACTTCTTTTCATAGCACATTGCTCTTGAGTAGTGCTAACTCAGCAAGTCCCAAGAGACAATCAGTCTAGCCTGTCAGGTCTGCATGTAATCAGCAAGGAATTTTTCATTCCCGGGCTAATGCCTACATGCCACACAGTCTCTATCATGTGTTCTTAGTTAAGTGAAGTATCTTAGTAGTAAACTGAACTTCTAAAAACCCAACACATTCATGTGCTGGAGAATGGGAGTGAGGGTAAAGAGGAGGCATCTCCAGACAAGAGATTTTATTACTTAAAGACACATTTTACAATGGAAAACCAGGGCAGTAAAAAAATAGAATGACTGGAGGATGCCTTTTGCTACTTGAAGGGCATCTAGATTCTGGAAACCAATCTGGGGTTTCTTTATTGATGTAACCGTTTAACGGTCTGATCACACAATAACAGACATTCTTCATTTGCAGACTCCCAAACCAATGATAACCTAACTGTGACAAAGAGAAACTTCGAGTTATTGGAATTGCTTGGGGTAGGGAAGTGGCGTATGAGCTGGGGAGGTTTAGGTAGCACAGCAATATGAAAAGCGTCATTAATATTTCTTGGCTTATAAACAGTTGGGTTCTAGAGGGAGACTGTGTTTGAATCCCATCTTTACCACTTACTGGATGTGTGAGCTTGGACGAATTTTTAAACCTCTCTATATCCCAGTTTCTTTGTCTGTAGAGGGGAGATAACATTAGTACATTCTTTATAGAGGAATATTAGTACATTCTTTCTAGAGGCTTGGAATAATGTCCTAACTCATTGTAAAATTCAGCATATATTGCCCCCCAGCCCTTTCATTATTATTACTTTCATGTACCTCTCTAAGTTTCTCTATATTAAATCATTTTTCTTCTATTCCTTATTCCATAAATCTGGTTAATCTGGTTGGGTGTTAGTTGAAGATAGACTGTCCCTTCAGTTTTCATCATTTCCTCAAGGCCAATCCTCAAGTTGTCATGTGGAGGGACTTCAACTGCCAAATACCTCAGGTCGCTGCCTTGTCACTCACTTCTCACCGTAGAGGGCTTGGGAGAAGGACCTGGGCTGTGTGGTCAGTGGATCTGTCATTGTGCCGACCAGATACATTCTGGTGTGGCTCTCCACCAACAGTCAGGCCTGGCCCTGTGGGGAAGATTTGAGTTTGTCTAGCTCTTCCATGACAAGGTAGATGATAAGTGTACTATTTTAGAGCTATGATATCCATTATTTGGACCTATTTTCCAATCTACTTTTTAGCAGTAACAAAGCTTATATTTCTCCACCATATGACTAGGATGTCTTTTTCTCAGTTGGTTTTGACTCAGAGGCAGAATAATATTTTATTTATTGGGTCCCCAAATTCTCAAAACCTACTATGTGTAAGGTTCGCAGAAGTTTCTGTAGGTGATACATTAATGTCTAAGGTAACTTCTTTTCCTCGGGGAGCTTGAAATCTAGTAAAAAGAATGATAACTTTTCATAAGTAACTATAACACAGGATGAATAATTAAAATAAGAAAAGCAAATTGTGGGGACTTCCCTGGTGGTGCAGTGGTTAAGAATCGCCTGCCAATGGCAGGGGACACGGATTTGATCCCTGGTCCAGGAAGATACCACATGCTATGGAGCAACTAAGCCCATGCACCACAACTACTGAGCCCATGTGCCACAACTACTGAAGCCCACACGCCTAGAGACCGTGATCCGCAACGAGAAGCCACTGCAATGAGAAGCCCGCGCACGGCAACGAAGAGTAGCCCCCACTCGCCACAACTAGAGAAAGCTCGCATGCAGCAGCGAAGACTCAATGCAGCCCAAAATAAATAAATACATACATAAAATAAAAAAGAAAAGTAAATTTTGTGGGCAATTCAAAGGAGGGAGAAATCACTTCCTTCTGGAGGCATCAGGAAAAAAAAAAACTCATGGAAGAGATAGTATTTAATGTGGTTATTACTTTGACAGATTGAATGGGGGAGGGAGAGAGCATTTTAAACACACAGCAATACCATAAAGGCAGAAAAGCATGAGTATGTGTGTCAGGAGAGGGAGGGTGGCAAGGAGATATCTGTGGAGAAACAACAAGTAATTCATTCTGGCTGAAACTTAGAGTATAAGTAAGTTGGGGAAGAGGCTGGACAGGCTTTGACCATACTGTGGAAACACACGGAAAATTTTTGAACAAGGTACTCACTTTAGAGTTGCTTTTAAAGAAGATGAATCAGGCAGTGATACATAAGGCAGTTTCAATTCAGAGATAAGGGAATGGGAATAACTGAGATGGAATTGAGATTCAATTCCCTATTTGTATGATTCTAAGCCTTGACTTATCTGATTAAAGCAAATAAAAAAAGATTTGTGTTAGAAAGATAAAACAATGAGCTCAGACTTAGATACTAAGTTTGAGATGTTACTGGGACATTCAAGTGAATAACTCTAGTCACTTCTGGCTCCATTCTGTCCTTCAATTGGTAGGGAAATAGACTCCACCTCCAATTCTGCAAAGAATTTGTTGCCACCTTGAATGTACTACACCAATTTTACAATGTATTAGCCCTGTAACCAAGGGCTTTTACCTTAATCCTTCTCAGCCTTAGTTTCCTAACATCGCAAAAGGAAAACCTATGTCATCGACTTCCGAAGTTAGATAACATATGTACCTACCTTGCACAGGTCCTAACGTGTAGTTGGTGCTAAGAAACGATAGCGATCACCATAATCATCACCCTTACAGAGTCAGGTCCAAATACTGGCTCTGTCATTTACTAGCTGTGTGATTAATCTTTTTAAACCTTCGTTTTCTCATCTTTAAAATGGGGGATAATAAGAATAACTACAACAACTATGGTTGTTGTAAAGACTTATGAGATGATCTATGCATAGAACTTCTTAAGAGGATAGCACTTGTAGCTCCCAAACAGAGCTCTTGTGAAGATTCAACAAGTTCTTGAATGTATTCAGCATACAGTCAAGATTCTAAATGTTAGGTACTATTATTATAATTACACTGCTACTACTACTACTATTACTACAACTACATTGCATTAGGTAGATATTTGGTTGTTACCTCTCTATTAATTGTGGGTTCTTTAAAGAATTTTCTCAATATGTAGTTTACTTAGAAAATAGATAGATAGATGGATGTTGTAAAATATAAATTGAAGATATCTAGAGGGCACTTTGCTCTGTTTATTGGGAACTTAGGGTTTGGGGCCTTAAGGTATGGATTTTAGAATACATGCATAGAGATAATAATTGAGAACCTTGAGAGAGTATAGGGAATAAGGAGGCCTGATGAACCTTACCAGGTGTTTGCTCATTGAAGATGGGAGGAGGAAGAGAGGCCAGGAAGGGATTCATAAGAAAAGATGAGTGATGCAGAAGTAGAATGATAGCCGTCACAGTCCCAAGAAAGGAGGACACTGCAGGAAGGACAGGGATGTTCAACATTGCTAAATGGTACATAAAAGCTTGAGAAAAACTGTAGGCTTTGCCAATTATGGGGTAATTGGTGACCTTGAGAGAACAGTTTTAGAAAGAGAATCAAGAGTAGAAACCAGGGCTTCCCTGGTGGCGCAGTGGTTGAGAGTCCGCCTGCCGATGCAGGGGACGCGGGTTTGTGCCCCGGTCCAGGAGGATCCCACATGCCACGGAGTGGCTGGCCCGGTGAGCCATGGCCGCTGAGCCTGTGCTCCACAACGGGAGAGGCCACAACAGTGAGAGGCCCGCGTACCGCAAAAAAAAAAAAAAAAAAAAAAAAAGAGAGGTCCTTGGTGGAATAGGGACCCAGAGGAAACAGGGAAGAATGGGAATAGGGGCTAGGTTGAACTTTGTAAAAGCAGAGACATGAGCCTCTCTTGGAGGCCAGAGTAAAGCAAAGGAGTAGGCAGATTAAAATTACCAAGAGATACTAAGATGGAGCAAATGGAATTGCAAGAGGTGTCCATCAGCTATCTTGGATCTTACTGGTAAGCAAGAAAGTGACTACAGTGTTTTGAGAGATTGCCAGAAGTGGGTGGGAACTGAAGGACAAGGAAAGCCGTATGGAAAGGCTGCTGTGCAGAGCTGACTGTAGCTGAATTCAATAATTTCTGGGGCAGTAGAGAGCTTAGCTGAAATTAGATAATTAGTTTAGTGCCATTGGTTTAATGATAGCCTGTAGACCCAATCTATTGACTTTCCCTAGAAATGATCAATCTTCAGGAGGAAGAGTAGGGAAAGCATATTTTGCATTATATTAAACTTGATAATGCTGAGGCAGAAATAAGGGAACATAAAAATGGCAAGGGATGCCATGTGGTAATTAACAGTAAGTTACTAACATGGCTTGGTATATACCTGACATAACAAATGAACCCAGAACAGAGAGAATATATTGAAGAAAAGAAAAAGTTCAAGACACATATGGATACCATTAGGATTAAAAACAGGTTAGGTGATCATGAAGATATGGAAGGAATTGAAGTTGAGATTAGAATGTGGATTCTCAGGGGTTTTAAGATCTTAGAAGTGGAGCAACACCAAGTGAGATGAAGTCTAGAGGGGCCGTGTCAGGGGGGTCACCTCGTGGAGTGGAGCTCAGCTTCCAAAGTCCAGAAAGCAGTGAGGAAAGGTTGTGTAGGAATACGATCCAGTGGGCCAGTCAGAGCGGTCTGGGTTCTAAGCCCCAGCTCTATCACTCTTCAGTTGCGTGACCCTGTGCAAGTTACTAAACCTTTCCACATCTCTTTTCTCATCTGTAAAATGGAGGTCATATTGGTTCCCAAATTTTAGAATTGTTGGGAGGACTAAATGGGATAATATATGTAAAGTATCTCACATCTGACACCTGATAAGGGCTCAGAACATACTCTTATTAATAGTTAGTGTTAGCTTTCAGTATTTTCATGAATCATACCTTAGTGTCTATCCTTGGGAGGATGACAGAGCTTAAAGTGGAGAGGAAGACTGTGGATGGAATACTAAAGTCAGTGGAAAAGATACTGTACCAGGTTTTAGAGGTTAGTGGATGATTGGGTAAGGACTGTTAGAAAGCCTAACTAAAAATGCCTTCAACAATACTGACTACCTCAAAACAACAAATCCTCAGGTAGAACTGCTCCAAAGTTTAGTGCCATTGGCTTAATGATATCTTGAAAGACCCAGATGCTTTCTCTGCTTGTTGGCTTGTCCCCTTGGACTATTTCTCAACATGGCCCCAATATCATGGCTGAAGCTTCAGGACTGTTAGGCACTGAGTTTGACGGATCCTTAGTGGATCTCTCTACAGTGTGAGACGGCTAGCACCTATTGATTTCAGTTTGGGGAATAAGACAACAGAGAAATACCATTTAACATTTTGTTGCACAAATGATGCTGCAATGAGCACGCTTGTAGATGCCTCATTATGCATATGTGAAGTATTTTGTAGGATGAATAGGGAGATGTCAAATTGTTTCCAAAGAGGGCAACTTTTTTTTTTTTTTTTTTTTTTTTTTTTTTTTTTTTTGCGGCCTCTCACTGTTGTGGCCTCTCCCGTTGCGGAGCACAGGCTCCGGACGCGCAGGCTCAGCGGCCATGGCTCACGGGCCTAGCCGCTCTGCGGCATGTGGGATCTTCCTGGACCGGGGCACGAACCCGTGTCCCCTGCATCGGCAGGTGGACTCTCAACCACTGCGCCACCAGGGAAGCCCGCCAATTATTTTTATCAGAGGGAATGAGATGTACAGGGAAAGTAAAGAATGTTTGAAACAGTGCATGGCTCATGTGCTTGAAGAAATTTTATGGAAGGATTCGGGTAGCAAGGAGGTAGCTTCAAGACAACTTTTCTCTTTCTCAGGAAGGAAGAAAAGAGAAAGACAAAAAGGGAATACTCTCAAAACAAACCTTGATTTTTTTTTTCTCCCCTTAGGCTAGAGTCCTCTAACAGTTGGGTTACTTGCTAGGTCAATATCAAAATGTGGTAACTTTCCACTGAAAGTAAATGCTACTTTGATTATTTCCTTAATTAAAGCAAACTTAAATAAGCAGTTCCACAGTTATGATTCAATAAATCCTTTCAAACATTCCTCAGGAAAGAATCCTGTGATAAAGTCATTTCAGATGGAAAACAAGGGAATTAAAAAAGAAAAATGGCATAAAAGACTTCTCTTTTGCCATGTGTTAAGTTGGGGGAATTTTTTCTATCCTTGTAAGCGGTTTTTAGTCTCTGAGGAAAAAAATACTTAAAGAAAGCAGATGTTGATGAGTCACATTTAAGCTCTTATAGTTTGAAACATATTTTTTATTTGTATATGAAGCTGTGGTCTGGAAGATAACTGGCTAAAGTCCTTGACTTTAGGGTTTTAACCCTATGTTGTCAATACCAAAGAAGTTGGACTAGAAAATCTCTACGAATACTCCCAACTCTTGTATTCTACACTTTTTAATGAACTTTATGCTTTTTTTGCCTTTGCCCCAATTATGTAGCCACGAGATGATATAGCCCCCAGCCCCTTTTCTCCTCTGGCTATTTCTTTAAGTCACTGTCCAAGAATGAACAGTGAAGGAATTAGGAAGGAGGAGAAAACTTTCAAAGTGTGAGAGTGGGAGCAGCGGTCAGTCACTGTTCAGTAGATTTTTACAGATTGCAACCCTAAGTAGACAGACTAACCAAATGATCACAAGCGTGATTACAGCTGAAGATAAGTTTCTTTATAACAAAGGACTGAAGACCTAACTGAGAAGTCAAAAAAACCCACTTCTCTCAGGAAGAACCAACACCTGAGCAGAGATCTGAAGGAGGAAGAGGGGTGACAAAGTGAAAGAGGGGTGGGTTGCCTGTGGTAAGAGCATGCCAGGCAGAAACAACTAGCACCTACAGGGTCCTGCAGCAGGGGGCACAGTGTGTTCAGGGAAGTTGGAGGTAAGGGGATGTATCCCCAAGGTAGTTAAGGGAAAACAGACAGGATTTAGAATTGATTTGGATCACTGGAGCTAGTTCTCCCTCAGAGCCCTTGCTACTCTCTTCCTCCTCTTTCTCTCCTAGCAGATAAAAAAACACTTGAGCTAGGCATTGTTTTAAGCACTTTACACATATGAACTCAACTCTAACTCAACAATAACCCAATGAGTATATGGTAGAATATATGAACTCATGATCCTACCTGAAAATCTCTGCTTCACCTTTTTCTTCCATATATATATATATATATATATATATATATATATATATATATATCTTTAAGATAGCAGACTTTTTTTTTTTGCTAGGGACAAGCTCGGGGTTATTTGAGAAAAGAAAACAAAAAACAATAAAAGGATGGGAGTATTCAAATGCGGTTTGGACATGCTCAATCCCAAGGCATGGGATTTAAGAAGAAAATTACAGAAAACTACAGTCCATTCCTGTGTAATTTATTTAATTGAAATATATAATATCTATTGAGTGCATATTGCATCAAATACTATTCTGAACATTTTATATATTAGTTTATTTTATCTTCACACCTAACTCTATTGTGATGCCCATTTTACAAATGAGAACACCAAGGGAAATCTCCAAGAATGTACAGCTGATAGTAGTGAAAAGAGGTGGGTGCTGATCCTGGGCAGTCTGTCTTCAGAGGCCACACTCTTAAGCACTAAACATCACTTGCTCATCTGTATGAGTGCCCAATGCCTTGCTACCTCCTAAAATGGTTCTCTTCTTCCTTCTCCACTAGACTCCCTTATGATATATTAGGAAACAAAGGTCCTCACGACAAACATGATATAGTCATTGAATTAACAGAAAATAAAGAAACTGGTGGAACTCTATAAGGACAACTACCAAGACTGCTTTTTCTTCAACAAATGAGAATATGGAAATTATTTTGTGGCCAATGAACACGAAATGCTTAAGATATGAGGCAAGCCGCCATGTAACTCTAGATTCCTGAAACTGGTAGTATAAAAACTGCTCTAAGGCTGCTTTTGAGCAGGGATTATAGTCAATCCTACACCACTAAAGTAATTACAGCAGAAAAAAGAAAGACCATTTTCAACAAAGCTGCAGAATTTCTCTGATTTGCATTAAGAATTTGTCATTTTCTTGGCACATGTTTCCCCTTTCATTATTGAACTCTACGAGAGATCATGTGTTTCAAGTCTGCCTCACTTTCATTTAGGCTCAAATCAAATTCCAGAATGTTCTTTTGGATGAAGGGGTTTCCCTAAAGCTAACCGGAGTTTCCTGCGCTTTTGTTGAGATCTAAACTAGCAAGATTTCAGTACCTCAGTCGTCACTCATCACTTTAATCGTTCAGTTGTATATATCCTCAGCTTTCTTGCTACTTTATTCCTCCATCTTACCCTCTTAGAAGATAATAAAGCACTTCTGTTGTGTTTTCTCTGTGCCCTTCCCCTCTCCTCCCCTCCCTTCCCCTTGCCTCCTCTTCTTTCAGTGCTTAGAACTGTCCATCTATTCAATCAACAACACCCTCTGAGTATACGGCAGAGTACGTGGGCCCAGATGCAGGTAGGTTGAGAGACAGGGTGGTGGAAGCATGTAAAAGATCTCCTCTAAATGCTCCTAGTTTCTCTGTAAATGGGAAACAGACTATACTCATTTTACAGGTGAGGAATCTGAAGCACAGAGAGAGTAAGCAGTTTGTTCAAGACCACCTAGCTTCCAAGTGGCCGAACCATGATTTAAATCTAATCAGTCTGACTCCAGAGTGTATACTCTTCGCCTTCATGCACTGCTGCCAAACTCCTCTCTGGTTAAATTCAACTCTGTACTTCCCTGCCTGACCCACCAGGGTCCTTCTGACACTGCTCTAACAGCCCTCCTCTGCACTCCCACCTGACACACTAGGTGCTATAGGCGCTAATTCAAGGAATTTCCTAACTTCTTGCTTCTTTCTGAAAGACAAACAGTTGGTAACTTTTGTGAATTAGGCTGTAACTACTTTATAACTAACATGTCCTGCCCATCATCTGTCAGCTGCAAGGTACTCTGGTGAGCCACCACTTGAGCGCTTTACTCATTTTAACAGATTTCATTGGCATAGCTCTGGGTGGCAATCCAGTTTTTTGAAAATGTGCTCAGCCATAAAGGCCCAAGTCCACGCAGCTGTGGCAAAGTTACAGTTCTGTGGTTTCATGTTAGTTACCTTATAGTTACTGTGTAATTAGTGCCGCTTAATGTATGTTACCAAAATAAATATATCTACCCTAGAAAAAAAAAAAAAAAGCTGAACATAGCTGAAGACTAACGACCATGCTGATTATTCTCCCTTCAGATTCATGCTTTGGCACAGCCCTGAAAGCCTACTCTACTTTCCCAGTCAGTTCATTTCTTAATTACTTTACCTCTTACCTCTTTTCAAACTTTTGTTGCCACTTCTCCAGTCTTCACTCTGTAATGACTTGTTTCCCATTTCATTGAGAAGATGGAAGCAGTCAGAAGAGAACTTCCACATACTCCCCACACCACATCTACTGACCTACTTGCATTGGGCCCCATGTACTCTGCCTGACCTTTCACCATGGATGAATGTCTGTGTGCTTATCTAAATCCAGTAGCTCCTTATTGAGCACTGGATCCCATCCCCTCACCTTCTCCAGGATCTCTCTCTTTCAAATATACCCTCTCTTCTGTATCATCAATTTTCCTACCCCCACAAATCATTTCCCATCAGTAGACACATATTCTGTAATATTCCTATCTTAAAAACAAAAACAGACTTCTGGTTTCTCATCTGGCCTGTAAGGAGCTTGGTAATTGTCATTCTGTCTTGACAGCAAGTAAAAAGCTGAACAAATCGAAAAATCAACAATTTTTCTTAGCTCCATCAGAGAAGTGAGGTCATGGGCAAACCACTACCTCCCAAACTGGAGAGACAGGTAAATACAGAGAATCACAACTTACTGGAGCAGAAACCTTCATGAGAACCGGTGCTGGGATATGAAAACCTGAACTGTAATTGACAAATTGCTGGAGGCTCAGTGTGCACAAGCCTGAGAGTTAAAAACTCCAGGGGGACCCAGTCATCAGCAGGTCCCCACAATTTTGTGAGTTTTATCTCCAGGAGCTTGACCTGGTTCTTGCAGTGAATATCAGAGGAAAATTCGCTTGGGTTTCTGGAAGGAGGAGGAGAAAAGAAATCATTTTGAAATACGTAAGAGCATTTTTTTCTTAACAAGTCCTGCCCATAAGAGAAACTATTTTACAGAGCCTAAACTACTGAGATTTTATCAGAAGGGAAATACCCAAGTCTAGCCCATTCTAGCTTTCCACGTGGAAGAAAGGAAATACCCAATCCCAATCCCTTTTAGCCTTCCATGTGAGAGAAGGGAAGTAGCTAACTCCATCTCCCTCTAGCCATTCTGTCCCACATGGGGGAAAACACTGAGACACACTTGTGAAGTTCACAGTTCAGAGGCACAGGCTCTCTGAAAGACTGAGACCTGAGAACACTTTCCCTTCCCCCACACTTTACTACCACATTACTAAAGGTCTATTTACCACAGTGCCTTTTAACCAATATATTATGTCTGGTTATAAAGGCAAAACATGCAGTTTGAAGAGACAGCAAGCACTAGAACTAGACTCAGATATTGCAGGGATGTTGGAATAATCAGACCAGGAATTTAAAACAACTATGATTAATATGCTAATTAAGGACTCTAACAAATAAAGTAGACAGCATGCAAGAACTGATGGACAATGTAAGCAGAGAGATGGAAATTCTAAGAAAGAATAAAAAGGAAATACTAGAGATAAAAAAGCTGTAATGGAAATGAGGAGTGCCTTTGATGGGCTTATGGGTCGACAGGACACAGCTCAGAAAAGGATCTCTGTGCTTGAGCATATGTTAATAGAAATCTCCAAAACTGAAAAGGAAACAGAAGACTTTAAAAAAAGACAAAAAACCCCAGAACAGAATATCCAAGAACTGTGGGACAATGATAAAAGGGGTAACATACACATAATGGGAATACTAGGAGGAGAAGAAAGACAGAATTGAAAGAAGGGACATCACAAAATATCCCATGAACATTTTAAGGATAATTATGCCCTTCACAAAAATGAATTCAAAATGTATCATATAGAAATGTAAAATATAAAAATTATAAAACTCCTAGACGATAACATAGCAGAAAACCTAGATGACCTCTGATATGGCAATTACTTTTTAGATGTAACACCAAAGGCGTGATCCATGAAATAAAGAATTATAAGGTAGAGTTCATTAAAATTAAAAACTTCTGCTCTGCAAAAGACAATGTCAAGAAAATGAGAAGACAAGCCTTAGAGTGGGAGAAAATATTTCCAAAAAACATATCTATAAAGGACGGTTTTCCAAAATATACGAAGAACTCTTAAAACTCAACAATAAGAAAATCAACAACTGCATTGAAAAATGAGCCAAAGACCTGAACAGACACTCTATCAAAGAATACATACAGATGGCAAATAAGCATATAAAAAGATGTTCAACATCATATGTCATATGTCATTAGGGAAGTGCAAATTAAAATAACAATGAGATACCACTATACACCTATTATTTGGGGCCAAAATCCAAAACACTAAGAACAGCAAATGCTAGTGAAGATGTGGAGCAATAGGAACTGTCATTGCTGGTGGGAATGCAATATGGTACAGCCACTTTGGCAGACAGTTTGGCAATTTCTGTCAAAACTAAACATGTCTCACCATAAGATCCAACAATTGCACTCCTTGGTATTTACTCAAATGAACTGAAGAGTTGTATCCACACAAAACCTTGCACATAAAGATGTTTACAGCAGCTTGATTCATAGTTGCCAAAACATGGAAGCAACCAAGATGTCCTTCAGTAAGTGAATGGATAAATAAACTGTGGTACATTCAGACAATTGACTATATTCAGTGCTAAAAAGAAATAAATTATCAAGCCGTGAAAAGACATGGAGGAATCTTAAATGCATATTACTAAGTGAAAGAAGCCAATCTGAAGAGGCTACATATTGTATGATTCTAACTATATGCCATTCTAGAATAGGCAAAACTACAGAGACCATAAAAAGATCAGTTGTTGCAAGGGTGGGGTGGGGGTGAGGATATGAATAGGCAGAGCACTGAGGAGTTTTAGAGAATTTGGTTCTGGAAAAGGCAAAACTATGGAGAAGGTAAAAGGATCAGTGGTGCTAGGGTTTGGGGGAGAGAGGGATGAATAGGTGGAACACAGGATTTTTAGGGCAGTGAAACTACTAGGTATAATACTATAGTGGTAGATACATATGTCAAAACCCAAAGAATGTAATACAAACACCGAGAGTGAACCCTAATGTAAACTACAGACTTTGGGTGATACTGATCTGTCAATATAGGTGCATCGATTGTAACAAATACAGCACTCTTGTGTGGGACTTTGATGGTGGGCGAGGCTGTATATACATGTATCCTCAGTAGACATGTGGGAAACGTCTCTATCTTCTGCTTAATTTTGCTGTGCACTAAAACTGCTCTAAAAATAAAGTCAATTTAAAATCAAAACAAAACAAAAACAAAATAAAAAAACCTTCCTGGACCTACATTTGCTTCCAGCTGCCACCTTATTTCTCTGCTCCCTTTAGAGAAAAACTCCTCCAAAGAGTTGCCTGTACTCGCTAGGTGTCTCTATTTCCCCTCTTCCCATCTCTCTTGGATCTATTCCCACCAAGCTTTTGCCCTCACTATTCCACTGAAATGTGGTCAATTCTCAGTCCTCATGTTACCTGAAATATGAGCAGCTGTAGACACAGTGATAATTTCATCTTTTTCAATAGACTGACTTCACTTGGTTCCTGGGACGTCCATTTTTAATGTCCCCCTTCTCCCCTGTGGGCCACTCTTCCTTAATCTCCTTCGCTGGTTTCCCCTCATATCTCTAAATGCTAAACATTGGCGTGTACTGAGCTCAGTCTTTGGTCTTCTTTGCTGTATCTACACTTACTTTCTTGGTGGTCTCATCCAGACTCATGGCTTTAAATACTATTGATAACCGAGGATGCCTAAAAAAGACAAAAAAACACACCAATTCATGGGGTTGTAATGAGGATTAAATGAGTTAATGCACACAGGCACTTAAAACTGTCTAGAACACAGTAAGTACTTTATATAATCAGCTAAAAACATGCTGGCTGTCTATTAGGCATCACAAATATCACATGTTTAAAACCAAATTTCCCATTTTTCTCCCTTAAGTTCTCGCTCCTGTAGACCTTCCTAACATCTTTAACTCCTTGCTTCCTATCATATTCCCCATTTAGACTATGAGAAAATCCGGGGGGTTCTACCTTAAAAATATATTCAGAATTCAAACTTTCCCAGTATTTCATCACTATATCCTTGTCCAAGGTACTATTATCTTCTACCTGCTCTATTGAAAATTTGTTGATCTGTCTCCCGGGCTTTCTCTTATTTCCCTTTGGCCTAGTTCAACACAGCAACCAGAGTGAACCTTTTAAAATGTAGGTCAGATCGTGCCATTGCTTTATTCTAAATCCTCCAATGGCTGTGCATCTTACTTAGAGCAAAAGCCAATATCTGTGCAATGGCCTGGGAGGCCCTAGATTAATTGGCTGCTTACTGCTTCTCTGATTTCATCGCTTACCACTCTGTAGTTCACTCTGCTTCAGCACACTAGCTTCCTTGCTCTTTCTCCAGATTTACCAAATACACGCCTTTCGCCATTAATTTTGCATTTGATTTCCCTCTGCCGGGAGTGTCCTTCCATCCGGCAACCTGCTCAATGTCTCTGCTCGTCCCCTCTTGCCTTCTCCAGTATCTCTCTCAAAGAATTTCCCTCTCCCGCATCATCAGGGCCACTAGGGGAGGACCTAGCCTGTATATTATGTAAAAACTTCAAAACCAAGTTCTTGATGACATCCTTTGAGCATCTAGATCAAGCCTGGCCTAATGATAGCCCTATTCCTGAGCTGTTATATGAGGCAACCATGCCCTTTAGAGCTTATTACAATATGTGGCAAATAACTTGGAAGGTGTTGTACATAAAAAATATCATCACTATTATATATTAATCATAATTTATTGTTCATATTTTAATGTGGTAGAATTGTATAATGAGTATTAGCAGAAGGAAAACTTTGTCTAAATGAAGGATGGAGAAATGTATTGCTGGATCTTTTCTTCTGGAGTCATTATTATGTTGTACAACATGAAGAGAAAAGAGAGGGGAAGGAGCTGACAGTTATAAACTGTCAGGCTTTGTGCTAAGTGCTTCACATGCATTTTATTCTTCAAAAACTCAGCATCCCCAGGACAAATCTTTTTCTCCACATTTTACAGATGAGGAATGTTAGAAGGTCAAGGTCATCTAGCTATTAAGGGGAATAGTCAGGATTTGTGACTAGGGCTGTGTTACTCCAAAATCTATTCTCTTGCCATTTTCACCATGCTGGGTTTGGTCTTTAAATCTTTCTCCAATAAATAAGTCCTGTTTATTGAGTCAGTGAGTGAAGCCAGAAACCAAGTAGAAAAAATAATTCTCTTCAGTCTGCAAATGTCAAGGGTGATAATATGTAGCTGTGTTTTTACCATTGAGCTTAAAATCTTGCAACTCAGGCTTTGTAGAAATATGAGGAAGAAATTACCCATCAGCACTTCTAATGAATTAGAGAATGATAAGATGTTACTGCACAAAGTGACAACATCCCACTTATCTCCTGGAACCCATTCAATGATGGAGAAGGATATGAATCAACTATAAATAGAATATATCGGCTCATCTGTTCTTACCGGATGCAGTGAAATTTAATATCCAGGGCAAGGGTTGGTTTAAGGGTGCCTCTGAGCTTGCTTTTCAGTGAGCAAGTTTTTTTTTAATAGCATATGTTTAATAAATTATGATTAGTGGACTTCCCTGGTGGTGCAGTGGTTAAGAATCTGCCTGCCAATGCAGGGGACAGGGGTTCGAGCCCTGGTCCGGGAAGATCCCACATGCGGCGGAGCAACTAAGCCCGTGTGCCACAACTACTGAGCCCGCCCACGTGCCACAATTACTGAAGCCCGCACGCCTAGAGCCTGTGCTCTGCAACAAGAGAAGCCACCGCAATGAGAAGCCTGTGCACCACAACAAAGAGTAGCCCCCCGCTCGCCACAACTAGAGAAAGCCCACGTGCAGCAATGAAGACCCAACACAGGCATAAATAAATAAATAAAATTATGATTATTTACTTTTACACTGTGATTTAAATAGTATAACATTAGAAACATTTAAAGAAAGATAATTTGATATTTGTCCCAAAAGAGATTGATTTTAAACTACAGTAAAAAAAATCTAGTTAATCCATTCAAGTCAACATTATTTATTAAGTGCCTATTTGTGTTCTGAACTCTGCTGGATACTAAGTACAGAGAGCACGGTGTATTCAAACTAGTCCACAGCCCCTAGAAACCCTTGAGGAATCCTTCTTCTTCTTCTCCTTTGTGAGTTAGCAGTGCAAAAGCTATTTGGGATGAGCTATATCCCAGGCACAAAGTAGTCATTTAAATGGTTGGCCAGTTCACCTCCTTCATGGAACAAGGAGAACTGAGATAAGGGCAGGGTATTCTTTGTCAATCCGTTTCATAACCAACCTCCATTTAATCCTTTAGATGTCTTCTAAATTAATCTGTCTCACATATTTTTATTGCTATTCTTTGAATCTATGCCAAAATACGTTACATATTCCCAGTATTGAGATACTGAGAAATGGATACAAAAGTTTTCCAATACTGCTTGTGAATACATATATATTTAAAAACTCTACATTTGGGGTTTTTGTTGGGACCACTGTTCTACCAAGGTTTATGGTTAATATTCTACCTGTATTAATTTGATATCCACTTTCCTTTTAGAGTCAATGTTCAGTTCATTTGTTGCTAAAGATGTCCTCATCCCCATGAGCATTTTATACTGTGCCAATCAAAACAATATTTTAATCTATATAACATTTGTTTGTTTCTGCTCTCCCCAAAATTTGCAATAGCAGCCAATCTCCATTTGGGGCCACCAGTGTGTTATCATGCTTTTCCTTCATATAACAAAGAAGTTGTTCATGGTGTTATATCATACAATTAGAAGATTCCAAGAAAAAGTTTATTCAAGTCCAAATCAGCCACACCTTTCAATACACATATACAGCAGTGTCTGTAAACAGATGAGAAAAACACTTGGCAAGCAAGACTCCAGTACAGCTGGGGGAGGAGGAGGGATGACACACTGGCTATGAATTTTTACTTCTGAGGCCAAGAGGGCTCTTGTGCCTACACTTCTGTACTCTTCAACCCACTTTGGGTCCAGATTCAAGAAATCCTTACTAGTTCTGGCAACCATGCCTTGCTTACATGGTTTCTGGCCATTGGGTGAGGCATCTGATGCTATGAATGTGCTTAGACATGAGGTAATTTTCAGGGACCCTAAGAAGCAAGGACTCATGACTTCTAGGTAAGCTTCTTCTTCTTTATCCAGTTTTGGGATATACAACTTTTGTCAGTTTGTGGTCTGTGCATAAGTATGGGGGCCAAGGATGGAGTTATGTAAGGAGAGAGAAACATTTCTTCTTTTTATGTTCAAATGTGGGACTCCAAAACATATGTATAGTAACACCTTCCAATCTGCAGGAAATATTAAGCTCCAATGTATTATTTTGCTATTTTTCAGAAAGAAAAACCTAAGGGAATTGTTGAAAGGCTCACACAGTTGATAGAAACTAACTTGAAATTTGGGTAAACTCTGAAAATAAGATTTTTTTCATTTTAATATTGAATATATGAAGGAATTCAAGAATAAATTTTGTATATTAATACCAGACATGTATAACTTAATCCATTATTTCAGATTTTTCATTTATCACGTTAATTAGAGATTATTTCTTTTTTTTCTGGGTTATCTAATTAAATAAATATTAGAGAATTTAGTCAATGTAATTAAATCAAATCTAATTTATGCTCTAAATGGTCTAATGTTTATTGAATTATAAACATATTAGACCGAGACATTAATAATAACTATACTTGAAAGTTATTTTTGAGTAATTCATTAAGAACTGGAGGAGACTGGGGTGAGTGGGATATGCAAGTAAGGGGAAAAATCCACCATTTGGAGATCAAAACCTGGCTCTTTGATGGCATAACATAGTAGAATTAACTTGGCTACTGCTTGGGTTTGATTAAATTGACTGCTAAAGGAGATGACTATCTCTGATAATATTCAGGACTCAGTAGGCAGCAGAAATTTTTCAGCCATTTTAAGAAGCAGGAGGTGATGAGCTCTTTACCGTGCGGGCTCTTTCTCTAACTATCTCAGGTGTAAAGGTTCACTGTAGGCTTCATTCCCCTGCACAAGCCCCCTCAGTACCTCAGGACTTCAAATCTCACTTTCTAGCCTAATCTAAATGCCAGAAGTACTAGTTTACTTAAGTCATTAAAAGTCTTAGAAGAATCCAAGAATTGAGCCTATAATATTCCCTTACTTTAAGCAATGTTATTACATTTGACTGTAAACTTGCTTTTGGATTTTTAAGATCCTGGATCTTAATTATGGTTTCCTGTGCCTAGAATGCTTTCAACCATGAAATCAGAAATCTCCCACGACCCCTTTTCATGTTCCAATTGTACTGAATTATGATCCACGCTTGCTCACACTTCTGTAGATTTAGTTAAAGTATTATTATAAGAAGGTGTCTGTGGGATACCTTCTTGATCTTCTCTCTTGAGTTAAGCTCTTCCCTCACAGGCTTCCATAGGGCACATGCATATCTCTATCACAATGTATTCAATATTAAAATCATCCATTTATTTTCCCACCTTCCCATGAGACTGGGGTCTCATGAAGACAGGTGGGTTGTTTTGTTTTGTTTCTACCTCTGGTATCCCCTACACCTAGTGTAGTGTATGCACACAGTAGCTGCATAAGTGTTTGCTGAATAAATGAAAAAGTTGAGATGCTTAACAAAGGCACAGAACTAGAGGGATTTGACTACTTTTCCCCCTCCATATTTGACTGAACTAAAGTCATTGCTAAGAAGACACAGCACCCAAGTGGTCCCTTCTCCTATAATGACTTTAAATGAATTACTCTGTAGCAACAAGTTGTCCATGTGAAGCAAGCACAACAGCTTCACACAGTAAATGCTATGCATAATGACAGCATGTCGTTCTAACTAAAAAGTTGTTATAAGAACTGTTGTGAGGGAAATGCCATGTGGAGAAGAAACGAATGAGTAGGTCCAGGAATGAAATGAATAGATTCATTAAATGGTTAAGCTTTTGCTTCAGGAGTTCACTGGTATCACTGCATGATCATTTGGATCCCAGGGTTCAGTATTTATTCTGAATGGCTCTGCTGTGCCTTGGCCCAATTAATTCATCTTGCAAATCCATTGCCCAGAAGTAAGCCGTCGAATAGACTCAGACATTCTTCTAGTTAAATCATAGTAATGCCGATTTTCATATTGGTGATCACAATAGCCCCACAGTATATCAGCTATGGTTAAGAATAAAGAACTATTCATAAAATAATACCCTTAAAAATGACTAAGCTTTGATTCTGCTTCTGACACTTATTGGCTATTTGACCTTGGGACATTTTCTTAACCTCTCTGGAACTCAATTACCTTTTATGTAACATAGGGATAATAACACCCAGCTCACATGGTTGTTATGAGGAATATATGAGATGACCAATCAAGTTACAGACAATCAAGTGTACAGACATAAAAACAGATATATAGACCAATGGATCAGAATAGAGAGCCCAGAAATAAACCCTCACGTATATGGCCAGACAATTTGTACAAGACTGAAAAAAGGAAAAGGAGAGTCTCCGCAACAACAGTGTTGAGAAAACTGGATATCCACAAGCTAAAAGTGATTTGGAAGCTTACCTTATACCATATTAAAAATTAACTCAAAATGGATGAAAGACCTAAACCATAAGGTCTAAAACTGTAACTCCTATAAGAAAACTAGGGGAAAAGCTTCAGGACATTAGATTTGGCAATGATTTCTTGGATATAACATCAAAAGCACAGGCAACAAAAGCAAAAATAGACAAATGGGACTATATCAAACTTAAAAATTCTGCACACCAAAGGAAATAATCAAGAGTGAAAAGGCAACCTACAGAATGGGAGAAAATATTTGCAAATCACATATCTGATAAAGGGCTAATATCCAGAATATATAAGGAACTTCTGTAACTCAACAACAAAAAGCAGATAATTTGACTAAAAAGTGGGCAAAGGACTTGAAATGATAATCCTCCAAAGAAGATATACAGATGACCAACAAGCATATGAAAAGATGCTCAATATCAATAATCAATCATAAAAATACAAATCAAAATCACAATGAGATATCATCTACACCCATTAGGATGGCCATTATCAAAAGAACAGAAATAACAAATATTGTCAAGGATGCAGAGAAACTGGAACCCTTGTGCACTGTTGGTGGAAATGTAAAATGGTGTGGCCATTATGGAAAACAGTATGGAGTTTTCTTAAAAAAAATAAAAATAGAATTGCTATATGATTAAGCAATCCCACTTCTGGGTATATATACAAAATAATTCAAAGCAGGATCTTGAAGAGATATTTATACACCCATGTTCACTGCAGCATTATTCACAATAGCCAAGAGGTGGAAACAACCCAAGTGTCCACTGACAGATGAATGGATAAACAAAATGTGGTATTTACATACAATGGAATATCATGCAGCCTTTAAAAATTAGGAAATCCTGTCCCATGTTGCAACATCAATGGACCTGGAGGACATTATGCTAAGCAAAGTCATCAGTCGCTCTCTCTCTCTCTCTCTCTCTCTCTCTCTCTCACACACACACACACACACACACACACACACACACACACACTGTATGATTCCACTTATATTAAGCATCTAAAGTCATCAAAATCATAGAAACAAAAAGCAGAAAGGTGGTGGCCCATAGCTTTAGGTAGGGGGAAGGATAAAAGAGGAATTAGTGTTTAATGGGTATAGAGTTTCAGTTTTGCAAGATGAGAAAGTTCTAGAGATCTGTTGCAAAATAACGTGAACATACTTAACACTATAGAACTGACGCTTAAAAATGGTTAAGATGGTAAATTTAATGTTATGTATTTTGTGTTTTTTCTTTTTTGCCACACACACAGAAAGAAAAAATCTGAAAGTCAAGGGTCTCTGTAATTATATTCCCTTCCTACTACAAACAACTACAAACATACTACATAAATACCATACTACAAAGACAAATATTGTTAACAGGTATACAGTTTTAAAACGTTCTTTTTTTTTATTTTAAAGGAATATACAGATACACCCATACATACTTTTCAGTAGAGTTCTCATACTTGCCTTTTTTCTTTTTAAATACTCAATAGAATATCATGGTCATCTTTTCATGTCAGTAAATGGAAAAATCTACTTGATTCTTTTAAACAACTGCATAGTATTTCACTACATGAATGTACCATATTTGGCAAATGTAGTACCATAGTTCTCAGAGGCTTCATACATCCAAAAAAATGAGCCCTTTAATGATAAAAATTTTTTAAATTAACAAATATTCATTGACTAAAAGCACAGCACTGGGGTGTGGGGAAGGCACTATAATGAATGACAGAGTTCCTATCCTCAAGTAAACAATGCTCTATTATGGAAGCAAAGATACACACACAAATAAACAAGGTGGAAAGACATATATATTAATCATCATGTGAATTTTATACCCCCAGTTTGCGGGGAATCAAAGGTAGTTTCAAGGGAATGCATCTTCGGAACATTCAAGGATAGGAAGGATTTAGGAATGCGGAGATAGGGAGACTAGAGAAGAGGAAGAGAATATTTCACAAAGTAGAAACAGGTAGATAAGACATACAAAACTACAGTATGTAATAATATAATAGCTACCAGTTCCTCAGTGCCTATGTACTAAGTACTTGGCAAGTACTAAATATCTATGTACTAAGCTACATTCTTTACATATAATACCCCTTTCAGCTTTATAACTGAGAAATAAACATTTTGATCCCCATTTTACTAATGAGGTAACTCAGGGTCAGAAAAGTTAAGTAAATATTAACATTGTGAGTTACTAGACTAAAGAAATGATAATACTGCAACATGGATGACCTTAAGGGCATTATGCTGAGTGGAATAAGTCAGACAGAGAAAGACAAATACTGTATGATCTCATTTATGTGTGAAATCCAAAAAACCAAAAAAACCCAAACTCACAGAAAAAGAGATTAGATTTGTGTTTGCCAAAGATGGGAGGTGAAAAACTGGATGAAGGTGGGCAGAAGGTACAAACTTCCAGTTATAAGGTAAATAAGTACAGAGGGTGTAATGCACAACACAATGACTGTAGTTAACATTGTTGTATGGTATATTTGAAAGTTGTTAAGGGAGTAGATCCTAAGATTTCTCATCACAAGGAAAAAACATTTCCCCCACTTTTTTTGGTATCTATATGAGATGATGGATGTTAACTAACCTTACTGTAATCGTTTCACAACATATGTAAGTCAAGTCATTATATTGTACATCTTTTTTTTTTTTTAATATTCTTTTTGGCCGTGCCACACAGCATGTGGGGATCTTAGTTCTCCAACCAGGGATTGAACCCATGCCCCCTGCATTGGGAACGCAGAGTCTTAACCACTGGACTGCCAAGGAAGTCCCTACACTGTACATCTTAAATGTATATATTGCTGTATGTCAATTACATCTCAATAAAACTGTAAAAGAAATAATAATGTAAGAGAAGGAAGCTGAGATCAGACTAAAGAAGACTTTGAAGAGCATGCCTGAACATTTAGATTCTATTTGGTAGGCAATTTAGAGCCACTGAAGAATTATGAAGGTGGAAGACATGATTAAAACAATGTTGTAAGAAGACAAGTCTGGGGACTAGCAATACTCATATCAGACAAAATAGACTTTAAAACAAAGGCTATAACAAAAGACAAAGAAGGGCATTACATAATGATAAGGGGATCAGTACAAGAAGAGGATATTACACTTGTTAACACACACACACCCAATACAGGATCACCTAAACATATGAACCAAATACTAACAAATATATAGGGAGAAACTGACAATAATACAATAATAGTAGGAGACTTTAATACCCCACTGATATCAATGACAGATCTCCAGACAGGAAATAAGGCAAGTGGTCTTAAATGACACAGTAGACCAGTTGGACTTAATTGAGATCTACAGGACACTACATTCAAAACCAGCAGAATACACATTCTTCTCAAGTGCACGTGGAACGTTCTTCAGGGTAGGTCATATACTAGATAACAAAACAAGCCTCAACAAACTTAAGAGGATAGAAATTATATCAAGCATTTTTTCCAACTACAACAGTATGAACTAGAAATCAATTACAGAAAGAAAAACAGGAAACGAACAAACATATGGAGGCTAAACAACATGCTAATAAAATCTAGTGGATCAACAATGAAATCAAAGAGGGAACCAGAAAATACCTTGAGACAAATGAAACTGAAAACACAACTTTCCAAAATCTATGGGATTCAGAAAAAGCACATCTAAGAGGGAATTTCATAGTAATAAAGGTCTTCCTCAAGAAACAAGAAAAATCTCAAATAAACAAACTAACCTATCACCTAAAAGAACTGGAAAAAGAAGAACAAGCAAAGCCCAAAGTCAGCAGAAGGAGGGAAATAATATAGATCAGAGAGGAAATAAATAGAGTTTAAAGAAAAACAATAGAAAAGATCATTGAAACCAAAAGCTGTTTTTTAAAATAGATAAACAAAATCAATAAACCTTTAGCCAGGCTCACCAAGAAGAAAAGAGAGGACTTAGATATGAAAGAGCAGAAATAACAACCAATACCACAGAGATACAAAAAATCATACAGGAACACTATGAACAGTTATATGCCAACAAACTGGACAACCTAGAAGAAACGGACAGATTTCTAGAAACATACAGCCTGCCAAGACTGAGTCAAGAAGAAACAGACAATTTGAACAGACCTATCACTAGAAGTGAAATTGAATCTGTAATTTAAAAACTCCCAGCAAACAAAAGTCCACAACTGGACAGCTTCACAGGGGAATTCTACCAAACATATAAAGAAGAACTAATACCTATCCTTCTCAAACTATTCCTAAAAATTGAAGAGGAGGGAATACTCTCAAATTCATTCTACGAGGTCACCATTACCCTGATACCAAAACCAAAGACACTACAAAAAAAGAAAATTACAGGCCAATATCTTTGATGAATATAGATGCAAAAGTCCTCAACAAAATATTAGCAAAGCAAATCCAACAATATATAAAAAGGATCACACAACATGATCAACTTGGACTCATTCCAGGGTCACAAGGATGGTTCAACATATGCAAATCAATGTGATACACCACATTAACAAAAGAAAGATAAAAATCACTTGGATCATCTCAATAGACACAGAAAAAGAATTTGACAAAATTCAACATCCATTAATGATAAAAATTCTCATCAAAGTGGGTATAGAGGGAACATATCCCAATAATAAAGGCCATTTATGACAAACCCACAGCCAAAACAACAGTGAAAAGCTGAAAGCCTTCTCTCTAAATTCAGGAATAAAACAATGATGCCCACTCTCATTGCTTCAATTTAACATAGTATTGGAAGTCCAGCCACATTAATCAGACAAGAAAAAGAAATAAAATGTATCCAAATTGGAAGGGAAGAGGTAAAACTGTCACTATTTGCAGATGACATGATACTCTATATAGAGAACCCTAAAGTCTCCATCCAAAAAGTATTAGAACTAATAAATGAATTCAGCAAGGTTGCAGGACACAAGATTAATATACAGAAATCTGGTGTGTTTCTATACACTAATAATGAAATATCAGAATGAGAAAAAAATTTTAAATCCCATTTAAAATCACATTAAAAATGCCTAGGAATAAATTTAACTAAGCTGGTGAAAGACCTATGCTCTGAAAACTATAAAATATTGATGAAGGAAATTGAAGATGATTCAAAGAAATGGAAAGATATCTTGTGCTCTTGGGTTTGAAGAATTAATATTATTAAAATGGCCATACTACCCAAAGCAAACAATCTACAGTTTTAATGCAATTGCTATCAAAATAGCCAGGACATTTTTCACAGAACTAGAACAAATAACCCTAAAATTTATATGGAACCACAAAAGACCCTGAATTGCCAAAGCAATTCTGAGAAAAAAGCACCAAGTTGGAGGTATAACCCTCCCAGACTTCAGACTATATTACAAAGATACAGTAATCAAAATAATATGGTAATTGTATAAAAACAGACACATAGAACAATGGAACAGAATAGAGAGCCCAGAAATAAACCCATGTACCTATGGTCATTAATCTATGACAAAGGAGGCAAGAATATACAATGAAAAAAAGACAGTCTCTTCAACAAGTGGTGCTGGGAAAACTGGAAAGCCAAATGTAAAACAATGAGATTAGAACATTCCCTCACACCATATAAAAGAATAAACTCAAAATTGTTTGAAGACCTAAATTAAGACCTGAAACCATAAAACTCCTAGAAAAGAACATAGGCAGAACACTCTTTAACACAAAGCACAGTAAAATTTACTTGGATCAGTCTCCCAAGGCAAAAGAAATAAAAGCAAAAATAAACAAATAGGACCTAATTAAACTTAAAAGCTTTTGCACAGCAAGGGAAACTATCAACAAAATGAAAAGATAACCTACATAATGGGAGAAAATATTTGCAAATGATGTGACAGACAACGGCTTAATATCCACAATATACAAACAACTCATACAACTTAATATCAGAAAAACAAACAACCCAATCAAAAAATGGGCAGAAGATCTGAATAGACATTTTCCCAAAGATACACAGATGGCTAACAGGCACATGAGAAGGTGCTCACCATCGTTAATTATTAGAGAAATGCAAATCAAAACACGAGGTATCACCTCACAACTGTCAGAATGGCTGTCATCAGAAAGTCTACAAATAAACGTTGGAGTGGATGTGGAAAAAAGGGAACCCTCATATACTGTTGGGGGGAATGTAAATTGGTGCAGCCAATATGGAAAATTGTATGGACAGTCCTTAAAAAACGAAAAGTAGAACTACCATATGATCCAGCAATTCCACTCCTGGGTATATATCTGGAAAAAACAAAAACACTAATTGCACACCAATGTTCATAGCAGCACCATGTATAATAGCCAAGACAAGGAAGCAACCCAAGTGCCCATCAATAGGTGACTGGCTTACAAAAATGTGGCATATATATGCAATGGAATATTACTCAGCCATGAAAAAGAACGAAATACTGCCATTTGCAGCAATGTGAATAGACCTAGAGAATATTATGCTCAGTGAAATAAACTGGACAGAGAAAGACAAATACTGTATGCCAGCACTTATATATGAATCTAAAAAATAATACAAATGAATGTATATGCAAAATAGAAACAGAAAAATAGACATAGGAAACAAACTTGTGGTTAAGAGGAGAGGGGAGCAGGGAGGGCCAAATTAGGGTTATGGGATTAACGGATACAAACTACTATATATAAAATAGATAAGGGGACTTCCCTGGTGGTGTAGTGGTTAAGAATCTGCCTGCCAATGCAGGGGACAAGGGTTCGATCCCTGGTCCAGGAAGATCCCACATGCCAAGGAGCAACTAAGCCCGTGTACCACAACTACTGAGCCTGTGCTCTAGAGCCCGCGAGCCACAACTACTGAGCCCGTGTGCCACAACTACTGAAGCCCATGTGCCTAGGGTCCGTGCTCCTCAATAAGAGAAGCCACCGCAATGAGAAGACCGCACACCACAATGAAGAGAAAGCCCACACGCAGCAACGAAGACTCAACGCAGCCAAAAATAAATAAAGTTCTTAAAAAAATAGATAAGCAACAAGGATATGCTGTATAGCACAGGGAATTATACCCATTATCTTGTAATGACCTATAATGGAGTATAATCTGCAAAAATATTGAATGACTATGGTATACACCTGAAACTAACACAATATTTTAAATCAACTATACTTCAATTTAAAAAAAAGACAAATCTGGCATTGCTGTGGATGGATTTGTTACAGGAAGGAAGGAAATAAATTAACTAGTGTACAGTGATCATATGCCCAAGTTTGCAAGGGACAGTCTGAGTGTATAACAGTTGTCCTAGTATAAGTGTTAAAAGAGCCTTCTTCACTCTCCATAATGTCCCTTTTACACTCCAAAGTGTCCTGGTTTGGAAGAGAAATAACCATGTGACTAAATATGAAGGGAGATGAGAATCTGAGTAATACAGGATAGTGGCAGTGTGAAAAGAAAGGAGGATGGATGTGAGAGAAATCTTGGCATGGTAGAATAATAGGTATTTTTTTAGTTCAAGTGGCTGGATAAGAAAAAAAAAATCTCAAGAATGGGTTAAAAAAGAGATTAAAGAAAAAGGAAGGAGAAAAGAGTTAGGAGAGAAAATGATGGCTTTAGTTTGGAATCTGATATACTGGCAGGATATCATGTTGAGCTGTGTGGTAGCTTACTGGAAATGTGAGGCTGGAATACTGTTGTACATATGGAAATTATAACTGAAATCATGAGAGTGAATGAGACTGCCAAGGAATAGAGAATAATCAAAGATGGCAAAGAGGCCTGAAGGACCTCAAGGAATACCTATTTAGAAAAACTCTCATCTTGTAAATACTAAATGAGGTTAATAGACAGTTCTATAATTACTGATCATCTTGAGCCCAGTCAAAATTACCAACTGCCCACGTGGAATGCTGAGTTTGAAAGTAGCTCATCAGGAAACCAAAGGGCACCTTCACAAACTGTTTCCTGCTTTTTATCATTTCATGACATTTTTATCAACTTTTTTCTTTTGATGTGAACTCCTGAGTGTTATGTTATAAATATATTTTTAGCGCAGGACTACAGTGATTGATAAAAGAAGATTAAAAACAGCAGTGATATGGGCCACTCAAGTATCTACATTCTGTCACTCATTTTCCTGTACATTAATATATGTATAAGAATAATAATGTTATGGTTTCCTACATAGCTTGCTGTAGATTGTCAAGTTGAGGGTTCTCCCACCATTATCAGTGATGACATGAAGACTAAAGAATAGAATTAAGCTCTGCATTATTAGTGCATTCAGAACTATATGTATATTGACAAGTTGCTTAGGGTTCATATGGGAAAGCCCAGGACTTACTTACTTTCACTTATATAGAGATATAAATTTTACCTATGAAAAACCAGGTACACCTTAAAATTACTATACGGCACTGCTAAAAACATATAAAAGGGCATTTCAGTTTAATTTCAAGGCTGCTTTGACAAGTGAGAAAAAAGGTGCATTTAAAATTTTTACATTTTGAAAGGCAAATTCATATTCTTTTGCCCTTAAAACAAAGCCATATGAAAATACTTCAAGTGCAAAACTCTATTTAACTGTCTAGAAAGTTGGAGTTAAACAGCAGGAGTACTGGCATGCTTTTTAAGCTTGTCTCCTTTTAAAAAAACTTTGATGTTTCAATAAGTATCAATAATATACATCATTTACTACAAGTCTAACTGAAAATAGTGACTTTGCAATTATTTAACTATCTTTTCCATCATTTAACAAAATTCATTTTTGGAGGGAAAACAGTTTTAAAGTAGACCACGTATTTCTCCATCCATACATCTAAAAACAAATGGTACAGTGTACTGGAGTTATATTAAATTTATGGAGGAGAAATGGAGCAGGATAATGAATCTTTTCAAGCAATTTCAATAAATTTCAAACCTTAAACTACTGTCAGAAAGACATAGTGCAGCAACTCTATGATTCTCTGAAAAGCAGACAATGTGTTTTTAATACCTGCTTGGAAGAGAAACATGTATGTATCCAGTTAAAAATTCAGATTCTTTGCCAATATTATGAAATGAATTCAGGCAATATGGGAATCTGCAATATGCAATTTATTAGTCATCAGTGCAACCAATTTTTCCAGGTTGGCATTGGGCCTTTCAAATGTAAAACTGATAATTTTTAATATGATCACCATGGGAAGCTTGCTCCTGATGGTAAAGCACATTCAATAATAAGTTGTAAACAGTCACTAAATGACTGGCTAGAATTTCTCTAGACAATACGCTGTTTGACATTATAAATGGATTCATCTTTGTTTTTTGAAAATGGACTGCAATATTCATGTCATTAAAAAAATTCTGTGAGGGACTTCCCTGGTGGCGCAGCGGTTAAGAATCTGCCTGCCAATGCAGGGGACATGGGTTCGAGCCACGGTCCGTGAAGACCCCACATGCCGCGGAGCAACTAAGCCCGTGCACCACAACTACTGAGCCTGCGAGCCACAACTACTGAGCCCGTATGCCACAACTACTGAAGCCCGTGTGCCTAGGGCCCATGCTCTGCAACAAGAGATGTCACCGCAATGAGAAGACCACGCACCACAATGAAGAGTAGCCCCTGCTAGCTGCAACTAGAAGAGGCCCTCGTGCAGCAAGACCCAATGCAGCCAAAAAAAAAAAAAATTCTGTGACCTGTTTTTGGCAATATGCTCAGTAAATAGCCTGTGCAGATGCTGAGCATCCCACGATGATTACACGGCTAAATAATTATGTGGATGATATGTACAGAGGTTGAGGTAAAATAAACTGTTATCCTCTATGTTCCCTGAATTTCTAGAGCATAAGTTTTAAAGTTAAGATCTTAAACAGGTTATTGTCACTTCAAATGTTTTCCCCATTTTTAGGGTGCTGTTAGCTTCAGTCTTCATCATCAATATATGGGTAAGTAAATGAACCAAGAAAACAAAAGTGGTCAAATGTATTCAAATATTTCTTGAACCAAGAAATATATATTTCTTTATAGTATATTCACATATAGAGAATTTCTACTCTGATACTTCTGGAACCAAAAGATCCAATTTAAAGCAACAGCTTTTAATTTAAACATATGGAAATGAAAACAAGACATAAAGATATATTTGTATCTTCTCTGAGAAGGTCATCCACTAAATATTTCAGCTTCTATAAAGTTCTATAGTTATTGTGGGTTTTACATAAAAAGCCTTGAGAAAGAAAGAACAGTAATTTGGGGGAATCTTCTTTGTTTCACAGAATCATTTTAAATACTGATATATCTCTTCAACAGTGAATTCAAAGAACTACGTAAAAGTTCATTTACTCAGACACTTAGTAGACTCCTGAAGTTCTTTCCCTTGAAGTTCTTGACATTTATTTATATTACATCTGAGTTGCTTTCATGAGATTTTAATACTTTATACTATATTCACATATAGAGAATTTCTATTCCAATACTTAATCATTAAAAAAGAATCTGGAAAACCAGATTTTTTGGGGAATATGAACATTCTTAATATTAGCAAAGCTATTTCTGTCAAGTAGATTTTTATGAGTAGTACTAACTAAAACCATAAGTTACCCAGGTAAACATAGGAAATGTGGTGAAGAATTAACTAGGGGTTTGGTACTTTGTGAACACCCACATTCTTAGCAGATTTTGTAGAGAAAATTAATCAGCTTTCATTTAAATATTTCCTGTATCAAAAAGTGGTGAAAATCTAAATTCAGATTTTACTTCTACTTCTGGCCAAGATGATGCAATGAATCAGATTTACCTCCTGCTTGAAACAATTAAAAAATCAGATGTAATATATAAACAATTGTTTTCAAGATATAAATATCAGACAATAGGCAATGATTTCTAAGAGATGGGAAACAAAAGTGACCCCCATGATTTTTCCAAGCTTACTGCCTGGAGTTTCTAGCCAAAGGATAGGAAGGGGAAACCCAGGAGGAGATGGAGTCTAGGGAAGCCAAGGCAGCTAGAATTTGCAAGGCAAAGTGCCAGGGATGAGAGCCACACACAAAGAGAACTCTGGAGACACACAAAGGGTCCCTCTTGTGTCTTCAACTGAGTACTACTGACTAGCCCATGCATGTTAGGAAACTACTTAAGGCTGGAGAAAAAAACCACTTGACAGTTTTAGAGAGAATAATAATAACAGAAATACCTGTTAATTGAATGAATAAAAGCTAATTCTTTCTTCTTTGCCTATAAACAGAAAGCAATGAACAGTGAAAGGGTAAACATACAACATTAAAATGGGTGGGGAGGGGAGTATTTGGAAATACATTTTGTACTAATGCCATTCAGGTTTATTTCTGAAGATGTCATGAAATTCTGTTTAAAGTTAAAATGCTGTGGGTTTCTACTAATTTCAATCTTTGTAGTTTTTATTGAGAAACAAGGTATTATCTTTATTAAGAAAACACTGCTATTACCAATGGGATATGCACCAGAAAAAAGACAAAAACCCAAAACACAAGACTTTGGTAGTCCACCTACCTCTCATACAGTATTCCTTGTGATACATTCATTGCAACATGTATATGAGTTCATATGGTGTGAAGTGTTTTAATACCTGGAAGCTTTAATATAATATGTATCAGAATCACAGACCTGAACTTTATATAGAGTGAGGAGTAGCCTACAGCTTGTGATCCTGAAAGTTCTTTATACGAAGTTCAATACCCAGAATACAAATGGAACTCATTCAGTAATACTATTAATTATCTGTATTAACTTCTGTCACAAACCCCCTCTGTGTACTTTGTGTGTTAAAACCTGAGGATGTATGCAATGCTTTCTTAATGATGTGCTATACCTAAATGTGTGATCCTGCAACTTCATTTTTATCACATTCTAAATCACTTAATGATCAGAATGGACTAAAATTCAAATATATGGTACAACAATTACACAATTTGGTATCAGTCCATCCATGGTGGGCCTATTATGAAATCGTTTGTGCAAAAATAAACTAAAATTCATAATTTATTTTGCATTAGAAATATTTTGGCAAACAAGGGATCATTATAGGTTGTAACTGTTATTGAGTACAGGATAAACGTGTAGGGGTGATGTAATTCCTAGATGTTAACGAGAAAATAAAAAGTTCTTATGTTTTGGAAAATGATCTCATTTACAAATTATATGGAAATAGGTGCAAAGCCACAGTTCTCCTCCTGTAGAAGGCTTACACTGTAAGTTTCTAAATTTCTAAATCACAAATCTTTAAAAATGAAGCTAAGTCATCACATAATTAAAATTAGATTAGAGACCTACTATGTTTACAATGGAAATTATATAAAAGAGCAATGTGTAAGAAAAACTATTTAAAGTTATGTGTAAATGAGTTTGAAAAACAAGAGTCAATTTCAGATTTATTGTACTAAGACAGGGTAACTGCACTGTAAACAATATTAGGCACACCTCGGAGATATTGCAGGTTCAGTTCCAGATTACCACAGTAAAGTGCATATTGCAATAAAGTGAGTCACACAAATTTTCTGGCTTCCCAGTACATATAAAAGTTAAGTTTATACTATAGTCTATTAAGTATGCAGTAGTATTACATCTAAAACAACAAACATTAAAAAACAGCATTAATTTAAAAATAACACTGTTGGAAAAATGGTGCTGATATACTCGCTTGATGCAGGGATGCCACAGATCTTCGTTAAAACTGCAATATCCATATTTTATTGTACTTTGCTGAGCAAGTCGATCGGTGCCATTTCCCAACAGCATTTGCTGACTTTGTGTCTCTGTGTCACACTTTGGTAATTCTTCCAACATTGCAAACTTTTCCATTATTATAATATTTGTTTTAGTGATATGTGATAGGTGATCTTTGATATTAATGCAATGACATCCTGAAGGCTGAGATGACAGCATTTTTCAGCTATAGCTTTAAATTAAGGAATGTACATTGTTTTTTGGACATAATGCTATTGCACACTTAATAGACTTCAGTATAGTGTAAATATAACTTTTATATGCACCAGGAAATCAAAAAAATTCGTGTACTTGCTTAATTGCAATACTTCGCTGTACTCTGGTGGTCTGAATCAAACCCTCAATATCTCTGAGGTATGCCTGTATATGTTACTTTAGAAGCAAATTTAATTTTGATTTTTTCAGATTTAAATGCTTTTTTGCGTTCTCTGAGCATATATTGTTTTTCTAATGAAAGACACTTATAGGCTAGATGAAGAATTGTGGGTTTCAAAAATTACTTCCACAATGTAGCATTTTCCTTTTAACTCACTGATTAAAGAAAATTTGGTTTTCAAAATCACATGCTTACTGTAAGGTAGTAATACTTTAAACAAAATGTTTCATTATTAAATAAAGCATAAGTAACATTTAAAACTTTTTAATAAAAACAATGAAAAAAATCTTTCAGAGAAAGTATTTAAGTATACTTCCACTGTAGATGGGAAACTTGGCTCATGACATTCTACATTTTAAAAATGTCAATTATGTTATAGTACTGAACAGCCAGGAACTCAATTTCTTTACCAACTTTGATGTTATCATTTGACAAAATTTACAGTCATGTTTTCTTAGGTTTTACAATTCAGAAGCACTTTAACTTCTCTATGCAGATGAAGAAACTAAGGTTCAGAGATTTAAAAATCATATAATTTATTTGAGGCAGAAATTAATTAGGGCCCAGGTCACCTGACCTTTTAGTGCTATTATCTTAAAATCCACTTGTATTTGCAAATAACAAAAGAAGCACTGTATTAATATTTGAAAATATACTTACATAAAAATGATAAAAAGGTATAACTACTATTAAATGTTACTGGCAAATTATGTCCATTTTAAATGTATCACCCTAATTTTTCAGGGGATCTCAATGTCAAAGGCCCCCAGCCCAGTTTTCCTGTGGATTTGTTTACACTCTCTCAAACAGAGTAATCAAACTTTATCAGGTACTATTATAACACCATGGATCTCCACAATGATGCTTTAGTAGTATCTGGTTCAACTGTAGGTGATACTTAATTAGGTTGATGATCCTCAATTCAGTAATTACCCTTTCATATAACATCACCTATGGTCTCTTTCTGAGGATAAGTATTGGTGTTACTAAGCTCATAGTAGGGCTATCAGCACTCTACACAGTTCTATAATCAGTATTAAGAGACCCCTTTAGGTGTCTGTGCCTTCTGTGATAGTTAACTCTGACAGATATTTAGTTAAAATTCTCAAGCTAGAAATGGTAAGAAAACTTTCATAGAAAAATCTTAAAAAAAAAAAAAAAAGGCCCATACTTGGATTTTAATGTATCACGGTCTTTATTTACAACTTCATTGGCAAAAAAGAAAAGGAATAGTTTAAAACAGTTTAACACAGGGCACTGCAGCTGATCCTGGCAGATTAATGAAGTTTCATTTTAAATGTCCATCTAATTGTCCAATGATATACAATACTGAATCTGCATATGCAGTTTCCTTTATGAAGTACAGGCTCATATCTCAGGCAGTCTTTTAAACATATAAATACAAAGGAAATAAAATCACTCATTAAAAACTGCATTAAATGAAGGGTAATTTACATTTATGTTGTCCTTGTAATAACGCATGCCCAGTGAAAATCAAAAGCTGGAAAAGCAGTTACACCTCCTACTTGAGTGGACAGTTACAACAATCAATCATTTTCTGCAATGACCATTATATTTTTAATTTATCATGAACTACTCTGAACTTACTATGAGATGTAGCCAAAGTCAGAAGACAAGATGTAGGGAGAATATTCCTTTTTTGGAGAGTAAGCCCTCCAGAATCAGCATGGGAAACAAACATCCTGTTGAAGAATTCTAGGTGGAAAAAAATTAATGTAGTCAATTTCAACTCATGCTGAGCTGACTTAATTTTTTCATTGACTTCTTTGGTGTCATTCTTCTAAATCAAGTGTGTTTAATTCTTCTTCTAGTTCATCCAAATCTTCCCCAGTAAAAAGATTTTCATCAACAGGAACAGCATCGATGACTCCATTTTCCTGTCCCTCCCCTTCGTTGTCCTCTTCCAAATCACTTCTTTCACCATTTTCAGCCCTACCTCCAGAAGCTTCACTTAATTTGTTTTCTAAAAATAAAAATTGAAATCAGTAAGGCCTAGAAAAAGAAAACACTAGTCCATTAGCAACGGACAGTCACAGACTGATACACTTCTTTTCCTTTTTCCATGAAAGCCTTCCCTAAGATTATTCCAACAAGAACTGCTCTTTTTCTGAGCTTATTTGTATCAATTATTTATACCTACTATAAAATATGTCTTTCACTGTAGACATCTAACTGCTTAACGGTTCATACATTTGAGGGCAAGATTTATCTTATACAACCTTGTGTTCTCTACATGACCCAACAATTAGGTTTTTAAACAATTTCCACATATTTTGTTTGAATAAATGATTATGGAATAAAAAAACATTTATGATATAAGCAGCTACTTAGCTTTTGGTTTTACAAATAGCAGTTAAGTCACACTAGTTGTAATGCTGTAAATGACTGTGAATGCAGAAATATTTCATCTTGTCATCAAACTGTGGGGAAAAAAAACAACAACCCTGGGGCTACGGAGCTACTTTTCCTTTCAGGCTATAATTATATGACTGAGAAAACAAAAATGCTGCCTTTTCTTGTTCAATGACATCAATACTGAACACACAGAATTTTTAATAGCCTAATTTAAAGTTATTTCAAACATCTCTGATGACAAATTCTTGGGAATTATAACCTCTGAGGTACTTGCAATTGTGCCTATTGTCACCAAAGCCCTACTTTTCAAAGGAGCAAATCAGTCTGCAGATTGGCATTAAGACAGTAGTCTGACAGCATTCTCAAATCTCAGGAGAACAGGCCAGTTTTTCAAGTTATAACTTTTATTCCTTTATTGTAAAAACAACGTTTAGCTTTTTTTCCCTCAACTTTTGCCTTGATCAGTAGTCTACCTTTTTCGCTCACAGCAACCATGCCCAACTTTTACTTTTTTCTTCAAATCCTCACTCAAGGCACAATTAGATATAAATTGTATCAGCAATCCTTATTTCCAAATACACCTAGCCAGCCTCTCCTCCATTCTCACTCTTAACTGAACTCATTATTTATACTTCCAGATCTTGCTTCTATACCTGATATTGTTTCATTTTTAATTTTTCATTCTTTCCCAGATCCTTTTTCTCTGGCCAACAGATATATTTAGATTTCCCATATCCTAAAAGGCCCTTCTCATGACCATGTCTCCCCCTGAAAGTTCTTAAGAGTGAGTGATCTGTAGTCATTTTTTTCTCCTCATTCCTCATACCACTGCAGTCCCAATGAAAACTGTGTACCCTATTCCTACAACTCCTTCCCTAATCACAATTAAGGAATTATTTCTAATTCCCATCCTACTTAATCTTCCTGAAATTCTTCTTAATTTTTCTCTGTCCTTCTCAGTGTCTTTCCCAAGCTTTTTCTCTTTTGACTACTCTAAAACATTGATATTTTCTGCAGTCTGTTCTAGAATGTTTTCATCATATGTATTGTGCCTGGGTGTGTTCATTCACTCTCAGCTACCAATGCAGATGACTTTCAAACCTCTTCCTCCTGGTAATGTCTACACAGTATCCTAGACAATGCCACTTTTAATAAGCAAAATATCTCATACTCATGAGGTCCTGAAATGAACTCATTAGCTACATCTCCAAGCTCATTTTGTCGCCTTCTAGTTTGTTAATGGCTTCAATATCCAACCAGCCACCCATTTCCACAGCCTCCACTGTTTACTACTTTTATATACGGCCAAATCAGATGTTTATATGTTACCAGTCAGATACCTGCAGGCATCTAAGTTTGCCAAGCCTGGCCTAACCCCCTTTAGACAGTTTCTGAATTCTCAGAATTACACAAAAGTCAGCATACTTACCATCCTTTTCTGAAGTATATGTGCTGAATCTTTCAAGACTGGCTACAGTAATACCTGTCTCATCTACATCCCTTGGGATGTACAGGCTTAAATCTATGTCATTTATGCTCACTGAATCATCAACCTTTAAAAACACATAGAAAGGAAAGTGTTACTAATAAGTTTTCATAAATTACTTGCCTTTTACCTCTGACATTTATCTTAATGAAATAAAATTATTAATAATGCCAAATGAAAACAAATGACTATTGCCAAAATTCACTTTTCTAAACTTCTTGAAAAAGGAATAGCAATGCCATACTTGAAGCTTCTTCCTCTGACATCATATTTTTACATATATATTTCCATCTTTCAACTCAAAGGCAGAAGTCAGAATTTTATGATAACCATATGAAAATTGAAAAGCTATTTGCTAATACTAAGTCTCTGTATCACCAAATAATTCTGCTGCTGTCTCCTGTTCCCTTCTCTGTACTTTTTAGTGTCTGTCTCATGATTTTTTTGTTTAGTATAAAATATTAAACAAAACCCTTTTTTCTTTTAGAGGGAGAATAAAACATTTTACAGCTAATACACATAAGCATTTAACTATATATTAGGCACTGCCCTAAGTTCTATAAAGAACTGTAAATAAACATAAACTTATAAACTCATTTAATTCTCACAAGTACTCTGTGATGTAGGGATTATCATTATGTCCGTATTACAGATGGGGGTGGACGCCTAGCATGTAACTAATTTCCCAGGTTAGAGTCAGGATGTGAACCAAGGCCCAAAAGTTGGTACTCTTAACTATACTGCTCTACTGTCACTCTCTACTGTTTCTCTCAATCAACATGAGAAGATGAGGTGACAACGCTTCCTCTTACCTCATCACCACCTGTTCCCTGGGTATAATGGGTATCATCTGCTTCTTCATCATCATCATCAACCAATTCAGGACGAAATTCAAACACCTCACGACCACTGATCTATTCAAATACACACATCTATCAACTCAGGACAAAATTCAAACATTTCTTGGTCACTGATTTTAGACATACACATAATTAAATAAGGATAAAATCTTGCATAATACAGAAATTATAAAATGAAAGAAAGAATAGAGAATCTATTTGGGTGAGTTTGGGACATACCACTAATGCTTTCCCTGCTTTGAAGTCTGCTTTCCTTCTTTCCATATCTTGCTCAAGTTTATCAATCTTTTCTTGTCTTTTTCTTTTCTTCCATGCAAGAAAAGATTCTAGAGTGATTTTGGTAACATTTGGACCTAGGGCAGAACGCTGCAAAGATAAAAAAGTTAATTTTCTCCCCCTAAAGTCATCTATGATACTATGATCTAACAGTTTTCTCTTACTTCAATTAAGCCCTTGCCTATGACTGTCATGAAGACATTAAACTTAGAATAAACTGATTTAGTTTCACTTTACATGGCAAGGAGCAAAATGCATGTCCAGAGATACAAACATTTCTAAACATTATAAAATATATTATCCTGAGCTAGATGTCTTTTCAAAATTGAAGATGAGTAAAACTTGTCACAAGAAATACTTTTAAAATAAGTCAATTGCTGAAAACAATAAATACGAAAAGCACCATGACAATATCCAAGTTTCATTTGTGATCCTCAAGAGATGAGAAAACAAACTAAGCAAAAGGCACCATCTGCTTTCCTCAGGGCCAATAATCAAATAATAAATATACAGAAAAATAATACTTGCTGAACATCTGCCAGGTATTCAATGTTAAATACTTCATACACATATGCCAACACATCCATCTCCACAAATAAGCAAACAGAGGGTGATGGAAAATTTGCCAAAGGTTATTAGCTAATATGTGGCAGAACCAGGATACAAATAGTAATCTCAAATATATCTGACTCCAAAGTCTACATTTTCTATCACAGTATATTGCCTATGTGAGACGCCAAACAGTATGTCCTTTTAAGAACAAATGTATATAATCTCAACATTAGACATGTACACAACACATTTAGATTACCCAAGACAAGGCAAAATGGATACAGTTTGAAGCATACAACCCTAAATCTAGTATTTCCAATAATCTCAACATTTTTCATGTCAAGGCCAAGAGCCTATCTGCTAACTCAGTAACCCTATCTGCTAGCTCAAGAATAAAACTCTTGTGCTGAGCCAGAGATGAGCAGCTGAAGAGTCTTTGAGTCCAGGAATGATAATAAAACATATAGCTGAAAAACTGTAGTGGAGTTGTCTGCTTCCACACATGTTAAAAACTACTAAATAATTAGTAAAATGGCAAAAAAATAAAGACACCAAGGAAAATATCTAAAACGTCAAGTTCAATCACTCTGAATACTGACTAAGCATTTTCACAAACTGATATACCAGTATATCAATCTTATGGAAACAGTTTATTTGATAAGCCAGCAGCTAGTACTTAAAAAAAATTTCATAATCCTAAAATTAATGTCATGCTTGGCTAATGATTATGGCTAAGCTTACATTTTAGACATACAAGAATAATCAAATAAAAAGTAAGGCAGCTTTGAGAAAAATTCATAATATTTCTTTCCTTTTCATAACAACATGCTATTGCCCCCAAGTGGTAAATATTAGAATTTCACAATAAATACTGATTTAGTATTTTATGGTAGGAAAAAGATACTAGTTACCTCTCTTTCAATTAGATCTTCTAATGAAATTTCATCTTCTTTTTCTTCTTTCTTTTTATCTTTTTTCAAGACGAACCCAGGAGGAAGTGCATGACGATACATGCAAATATCACCCCCTCCAGGGCATACCCAAAACCAGCCATATTTGTTGTTTTCAATAGCTTCAAGGAAATGCTTGCACACCTATAGAGACAATATTCACAAGCAGTGGCTCAGTGTGGTCCATTTCCAAGGTAAATGCTTAGGTATATGGAACAAGTACACTCAATTCACATCTTTTTTAGGCTAACCACTTACGTACAGAGCACCTTGCGTGCAGAAATGTAAATATAAATTAATCTTAAAATACTTAATACAATGGTAAATTCCCTTTAGAGAGGATCTGTATAAAATTTCTATTTTCGACATTGCTCTAAACTGAATTATACAAAAAGGATTTGCTGCCATTTAGGCTTTGTAAATGTAATCCAAAAGTCTGGTTTTCAAATATGAGAAAATAAAAATGGTTACACAAAAATAAAACCAATAACTTTGTTCTGATTTGATCTTTCCTAAAAACTAATCACATGCAGTAAAGATACTAACACTATTTGAATTACCTGAAATTATAGGCAATTTCTTACATCTAAGAAAGGAGCAAGGCACAAAAGAAACACAAAGGATAGTGACCCTTTAAAACATGAATGGGTGCAAGATGCAACTGTACTGAAGCCTTAGGTAAACAGCTTTACAAACAAGAAGGAAAAATTAATAAGTATCATTTTTTTCCTGAAAAAATACAATAGAAGTAAGTAAAAACAATACTTAGAATTTTCTAACACGGCAAGGTTTTTCATGGTAACTATACTACAGAATAAAAATTCATTTTGCAATTCATATGCAACAATATTTTCACCCTTGTGATTTATTAATGTCTCCCTACCATTAAAACAGAATGTTATGAATTAAGTGGGTTAATTTAATAGTTCTACCTCCATTCATTTTGCACAAAAAAATAAAGAATTCTACATGTTTGAAAAAGTAAAACCACCTCAGAAAACGGCATTTGAAGGACTTCAGTCACATGGTTTTCAAGTCACTTTTAAACAAGAAACAAATTTTGTATAACTTACACCTGTAAATTCCAAAAACAAAGCTTGATTCACCTAATCTTTATGAAAAGAGGCAATAACTTAAAGAATAATCCAGTAGAAAACAGCAGCAAATACCTTGCCACTTAATTCTCCCTAATGATAAATACCACAGCAACTCAATTCAAGAAAAGGACATACTATTTGAGTTTTTGGTTTTTTCTTTTCCGCCTCACCGTGCTTCTTGTTCACTACTTCTTCCAGTTTTTTCTCATCCCAATTATCCATAGTATCTAAATAAAAAGAGATATGGAGACTAAATACTGTAATTTTATCTACTGTCCCCAAAACACACTGCATATATCCTTACACAGGAAAGCTCTATTTTAAGACTCACGACCAAACACATTTCCTTTAAAACACCAAAGGTAGGAATAACACTGTTGTGAGATTATCCACTAAAATCTAAGTACTTTAGGCAAATGAGAAAGTAGTACTGGAAGAATGGGTAAGAGACAAATACAAAATAATCCACTGTTTTTTAAACATCTTCATTTACTTAATCAAAGGGCATAATGTAGTAAATTCAGATTTTATGAAAAACAACAACACACAACTATTCTTTAGGACAAACACAGTCCTACTAAGACTGAAATAGTCTTCAAGTTATTAAATATCTTATTGACAACAAACCAAAAGTAATATACATTTACTTTTAAGAGAATATCTTAAAAAAAAAATACCTTTTTCAAGCTCTTCATCTCTTGCATCAATGTAAACACTTCGTTTTTCACATTTTCTCTCCAGAGTCAAGTCATGAGAGAACTTACATTTATCTCCTTTAGTACACTGTCCTTGCTTGAAGAATGCACATACCACGGATTTGGGATCTGCACCTATGTCAAATAGCATATGGTATTTGTACTATACTCTGCCAGATCACAAAGTAGAGCTTCTATCTGAGACATAATTACTTTTGGTTAACTTGTTATTTTCTATTACTGGTGTGAGAGGAAATGCCATATATAAATGAACAGTAAGACATTTCTTCTAAGTTCTTTCTATAGTATTTTATATCTATTTTTGTTTCCTTTTTTCTTACCAAGAAGAAAGAGAGCAGGGGTGGGAAACCAAGCAAACACATAGGTTATTCTATCGTCACTTGTCTAGTTGGCGTCAACGAGGCAGGAGGCAAAAGAGAAATATAAATGCAGGTATACTGCCAACAGTTTGGGATTTACAGTTTTTACAACCATAGGTTTGCTTTGCCCACTACCAAAGATTGGATATTATAAATCAACTAGTAGACTGCCCCAAATCCTTAATTTTCCCTTAAGTGAGGGGCTAATGGCTGGTCTTACAGTTGTATGACACAGCTATGCACATGTATAAAGGAACCATAAGAAAGTCACTGACAAAGATAACTTTGACAAAGGGAGTATTATTTTCATAGCATACACAACTGGCTTATAATCTGAAGAAAACATGTTAAGAGTGTTAAAATATGAATTACATTTGATAAAAATAACGTTTCTGAAATTTAAAGTTTACCTTTACTTATTTTTTGAGCAGCAACTACAGGTTTGAACAACTCATTTAGCTCTTGCAATTCTTTCTTCTTGTCATCTTTCTTCAACTTCTTTTCAGCTTCACTTTGTGCTACCTATAATATTCCCAGGTATAAAATGTAAATTTGATTTCATATAATGAATTGTTTTTACTATATAGTAATATACAATATCACTGACATAAAGACAAGTGCATATTACATTTATATAGTTCTTACTTCTTAATATCAGTGTTACAATGGCCTTCCAGTATATATTAAATGGTGTGGTTAAACTATTAAATGAAATTGCTAAATTTTGTAGCAGCTGACTTTTACAAAAAAAACCCTATAAATGGTACCATGCCAAGTTAAAAGCATATTCAAAAGCTTATAGCAATAGTATTTATTAAGCATATGCTACATGCCCAGCATTTTTAGCAAATGGTTCTCACCTGGGAACTTCTTCTGTGACAACAACCCAGAAACAAGTAGGTGCATTTTGAAGATTAGAGATACAAACATCCTGAAATGCACAGTCCCACACAATAAAGAATTGTACCAACCCAAATACCTATAAGTACCCTTGTGGAAAAACACTGGGCTGGGTCAATGGGGGAGATCAAACAAAACAAAACATGACATATGACATAATTCCAGGCACACAATTTACATACCTAATATGATTAGAGGATTCATCCAAATATTTATATGTCAGGTCCTATGTTAGATGACAGGGAATACAAAGATGAAAAGACAAAGATGCTTATTTAAAGAAGCTCGGAATCTAGTGGGAAGACAGACATGTCAACAACTATAATATAATACATGGTGCTCTGGGAACAAAGAATGTCAATATGCCTAAGAAAATTAGACTGAGCTAATACTTTACGGATGAATTCTTTTGATGGGCAAGAAATGCAGAGAGTGTCAGTCAGTGCAAAGATATGAAAACGGTATGAGAGACATCAATGAGAAATTTGGACTGTATCAACAGGTGACAGGATAAGACTCAAGAGTTTAAAGTAAGCCAGTGATACAATCAGATTGTATTTTATAAAGATCACAACTTTGCGAAGGGTGGACTAGAAGGAGCCCAAGAATGAAGGCAAGAAAAATTAGGAAGCTAATGAAATTGCTGTACGCAAGAAAGCACAAGAGTTTTAATTTAAATAGGCATTAGTAGCAAGGATGGAGGAAAGGGGAAGGAGAGCTCTTAAGGAGGTAGAACTGTTAGGACTAAGTGACTGGACATGAAGTATAAGGGAGAGGGAGGAGTCTAGGATTATCATTTGCATGGTTAGTGCTGTTAAACAAGACAGGGAATATAGGAGGAATAGGTTTCAGGGTAGGAGGTGGAGATGAGCTCAGTTTTAGACATACTGAGTATGAGATGCTTACAGGGCATCTAGGTGGAGCTATTTAGAAGGCAGCTGGACATGGATCTTGATTCCCGGAGGGAACGTCTGCTTTGAGATAAAGATTTTAGAAATAGCTGCTTACAAATAAGTAAACGTTGGGTGTGTATCAGATTATGCAAGGACAGCATAAAAAAGTGGTAAGAGCAGAGAACAGCTCCCTGAAGAATACCAATATTAAACAAGCCAACAGAACCTAAAAAGCGCGTTAAAGGAACAAAGAAACATCAAAGAAACAGAAATCCAGGACAAAGATGTATTAAAGGAAGAGGAAATTTTAGGGAAAGATTGGCCAAATACTATAATAGGGTTAAAGGCATTCTAAATGCTGACTTTGACCATGTGGGTCGGATGTGCTTAAACAGAAAAATGGGAGTTTTCTAAAAAGAAAACATTTAAGTCACTTTATTTTTAATTAAAAAGTATTCTTTGCTCATTAGGCCCATCTCAGACATTTGTGGGACCCCAAGCAAGAGTTCAGTGGATGCCTACAAATTCATTTTTGTAAATATTTATAAATGAGAAATCAAACTAATGTTAAATAAAGTATGGTTTCTACCTAGTATGGTTTGTACCCCTACTTGACAAACATACCTTGTGACCTGGAAGGACAGTTTCAAATTTAAAACGCTTAGGCTCCATGGAGTTCCACACTGGAGCATGGCAGTAAAGTGAGAGTCAACCCCTGGCTCCTCCGCTTCCCACCCTGAGTTTCATCCCACCACATTTGTGCAGGGAGAAAGAAGGTGCAGAGGAGAACATGGAATGGATCAAGGCTCTGTCCACACTCCTAGCACATATCCTGCCTTTGACTACTTCAGGCATATTGGCAGTGTAGTATACCCTAAGATGGACTTGGGGTAACTGACCTTGCAGGCCCTGAGCTGGTGTGGGGAGAGGTACATCTGGAGGAGACACAGAGTAGGGTCATCCTCGGCATCACAGAGTTTAGGGTGAGGCATCTCTTGCTTGGCTCCAACAGCAAGACTGCTGCTCATTTCCAATTTAAGTATGGTGGTTAGATAACTCAAGTTCACAGATAAAAGGTCAGGTACCCAAGAAATTATCAAAAATATATTACTAAATGTACTATCAAGCCTAACAACCACAACACATTTTATGGCTTTCTCAGGTCTATAAAATTTGAATACCAGTCAATATACTTCCCACTAGAAGAAAAAACAGGGGGGAGGGAACATGTTTGAAATGAATTCTTATATTATGCCAGATGATTTACATTATCTTCTCTTTTAGTTAAACCACAGAAACCCTACAAGGGTAACTGCCCTTATACTATACTACAAATTAAAGACCAATGTCACTAAATAATTTAAGATCATGTAACAAATAAGATAGGGGGATGCATACTCAAGTTGATCTGATTCCAAGGCCTGAGCATGCATTGTTATGAAACCAAGCTATTAAGTCAGCAGTGTGGAAGATCAAGCTTTTGGCTTTAGAGTCAAACTGTGTAAGAGAAACAAAAGTGTTGGAGGCGCTAATTTGTAGACAGCATCAGTGACAGAGGTTAACCATCTCACAAATATATATTCTGATATTTTCAGACGGAAAAAAAAAGTGTTTCCAAAAGTTGAGGAAAAGGAGATAGGGTGGTGAAAAAAGTACTTTTTAAAATAAAGGTCCATGTCTATAAAATCCTGAACTCAATAAAGTGAAAGCTCTATATAAAATGAAGAATTGAGAATACAGAGATGTGAAGAAAATGGAGCTAAATTTTTTTGAATAAAATGGTAAAACTGATGAATGATAAAATAATTTCAAAATTCATATGGAAAAATAAATGCCTAAGAACAGCCAGGAAAAACAGAAAAGGAGTAACATCTTGGGGCAGAAGGACTTGACTTAATAGCTAACAGAATATGTTACTAGTCACTATAATCAAAATCAATGTGATACTGGTTTAGGGAAAGACAAACAGAAAAGAAAAGAGAATCCAGAAATAGATCTGAACATATATGAGACTTTAATATATGTCAATATGGGTATTTCAATTCAGTGAGATGAACGATGCTGGTTCAAGTGGCTATTCATTTGAAAAGAAATAAACTTAGTATCATACAAAATAAATTTATATGATAAAATTACAGACTGTGCAAATAAAATAATTAGAAAAAAATCGAGGAAAAACACACATAATCTCATGGCAGGGGAGACCTTTTAGCCATATAAAAGAAAAACTAGACATATCTGACAATACAAACTGTTGTACAAAATGTAACAGAAACATCACAAATTATCTATAATGTAGACAGAAGGTATCTCTCATAAATTGACAATAAAAAGACAAATAACCAAAAAAGCAAAGGATCTGAATAGACAAGTCAGAGAAGTACAAACCAAATTAGCCAACAAGCTTATGAAAAGGTACTCAAACTCACTAGGAGTAAGGGAAAGAGTAAAAATGAGGTATCACTTTATACATAATCAGATTGGAAAACATTAAAAAGAGCTTTAGTACCTATAACTCACATACTGCAAATGAAAATCTGAAGTATTACAATCTCTATGGAGAATGATCAGGCAAATGTATTAAAAATTAGAAATCCATTTCCCTTTATTTAGAAATGTGTCACCAGACAATTTATGCTACAGAAATAAAAGCACAAATGCATGTAAAAACACATGTATAAGGATATTTCTTGTACAATTGTTCTTAATGTCAGAAAGCTGGAAACAAAATGATTACTTATAGTGAAATGGATGGATACTGTACAACCGCATCATAGTATGCAGCCATTAGAATAAATTAGAACTATAACAAAATGGTTTGGAGGAATATCTAAAAGGTATTGTTGAGTAACAAAGGCAAGATGCAGGAAAGTTTATAGAGTAGGATTCCATTTTGTTTTTGGTTTTGTTTTTGGTTTTTTGTGGTACGCGGGCCTCTCACTGTTGTGGCCTCTCCCGTTGCGGAGCACAGGCTCCGGACGCGCAGGGTCAGCGGCCATGGCTCACAGAGGGCCCAGCAGCTCCACGGCATGTGGGATCTTCCCGCACCGGGGCACGAACCCGTGTCCCCTGCATCGGCAGGCGGACTCTCAACCACTGCGCCACCAGGGAAGCCCTAGGATTCCATTTTGAAACACAATTACAATATCAAACATTTTTATCTGCAACGATGCTGTACTACATCCATATGAAGAAAATGAAGAAATTTAAGTTATTTACCTGACGTGGATTTTGTTGACCAAATTTAACTTGATGAGTGACAGCCTTGATAAACTTCTGTTGCTTTGCTCCTTTCTTATTCTTTAGACCAAAAGTTTTGTCCTAAATGGAAAAATTATTGAGATATCTTAGCAATTTACATTAATTTCTTATCTATTTTTTCAGTCATGTCTAAAAATCATTCTTTCATTTACGCATTGGTAAGAAAATTATTCTTTCTTTATGCTATACACAGACATGCAAAACACTACAACGACAAGTCTAGGCAACATATGACCTCAAAACATCACCCAGGGTTCTTTAGGATTCAATACATACTTAGAACTATCATCAATAAGCTTGTTAGCCTATAATGCTTTTTCTGAATTGTGTTTTTAGAATATCAGTATTACAGGATGTGCAGAGTTGTTACACTAGGATAATTAGTTCAACAGTCAAATAAGTTTAGGAAAATCCTTATTTAACAGGGTTTTTAATTCTCAAGCACAAGATATGTGAGAGCCTTTACCAGAGGAGATATAGTAGGCAGCAATCCCAAATCTTATTTTACCTCAGAAAACATTTTTCTCAGAGTATCCTGAGGGATTATGCACTACTGAACACATTTTAGGGAATACTGCATAAGAAGATACATTAAGTTCTGGATTGGTTTTTTTGGGTAATAGAGCTATCCTCTCAAAACAATTAAATTTATAGAAACAAAACTACTAAAGTATATACACTACTAGCTGTTGCTAAAAAGGAAATATTAAAATTGAAGTATTCCTAACTAAAAAGCAACAATCTAAATTTGGAATATTATTAAATAGTAATTTGGGCAAGTTATTAATACAATAGCAGCTATCACTTATGGTATGCTCATTATGTGCAAGGTACTAACGGTGGTCTTTGACTACTTACTCATATTTAGTAAGTATACAGCACAAAAACATTTAGAAAGCACTGCACAACTGTGTGTGTGTTTGGGGGCTACAGTGGGTTGAATAGGGTCCTCCCCCCAAATTCATGTCTACCCCGACCTCAGAATGTGAGACTTTATTTGGAAATAGGTCTTTGTAGCTGTAATAAATTAAGATGAAGTCACACTGGATTACCGTGAGCCCTAAATCCAATGACTGGTATCTCTATAAGAAGAGGAAAGGAAACATAGAGAGAGAAGGCAATGTGAAGAAAGAGGCAGAGAGATCAGAGTGATACAGCTACCAGCCAAGGAATGCCAGGGACTGCCAGAAGCCACCAGAAACCAGGAAAAGGCAAGAAAAGATTCTTCCCTAGAGTCTTCAGAGGGAGCACTGCCCTGCCTGCACCAGATTTCTAGCCTCCACATCTGTGAAAGAATAAATTTCTGTTTCAAGTCACCTGGTTTGTGGTAATTTGTTATGGCAGCCCTAAGAAACTAACACAAGAAGCCAGACTGAGTGAGCTTCACTCTAAGGTAAACGGGTGAAAAGGCTGTCAGGAAACCACCAAACACTGGTATCTGAAGTCTTTTTTCCTGTCTTTTCTGTTTCTCTGGAGAAGAATCTTCTAGCTAGGAGAGCAATAACCCTGGCTAAAGGACTGGAGAAGAGAGCAGGTGGGAGAAGGTGTCTCTTAGTTTACTACACAGACTCCTTAGTGGCCCTTTTCAGGCTCATATTTTAACCATGCTCCCCACATCCTTTGTGCCTAGTTACAGAAACAGAGAGGCCTCCTGATTTATCCCCTCCACCCCCTTTCTTGCGAGGGGAATAGGTAAGAGCTATCAGCTACTTCTATACTTTTAACACTCAGTTTTCAGTCACTCGCCTTCTGCATTACCTAGTACCTCCCACTGTCAAGCTTTTGCAGACTTCTTCAGAGCAAACCCACCTGCTTCTCAATCACACACTCCTAGGTGGGCCCTCAGGCCCAACTGCTCTGCTCTACTAAGCCAGTTAACCAACTCATCCATCTACTATCAATCTTCGTATGCTGAGGTTCAAAAGTACAACACCATCTACATATGTCTCATCAGAGAACAGCGTTTCTGGGGTTCAACTCATGCCCCACATGTAACTACAGAGGAGAAGCAAACTGTGAATAAACAAGGCCAAATGGCAAGGTAGATACTGATACATGAACACTTAGGAAAGAAAAAAGTCCTCTAAGGGGATGTGGCCAACTAGAGAAGAAAGTACTCATGACAACAGCTTCTGGTAGAGGTGTATAAGCTCCAGATTCCAGGAGAAAAAGTTTTTCAGGTTTAATTACACTGCTTTAGCACATAATTAACCAGTCTAAAGAGAATGAATGAGTTGTGTCTTGGAAGTCTCTAATTAGGTTAGAACTTGGAAATTGCTATTTTTTTCCAGAGATAAGGGATACTTATTTACCTAGTATTCACTAAACATAAACTTCTGAATATATACTTCACTGAATCCTCTTAACAATCATATGATATACCATTATCTCATTCTGTAAATGTGGATACTGAAACTCAGAAATCTTCAACAATTCTTTTGAAGTAACACTGCTAATAAGGGGCAGGCTGTACAATGTAATGGTTCAAGAGTATAAGCTCTGGAGTCAGACTGGCCAAATTCTAATCCCAAACAGGACTGGGCAAATTACCTCCTTTGTCAGTTTTCTTATTTGTAAAGTGGGTCTCACTCTAACCTCTTAGGGTTACTACAAAGAGGTGGAACACAGTGGTTAACATCAAGGACTCTGGAGCCAGAATCCTGACTCTGCCACTTGCCGGCTTAATAACCTTGGGCAAGTTATTTAACCTGTTTCTGTTTCCTCAACTGCAAAAAGGTACTTATCTCAGTGAGAGAATTAAAGGAGCTATGTAAATTTATCACTTGTAGATGGCTTGTTTCTTTTCCTTCCTTTCCCCAAAACACTGAGAACTGTGTCTGGCCCAGGTATATCTGACTCCAAGCAAAGTCCTTGTTCTTTCCACCAGGAAAAACTACTTCCCAGAGAAACTAGTTAGGTTACTGGGTCAGTTGGTACACAACGTTTTCTGAATATTACACTGTGGACCTGGGATACTAACAGTACCTCTTGAAAATAGGGTAGTTTGAAATTCGGAATACTTCCAAAAGGCTTCCTTTCCCTTTTTCTTGAGTTCAGGACAGACCTTACCTAAAGATTAACCTGGATTTAGGGTCAGGGGATATGAGATGGGAAGACTGGAGGTTATACTCAACCCCAAATCATGGTTAAAATAAAACTAGGGAAACAGTGGTCCTCGTTAAGTGATAAGGAAGGAACAGTGTGTGTTTCAGACTTGGGAAATTAAATACAAAGGAGTTTAGAGAACAGGCAGTAATTCTAAGAAAAGGATGACTCCCAGAGGTTCCAAAAGCCTTAACACTCAGTGAACTCCAGACTTCACTTAAAACTGACAGTTTCTCCCCCGTCCACTCTTCAAGTAATCCTGCTTCTTTTACAGGACAGCCTCTACTCCTTAAATAAGATGTCTGAATAAAGGAAGGGGGCAGGAGTACAGGTCAATAATGAATAGTACTCAAAGATAACTGGAGTCCTCCTTTTGGGACACTAGTATAAACAAAGGCCAGCACTGTTTTACCTCATTAGTTTCTTCCCCAAATGCACTCCAGTATACTTTTGCTGTCTATCCATGCAATGGATATTCTGCAGCTGGTTAATATAGCTTCAAGTAATCAACAGTTGACCTTAGCTGAAGTTTTTCACTGGCAACGAGAATCATTTCTTTCTCCATCCTTCACATACCTGGATCCTATCCCTATAGGTCTCCATTACTACTTCCTTGCTGCTACAACGCCTTAGCTGGACATCCTTTATTTGCTTGCCCTAAACCCAGACTATCCCCCCGTTTCCATTAACAAACCTTCCATTTCCCAAAGCTGACTTCAGTTTATTAAATTTTATCCAAAGAAAGCAAATAGTGCATGCCATTTGAGACAACAGTGTGAATGTTGAACAGAACCATAATCCTTTCTTTTAAATAACCCTTTTTGATATACTCATTTCAGAAAGAAAATACTTATAAATGCAAATGAATTCATGAAATTTTGGGGAGTTTAAACAGGGAAAGAAAAAAAATGAAGGCACCATAAGGAAATTATTTCAAGTGATAGAAAGTAAGCACTGCATGACAGTACAGTTCAGTCTATTTCCCCTAACTAGTTTTTTATATTAATAAATTAACAAATGCCATTAATTGAACATATACCATACGTCAAGTACTTTACATGTCATCCACTGCTCTGTAATATAGGAATTAGCTCCATTTTGCTAATGAGAAACTGAGGTTCAGATAAGTCATGTAACTTGCCTAAAACTACAGAATTTGAAATATATATAAATTTATTTATTTATTCATTCATTTATTTATGGTTGTGTTGGGTCTTTGTTGCCGCACACGGACTTTCTCTAGTTGTGGCGAGCAGGAGCTACTCTTTGTTGAGGTGCACAGATTTCTCACTGTGGTGGCTTCTCTTGTTGCAGAGCACGGGCTCTAGGCACGCGGGCTTCAGTAGTTGTGGCTCACAGGCTCTAAAGCACAGGCTCAGTAGTTGTGGCGCACGGGCTTAGTTACTCCGTGGCATGTGGGATCTTCCCAGACCAGGGCTCGAACCCGTTTCCCCTGCATTGGCAGGCAGATTCTTAACCACTGCCACACCAGGGAAGCCTCCAAAATTTGAAATTTTAATGTGAAATATGGGACTCAAATGCAGGTCTATCTCACCCCAAGCCAGTGCTTCTTTCATTAAATTAGGCTGTCTCTCATGCCTCTTTTTACTTCCTTTACTTGGAGTTCTCAAAAGCTACGTGTTGCTGTTGTTCTTCTATAGTGAGTGCCTATGGTGGTGGCAGTGGAAGCAACAGAGGTACAGAAGATGGGACAGGCAAGTAGTGCAACCACTTATTTTAAAATCTCTTCAAAAGTACTGCTTAAAAAGCGTATGTTCTACTTAACTGTCAATTTTTGGTAAACTTAGAATTTTGGGTCATAGTCCTATAAAAACCTTCCAAAATTAACCAGACACTTAAATAAGTATTAGCCTTTTACAGGTCAAAGTATAGACTTTAAAGAAATATTTTTTTCCACAAATATTATGGTCATAGAGATAAACAACCAGTATGAACCAGGTTCCAATTACATTCATTATAAGTCTGTTGCAGAATATATTTTACATTGCTAAAAACAGAACTACCATATGACTCAGCAATTCCACTCCTGGGTATATATCCAACCCCCCCCCAAAAAAAAACTAATTTGAAAAGATGCATGCACCCCAATGTTCATAGCAGCATTGTTTACAATTGCCAAGATATGGAAGGAATCTAAGTGTCCATCAACAGATGAATGGATAAGGAAGACATGGTACATACATATACATATACATACACACACACACACACACACACACACACAATGGAATACTACTTAGCCATTAAAAGGAATGAAATTTTGCCATGTGCAGCAACATGGGTGGACTTAGAGGGCATTATACTAAGTTAAATGAGTCAGACAGAGAAAGACAAACACTGTATGATATCACTTATATGTGCACTCTAAAAAACACAACAAAGTAGTGAATATAACACAAAACAAACTACTAGATACCAGTGGAGGGGGGAATATACAGGTGGAGAAGTGGGAGGTACAAACTATTGGGTGTATATAGGCTCAAGGATGTATTGTACAACACGTGGAATACAGTCAATATTTTGTAATAACTATAAATGGAAAGTAACCTTTAGAAGTTGTATATAAAACTTAAAAATTAAAAAACATGTAGAATTCTTAAAAATATATTTTTTACTTCATCTTAACTTTTAAAGGCTTTGGTAATAAAAATCCTTTCTAGTATTCAAAATTATGCAAATTATACAAAAATTGATAAAGTGCTGTTCTGGATGAAATCTGATTGAGGAGCTGGGAGCTAAGCCTGCTGTAACTCTCCTCAACCCCTTGCAAGAGCCACTGAGATATGCTAGGGCTTTAGGTAAGTTTAAAAAAAAAAAAAAGTCACTTATGATATTTAACAAAATGGAATATACTGTTTCCTAACCAGGATGAATATTCTCTATAAATCTAGTTTCACAAAAAATGATATAACTTAACCTACAACTTAAAATATTGTCATTCCTCTCTGGTGGTAGCAAAGATCTATGCAGCACACTACCATTTAAAACACACACTCATCATATATGTTAAATGTGAGGAAAAAAGGCTTAATTTCACCATTCTGTTAGAATACTTTTGGCTAAAGAATACAGCTATTTTGCAATTTTCTTTTGTGAAGTCTTCATTAATGAAACTAACGTCCTCTTTATCTTAAAAATAACCTTGTAACAAGATGAATGAATCCATAATATAACTACCATTTTTAGTTGATGGGATACTATAAGCAACTTTCATTTACAATTCCTTAAAACAAAAATAAATATTTATTTAAAAACAGAAACAATCATATATAGTTAAAACTTGATAATGTGTAAAGTATACTTAAATTGTCATGTAACATTTAATTTCATGTCTATATGGGAGCTGTACTTGGCATCATGGTCTAACATGTTAATACAACCTCAGTAAAGGAAGTTAACAGGTAAAATGTCATCCCTAAAATGCTCCTGGTTTATTTACACAGCACCAAATGCCATCAGATCTCCATCCCCAGAGATCTACTTAAGTGCCAAGAGTCCAAATTGTTCAAAAAGGTACAGCAGACACAGGTATGAAGGTGACAATCATTCTGTTTTCAAATCTCTGGTTATGCTACTCGTGACAGTTCTAAATAGCACAAACTGGCAATAAGAATACAGGTTCTGTTTCAGTGTTGGAACTTGGCCAAGGCTACTAGAATTCTAAATAAGCATGTTAGTTAAACTCAACCAACAGACTAAAACTTTTGTGAAATTTGACAAAGTTCTGATTAGATTTATACAATGAAACCCTGGGGGCTTTCAATGCTATTTTTCAAGGCTATAAATACTAAATATTAAAAATAATAATCATTTATAAATAAACATCTCATTTCAAAACACGCACAACACGCATTTTGGTCGTGTTCTAATAAAAAGTTAACTATTCCACAAAAGGCTCTGCATTAATTATTCAGATATACCTCATGCAGGAAAAACGGTCATGGCTTTTCCAATTACTTCTAACGTACACGAGGAACTATTTAATTATGAGAAGGATTAATAACAGGAACTGAGGGAAGAAATATCTTGTTGGGGACTACACTACACGTTTATGGAATCTCAAATACGGTCCACTCTCTTAAGGAAACTCATTGATACAGTCGTTGGACTACAAACATAAAACATTTGAGAACGTCAACAACGTTCCTCTGCCATCAAAGGGCGACAGGCTCAGTGCACTAAATGAATATGTATAATATATAACAAATCCAGATACAGCACTGTACACAGCTAGTGACATGAGACGTAATCTCTCTTAAAACGTCATTGGATTTAATGTAACTCAGAATCTGTGACAAGCGCCACGTACAAGACGGTGGGCTACGACATGAAAGAAACCTCCTCTCTTTATGTAACTTCAAACAGTTTAGAGATGGATCGAGATGGCCATGAAGAAGTAATTTGTTGCTCTGAAAGAAGTAACCACTATTCCTAGGTGACGGGTAAAGAAACAAGGAACACAAAGGCTCGTAATGAGTCGGCCTCCCAGAAACAGTCTGGTCCGGGGCAGTTCAGCGTATTTTTTAAAACACTAGACTAAAAACGTCTTCAATTTCGGTGACTAGCGAAGGACACAACATTGTGTGGGCACTGGGGTAGGGGTCGTTTCGCACGCGACCCGGTGAAGGCTGCCGTGTGGGCGGAGAAGCAAAGGCTGGGTACGGGGGCGCCAGCGGCGTCACTACAGCGATGAGAGGCAGTGAGCGTCATCAGGGGGCTGGAGAAAGGGCTGTGGGCACACAGAACCAAAGGGAGGGGCACGTGGCCCCGGAAGACGCGAACAGGAGCCGGGGAGCGAGGAACCGGGAGACTTCTTTCCTGAGGACTCGCGGCGTGAGTGGGGGAGGGGGTGGGTACTCACTTCGATAATCTTCTCCTTCTTTTTCTGCTCCGCCTTTTTGCTGCCCCCGGCCTGAGCCTGTTTCTTGGGGGGCATTGCGGAGATAGGTGGCACCGGCCAGACTTAAGCGTAGCTGGACTCCCTCAGGGGCTCTGGCCCCGCGACAGGAGGAGGAGGGAGACGCGCGCAGCCGTTGCCGCCGCACCACACGGAGAGCTAGCCGCTCACTCGCCGCCGAAACGCGGTCTTTGCGACAGTTCGGTGCTGCGGAGCATTGTGGGTAGCGAGAAGCGCGGAAGCGGAGGTGCGCGTGCGCTTCTGCAGCGGCCGGCCAGGATGGGGCAGGGACGGGACGTGGGAAAAAATGACCGGGCGTCACACGTGATGTCACTTACGCGCCTAGCATTTTCTTGGTTGCGGCAGGCCTCGTGATGGTTGGGGAGAGCGGGTTGGCGCACACTGCGCTTGAGTTCTCCCTGCGTATCCTGTTCCGCTGAGGATGTGCGACTCATGCCCATCTTCGCCTCGGGTGGAGGCTTTTTCTGCCTGCTGGATTAGTGGTCGCCTGTAGCATCCACAGCCTGGGTGATAACCGAGCAGCCGCAGCAACTCGGGGATGCTTGGAGGTTCAGGGTACCCAGTTACCTTCTTCTCGTGCCCAGGTGGGGCAGGGCCGGTCGGCCGGCGAGTGCAGCGTGCTTCAGGTTATTGTGAAGGTTTACGAAGAAGTAGACTTCGAAACTTTCTGCATAAGATAATGCCAAAGAATCCCGTGTGTGTGTGTGTGTGTGTGTGTGTGTGTGATGTATTTTACTTCATCTGGGATCCTATCCCTGGTTGATGGGTGGACTCCCCTGTCTTTTACTTATTTATTTACTTTCTTGTTTATCTTTTATAATTTTTGTAGTTCATGTCAGAAGACGGAAGGACCCCACCTTCTTCTCTATTCAGTATTATAATCTTTCTGATTCTTTGAGAATCTTCTCCTTTAAGACTTCCCGTGGGGGTGGAATGTATTTGCCTTGTTTCTCTTTTTAGTGCTCCCAAGGATAGCTTTGGGCCCTTTGATTTTTGAAGAATTTTATCGGTAATCATTCTTATAAAACTGATGAATTATAAGTAACAAATATGGGGGCATTATAAAGAATCTAGAAACTAAATTATAGTAGAGGCCCCAGGTTCATAGGTCTTAATTCCCTTCTACGTCCGACCATTACTTTTGTTTCTGCCCCGCAGTTGTGATCCAGGCAGAGAAAAAAGATCCTGTCTTGCCTTAAGTGGAAAATATACATTTTAAAATATAGTACCTCCTCTGATAGCCCTCATCCCTCATAGTCATTTCTTCATAGATTAGAAATAAGTCTAACTCATTGAATTCACTGTTTTCTGAGATAATTGCTTGTTTGTAGTATCCAGTAGCAAATGAAAGTAGGATTAGGAATTCAATACCTTTTACTCCTTTATAATTTAAACTAAACTTCCACAAAACAAAGTTTAAAGGTGTAGTCCAAGGGTTACAAATTCAAATGCCCCAGAAAGCAGGGATATAAACATGGGTGTCAAGATGAATGAAATACACTAGGGCAGCCGTCCCCAACCCTTTTGGCACCAGGGACCGGTTTCGTGGAAGACAATTTTTCCACGGACTGGGGTCGGGTGGGGGGGTGGGGCGATGGTTCAGGCGGTGATGCGAGCGATGTAGAGGGATGGGGAGCGTGCTTGCCCGCCGCTCACCTCCTGCTGTGTGCACCCCAGTTCCTAACAGGCCGCCAGTCCGAGGCCTGGGGGTTGGGGACCCCTGCACTAAAGAATAGTGGACCAGCGTTAAACCTGAGGTAAATGCCCACCATAAAAGAGCTCAAAAAATAAAAAAGTTAAAAAAAATGTTGGTCCTGGCTGATTGATTTGGTAGACAGGCTGTGGATTTATTGCCTTGGATGTAGTCTGTTCCCTTAACTTTACCTCTTTAGAAGGCATCAGAATATATTACTTGGACCTGAGTCTAGGGAGTAGGAGATTTGGTACTGAAGAAGAAATTATTTCTTTGCTACCCAGCAGCCAAAGGTGCTTCCTGACTATAGTTAACAATATGGTAATATAGTATTATGAATCAATTATACTTCAATTTTTAAAAAGATGCATAATAAATTTTAGAATAAATAGTAAAAAACTCAATACTGTATTGTATACTTGAAAGTTGTTGAGAGTAGATTTTAAAAGTTTTCTCACACACATACACACCCACACACACACACAGTAACTTATGTGAGGTGATGGGTGTGTTAACTGACTTGATTGTGGTAATAGTTTCACAACATATACATATGTCAAATCACCATATTGTTACACCTTAAGCTTACACGATATTATGTGTTAATCATATCTCAATAAATCTGGGGCAGGGGTAAGAGAAAAGAATAGAGATCCAAGATCCAAAACAAACAAAACCAAAGGTCCTTCCTGTGTGTGTGTGTGTGTGTGTGTGTGTGTGTGAGAGAGAGAGAGAGAGAGAGAGAGAGAGAGAGGGATAACCCATTACATTAAAATTCCCACTTTAGAAACTAAAGGGGCAAGTTTCTCCCTTTCCCTTATCCCACAGAACCAGATTCTAGCTACATAATTTAGGGTTGGGCAGGCAGATCCTTCCTGCCACCTCCCCCCACCCCCATGTCTACGTTTTTTATCTCAAAGGAATGAGACAAGACTCAGGAAGAGTTCTGGAGTCTTTCAGGGCATTAGAAGAATACACTTTATTACAAATCCAGGTGGTAGGTCAGTGGCAGTATCTGCTTTACACTTTAATTACATTCTTTGCTATTATCTGTTGCTCTTTAGGTTTTCCCAGCCTGATTCTCCAGGCTTCTCAAGATTCTGGATATCCTAAGTTTACCAGATTCCTTAGATTCTGTGGGCAACATTTCATATATATATATATATATATATATATATATATATATATATATATATATTAAATTGGGCTTGATTTTAGTTGTTTGCACCTAAAGACTCTGTTACGGGATGATTTGTGCCTCCCCCCACCCTTCCAAATTCATATGTTGAAGCACTGATCTCTAGTGCCCCAGAATGTGACTGTATTTACAGATAAGGACTTTAGAGAGGTGATTAAGTTAAAATGAGGCTTTTAGGTTGGGCTCTAATAGTGATACAATATAACTGGTGTCCTTATAAGAAGAGGAAATTTCACACAGAAACATTAGGTATGCATGTGCACAAAGGAAATACCACATGAAGACACAGCAAGAAAGTAGCCATCTGCAAGCCAAGGTGAGAGGCCTCAGAAGAAACCAAATCGGCTGACATTTTGATCTTGGACTTCTAGCCTGCAAAACCATAAGAATATAAACTTCTGTTGTTTAAGCCACCAAGTCTGTGATATTTTGTTATCACAGCATACTAATACACTAACTGATAAAGGACCAAATTATGCTGTGGGTGTTGTTACGGTGAGCAGAGGCAAGACTACTAGTTTATGTAAATAAATTCTTGTCATTAAGACAAGACTAATTTGGCCATGTAAATTGCTGATTTATGGATTGAGGCAGTACATATTAGAAAGTATTTTGATTTAAATATTGAGGGCTTCAAAATGCTTCTGACACGTCGGCAGTTTCCTTAAGACATTTTTTCCTCTCCCAAATAATAAACTATTACAAAAGATGTGCCATTGTTTCAGTAGCGCATGTAAAATCTCTTTTAACTTGTCAATTTGAGTTTCAATTCTATGAACTTTCACTTCAGCCTACGCTGATGTAAAGTTTTCTTAAATGGGTGACTTACATGTGTGACTTATTTGTTTCTATTTGAAATATTTCTTGGTGCCATTCTGATAAAATTATTATGGCATTTGTCAAGAAATCAAGATGTACAATTTCCAAATATTTTTTTGCTTCATTGAAGCTAAAACCATTTCTCATGATTCCCATCAATCACAGCATTTCCCTAGTACTAGTTTTCTGATGGTTTCCCATGTCCTTTTGAATTTAATACAAGGGATTCTACTCTTTCCTCCACCCAGTTATGTCTGCTTTTTATCTTCTATTATTTCAGTTTATACTGCCCATTTTAGGCCAACTTTTCCTATCTCTCACCTCCACACCCCACCTATTACTCTCTACTGCCTTAGAGCTTTTCATAAATACAGTAGTCCCCCCTTATCCATCGGGGGTATGTATATTCCAATACCCCCAATGTATGCCTGAAACTGCAGATGGTACCAAACCCTATATATATTATGTTTTCTTTTCCTGTACGGTGCTAACGGGCAGGTAGCATATATAGTACGGGTACGCTGGACAAAGGGATGATTCATGTTCTGGATGGGATGTAGTGGGATAGTATAAGATTTCATCATGCCACTCAGAACAGCTACTCAGAATGGCACACAATTTAAAACTTACAAATACAATAAGTCCCCTACATACGAACTTTCGAGTTGCGAACTTTCAAAGAAGCGAACGTGTGTTCCCGTGTCCAGTCACATAAGTTAGTTCATGTGTCTGCATCTTCTGCAAGTGGTTGTGTTTTTGTGTACTTTACTGTACAGTACTGTATAGAGTACAGTAGTACAGTATCTTTATTTCAAGCCCAGGATGTCTGGAAGCAAGTGTAAAAGCAGCGGTGATGTAGCTGGTACTGTTAAGAAGCACCAGGAAATGGAGGCCCAGAGAAAGGATGAAGAGAGACAGGAGGAAGAAGTAACTGAAGAACTGATGAGATTCACAACACGGGAAATGGCAAGAGGATTTTCTTTATTTGAGGAGGCACTGTTAGTGTTTGAGGCACAGGACTTGAATGTAGAATGGTACATGAAATTTGCAGCAGCCATTCAGAATGCAATCCAGTGCTACCGTGTCATCAATGACGAGAAAAAAAGAGCTACTACCCAGATATCACTGGATCATGTTTTCAAGAGGGTAGATAGAATTGAATCCAGCAAGGAACCAGAACTTGTGCCATCATCGTCAGGTGTGAGTGAAATTACAGCTTGCCTTCCGTCTCCTATTGCTGATGATCTTTCAGCTCTACTATCTCCCACTTCCTCTCCCTCCTCCAGTCAGTAACTTTTCTTGCCTGTTCACTCGATACCGGCCCCTGTATACCAGCTGTTGTACTTGTACTACTGTACTTTTCAAGGTACTGTACTGTAAGATTAAAAATGTTTTCTTTACTTTTTGTGTTTTTCTTTGTATTATTTGTGTGAAAAGTATAATAAACCTATTATAGTACAGTTCTATATAGCTGATTGTGTTCGTTGGGTACCTAGGCTAACTTTGTTGGACTTAAAAACAAATTGGACTAACGAATGCGCTCTTGGAACGGAACTCATTCGTATGTAGAGGATTTACTGTAGTTCATTTCTGGAATTTTCCATTGAATATTTTTGGACCAAAGTTGACCACAAGTAACTAAAACCATGGAAAGCAAAACTGTGGATAAATGGGGGCCACTATAGTTTTATGTATATAACCCCAAACAAAAACTGCTATCTACATTCCATCTATTATAAATAGAAACTTTGGTGAGTCATCTTTGATTCCTTCTTCTACCTCCAAATCCAGTTAAGTCCTATTGATTCTATCTCTTAAATATCTTTCAAATTATGCCCTTCCTACCTCACTACTTTATTTCAGGGCCACATCTCTTGCTTGGGCTACTGCAAGAAACTCTTTCTCTCAATTTCAAAATTTCTCCTTCACATTTGTTCTTTAAAAATGGGCAGGCTGCTAGCATTTTTAGTTAGCAAGTCATAAAACAAATGAACAAAGAAGAAACCAGCAGGAATGGATGGATAAAATATTTCATGTGACTAAAAGTGTTTTTTAGACATTCCAAATAATGTGGAGCTATTTATGTAAAATATAGTCTTATTTTCTGTTAGAAACATTAGATCTAGGTTTTTGGTGAAATTAAAGGTATCATTGTTTTGGTTATTACCCAAATAACACCACAACTTTCAGATGTCTGTTTTCTGAACACATTTCACAATAACTGATTTAATTAATCGAACACCATGTCACCTTCATAGCTGGATTTAGTGCCTGTTATCCCAGAATCTTAAAATCTTTAAAGTGGTACGTTTGTTCCTAGAGAGAACTGTCAAGTTAAATGCTTAATTTTCCTGTTATGAAAGCTAATTTTTTTACTTTTCTATGATATAATGTTTAAAAGATCAGATTTTAGAGTCAGAAATGTGTAGGTTAAATCTCATCCCTTCCACTTCCATAGGGGACTTTAGGGAAATTGCTAAAAACCTCTAAGCTTCAGTTTCTTTATATACACAAGAGAAATAATCATACTGTTCATAACTCACAGGGCTATTGGAAGGATGAAATGACATAATGCACATGAATCATTCAGAATGCATAACATCTGTTAAGCACATAATTAGTTTATGTTACTGTAACTCCAGCTCATAGTGTAAAGAAGTAAAGAATTCATTGTTGACTTAATCTGGGGGAACTCATGCCAAGAAATGTTAAGATTGTAAAACTGGGAGATTGGGTGACTGTGTGTGGGAGCTGAGGGGGTAGAAGTCAGGAAATAGGAGAGGACTTCCAGGTGTCAAGCCTGCGCAAATGATCACTGATGGTGCTAGACAGGTTACATAGGCAATGCGTGGAGTATGTGGGCAGGGCAGGGAGTAATGTATCCAGTTTTGGCTCTGTTGAATTTAGAGTGCTAGTGGGACATCCATGTGGAGAAATCCAATGGAATATGGATATTTGACTTGGAAATTCGGGAGAGACTTTGGAACATATGGGTGTCAATGGGAATGGAGAATTTTGAGGAGAATTGTACAGAGCAAAAAAAGAGTAGGAATGTAAGGGAAAAACATTTAAAAGGCAAATATAGAAGCAGCAGCTCAGGAAGCAAAGTGACAAGAGACAACTATGATAGGGATGCTTAGGGAGAAGAACCTTTCAAGTCGGAGGTTGTCACCAGGGTAGTTTTGACTCTGGAGTTGGCTTTAAAATGTGGCTACTCATTCAGAAATAGGGTGAGTCATACTGGACATCCGATTTAAGACATAAAGGTCTTAAATTAGTAGATATTTCAAACTATCTTGGCCTATATTTTTTTTCTTGTATATATGGATACTGCCATCTGCTAATAACATGCATTTTTGTGATTAAGGTACTATATTTCGGGTATGGTCGCCCTTGTTCCCTCTTTAGGGTATATTCTTCTCCCAGATCTCCACATGGTTGGCTTGTTTTCACCCAGAGGTGTCAGCTCAAATGCTATTTCCTCGGAATGGCCAGCCCTGACCATTAGAGCTACAGGGCCTCCCTCCCCTACTCCCAGTTAATCTCTATCTCATCACTCTCTTCATTTCTTTAATAGCATTTATCACAAGCTGTAATTACTTTGTAATTTTGTTTCTTTATTTCTTAATTGGCTGTCTCTTGCCCCAGCATATAAGCTTCATTGGAGTAGAGATCCTGGGTCTCTTGTGTACTGCTCCATTGATGGCCCCTAACACAATCCGTCTCTTAGAAGGATCTCAATACATGTGTCAAAAAATAAGTGATGGGGGCGGAGTCAAGATGGCAGTGTGGGAAGATGTCGAGTTAGCGTCTCCCCACAACTAGGGCACCTGCTGGCCACTGGTGGGGGACGCTGACCCCAAGGAGACAGAAGGAACCTCCAAGTGAACTGGTAGGACGTGGGGGCACTGAGGGAGAAGGAGAAGTGGAGGCCAGACAGGACCGGCACCCCTGAGGCCAGGGGGATCAGGAGAAGCAGGTGGGAGGGACCCTCTGGAAAGAGCGGGAGAGGAGCAGAGGGCAATCTCCTGGCCCACTTGGGCCGGGGAGGCTGCTGAGCTCCCTGGCTAGTCCCCTGACCTCCAAGACACCCCGACCCCAGCCGCATTGGTTCTGGGGGCATAGGAGGGAGGGCGGGGACAACAGGAGAGACCGGTGGGAAGGGCCCTCCAGGACCAGAGGAGCAAGAGAGGAGAGGAGAACGTTTGCCCCTCCACCTCGAGCCCAGGAAGCCTGCTGGGCTCCCAGGTGAGGTGCCCTGCCCTCTGAGACCAGGGGCAGGGGGCATGCCTGGGCCCCTTCTGTTCCTTGAGCCTAAACCCCACCGCCCACAGCCCCCAGGGCCTTTTCCTGCTCTGTGGGTCCTAAGTATAGGCCCCACCCAACACCCAAAACTCCCCCTTGCTTAGGCCCCACCCTCCCTCCACAGCCAAGGCCTTTCCCCCCTTTTACTTTCTTTTTTTTTTCATTTTCCCTCCTCTTTTTTACTACTGTGGTACTGTGATGTACCTTCTGGTTGTTCATTCATCTGTATTTTTATTTTTATATTCTTTCTGACATATCTGTTAGTTTCCTAATCTAATTTTATTTTTTACTTTGTTATTGTTCTCTTTTTTTTTTTTTTTTTGCCACCCCACGTGCCTTGCAGGATCTTGGTTCATGAGCCAGAGGTTGGGCGGAAGCTCCTGCGGTGGGAGCTCCAAGTCTGAAACACTGGACTAACAGAGATCCTCAGACACCAGGGAATATTCATCAGGGTGAGGTCTCACGAAGTTCCTCATCTCAGCACCAAGACCCAGCTCTACCCAACAGCCTACAAACTCCAGTGTTGGACGCCTCAGGCCAAACAACCAGTAAGACAGGAACACAATCCCACTCATTTAAAAAAAAAAAAAAAAAGAGACAACAAAAAAAATATTTCACAGATGAAGGAGCAAGGTAAAAACCTAAAGACCAAATAAATGAAGAGGAAATAGGCAATCTACCTGAAAAAGAATTCAGAGTAATGATAGTAAAGATGATCCAGAATCTTGGAAATAGAATGGAGGCATGGATTGAGAAAACATAAGAAATGTTTAACAAAGGTCCAGAAGAACTACAGAACAAACAAACAGAGATGAACAGCACAATAACTGAAAAGAAAAATACACTAGAAGGAATCAATAACAGAATAACTGAGGCAGAAGAATGAATAGTGAGCTGGAGTACAAAATGGTGGAAATAACTGCTGAGGAACAGAAAAAAGAAAAAAGAATGAAAAGAAGACAATCTCAGAGACCTCTGGGACAACACTAAATGCACCAACATTTAAATTATAGGGGTCCTAGAAGAATAAGAGAAAAAGAAATGGTCTGAGAAAATATTTGAAGAGACTATAGTCGAAAACTTCCTTAACATGGGAAAGGAAGTAGTCACCGAAGTCCAGGAAGTGCAGAGAGTACCATAAAGGATAAACCTTAGGAAAAACACACCAAGACACATATTAATCAAACTAACAAAAATTAAATTCAAAGAAAAAATATTAAAAGCAGCAAGGGAAAAACATAAAAAAAGAAATAACATACAAAGGAATCCCCATACGGTTATCAGCTAATTTTTCAGCAGAAATTCTGCAGGCCAGAAGGGAGTGGCAGGATATACTTAAAGTGATGAAACAGAAAAACCTACAATCAAGATTACTCTACCCAGTAAGGATCTCATTCAGATTTGATGGAGAAATAAAAAGCTCTTCAGCCAAGCAAAAGCTAAGAGAATTCAGCACCACCAAACAACCTTTACTACAAATGCTAAAGAAACTTCTCTAGGTGGGAAACACAAGAGAAGAAAAAGACCCACAAAAACAAACCCAAAACAATTAAGAAAATGGTAGTAGGAACATACATATTGATAATATCCTTGAATGTAAATGGATTAAATGCTCCAACCAAAAAATACAGACTGGCTGAATGGATACAAAAACAAGACCCATATATATGCTGTCTACAAGAGACCAACTTCAGACCTAGGGACACATACAGACTGAAGGTGAAGGGTTGGAAAAAAGATATTCCATGAAAATGGAAATCAAAAGAAAGCTGCAGTAGCAATACTCGTATCAGGAAAAACAGACTTTAAAATAAAGACTGTTATAAGAGATAAGGAGCAACACTACATAATGATCAAAGGATCAATCCAAGAAGAAGATATAACAATTATAAATGCTTATGTACCCAACATAGGAGCACCTCAGTACATAAGGAAAATGCTAACAACCATGAAAAGAGAAATCGACAGAAATACAATAATAATAGGGGACTTTAATACGCCACTTACACCAATGGACAGATCATCCAAACAGAAAATAAATAAGGAAACACAAGCTTTAAATGACATAATAGACCAGATAGATTTAATTGATATTATAGAACATTTCACCTCAAAGTGGCAGAATACACTTTCTTCTCAAGTGCACATGGAACATTCTCCAGGATAGATCATATCTTGAGTCACAAATCAAGCCTTGGAAACTTTAAGCATCTTTTCTGACCACAGTGCTATGAGATTGAAAATCAAATACAGGGAAAAAACTGTAAAAAACACAATCACATGGAAGCTAAACAGTGGGCTAATAAATAACCAAGAGATTACTGAAGAAATCAAAGAAGAAATAAAAAGATACATAGAAACAAATGACAATGAAACCCAACGACCCAAAGTCTATGGGACACAGCAAATGCAGTTCCAAGAAGGAAGTTTATAGCAATTCAATCTCATCTCAAGAAACAAGAAAACTCTCAAATAAACATCTAACCCTACACTTAAAACAACTAGAAAAAGAAGAACAAAGAAAACCCGAAGTCAGTAGAAGAAATCATAAAGATCAGAACAGAAATAAATCAAATAGAAATGAAGAAAACAATACCAAAGATCAACAAAACTAAAAGCTGGTTCTTGGGCTTCCCTGGTGGCGCAGTGGTTGAGAGTCCGCCTGCTGATGCAGGGGACACGGGTTCGTGCCCTGGTCCGGGAAGGTCCCGCATGCCGCAGAGCAGCTGGGCCTGTGAGCCGTGGCTGCTGAGCCTGTGCGTCCAGAGCCTGTGCTCCACAGCAGGAGAGGCCACAATGGTGAGAGGCCTGTGTACCACAAAAAAAAAAAAAAAAAAAAAAAAGCTGGTTCTTTGAGAAGATAAACAAAATTGATATACCCTTAACCAGACTCATCAAGAAAAAAAGGGAGAGGACTCAAATCAAAAAAATTAGAAATGAAAAAGGACAAGTTACAACGGACACTGCAGAAATACAAAGCATCCTAAGAGACTACTACAAGCAACTCTATGCCAATAAAATGGACAACCATGGAGAAACAGACAAATTCCTGGAAAGGTACAATTTTCCAAGACTGAACTAGGAAGAATTAGAAAATATAAACAGACCTATCACAAGTAATGAAATTGAAACCATAATTTAAAATCTTCCAACAAACAGAAGTCCAGGACCAGATGGTTTCACAGGTGAATTCTAGCAAACATTTAGAGAACAGCTAACACTGATCCTTCTCAAACTCTTCCAAAAAATTGCAGAGGGAAACACACTCCCAAATTCGTTCTACAAAGCCACCATCACCCTGATACCAAATCCAGAAAAAGATGTCACAAGAAAAGAAAATTATAGACCAGTATCACTGATGAACATAGATGCAAAAATCCTGAACAAAATACTAGCAAACAGCATCCAACAGCACATTAAAAGGATCACACACCGTGATCAAGTGGGATTTAACCCAGGGATGCAAGGATTCTTCAATATATGCAAATCAATCAACGTGATACACCACATTAACAAATTAAAGACTAAAAACCATATGATCATCTCAATAGATGCAGGAAAAGCTTTTGACAAAATTCAACACCAATTTATGATAAAAATTCTCCAGAAAATGGGAACAGAGGGAACATACCTCAACATAATAAAGGCCACATATGACAAACCCACAGCAAGCATCATACTCAATGGTGAAGAACTGAAAGCATTTCCACTAAGATCAGGAACAAGACAAGGATGTCCACTCTCGCCACTCTTATTCAACATAGCTTTGGAAGTCCTAGCCATAGCAATCAGAGAAGAAAAAGAAATAAAAGGAGTACAAATTGGAAAAGAAGAAGTAAATCTGTCAGTGTTTGCAGATGACATGATACTATACATATAAAGTCTTAAAGATGCCCGCAGAAAACTACTAGAACTAATCAATGAATCTGGTAAGGTTGCAGGCTACAAAATTAATGCACAGAAATCTCTGGCATTCCTATACACCAACAACAAAAATTCAGAAAGAGAAATTAAGGAAACACTTCCATTTACTACTGCAACAAAAAGAAAAAAATGCCTAGGAATAAACCTGCCTAAGGAGGTGAAAGACTTGTACTCAGAAAACTATAAAACACTGATGAAAGAAATCAAAAATGACATAAACAGATGGAGAAATATACCATGTTCTTGGATTGGAAGAATCAACATTGTGAAAATGACTATACTACTCAAAGCAATCTACAGATTCAATGCAATCCCTATCAAACTACCAGTGATATCCTTCACAGAATTAGAACAAAAAATTTTACAACTCGTATGGAAACACAAAAGACCCCGAAAAGCCAAAGCAATCATGAGAAAGAAAAACGAAGTTGGAGGAATCAGGCTCCCTGACTTCAAACAATACCACAAAGCTACAGTAATCAAGGCAGTGTGGTACTGGCACAAAAACAGACATAGATCAATGGTACAGGATAGAATGCCAAGAGATAAACCCATACACAAATGGTCACCTAATTTACGACAAAGGAGGTAAGAACATACAATGGAGAAAAGACAGCCTATTCAATAAGTGGTGCTGGGAAAACTGGACAACTACATTTAAAAGAATGAAATTAGAACACTATCTAACACCATACACAAAAATAAACTCCAAATGGATTAAAGACCTAAATGTAAGTCCAGACACTATAAAACTCTTAGAGAAAAATATAGGAAAAACACTCTTTGACATAAACTGCAGCAAGGTCTTTTTTGACCCACCTCCTAGAGTAATGGAAATAAAAACAAAAATAAACAAATGAGACTTAATTAAACTTAAAAGCTTTTGCACAGCAAAGGAAGCCATAAACAAGACAAAAAGACAACCCTCAGAATGGGAGAAAATATTTGCAAATGAAACAACAGACAAAGGATTAATCCCCCAAATATACAAACAGCTCATGGAGCTCAATGTCAAAAAAACAAACAATCCAATTAAAAAATGGGTGGAAGACCTAAATAGACATTTCACCAAGGAAGACATACAGATGGCCAAGAGGCACATGAAAAGCTGCTCAACATCACTAATTATTAGAGAAATGCAAATCAAAACAACAATTGAGGTATCACCTTGTGCCGGGTCAGAATGGCTATTATCAAAAAAATCTAGAAACAGCAAATGCTGGAAAGGGTGTGGTGAAAAGGGAACCCTCCTGAACTGTTGGTGGGAATGTAAATTGATACAACCACTATTGAAAACAGTATGGAGGTTCCTTAAAAAACTAAAACTAGAACTACCATATGACCCAGCAATCCCACTACTGGGCATATACCCTGAGAAAACCATAATTCAAAAAGAGACATGTACCACAATGTTCATTGCAGCACTGCTTACAATAGCCAGGACATGGAACCAACCTAAATGTCCATCAACAGATGAATGGATAAAGAAGATGCAGCACATAAATACAATGGAATATTACTCAGCCATATAAAGAAATGAAATTGAGTTATTTGTAGTGAGGTGGATGGACCTAGAGTCTGTCATACGGAGTGAAGTTAAGTCAAAAAGAAAAAAAAAATACCATATTCTAATGCATATATATGGAACCTAAAAAAAAAAAAAAAGGTGCTGGTTAACCTAGTTGCAGGGCAGGAATAAAGATGTAGACGTAGAGAATGGACTTGAGGACACGGGGTGGGAGGGGGAACCTGGGGCGAAGTGAGAGTAGCATCAACGTATATACACTACCGAATGTAAAATAGCTAGTGTGAAGCAGCAGCATAGCACAGGGAGATTGGCTCGGTGCTTTGTGATGACCTAGAGGGGTGGGATAGGGATGGTGGAACAGAGGCTCAAGAGGCAGGGGATTTGGGGACATATGTATGCATATGGCTGATTCACTTTGTTGTACAACAGAAACTAACACAGTATTGTGAAGCAATTATACTCCAATAAAGATCTGTTAAAAAAAAAAGTGATGGCCTGGAACTAAGGTGAGAGAGACGAGAGTTCTTTCCCATTTGCTCTGCAAGAGTGTATTTAGCTTTGGTATTTATCTTATCTATGGAAGCTGAGCTTAATAAAAGCCTCTGTGCCAAGATGTTATGAGGATCCAGATCCAACTGGGGAATTTTCCAGTAATGATGGGGATGCTATATGTCACTAAATGCCAAGATTCCACAAGAACAGGAAAAAATTAATAGATGAGACCTCTGAGGATATACATCTATAATTAGATGTACAGACACATTTATAGGCTTCCCTTCTTTCACTTCTCCTGATGACATCTCTGCTGCTTATTATGGAATGTGGGTTTTTAATGGTGTGGTGGGGGTTGTGGTGAATGGGGAACAGGCAATGTGGAGAAGGATATAAATGTTGGTAAAATATTTACTTGTGCTCTGGGCTTTAAATGATATTTTGCCTTCTTCGATGATGCAAGAGACAGGTAAGCCTCTTCCTGTAATAGGTTATTCTGGAATTCCTAGAGGGGACAAGTAGTGTCACTAGTAATCATATTTTCTGCATTAAAAGTGGGAAGCACTCTGATAAATTTATTCATGTTCTTATGAGGACATAAAGATAGAACATTAGAAACTGAAACAGTTCTAAAAACATCCATGACATATAGGTGATGAAGATATGCCATCAGGGGTCTTCCCTGGTGGTCCAATGGCTAAGACTCTGCGCTCCCAATGCAGGGGGCCCAGGTTCAAATCCCTGGTGAGGGAACTAGATCCCATATGCCACAACTAAAAGATCCCACGTGCTGCAACTAAGACCCGGCGCAGCCATACAAGTAAAATAAAATTTAAAAAAATGATATACCAACAGTATATGCAAGATGATGTGAAGCCATAGTAGATGAAAATGACTTCTCACCTAGGGAAGTCAGAGGGAGGAGCTTGGAGGAGGTTGTTTGAACTTGAAATATAAGAATTTGCCAAGCAGCGTGGAGATAGTGGGTATGCCAGGCAGAGAAAAAGAGCATGTGCAAATATATGAATGTATAAAAGTACATGACATTTTTGGGGAACGGCAATGATTTGGGGAAGATGTGTTGAGACAGTGACAAGAGATGAAGCTAAAAACATATTAGGATCCGATTTTAAAGGGCCTTATATATCATTTTAAAAGACTTGGGCTTTAAACTGAAGTTATTAGTGAGCCATTCAAGGTTTTTATAGAGATATATGATTTCAGATACATATTTTAGCCAAGAGAAATCTGACAAAAGATAAATTAGAAAAAGGAGAGACTAGACCTAAAGATCAATTATTAAGCTAGTGCAGTAGTCTTAGAGAGAGATGATGACAACCTGTACAAAGATGCTGATGACGGAGAGAGGAAATAAACTGAGAGTTATTTAGGGGGCATAAACAATAAGGATAAATCTATAACAAAGATATAAGAGGTGAGGAGAGGTAGGAATTGAGGATGACTTCATGTTTTCTATCTTGGGTAACTGCATTGAAGATATAGAAGAGCCAAACTGGAAGCAAAGAGAGACGAGGACAAGCATTTGGTTTTGGTTAGGCTAAGCTGGCTTTCTAGGTGACGTGTGATAGGCCGTTGAAAATACAAATATGGGTTTTGGAAGACAGATGAGGACTAAAATAATGAATCTCAAATAATGATTTGAGATTCGATATAGATGCGTATATTCAACAATATAGATGGCACTTGGAACCATGGGAGTAGTTGAGATCACCCAGGGTGAGTGAATAAAGTGAGATGGTGAAAGGACTGGTAAGATCTCTTAGTAACAATTCAAGAAATGAAATGAAGTAGTCTGTGGTAATTAAGAAATATACCACAAATTGATATATTTCAAGAGGTAGAGCCTAATTCCTCTCTTCTTCAGTGTTGGGATGAACTTATTGGCTAACTTCCAACAGTGGACAGTTTCAGAGAGGAGGGCATAAAAGGTACTGCACCTTTTCTGTTTGTCTGTCCTTCTTTACTTGATCTGGGGGATGTTATCTGTCATGCTGTGAAGACACTTAGGTAGCCCGTGGAGAGACCCATATCGTGAGGAACTAAGGCTTCTAGCAAACAGCTGGTGAGGAACTGAGACATATAGGACACATGGGAACTGGGGCCTTCTGCCAACAGCCATGTGAGTGAAACTTCATGGAAATGGATCCCCTCTCCCCATTTGAGCCTTTAGATAATTGCAGCCCCAGTTAATGCCTTGACTGCAACCTCATAAGAGACCCTGAGCCAGAATGTCCCTGTCTCCCCACCCCAAGCTGCTCCTGAATTCCTGACCATCAGATACTTTGAGATAAGTAAAGTTTGTTGTTTTGATGCACTAAGTTTTAGGGTAGCTTCTTACATAGCAATACATAACTAATACAAAGACATTGAAGGAGAAAAGACAAGAAGTTATCAGAGAGGTAGAAGGGAAACAAGGAGAAAGACTAGTGTTGAAAAAGCCAAGAGAAGAAAGTTTTTAGGAGGAGGAGTTGTGTCAAATGCTATACGTAAGCACTTTTTGACCCTGTATTTATTCATCTTATTAATCATTTCCCTTATTTTGCCTATGTGTGCCTTGAGTCTTTGCTTTTCTCTACATGCTTTTTTTTTTTTTTCCCTAGAGATCCTATTCTCTCTCATGGCTTTACGTAATTACTGCCTGTAGGCCGAAAATGATTACATGCAGAATTCTAGGTTTGGTTTCTAGAAGTAGCAGCTTGAACTAAATCAGTGCCATGTGCCAGAGAGTCTTAATGTGCTCAAACTTTATGATCTAGTTCAAATGGCAGTTACTCAGTAAAGCCTTCTCAAATAGAGTTATTTTCTTTTTCATAGTCCCACATGATTTTTTCTTCAATCTCCGCTATAGATATTATATGCTATTATTTACCTCATTATCTCCCTCACCAGACTGATTTTCTCGAGTGTAGGGGGCCCACGTGAGATAGTCACATCTGCCTCTCCTTGGTACAATAACTGACACAAAGACATTTAGTATTTATTCACTGAATGAATAAATGAATGTTGAGCAAATGTTGACCATGTGTACTTGTTCTCAGTGGCAGCATAATAAATTACCCCAGAATTCAGTGGCTTAACCCAAAAAACATCTATCATCTCACACTTTTTGTTCGTCAGAAATCTGGGCTTGGCTTACTGGGTCCTCAAACTGCAATCAAGGGGTGGCCAGGGCTGTGATCTTATCTGAAGTCTCAACTAGGGAAGGAGCTACTTCCTGCTCACTCAAGTGGTTGATATCCTTGTGGGCTGTTCAACTGAGTGCCTGAGTTTCTCATGGACTGTGGGCTGGGGACGTCCCTCAGATCCTGACAAGATGGGCCTCTCCATCAGACAGTAACAACATGAAAGCTGGCTTCTATCAGAGTGAGCCAGGGAGAGAGGAAGAAAGGGCAAGCAAGTTGGACGCCAAAGTCTTGTTGTAACCTAATCTTGGAAGTGACAGTCTGCCATTTTTGCTGCATTCTATTCATAAAGCAAACCACGAAGTCCAGCCCACAGTTGGGGGCTGGGGTGGATTACACAAAGTTATGAATACCAGGACAGGGGTCCTGAGATCATCAAGGGGCATCTTAGAAAGCACCTATCGCACAATCTGTATTGATTAAGAGCAGTAATTTCACAGACAAATATGTGGACTGACTCATATTCCCTTCTACTTAATGAGCATGTACTTTTGATTTTACACATTAACGAAGATTAATAATGCTAAGATTTTAGTGTTATCCTTTGACTTGTGTCTGTTATTCTTTATAACACAGTTGCCAGATACTGCAGTGGTAATACAGTAATGGAGAAAGAAGAAAGAGACACTAGCAAAGAGGTGGGACTGAAGTTTTTTAATTTGTCAGGTTTTTTTTTCAGCATCCTCTCATTTTTTAAAAAATAAAAACAAAGCCCCAAACAAAAAGGTGTCTAAAACCAGTGCTTAGAATACTACTTAGTACATTATTACAGTAAATGTTATTGTTATTATTTTTTCTATTTTTCTATTTTTCCAGTGATTTCTCCTGATTCTACTTTTCTCCTATTAGTACCACCAATCTTGGACTTGTCTTTTACACCACTTCTGCTGTAGTTCCCCAAAGCTAAGGCATTATTGACATATTTACTTTTCCAATGCCTTTTAAATTATCTTTCCTTTCTTCTATTGTAACTTTTACTACCCTATGTTCCAGTTTTTCTTACATTATTGTTGAATGATTGCAAATGCCTTCCTACTGGTTTTCCTCTTCTAATCTTTTCTACACAAACTTGATTTTTGCATCCTGCTTAGTCTGGAGGTCTGTTTCTAGGTTAGGACTAGTACATAAAGTTGCAGCTATTTGGTACTGAGTTGCCCATTTCTGCCAGGAGATAAGTGGGAGGTGTTTGCCAGTTCCTTAGTTCCCAGTACTTCAGTGCTGTGGATCAGATGTTCTCAAATCAAGGTACATAAACACTGGGGTGGGGGAGGGAGCCTCCAATCCTTTTCAGGGGGTCCATGAGGTCAAAATTATTTTCATAATGAAGTTGAGACTTTATTTGCCTTTCACATGTATTAACATTTGCATTGATGGTGTATAGCAAGGCAGTGGCACCCAACAATATTAGCAGTCTTTGTATTCTTTGTTGCCGCTTACAGAAAAAAAGCAAGTTTCACTTTAGAATGTCCTTGATAAAGTAGTGTAAACTATGAAGTTTATTAAAACTTGACCCTTAAATACATCTATGTAGCCTTCTGTGTAGCAAAAATCAGAATTATTTATAAAGCTCTTCTGATGCATACTGAAACACAATGGCTGTCTCAAAGAAGAGCATTTGTGCAACTGTTTGGGTTGGAAGCTGAACCAGTTGCTTTTCTTATGGAACAGAATTTTTATTTAAAAGAGTGACTGATAAACTATGGTCATTTAGACTTGGGTATTTTGCAAATATTTTCTTGAAAAACAACTGAGTGAGACTATGACTTCAAGGAAAATTAATTGTTGCCAATGGTAAAATTCAGCCTTTCAAGCAAAAGTTAGAATTTTGAAAACTTGTACTTGTCATTATGGGCTTGACAGCTTCATACTGTCTAAAGATTTTTCTGATGACATGGGTGGTGATATTAACAAATATGATTTAAAAAATAATTTTATAATAAACATTTGGAAAATCTATATAACTCATTGAACTGATATTTTTCAAAAGACCAATGCATGAGTTAACAGAATTATATGTGGGTAAAAGATCCACTCATAGTGCAAGATGGGTCATTTTATGTAACAGAGTATGAAAATTTATTGATATAATTTTGGATTCCTCATCTCAAAAAGAATTTGTAGTACCTGATAGAAAGTAGATACTGCTTGTCAAAGAGCTTGTTTTCTTAGTTTTTATTTTATAGAGAGACCCGAGCTACTGAAGAATATTTAGGGCAAAGAAGAGAGTTAAATTCCTTTGAGGGAAGTGAATGAGGAAAGAGAAATTCCCCAACACTGGGCCTGGAGGTTTATGAACTTCAAAAATAGTGGTGATCCACCCTCTATTCCCTGGCAGTACCCTCAGGAACTGGCAAGACATCTGAGTTGATCTGCTGTGTGGTGCTCCTAGAGAGACTGGACCGGGAAATGGGACTCCCAGCTTTGACAGAGATTCCAGTGCTCAGGTTTGACATAGAATGAACAGAGCCATCTGCCTTCAGGAACCAAGAGGCCTTGAAAAATAAGGTACCAAAGGGAAATATGATAAAGCTGAGAGGATATCTGTGAACTCTAAAGGACCTAGGTTGAATTTTTTTGCTGGTCTGTGGAATGGGAACTTGGAGTTGGAATTAATTTGGTTTTAAAGAAATAATGGAGTTTAACATTTCCTGCACACTTCTTTGTAGTTGAAAATACAGTATATACCTATTATATCAGTTAGAATTCTGCAAAGAACTTGGGTGTGTTTGTGTGTGTATGAGTGTGCATGTGGACATATATGTGTATTTATTTATTATAAGGAATTAGCTCATGTGATTTTGGGAGCTAGCATCCTGAAATTTGTAGGGCAGGCGGGCAGGCTGGATATTCAGGTAAGAATCAATGTTGCAATCTTGTTACCATATTGAGGTGGCATTCCTTCTTTTCTGGGAAACTCTAGTTTTGCTCCATAAATCTTTTATCTTTACATTTACCTGTATATTTGCTTTTGTCATCATAGACAAAATAAAAAGGATATCAAAATGTCCAGGAAAAAGTAGAGGGAATAAAAATATCAACTTCTTTTTTAGTGCCAATTACAGTTCTAGTGTAAATTAAAATACTTTAAAAACAGATTAATTCTGAGAAATATGCTTCCACAAACACACTTTTTTCTTCTTTGATCTTATAGAAAGCTGTGTGACCGTTTCATGTGCAATACATCTGACTTATTTCCATTCCTCTGTTCCCCTAATATTTTCAGAAAATCCTAATAATATTTGGTATTTGAAAAGGCTTCCATCAAACAGAAAAAGACAATTCTTATATATGAGAAGATACACAATTATACTTGGAATGAAGCTGGAAGTAAAAATTATATGAATTAATTGGTATTACAAAGGGACATAAATAGATTGTTTATGGTGCTTTCTTTCTACAGCCCTCCCACGGTCCTTTTGGTCTTCATAATAAGGCAAAAATAAAAGTTTACAAAAATAAAATGAGCTAAGTTCCAAGATAAGATTTAACCTTGGATTTGAATGATTCTATTGATTTGGTTTTATGAACCTGAGGCAGGATTGCATTTAAGGATTGGGTGTACTTTAGTTTAAAATTAGTGCTTCTTAAATTGTTGGCAAATAGACTGCAGTTGCCAATAAACATGGCTGAGACAGGCTCAAGCAATAGCTAAGTTCATACAGAGATAAAAACTGAGATAAATATAGAGTCACAAGATGTTCATTTAAAAAAAAATTTCTATACTATAATTATCAAAATAAATCTTACCAGTCATGAGAAGTGAAGCTAACCAAAACACCTCAAGGGTACTCATGACCTTCAGTGTGGAAAACTGGAGCATAGTTTTAATCTTTTTTTCCTATATCCTCCTTTTCACCTCTTCTCATTTTCTTCTTCTTGTACAATCTACAACATCAGCTTCACCTATAAGGAAGTGTCATTTTAAGCAATTTAAAAAATACTTGTTAAAGAAGTTCTGGCTCTGAAATCTTAGATAATGACAATTATCTAGTCACTGGGAACTGGAAGGGGAGGAAACAGTTGCAGTCTCATGCCTATTCCTCCCTCTCCTTTCCCCTCCCCCATTGGCTCAGCCAACTATCACTAATAGTAACCTTCCCATCCCTCTGCTAAAGCAATAAGCAATAAGCAATCAGCTATTGCTTTAGCAGAGGGATGGGAAGGTTACTATTAGTGATAACACAAGTTCATCCTAAATGTTTCATTTAAGCTAAGTTAGATAGTGTATTTTATTTTGTTTTGTTGTCTTTTAGAGATTAACGATGCCAGGTTGAATAAGGCATGGCCCCTGTCCTTAACAATGGTGGATATAGACATGAAGTAGTTACTATACAACTTGGTAAATTCTGTAACAGAAGTTGGCAGAGTATTCTGAAACCATAGTGCCAAGAACAATGAACTTTATATTAGGGTGACAAGAAATGTAATGGGATGTAAAAGTAGGTCTTATAGTATTTTGGAAATGTGTTGACATAGTAAAAATTAATTTAAGAAAAAAGGCCTCTTCCAAAAATCAGAAGTGAAAATACAAGGATAGTGAGAAGACAGACCCCACTGGCCTAATGCCAGCAGGCATTAGGGAGAAATAACAAGGGGACAGGTAGCTCCCTGTATTATAATATGCGAATAGGAAGAGGCATGGGTCTAATGTAATCCCGGGGGGAGTGGTCAAGAGAGGAAACAAAGGGAGGAGGAGTTTTTGTTTTTTTGTATAAATATGTACACCCAAGTCTGTGCACCTGAGAACTCTTTGGGTACCGCAAACCTACAGTAGCCTCACCCACTGACTCTGATGAAATCAGTGCAGATACTAAACCACAAAATGGCCACATAATCTTGTTGGCCACACTTGTTCTCCCAGTTGGACTCACTGAATAGAAGAAACATTTGACTGGGAAAAAAGTCAAAAGCTACCCAGGAAGTCAGCAGAAGGTAATGGGAAAGGTTCTCAAGGGAAGTGACCTTTTCCAGGCATAGAAGTAATGGAAAATTTATTCTAGGAAAAGCAAAATTTCTGTGCAAAGGCTCAAGAGCATAGAAAAATTATGGTGAGTTTGATGAATAGTAGGTTGATCGGAGGAGCTAATGACAGCTGCCACCTTTAGAATCATTGGCAAGGCGACAGGGCACAGCTCTTCAAGTGCCACTACTCTGTGAGCTAATCTTCGACATGAGGAACTTGGGTCAAGACTATGCTATAAATATCGGGAATTCAAAGCAGCAGAGCGAAAGGTCTCTGATACTAGATGAACTTCTAGATGGTTAGGAGTTCTGTTTAGAGGCCCCAGCTTAGGTTAGGATTGGTTTCACCTCTCCATGTACCTGAATTTCCCTTTACTAGCACCCATTTGTCTCTTCACCATTAGAGGTCTAGTGACCTTAAGTGCCAAAACAGCACTAAATGGTGAAGAAAAAGGAATGCATCACTGCTTTAAATTTAAAAGAGCTCTGGGCTGGAGCTACCATGATTTATATAGCAGCACAGCTCTAATGAGAGGTTTATATTAGCCTTTATATTATTTCCTTGTATTTATTTCTGTTTCCATTGTGCTTACCATGATAAAGTGCTTGCTACAATGAAGTTACAGTAAATTGTATGCTATAATAAAGTTACGGTTATCATTGCTGATTTTGATTTCTTATGATGAATATGTCAGGTGAAAAAAAACCAAAAAACCTGAACTATAGTAATATAACACAAACAAGTAAAGTAAAAGACTCAAAGGCATAGTGTATTCGTTTTCTATTGCTGCATAATAAATTATCACAAACTTTGTAGTTTAAAACAACACACTGTTATATCTTGCAGTTTCCATGGGTCAGGAGTCTGGGCACAGCTTAGCTGGGTCCTCTGTCTCACAGTCTCAGAAGGCTGCAATAAAGCTGTCAGATGGAGCTGCAACTCATCTGAGGCTTGAGTTCTCGTTCAAGCTTGCCAAGGTTGCTGGCAGAATTCGGTTTCTGCCATGTGACTCTTTCCACAACATGGCAGTTTGCTTCTAGCCCAACAGGAAGGTGTTTGCTGCTGCTTTGAGCCTCTTTTAAGGGTTCGTCTGATTAGTGCAGGCCCCCACTGAGCATAATCTCCCTTTTGATTAACTCAAAGTCAACTAATTAGGCACCTTCATTATATCTGAAAAATTCCTTTCCCTTTGCCATATAGTGTAACCTAATCAAGAGAATGATATCTCACCATATTTGCAGGCCCTGCCTACACTCAAGGGGAGGGGATTATACAAGGGTGTAGATCATTGGGAGTCATCTTAAAATTCTGCCTACCACATATATCAATCTTAAATTACGGATATATTTCCTATTTTCACAAATGAGCTGAGAATTTCTGTAATACCTATATAATATCTAAGGCTTAGATGTTATCACAGCACTATCTAGTAGAAGTATAATGCAAGCCACAAACGTGAGCCACATATGTAACTTTAAAAATTTTAGTAGCAACGTAAGAAAAAGTAAATAGAAATGAGTGAAATTAATTTTAATATGTTTTATTTAATCAGTATATTCAGAATATTATCATTTCAACATGTAATCAATATAGAACATTATAGGTGAGGTATGGTATATTTTAAAAATATTGCCTTTGAACACCAAGTCTCAGTTTAGGTTAACAACATTTCAAATGCTCAATGGCCACAAGTGGCTAGTGGCTGTCATATTGGAAGCAAACTACTATTACTTGCCTTTTCAACAATATCCAGCAGGTGTCACAATGAGTTTACAACTCTAAGCCAGCGACGCCAGCAATTTCTTCTCTTGATAACAATTGTTCACATATATACAGAATCTGAAAAAAAGGAAAATGGTCCTGAAGAACCTAGGGGCAGGACAGGAATAAAGACGCAGACGTAGAGAATGGACTTGAGGACACGGAGAGGGGAAGGGTAAGCTGGGAAGAAGTGAGAGAGTGGCATTGACATATATATACACTACCAAATGTAAAACAGATAGCTAGTGGGAAGCAGCCACATAGCACAGGGAGATCAGCTTGGTGCCTTGTGACCACCTAGAGGGGTGGGATAGGGAGGGTGGGAGGGAGGGAGATTCAAGAGGGAGGGGATATGGGGATATATGTATGCGTATAGCTGATTCACTTTGTTATACAGTAGAAACTAACACAACAATGTAAAGCAATTATACTTCAATAAAGATGTTAAAAAAAAGATTGGTGGATTGTATCAATGTTAATACCTTAGTTGTGAAATTATACTACAGTTTTACGTAATGTCACCATTACAGGAAACTGGTTACAGTGTACACGGAATGGATCTCTCCGTATTTCTTATAATGCATGTGAATCTACAATTATCTAAAAAATTTAAATTAACAAAACAAAATCTACAGAATAGTTGAAAAATAAACATATGTTAAGGCAGAAATATAAAAGAAAACAATTGTTAGTTCTCTTTGTATTCATGTATTTTTGACTTTCCATGTACTTGTAATATCCCTTGAATTTTTTGCCTAGATAATTAAGAAATCAAGCAATGTGGATTTTACTACTTAAACAAATGAGTCAGAACTCAAAATGATGTGTATATCAGACCCATTATTCCTTAGTTTTTCTGTAATCTCATCCTTAGATGGTCTGCCTGGTGAGAGGGTAAATAATTAATAATTACATGCACGTGCAATACTCAATAACATAATAACAATTATTTTAAAATTAGATCATTTCAAATACCTGAGCAATTTTCTCAACCCCAGACACAATTAAATGGTGTTCTTTCTACCTTCTCAAATTGTTAATAGAACACATTAAAAATAGAAAACCAAAGTTTTTTTAGGTAACAAAATATTCTTTAATTTTCATAACATTACTGCAATTTACTAATTGCCAATAATAACTTCTACTTCTCACATACACAATAAGCCTCAGTGGGATTATGATGTTTGAGCTTATTAACACTTACTACTTTAGAAAGCAGCATCATTTAAAAATGTTCATTTACTTACTTGCAGGTTGTTTTAGGATTCCTTTAAAAATGAGGGACAGGGCTTCCCTGGTGGCGCAGTGGTTGAGAGACCGCCTGCTGATGCAGGGGACGCGGGTTCGTACCCCGGTCCGCAAGGATCCCACATGCCGCGGAGCGGCTGGGCCCGTGAGCCATGGCCGCTGAGCCTGCGCGTCCGGAGCCTGTGCTGCGCAGCGGGAGAGGCCACAACAGTGAGAGGCCCGCGTACCACAAAAAAAAAAAGAGGGACAAACTGGGCTTCCCTGGTGGCGCAGTGGTTGAGAGTCCGTTTGCCGATGCAGGGGACAGGAGCTCGTGCCCCGGTCCAGGAGGATCCCACATGCCGCGGAGCGGCTGGGCCCGTGAGCCATGGCCGCTGAGCCTGCGTCTGGAGCCTGTGCTCCGCAACGGGAGGGGCCACAACAGTGAGAGGCCCGCATACCGCATTAAAAAAAAAAAAAAAAGGAGTGATAAACTGCTTTTGTTTTAATATTCTGTGGTTTTAATTTTCACAGTCTTGTACTTTATTTCCTAGGTAAAACTAAATATACATATTTAGAGATTGAGGCATCTCAAATACCTTCTCCTTAACTTTTAGAAAATCACTAGTCTATAAAATATTAAAAAAAATACAAACAGATGTCATACAGAAGCACTCATGAGTAGTGAGAAGATTAAAATGTGAGTTTTTATTACTAACTTCCATAAAGTGAGTATAATTTACATGTACTCTAGCTTTATACCAATAATTATGCCTTCTTTTTGTCCTATTAGTCCCAACTATATGATGTCCATAAAATAAAAATAAACTTGATTCTAATGAAAAACAATAATTATTTATCTCTTGAGGATTCACATTGTCAACTACCTTCAGAGGAAATGAATCAGCCTTGGCATCTTATTAACTAATATATTAAGGAGAGAAATGAACAGCGTTGTAGCCATAACTATATAAGATAGAAAAATGACCATGTAGAAGTACACAAGTAATATTTTTTTAAAAAATCCATAAAGCTTAAAGTTGGGATAATGTATACAGTACTTTTGTGTGTGTGTGTGCCTCCTGTTGGGATAAACCTCTTTTTAACACATCTAGGAAAATTTAACCACATATATACATATTTTAGAAACCAGATTTTTCATGAAATAATCAAGTATATGCAAATAACATTTTTTGCTGCTCAGCTCTTTACAATTTTTCTTATTTCCTTCTTGAAGAAATATTAGCAATATAAGGCCTAATTTGTTTGTTGTTTTTGAAAGCATAAGGCTCATATAGTCCAGGAGATGGCAGCCAACACCTTTTGTAAAATAAATGAATTATGTTGATACTTTATTATGGTAATTTTAATGTGATTTCTTGGTTTTAATAACATCAGCATTGAAGTGATCACTAAAAGAATAAAACTGTTGAAATTCTAAATGTAGATATCTCATTGTGTAAGTGTGCTTTAAAGAGATTCCTCAGAGTATTTTACAAGGCAAACTGAATACATTTCTTTCTCCTCTTTCCTCCTGCCCTCAGAGCATTGGTTTCTGCCACAATATTGACCTAGAATTACCTATAGAGCAGGAGGATTAAAGAATAAATTGCGATATTAATGAATATTTCAGAGGTATTCAAATTAAACACATAAAATATTAATAATATCATTTAGAAAGTATGTCAGAACCAATAACTGAGGTTTTTTTTTGAATACCATACTTTTCTGGTTAAATTCATAATTTATAATTCATAAAGCAAGAAAAGAAGGCCAATACAGTGAGGATTTTGCATTTGCATTTGTTTTAAGGGGCTATTTTAACCTATGAATACATTACTTTGTATAATATTAAAGCTGTTTTATTATGTGAGCCTACAGGGTAAGGAAAGGCATTACTCTGTCCCTTGTCCACACATCTAGTGCCCCAATTTTTATGGCTACTACCTGAGGGACAGGCTACAAATCATGCAGTTCTGATAGCCAACATAACTTGCATTTACAAGTCCCACAAGACTACAGCAAAGAAAAAAGCAGTTTTTATTTTTACTTATTTATTTTTTTGGGCTGCACCCAAAGCATGTGGGATCCTAGTTCCCCGAACAGGGATGAAACCTGCACGCCTTAACCACTGGACCACCAGGAAAGTCCCAAAACAGCAGTTTTTAAATGGGTAAAGAAGTACCCCCTTCTAACGCAGGCTATATACCTGGGCTCAGCCCTGGGGGAGCATGCCAAAATGCCCATCTCCCAGTTCCTACCTGGAAGGAGTTTAACTGCATACTTTCCCAGGTGCTGCTTGAGAGTCTGGCTTCTATCCAGCCTGCATCTAGGTGCTGACTTCCATCCTCCCCTTTGGGACACTGCTGGGTCTTGGCACACCCTTAACTACAAGGAACCATTAAGAAAAAAGATGGCAACTTGGACAATTAAAAAGGTTTGAGAGGCAAACAGGAGCTCAGACCAGGCTGATTGATGAGACTCAACTCCTACAGAAGTCTGTCAAGATAGGGAGAGGTGGCTGTTTTATCTAATGTGCAGAAATCAACACAGAAGGTCAAGGAAAATGAAGAAATAAAAGAGTATGTTTCAAACAAAAGAAGAAGACAAATATCCTGAAATCAATTTCAATAAAATGGAGAGAAATGCTTTATCCAGTAGTTCAAAATAATGGTCATAAAGATGCTCACTGAGGTCCAGTACAGCAGTGCATGTACAAAGCAAGAATTTCAACAAACAGAAATGCGAAAAAGTACCAGACAAAATAAATAGATAGATAAATAAATAAATAAATAATTAAAAGTACGAAACAGGGACTTCCCTGATGGCACAGTGGTTAAGAATCTGCTTGCCAATGCAGGGGACTTGGGTTCAAGCCCTGGTCTGGGAAGATCCCACATGCTGCACAGCAACCAATCCCATGTGCCACAACTACTGAGCCTGCACTCTAGAACCCATGAGCCACAACTACTGAGGCTGCGTGCCTAGAGCCTGTGCTCCACAACAAGAGAAGCCACCACAATGAGAAGCCCACGCACCGCAATGAAGAGTAGCCCCTGCTCGACACAACTAGAGAAAGCTTGCATGCAGCAACAAAGACCCAATGCAGCCAAAAATAAATAAATAAATTTATATTTTAAAAAGTGCCAAACAGAAGTCATAAAGATGAAGAATACAATAAGTGAATTGAAAAATTCAGTAGAGGAGTTCAACAAAAGGCTAAATACTGTAGAAGAAAGGATCAGCAAACTTGAAGACAGGGCAGTGGAGTTCATTCTATCAGAGGAACAAAAAAGAAAAAAAGAATAAAAAAAAAGTGAAGATAGCTTATGAGACTTATGGGGCACCACTATATACCTCATAGGGGCCCAAGAAGCAAAAGAGAAAAAAGTGCAGAAAGCTTATTCAAAAACATAATGGATGAAAATTTCCCTAACTTGGGGAAAGAAATACATGTCCATATCCAGGAATCCCAGAAAATTCCAAAAAATGTATGTCTAAAGAGACCCACACTGAGACACATAATTGAAAGCAGCAAGAGAAAAGCAACTTGTTACATACAAGGAACCCCCATAAGGCAGTCAGCAGATTTTTAAGCAGGAACCTTGTAGGTCAGATAGGAATGGGATAATGTAGTCAACACGCTGAAATAAAAAAGAACAAAAAATTGCTAGCCAAGAATTCTTTACCTGGCAAAGTTGTCCTTTAGAATTGAAGGAGGGATAAATAGTATCCAGACAAACAAAAGCTTAATAAGTTCATCATCACTGGATTAGTCTTACAAGAAATGTTAAAGATAGTTCTTCAAGCGGAAATGAAAGAACACTAATTTAGTAACATGAAAACATATGAAAGTATAAAACTCATTAGTAAAGTTAAATGTATACTTAAATTCTGAATAATATTGTACTAGTGATGGGTAAATCACTCATGAATCAGGTATAAAGGTTAAAAAACTAAAATATTAAAAATAACTATAACTACAATGATTTGTTAACAGATACACAAGATAACAAGATGTGACTTGTGACATCAAAAACATAAAATGGGGCAGGAGTATGCAAATAAAATAGACAACCACGAGGAAATGGGCAAATTCTTGGAAAGGTATAATTTTCCAAGACTGAACCAGGAAGAATTAGAAAATATAAACAGACCTATCACAAGTAATGAAATTGAAACCATAATTAAAAATCTTCCAACAAACAAAAGTCCAGGACCAGATGGCTTCACAGGTGAATTCTAGCAAACATTTAGAGAACAGCTAACACTGATCCTTCTCAAACTCTTCCAAAAAATTACAGAGGGAGAAACACTCCCAAATTCATTCTATGAAGCCACCATCACCCTGGTACCAAAACCAGAGAAAGATATCACAAGAAAAGAAAATTATAGACCAGTATCACTGATGAACATAGATGCAAAAATCTTGCACACAATACGAGCAAACAGAATCCAACAGCATATTAAAAGGATCATACACCATGATCAAGTGGGATTTATCCCAGGGATGCAAGGATTCTTTGATATATGCAAATCAATCAATGTGATACACCACATTAACAAATTAAGGAATAAAAACCATATGATCATCTCAATAGATGCAGAAAAAACGTTTGACAAAATTCAACACCCATTTATGATAAAAACTCCCCAGAAAATGGGCACAGAGGGAACATACCTCAACATAATAAAGGCCACATATGACAAACCCACAGCAAGCATCATACTCAATGGTGAAGAACTGAAAGAATTTCCACTAAGATCAGGAACAAGACAAGGATGTCCACTCTCACCATTCTTACTCAACATAGTTTTGGAACACCTAGCCACGGCAATCAGAGAAGAAAAAAATAAAAGGAATACAAATTGGAAAAGAAGAAGTAAATCTGTCAGTGTTTGCAGATGACATATAAAATCTTAGAGATGCCACCAGAAAACTATTAGAACTAATCAATGAATTTGGTAAGGTTGCAGGCTACAAAATTAATGCACAGAAATCTCTGGCATTCCTATACACCAACAACGAAAATTCAGAAAGAGAAATTAAGGAAATACTGCCATTTACCACTGCAACAAAAAGAAAAAAGTACCTAGGATACCTAGGAATAAACCTGCCTAAGGAGGCAAAAGACTTGTACTCAGAAAAACTATAAAACACTGATGAAAGAAATCATTGACATAAACAGATGGAGAAATATACCATGTTCTTGGATTGGAAGAATAAACATTGTGAAAGTGACTATACTACCCAAAGCAATCTACAGATTCAATGCAATCCCTATCAAACTATCAATGGAATTATTCACAGAATTAGAACAAAAATTTTACAATTCGTATGGTAACACAAGAGACCCTGAAGAGCCAGAGCAATCTTGAGAAAGAAAAATGGAGTTGGAGGAATCAGGCTCCCCAACTTCAAACTATACCACAAAGCTACAGTAATCAAGGCAGTGTGGTATGGGCACAAAAGCAGAAATATAGATCAATGGTACAGGATATAATGCCAAGAAATAAGCCCATACACAGATGGTCACCTAATTTATGACAAAGGAGGCAAAAACATACAATGGAGAAAAATAGCCTCTCCAATAAGTGGTACTGGGGGAACTGGACAGCTACATGTAAAAGAATGAAATTAGAATACTACCTAACACCATACACAAAAATAAACTCCGGATGGATTAAAGACTTAAATGTAAGACTAGACACTATAAAACTCTTAGAGGAAAACATAGGAAAACCACTCTTTGACATAAACCACAGCAAGATCTTTTTTGACCCACCTCCTTGAGTAATGGAAGTAAAAACAAAAATAAACAAACGGGGCTTAATTAAACTTAAAAGCTTTTGCACAGCAAGGGAAACCATAAAAAAGACGAAAAGACAACCCTCAGAATGGGAGAAAATATTTGCAAATGAAACAACAGACAAAGGATTAATCCCCAAAATATAAAAACACCTCATGGAGCTCAATATCAAAAAAACAAACAATCCAGTTAAAAAATGGGTGGAAGACCTAAATAGACATTTCACCAAGGAAGACATACAGATGGCCAAGAGGCACATGAAAAGATACTCAACATCACTAATTATTAGAGAAATGCAAATCAAAACTACAGTGAGGTTATCACTTCACGCTGGTTAAAATGGCTGTTACCTAAAAATCTAGAAACAGTAAATGCTGGAAAGGGTGTGGTGAAAAGGGAACCCTCCTGCACTGTTGGTGGGAATGTAAATTGATACAACCACTATTGAAAACAGTATGGAAGTTCCTTAAAAAACTAAAAATAGAGCTACCATATGACCCAGCAATCCCACTACTGGGCATATACCCTGAGAAAACCATAATTCTAAAGAGACATGTACCACTAAGTTCATTGCAGCACTATTTACAATAGCCAGGACATGGAACCAACCTAAGTGTCCATCGACAGATGAATGGCTAAAGAAGATATGGCACATATATACAATGGAATATTACTCAGCCATAAAAAGAAACGAAACTGAGTTATTTGTAGTGAGGTGGATGGACGTAGCTTCTGTCATACAGAGTGAGGTAAGTCAGAAAGAGGAAAACAAATACTGTATGCTAAAGCATATACATGGAATCTAAAAAAAGAAAGAAAGAAAAAGGTACTGGTTAAGCTAATTGCAGGGCAGGAATAAAGAGGTAGACATAGAAAATGGACTTTAGGACATGGGGTGGGAGGACGAAGCTGGGGCGAAGTGAGAGTAGCATCGACATATATACACTACCGAATGTAAAATAGTTGGCTGGTGGGAAGCAGCAGCATAGCACAGGGAGATCGGCTTAGTGCTTTGTGATGACCAATAGGGGTAGGATAGGGAGGATCAGAGGGAGATTCAAGAGCTAGCGGGGACTCCCCTGGTGGTGCAGTGGTTGACAGTCCGCCTGCCGATTCAGGAGACACGGCTTCGTGCCCCGGTCCAGCAAGATCCCACATGCCGTGGAGCGGCTGGGCCCGAGAGCCATGGTCGCTGAGCCTGCGCGTCCGGAGCCTGTGCTCCGCAACGAGAGAGGCCACAACAGTTAGAGTCCCGCGTACCGCAAAAAAAAAAAAAAAAAAAAAAAAAAAAGAGCTAGGGGATATGGGGACATGTGTATGCGTATGCCTGATTGGCTTTGTCATGCAACAGAAACTAACACAGTATTGTGAAGCGATTATACTCCAATAAAGATCTATTTTTTAAAAACGTAGAGCTTGTGTATATGTTTGAAGTTAAGTTGTTATTTTAAAATAGGCTGTTAAAATATACCACATATCTGATAAGAGATTAATATCTAAAATATATAAAGAACTTATACAACCCAACAGTAAAAAAAAAACCCAATTAAAAAATGGGCAAAGAACCCAAATAGACATTTTTCCAAAGAAGGTATACAAATGGCCAACTGATATGAAAAGGTGCTCAACATCACTAATCATCAGGAAAATGCAAATCAAACCACAACGAGATATCACCTCACATCTATTAGAATGGCTATCATCAAAAAGATCACAGATAACAGATTACGGCAGGAATATAGGGAAAAGGGAACACTTATACGCTGCTGGTGGAACTGTAAACTGGTACAGCCACTATGGAAAACAGTGTGGAGGTTCCTTACAAAATTAAAAATAGAGCTATCATATGATCCAGCAATCTTACTTCTGGGTATCTATCCAAAGTAAGCAAAATTACTATGTTGAAGAGATAACTGTACTCCCACATTTATTGCAGCCTTATTTTCAATAACTAAGACATGGGAACAACCTAATTGTCTATTGATAGATGCATGGATAAAGAAGATGTGGTATAATTTTATATATATGATACATATTATATATATATATATATATATATATATATAATTCAGCTTTAATAAAGAAGGAAATCCTGCCATTGCGACAACGTAGATGAACCTGGAGGGCATTATGCTAAGTGTAATAAACCAGGTAGTGTAAGACAAATACTGTATGATATCACTTATATGTGGAATCTAAAAAAAAAAAAGTTGAATTCACAGAAATAGAGAGTAGAATGGTGGTTGTCAGGTGGGAAATAGGGAGATGCTTCTAAAAAGGTACAAACTTTATAATTGAAAATTTTGCTAAGAAAGTAGAAATTAAGTGTTCTAGCCAAAAAAAAAAAAAAAAGTGAGATGATAGATGTGTTAATTAACTGAATGATGGGAATCCTTTCACAATGTATACTGCAATTTTGTCAGTTATACATCAATGCAGAATAAAGAAGATTTCGCTCATAACACTCCTCCCTTCACCCTTTTAATCCTTTAATATTAAAGCATTATAGTTTTATACTTTTAAATATCTTATTGTGCTTTATCAATGATTTTAGAGAGGTAACATTGATAATAGTATAATTTAAATGTTTTTTAAAGTGTTTATTATCTATATTATATTACCTGCCATATGTTAAATTCATGTAATCATTTTATTTGATCTTCATAAAAACTGCAGGAGATATTTTTAACTTAATTTTACAGATGAGGAAACAGGATCATAGATGATAAGTAACTTTCTTAAAATCACACAAATAATAAGTGGTAGCGCATTATCTAAAGCCCCTGAGCGTAATATCAGAGTTATTTTGAATATATCATTCTTTATCACAACCATCTCTGGAAGCACAAGAAATCAAATTCTGTAAAAGCAGATTTTCTGACAAATTCTTGCCACATTTTGCTTACAATCTCACCTCTCAAAAGGTCAAAAGAGACTAAGGGGTATTGCTAGTCTGTGATTAATTCTAAATAAGAAAATATTATTATTATTTTTTTACATCTTTATTGGAGTACAATTGCTTGACAATGGTGTGCTAGTTTCTACTTTATAACAAAGTGAATCAGTTATACATATACATATGTCCCCATATCTCTTCCCTCTTGCATCTCCCTCCCTCCCACCCTCCCTATCCCATCCCTCTAAGTGGTCACAAAGCACCGAGCTGATCTCCCTGTGCTATGCGGCTGCTTCCCACTAGCTATCTATTTTACGTTTGTTACTGTATATATGTCCATGCCTCTCTCTCGCCCTGTCACAGCTTACCCTTCCCCCTCCTCATATCCTCAAGTCCGTTCTCCAGTAGGTCTGTGTCTTTATTCCTGTCTTACCCCTAGGTTCTTCATGACATTTTTTCCCCTTAAATTCCATATATATGTGTTAGCATATGGTATTTGTATTTTTCTCTCTGACTTACTTCACTCTGTATGACAGACTCTAGGTCTATCCACCTCATTACAAATAGCTCAATTTCGTTTCTTTTTATGGCTGAGTAATATTCCATTGTATATATGTGCCACATCTTCTTTATCCATTCATCCGATGATGGACACTTAGGTTGTTTCCATCTCCGGGCTATTGTAAATAGAGCTGCAATGAACATTTTGGTACATGACTCTTTTTGAATTATGGTTTTCTCAGGGTATATGCCTAGTAGTGGGATTTCTGGGTCATATGGTAGTTCTGTTTGTAGTTTTTTAAGGAACCTCCATACTGTTCTCCATAGTGGCTGAACCAATTCACATTCCCACCAGCAGTGCAAGAGTGTTCCCTTTTCTCCACACCCTCTCCAGCATTTATTGTTTCCAGATTTTTTGACGATGGCCATTCTGACTGGTGTGAGATGATATCTCATTGTAGTTTTTTTTTTTTTTTTTTTTTTTTTTTTTTTTTTACGGTACGTGGGCCTCTCACTGTTGTGGCCTCTTCCCGTTTCGGAGCACAGGCTCCGGACGCACAGGCTCAGCGGCCATGGCTCACGGGCCCAGCCACTCCGCAGCATGTGGGATCTTCCCAGACCGGGGCATGAACCCGCATCCCCTGCATCGGCAGGCGGACTCTCAACCACTGCGCCACCAGGGAAGCCCTCATTGTAGTTTTGATTTGCATTTCTCTAATGATGTTGAGCATTCTTTCATGTGTTTGTTGGCAGTCTGTATATCTTCTTTGGAGAAATGTCTGTTTTGGTCTCCTGCCCATTTTTGGATTGGGTTGTATGTTTTTCTGTTATTGAGCTGCATGAGCTGCTTATAAATTTTGGAGATTAATCCTTTGTCAGTTGCTTCATTTGCAAATATTTTCTCCCATTCTGAGGGTTGTCTTTTCATCTTGTTTATAGTTTCCGCTAATAAAGATAAAGATATCTTTATCTTTATCTTTGTGCTAAAGAATGTGATTCCGCTAATACCAGTGTGATCTATCCACATGCATCCAGGGGTAGCATACTGACAAATTCTCAATTAATACAAGCATTTCTGAGCTTCTAGCAGGCAGCTCTAGTGTATTAAAAGCTTTAACTCTTTCAGCATGAAAAGAGCATAGAAGCTAAATGATTAGCGTATATAAAGGAGTTCAAATTTTTAATATTGCTTAAATGTAAGAAAAGTTGTACATTTTAAATGACTAGCCAGAGATAAAATAATAAATCAAGAGAAAATTATTCTTTTTTGGTGTGAATAACACAGTCTTAAAAAAACTGATGAAATATTGAATAAATATAAAAATATTTGTATTTATATTCATAGTGTTTTTATGAACCTGAGTATACATAGGTAAATGAATAATATAAGAATCTATTATGGAATTCATAATATAGACATTTACATTTATATATATTTTTCTCTAGCAGCCTCCCTTACTCTTTTCTCACTTTCACAGCTAAATTTCTAAATTTCGACCTGCTTCAGTTATACTTACTCCCAGTTATACCACTGAAAATGCTTTTGCTTCAATTACCAATAATCTCATTATCACCCATTTCAAAGGACACTTTAGGACCTTATCTCTCTTGCCAAATCTGTTCAGTCTGATACTTTGGTCAGTCTTGAAATTTTCTTCTTCCTTGGCTCCTTTGACATCATTCTTTTCTAGTTTTCCTTCTACACTTTATTGGCTGCTCCTCAATTTTCTTTCCAGGGTCTCCCCATTAGCATCTTCAGTGTTTGTACCTACTCTAAATAGTCTTCATGGAAAATCTCATCCAGCTTCAAATATTTCTGGAACTCATATGACTACTAAATCTATGTCATCAGTCCCAACAACTTTTCTGAAATGTATAATACACTCATACATCTATCAAACTACCTCTTAAATATAGTTCCTATTAGGAATTATAGTACATATCTTAAAGTCTCATCAAACTCTACATGTCTGAAAAAGAACTATCTTCCTCTCCTTGCCCCTCACTCCAACTTGAACACATCTGCTCCATATGTATATCCTACTTTGCTTGCTATAGATTTTCCCTCTTTCACCTCCTCCCCCAATCCAATTATTGACCAAGGTAAATTTTCCTATTAACTATTACTTGAATATCTCCACATCTTTATTCCTATATGGTCCCTCTCAGCTAGTGTGGTGAGGAAAACAGAAACCATTTTAGGTGGAAGGTATTTGATACAGAAAATTAGACACAACACTGTTGGAAGGCTGAGAGAAGGAAGATCAGAAGAAAGTGTTTCTGGTAGTTAGGAAGTCCAGAAATGCAGGAATCACAGGGAAGTTGTGATTGCAATGCCGAAGCAAGTCCTAAGAGCTCTGCCCTCATTGTAGACGTTGGCTTATCTTGAACATCCCTTGAAACTTTGTAGGATCAATTTCTGTGTATTTAGATGTCGTGTCTCTCTGAGGGCTTTATCTGGCTGTAGGGGCATACTGTATGTCGGACAGGCTATAGGTGGCAGGAAGTGAATGCCTCAGGAGCAACCCTGAGGGACAGCAGCTTCCCTGCCTTAAGTGGGACAATTAAGGCAATTTTGCCTTAAGTGGGACAACTTTGAAATGTTCTACCTAGTCCCTTGGAGGGTTTCCAGCAGGATTGAGCCCTAGTTGGCTATAGTTGTAATCCACATGCCAATGTCCTTTTATTGCCTTTCTTTCCTTTCTTATTTTACTTCTGCACTCTTTTCTCCTGCTTCTGGATCAATTCCAAAACAAGCTATTTGCACTCAAAGTCTTGCTCATGGTCTAAGACATGTTTTGTACACTGCTTCTGGAGTAGAACAATACTTTTATTTCTCTTCAATCGTCTATGTTTTCTGAAAGTACTCCTCTTTGAAGAATTTAAACCAGAAAATTGCCTGCAAAGTCTTCTGAGAAATGTATTTTTTAGGGTTTTAGTCCTTGTGGTAATGAGGAATGTTTTTTAGAAGGGCAAGAATGATGCTGAACATCTTTGATCACATATTCATGATACCACTAATATCTGTTTAAAAATATAATATGTTTTACATTCACATGACACTTGATCTTATATATTATTCTACTGAGTATCCACACACTATCTAGCACCGTCCACATCATCCAAATTTGAACTATACACATTTAGACAGTAGCAACTATATCATGCAGTATAACGCAACTATCCCTTGTGTATAAAAATATCCTCACTATTTCCCCTAAAAGGAAAAACACCAAGTATTTCTTAGAGATGATAACTTCTCTTCTAGCTTACTCACAGTCTCATCAGGATATCCTATAAACTAAATATTGAAACACTCCATTTTGTTAGATGTTAATCCTTAAAAAGGCCTACAGAGTCTTACATATTCTCTTCCTAACCCAGTTTTCCATTCTCATCACACACTGTGCTTTCCCTCTCACTGCCTACTGCAGACACAGAGGCCTTTGTTGACTCCAAAGTATTCCCCAAGCTTGCTCCCACCATACACATTACTTATGGTCTTCCTGAGGTTTCGAATGAATGTAACCATCTTCTTCTTCTAATTAACCCATACTCATCTTTCAGATTTTAACTCCAGGGTCATTTCCTCAGGAGATCTCCTCTGACCTTGTGATGAAGCCAAAATCCATTAGTGGAGTGTGTGTGTGTGTGTGTGTGTGTGTGTGTGTGTGTGTGTGTGTGTGTACATAAAGCATTTACATGATTTCATAGTTTCTATTTCCTATTTATTTATTTCCTATTTATTTGTGATTGATTGATTGACTGATTGACATGTTTCCTTGGTTAAAGTGTTTGTACCATGATGGCATGATCATTTATTTTTGCTATTTTGTTGCTTACCATTATACTTCCAGCACCTAGCACATGTAAGACCCTCAAAATAATTTTTTTAATGAATGAAAGCAAAGGATTACTTGTGAGATGAGTTATAAAGTTTGCTGAAATTTGCATCATAAACTCTATCACGTTATTATTACATATTATATTCTTCTTAGAATTCTTTTCCTTTCCCAAGCAATGTTTGTTAGTTGTAATTTTCAGTAACTTCAGGAAGGATACTTTTACAAGTTCATCCTCTCTTAACTGTGATTTCTAAATTGCTGCTATTCTTGATTTTAAATTAAAAATCATGATATTTTGATGTCATTTTATCAATGATTTATCAATTTTGGGTTGCTTATTTAATTCAACAGTATGTAGCAATGCATACTTGCATCAACAAAAATATTACAGTATTATAGACTTTAAGGCACAGATGGATTCTAGTTTAAGATAACACAGTTATAGCTCTCTTGTTAAATAAGGTTAATCAATAGTAATGCTCCCCAAATTTGTTTTTAAGTCAAGAGTCAGGTAGATTGGCTATGGGTCATGTACCAGTAAAATTCAGAATTCAGAAAATTCGAATTCAGAATATTTGATAGCTATTTCAGTTTGAGGGTTTAGGTTGCCTCATTCATCTTTGTATTCCCAAAGCCTAGCAAAAGTCTGGGCATTTACTCACTATGTCAGGTTTCAAAGGCTGGTTGAAGTTCATAGATTGGTACACATTATGAATCTACTTTGGATCATTCTCTTTGATTTTCTGCTAAATCAGCAATCAAGATTGCAAAGAATATATATGAATGGATACAGTTCCTCCAAATTTCCAGTTTTTCATGGAGATGAGTACTTAGTTTGATGATCAATATCGTACCCATAGTGTAAGAAACTGTAGGCTTAGAGCTACATCAGCCAGGGAAGCAGCCAGGCCAGCACTAAATGGTCTACCTACTGCCTTATAAAGCAATACCTTGTTGCACACTCAAGTTTTATTTCTCTTTGTGTCAGGCCAGGCTATAGCACATCACACTTTCCCTAAAATCCATACAAGGTGTAGTTTGTACGACAGAATAGATTTGGGCAGTTTTTTGTGTAATGTAAATAATTAGGCAAAAGACACTTTAGAAACAGATGAGGATCTATCATAATTTCAGCATGGTGCTGGACTGAAAATACGATATTGGTGGGACTGTTCTATTGAGGCTTTTTTAAAAAAATATTTTATTTATTTATTTATTATTTCTGGCTGTGTCGGGTCTTAGTTGCAGCATGCAGGATCTTCATTGCAGCATGTGGGATCTTTCGTTGTGGCACATGGGCTCTTCATTGTGGCGCTCGGGCTTCTCTCTATTTGTGGTGTGTGGATTTCCTCTCTCTAGTTGAGGTGTAGGAGCTCAGTAGTTGTGGCATGTGGGCTTAGTTGCCCCCGGGCATGTGGGATCTTAATTCCCCAACGAGGGATCGAACATGCATCCCTTGCCTTGGAAGGCGGATTCTTTACCATTGGACCACCAGGGAAGTCCCTCTATTGAGCCTTAGCACAATTTTTCTTTGCCAATAGAATGTCATGTGGGTCAAAAATGTTTTTTGTTTTTTATTTTTAAGTTTTATTTTAAATGGTCTATATTGTCTGTTGTTATATACAAAATTGAGAGAGATATCATGTAACTTACTTTTCATTCTGGATCAAACTTTAGGACATAGTAGTTAAAGCAAGAAAAAAATTGACATTTGTAGCTATCATTTGTGCTCCCCCAAAATGGTCTGCTCTAGAAGTGAGAGTTAATGTTTTCAGCAGCCTTTGATAAATCCTTCATTTTTAAAAATACCCACTGAAGAAGACACCTGAGCAGTCATTACAAACAACCTTTTGTATTTGAGGCTCTACCAGGTAAAGAAAACATAGAGAATATCTTTGCAATCTTGGTATTAAAGATTTCTTAGACAAGACACAAAAAGCACAAAAGCACACAGCATAAAATGATAAGATGATAAATAAGACTTCATAAAAATTGAAAACTTCTGTTTAGCAAAAAGATACCATCAAGAAAATGAATAAGCATTCACAGATTTGAGAAAATACATGCAAGAAAAACATTTTAAAACAATTTTTATCAGAATATATAAAGAATTCCTAAAACCCAGTAATAATAGCTTTTGTGTTTCTATCTATTCTCCTTCTGAAATTAATTTTTGAGCATTGTGAGAGACACATTTGAAGTTAGTTGTTTTTTTTTTTCATATAGATATCCAGTTGTTCCAATACCTTTTGCTGAAATGACTTTCCTTTCCCCATTGAATTACTTTAGGCCTTTGTAAAAATCAATTGACCATATAACTGTGTGTCTATTTCTGGACTCTCTATTCTATTCCATTGATCTATTCGTCTACTTTAATGATTACTATAACTTTTATAGTAAGTTTTGAAATCAGGTATTGTGAATCCTCCAACTTTGTTTTTATATTTCAAGATTATTTTGGCTATTCCACGTCCTTTTAACTCTCATGTAAATTTTACAAACAGGGGCTTCCCTGGTGGCGCAGTGGTTGAGAGTCCGCCTGCCGATGCAGGGGACGCGGGTTCGTGCCCCGGTCTGGGAGGATCCCGCGTGCCGCGGAGCGGCTGGGCCCGTGGGCCATGGCCGCTGAGCCTGCGCGTCCGGAGCCTGTGTCTGTTTCTACAAAAAGGGGACGCTGTGCTCTGCCTGGCTTCCACATTTTTGTGCAGTGGTTCGGAAAGTGCTTCCAGACCAAAGTCTGAGCAATTGTGGGACTCACCTGATGAGTTTCCTTTCTCTCATGGATTACGGTTCTTCACTACCTGTCACCAAAAATGTGACATCTGATGCTTCGTATACTTTGTTTAGTATTATATTTGTTTAAAACAAGATAGTTAATTTAGTGCCAGTTATTTAGTGATGGTTGGAAGCAGAAAATTTAGATAGAATTTTAACCTAGAATTCTACACAAAATACAGGAGAACATTACGTGGGAAATGTGACCATTCTTATTTTCTAATTACAAAATTGCAGAAATGTTGATTAGAACATAGGATATATTAGTATGTAACCAGGTAAATACTGTAAAAACAGAAATTTTAAAAAATCAAGTGAATTTTTTGGTTGAATAAACTGATATTGTTTTGTATGATCAAGATTTAATTTTTTGCTATTTGAATAGCTGAGTCAGTTAAGTCATTTCTCTTTGATTTAATTAATTAATTAAAAGTAACCATTTCCTTTTTTGTAAAGCTTTGGAAATGTGTGTGGCAATTTGACTAAAAGTCTATTTTGAATTTGCTTTAGATAAATGCCCTGTTTTTTCTTACGTTTAACACCAGTGACAGCAGGCAATTATTGAATGAATCTACCAGTTTGAGTTTGTAGTGGATGGGCCAGCTGGATAACAGTTTGTACGTTACTGTTGTAAACATGGGGGGGAATTCTCCCACTTGGGAGAGAAACTTAATTCCATCATTTGAAGCTACAAAATTAGATGTTTCCTATACATCATTTAAAATTGTATAATTTTAAAAGAATATAGGGTTCTCTGGAATTTGCCCCTATTTAAGTTTTCATGACATCATTTGTATCAACACATTGAATATATTTAATGCTGTTAGGCATACACACAAATTTACCAACACATAAACACAAAGAGTTATGATGAGGTATCAAACATTAAGAAGTTAAAGTGGCAACTGATTTGGTTTGAAGTATGGTCAAAAAGGTGTCATTTGATAGTGCTTAAAGACATGATACTGTAGTCAATTTAGGGAAATGATGAAACTTCAATGTATTAGAATAACTAAACATAAAATATAATTGCATATCCAGTTACTAGATAATCCAGAACTTCCTATGGGTCACAAAAATACTATCCTAAGATTCTAATGATCATTTTATTGTTCACTTAATTTTGATAGTCAAATACAGAATCCAACCAGTGAAAACAAAAATAAACAAATGGGACCTAATAAAACTTAAAAGCTTTTGCATAGCAAAGGAAACCACAAACAAGACAAAAAGACAACCCTTAGAATGGGAGAAAATATTTGCAAATGAAGCAACTGACAAAGGATTAATCTCCAAAATATACAAGCAGCTCATGCAGTTCAATATCAAATAAACAAACAACCCAATCCAAAAATGGGCAGAAGACCTAAATAGACATTTCTCCAAAGAAGATATACATATTGCCAACAAACACATGAAAGAATGCTCAACCTCACTCATCATTAGAGAAATGCAAATCAAAACTACAGTGAGGTATCACCTCACACTGGTCAGAATGGCCATCAACAAAAGATCTACAAACAATAAATGCTGGAGAGGGTGTGGAGAAAAGTGAGCCCTCTTGCACTGTTGGTGGGAATGTAAGTTGATACAGCCACTATGGAGAACAGTATGGAGGTTCCCTAAAAAACTAAAAATAGAACTACCATACGACCCAGCAATCCCACTACTGGGCATATACCCTGGGAAAACCATAATTCAAATAGAGTCATGTACCACAATGTTCATTGCAGCACTATTTACAATAGCCAGGATATGGAAGCAACCTAAGTGTCCATCAACAGATGAATGGATAAAGAAGATGTTATTAGAGTTATATTGCTTTACAGTGGTGTGTTAGTTTCTGCTTTATAACAAAGTGAATCAGCTATACATATACATATATCCCCATATCTCTTTCCTCTTGCGTCTCTCTCCCTCCGACCCCCCCTATCCCACCCCTCTAGGTGGTCACAAAGCACCGAGCTGATCTCCCTATGCTCTGCAGCTGCTTCCCACTAGCTATCGGTTTTATATTTGGTAGTGTATATATGTCCATGACACTCTCTCACTTTGTCCCAGCTTACCCTTCCCCATCCCGGTGTCTTCCCCCTACCTCCATTCTCTACTAGGTCTGCGTCTTTATTCCCGTCCTGCCCTTAGGTTCTTCATGACCTTTTTAAATTATTTTTTGTAGATTCCATATATATGTGTTAGCATACAGTATTTGTTTTTCTCTTTCTGACTTACTTCACTCTGTATGACAGACTCTAGGTCCAACCATCTCACTACAAATAACTCAATTTCATTTCTTTTTATGGCTGAGTAATATTACATTGTATATATGTGCCACATCTCCTTTATCCATTCATCTGTCGATGGACACTTAGGTTGCTTCCATATCCTGGCTATTGTAAATAGAGCTGCAATGAACATTGTGGTACATGACTCTTTTTGAATTATAGTTTTCTCAGGGTATGGGCCTAGTAGTGGGATTGCTGGGCCATATGGTAGTTCTATTTTTAGTTTTTTAAGTAACCTCAATACTGTTCTCCATAGTGGCTGTATCAATTTACATTCCCACCAGCAGTGCAAGAGGGTTCCCTTTTCTCCACACCCTCTCCAGCATTTACTGTTTGTAGATTTTTTTATAATGGCCATTCTGACTGGTGTGAGATGATATCTCATTGCAGTTTTGATTTGCATTTCTCTAATGATTAATGATGTTGAGCATTCTTTCATGTGCTTGTTGGCAATCGGTATATCTTCTTTGGAGAAATGTCTATTTAGGTCTTCTGCCCATTTTTGGATTGGGTTGTTTGTTTTTTTGATATTGAACTGCATGAGCTGCTTGTAAATTTTGGAGATTAATCCTTTGTCAGTTGCTTCATTTGCAGATATTTTCTCCCATTCTGAGGGTTGTCTTTTGGTCTTGTTTATGGTTTCCGTTGCTGTGCAAAAGCTTTTAAGTTTCATTAGCTCCCATTTGTTTATATTTGTTTTTATTTCCATTTCTGTAGGAGGTGGGTCAAAAAGGATTTTGCTGTGATTTATGTCATAGAGTGTTCTGCCTATGTTTTCCTCTAAGAGTTTGATACTGTCTGACGTTACATTTAGGTTTTTAATCCATTTTGAGTTTATTTTTGTGTATGGTGTTAGGGAGTGTTCTAATTTCATTCTTATACATGTAGCTGTCCAGTTTTCCCAGCACCACTTATGGAAGAGGCTGTCTTTTCTCCGTTGTATATTCTTGCCTCCTTTAACAAAGATAAGGTGACCATATGTGCATGGGTTTATCTCTGAGTTTCTATCCTGTTCCATTGATCTATATTTCTGTTTTTGTGCCAGTACCATACTGTCTTGATTACTTTAGCTGTGTAGTATAGTCTGAAGTCAGGGAGCCTGATGCCTCCAGCTCCGTTTTTCGTTCTCAAGATTGCTTTGGCTCTTCAGGGTCTTTTGTGTTTCCATACAAATTGTGCAATTTTTTGTTCTAGTTCTGTGAAAAGTGCCAGCAGTAGTGTGATAGGGATTGCATTGAATCTGTAGATTGCTTGGTGTAGTATAGTGATTTTCACAATGTTGATTCTTCCAATCCAAGAACATGGTATACCTCTCCATCTATTTGTATTACCTGTAATTTCTGTCATCAGTGTCTTACAGTTTTCTGCATACAGTTTTTTTGTCTCCTTTGGTAGGTTTATTCCTACGTATTTTATTCTTTTTGTTGCAATGCTAAATGAGAGTGTTTCTTAATTTTACTTTCATATTTTTCATCATTAGTGTATAGGAATGCAAGTGTTCTGTGCATTAATTTTGTATCCTGCTACTTTATCAAATTCATTAATTAGCTCTAGTAGTTTTCTGGTAGCATCTTTAGGACTCTCTGAGTATCATGTCATCTGCAAATAGTGACAGCTTTATTTCTTCTTTTCAGATTTGGATTCCTTTTATTTCTTTTTCTTCTCTGATTGCTGTGTCTAAAACTTCCAAAACTATGTTGAATAATAGTGGTGAGATTGGGCAACCTTGTCTTCTTCCTGATCAGAGTGGAAATGGTTTCAGTTTTTCACCATTGAGGATGATGTTGGCTGTGGTTTGTCATATATGGCCTTTGTTTTATTGAGATAAGTTCCCTCTATGCCTACTTTCTAGAGGGTTTTTATCATAAGTGGGTGTTGAATTCCGTCGAAAGCTTTTTCTGCATCTATTGAGATGATCATATGGTTTTTATTCTTTAATTTATTAATATGGTGTATCACATTGATTGATTTGCATATATTGAAGAATCCTTGCATTCCTGGGATAAACCCCACTTGATCATGGTGTATGATCCTTTTAACGTGCTGTTGGATTCTGTTTGCTAGTATTTTGTTGAGGATTTTTGCATCTATGTTCATCAGTGATATTGGCTTGTAGTTTTCTTTCTTTGTGACATCCGTGTCTGGTTTTGGTATCAGGGTGATGGTGGCCTCGTAGAATGAGTTTGGGAGTGTTCCTCCCTCTGCTATATTTTGGAAGAGTTTGAGAAGGATAGGTGTTAGCTGTACTTAAATGTTTGATAGAATTCGCCTGTGAAGCCATGTGGTCCTGGGCTTTTGTTTATTGGAAGATTTTTAATCACAGTTTCAATTTCTGTGCTTGTGGTTGGTCTGTTTGTATTTTCTATTTCTTTCTGGTTCAGTCTCGGAAGGTTGTGTTTTTCTAAGAATTTGTCCATTTCTTCCAGGTTGTCCATTTTATTGGCATATAGTTGCTTGTAGTAATCTTTCATGTTCCTTTGTATTTCTGCAGTGTCAGTAGTGACTTCTCTTTTTCATTCATAATTCTATTGATTTGAGTCTTCTCCCTTCTTTCTTGAATGAATCTGGCTAATGGTTTATCAATCTTGTTTATCTTCTCAAAGAACCAACTTTTAGTTTTATTGATCTTTGCTATCGTTTCCTTCATTTCTTTTTCATTTATTTCTGATATGATCTTTATGATTTCTTTCCTTCTGTTAACTTTGGGTTTTTTTTTGTTCTTTCTCTAATTGCTTTAGGTGTAAGGTTAGGTTGTTTATTTAAGATGTTTCTTGAGGTAAGATTGTATTGCTATAAACTCCCGTCTTAGAACTGCTTTTGCCACATCCCATAGATTTTGGGTCGTCATGTTTTCATTGTCATTTGTTTCTAGGTATTTTTTGATTTCCTCTGATTTCTTCAGTGATTTCTTGGTTATTAAGTAGTGTATTGTTTAGTCTCCACGTATTTGTATTTTTTACAGATTTTTCCCTGTAATTGATATTTAGTCTCAGAGAGTTGTGGTAGGAAAAGATACTTGATACGATTTCAATTTTCTTAAATTTACCAAGGCTTGATTTGTGACCCAAGATATGATCTATCCTGGAGAATGTTCCATGAGCACTTGAGAAGAAAGTGTATTCTGTTGTTTTTGGATGGAATGTCCTATAAATATCAATTAAGTCTATCTAGTTTAATGTATAATTTAAAGCTTGTGTTTCTTTATTTATTTGCATTTTGGATGATCTGTCCATTGATGAAAGTGGGGTGTTAAAGTCCCCTACTATGATTGTGTTACTGTCGATTTCCCCTTTTATGGCTGTTAGTATTCGCCTTATATATTGAGGTGATCCTATATTGGGTGCATAAATATTTACAATTGTTATATCTTCTTCTTGGATCATTTTGTAGTGTCCTTCTTTGTCTATTGTAATAAATAGTCTTTGTTTTGAAGTCAATTTTGTCTGATATGAGAATTGCTACTCCAGCTTTCTTTTGATTTCCATTTGCACGGAATATCTTTTTCCATCCCCTCACTTTCAGTCTGTATGTGTCCCTCGGTCTGAAGTGGGTCTCTTGTAGACAGAATATATATGGGTCTTGTTTTTGTATCCATTCAGCCAGACTATGTCTTTTGGTTGGAGCATTTAATCCATTTACATTCAAGGTAATTATCAATATGTATGTTCCTATTACCATTTTCTTAATTGTTTTGGGTTTGTTATTGTAGGTCTCTTCCTTCTCTTGTGTTTCCTTCCCAGAGAAGTTACTTTAGCATTTGTGGTAAAGCTGGTTGTTGGTGCTGAATTCACTTAGCTTTTCCTTCTCTGTAAATGTTTTAATTTCTCCATCAAATCTGAATGAGATCCTTGCTGGGTAGAGTAATCTTGGTTGTAGGTTTTTCCCTTTCATCACTTTACATATGTCCTTCCACTCCTTTCTGGCTTGCAGATTTTCTGCTGAAAGATCAGCTGTTAACCTTATGGGGTTTCCTTGGAAGGTTATTTGTCGTTTTGCCCTTGCTGCTTTTAATATTTTTTCTTTGTATTTAATTTTTAATAGGGAAGTTTTCAACTATAATCTCTTCAAATATTTTCTTAGTCCCTTTCTTTTTCTCTTTTTCTTCTGGGGTCCCTATAATTTAAATGTTGGTGCATTTAGTGTTGTGCCAGAGGTCTCTGAGACTGTCCTCAATTCTTTTCATTCTGTTTTCTTTATTCTGATCTTCAGTAGTTATTTCCACTATTTTATCTAAAGGTCATTTATCCATTCTTCTGCCTCTGTTATTCTGCTATTGATTCCTTCTAGAGAATTTTAAATTTCATTTATTGTGTTGTTCATCATTGTTTGTTTGCTCTTCAGTTCTTCTAGGTCCTTGTTAAATGTTTCTTGTATTTTCTCCATTCTATTTCCAAGATTTTGGATCATCTTTACTATCATTACTCTGAATTCTTTTTCAGGTAGCCCGCCTATTTCCTCTTCATTTGTTTGGTCTGATGGGTTTTTACCTTGCTCCTTCATCTGTTGTGTGCTTCTCTGTTTTCTCATTTTTCTTAACTTACTGTGTTTGGGGTCTCCTTTTCACAGGTTACACGTTCGTCATTCCCGTTGTTTTTGGTGTCTGCTCCCAGTGGCTAAGGTTGGTTCAGTGGGTTGTGTAAGCTTCCTGGTGGAAGGGACTGGTGCCTGTTTTCTGGTGGATGAGGCTGGATCTTGTCTTTCTGGTGGGCAGGACAGCATCAGTGGTGTGTTTTGGGGTGTCTGTGACCTTATTATGATTTTAGGTGGCCTCTCTACTAATGTGTGGGGTTGTGTTCCTGTCTTGCTAGTTGTTTGGCATAGGGTGTCCAGCACTGTAGCTTGCTGGTCATCGAGTGGAGCTGGGTCTTGGCGTTGAGATGGAGATCTCTGGGAGATTTTCGCCATTTGATGTTATGTGGAGCTGGGAGGTCTCTGGTGGACCAGTGTTCTGAACTCAGCTCTCCCACCTCAGAGGCAGAGGCCTGACACCTGGCTGGAGCACCAAGACCCTGTCATCACACGGCTCAGAATAAAAGGGAGAAACATAAATAAATAAATAAATAAAATTAAGTTATTAAAATAAATATTAAAAATAATTATTAAAAATAAAAATTTAAAAATAATAAAAGGAAAGAAAGAAGAGAGTAACTGAACCAAAAAACAAATCCTCCAGTGTTAACAAGGGCTACAACTATACTAAAAACAAAAGAAAAAGCAAAAAAAACCCTGACAATCAGAACCCTAGGACAAATGGTAAAAGAAAGCTATACAGACAAAATCACACACAGAAGCATACACATACACACACACAAAAAGAGAAAAAGCAAAAAAATACATATATCCTTGCTCCCAAAGTCCACTACCTCAATTTGGGATGATTCGTTGTCTATTCAGGTATTCCACAGATGCAGGGTATATCAAGTTGATTGTGGAGCTTTAATCCGCTGCTTCTGAGGCTGCTGGGAGAGATTTCCCTTTCTCTGTTCACACAGCTTCCGGGGCTCAGCTTTGGATTTGGCCCTGCCTCTGCATGTAGGTTGCCGGAGGGCGTCTGTTCTTCGCTTAGACAGGACTGGGTTAAAGGAGCCACTGATTCGGGGGCTCTGGCTCACTCAGGCCACGGGGAGGGAGGGGTACGGAGTGCCGGGCGAGTCTGCGGCAGCAAAGGCCAGCGTGACGTTGCACCAGCCTGAGGCGCGCCGTGCTTTCTCCTGGGGAAGCGGTCCCTGGATCATGGGACTCTGGCAGTGGCGGGCTGCACAGGCTCCCTGGAAGGTAGGTGTGGATAGTGACCTGTGCTCGCACACAGGCTTCTTGGTGGCGGCAGCAGCAGCCTTAGCGTCTCATGCCAGTCTCTGGGGTCCGCACTGATAGTCGCAGCTCATGCCCGTCTCTGGAACTCATTTAGGCGGTGCTCTGAATCCCCTCTCCTCACGCACCCCGAAACAATGGTCTCTTGCCTCTTCGGCAGCTCCAGACTTTTTCCCTGACTCCCTCCCGGGTAGCCGTGGCGCACTAGCTCCCTTCAGGCTGTGTTCACGCAGCCACTCCCAATCCTCTCCCTGGGATCCGACCTCCAAAGCCTGAGCCTCAGCTCCCAGCCCCCGCCCGCCCCGGGGGGTGAGCAGACAAGCGTCTCGGGCTGGTGAGTGCTGGTCGGCACCGATCCTCTGTGCGGGAATCTCTCCACTTTGCTCTCCGCATCCCTGTGGCTGCGCTCTCCTCCGTGGCTCCAAAGCTTCCCCTGCCAGCCGCAGTCTCCGCCCGCGAAGGGGCTTCCTAGTGTGTGGAAACCTTTCCTCCTTCACAGCTCCCTCCCACTGGTGCAGGTCCCATCCCTATTCTTTGTCTCTGTTTTTCCTTTTTTCTTTTGCCCTCCCCAGGTACGTGGGGAGTTTCTTGCCTTTTGGGAGGTCTGAGGTCTTCTGCCAGCGTTCAGTAGGTGTTCTGTAGGAGTTCCACGTGTAGATGTATTTCTGATGTATTTGTGGGGAGGAAAGTGATCTCCACGTCTTAGTCTTCCGCCATCTCGAAGCTCCTCATACCTTGGGGTTAATAAAACCTATTTTATAACTTTATTGTGAGGATTAAATACGCTAATGTATGAAATAATTCTAATATAGGGTCTAGAAATATTAGGTACTCAGTAAATATTCATCTCTATTTCTAAATTTTCTTTATTTTTGCCTCTTAGTTACAAAGTATATTAGGTAATGGGTAAATCTAAGAAAATACGTTACAAAAGGAAAAGATTTTTATGTAATTGTGTACCAAGTTAAGCTAGGCAATTTTGCTGATGGATGTTGTTTATTTAGGACTAAGGAATATCTCTAAACAAAAATTTATTTTGTGTAACTTCTTGACCAATTTTAGTATAAGAATCTCTTATTTTAGGGAAAATCATTATATAAACTATTAAATTTAATGTAGGGACCAAATGGTAGATAGCATAATCATCATCATCATCATTATCATAAATCTCAGTGCCCTTATATGGGATATGAGATTTGCAATTCTCTTTAGCTCTCAACATTTCCTATTGTCTTGGTGGCCAGCTTCTCTCCTTTACATTACCTGAATGGCTCCTGTAAATATTTGTTTGCTGTCCATGATTTTAAATATTAAAATAATCCTCCATCCTAAGGATTTGTTATTAGGCAAGACAATTTCCCTTTCCTAAGTTGTGAGTTGAATGTGGAGATTACTGACTAGAGAGTTAGCAACTGTAACACAAACTCAGATACTTGTGTTCACCTACTATTTTCAAAAGCCAAAGAAACAGCAGCAACAACAAAAATAATACCTGATTATATCAAAAAAGAAAAACAAATTAACTTTGACCTAAATAGATAAAAATGATCAGCTCTCTTTTCAGCTTTAGAATGGTAGCATACTTAAAGCCCTTCCATAAATAGCACTATTTTCTTTTTTTTAAATTAAATTAAATTTAATTTTTTTAAACATCTTTATTAGAGTATAATTGCTTTACAATGGTGTGTTAGTTTCTGCTTTATAACAAAGTGTATCAGTTATACATATACATATGTCCCCATATCTCTTCCCTCTTGCGTTTCCCTCCCTATCCCAACCCTCTAGGTGGTCACAAAGCACCGAGCTGATGTCCCTGTGTTATGCGGCTGCTTCCCACTAGCTATCTATTTTATATTTTGTAGTGTATATATGTCCATGCCACTCTCTCACTTTGTCCCAGCTTACCCTTCCCCCGCCCCGTATCCTCAAGTCCATTCTCTAGTAGGTCTGCATCTTTATTCCCGTCTTGCCCCTAGGTTCTTCGGACCATTTTTTTTCTTTTTTTTTTGATTCCTTATATATGAGTTAGCATTGCAGTATTTGTTTTTCTCCTTCTGACTTACTTCACTCTGTATGACAGTCTCTAGGTCCATCCATCTCACTACAAATAACTCAGTTTTGTTCCTTTTTATGGTTGAGTAATATTCCATTGTATATATGTGCCACATCTTCTTTATCCATTCATCTGTTGATGGACACTTAGGTTGCTTCCATGTCCTGGCTATTGTAACTAGAGCTGCAATGAACATTTTGGTACATGACTCTTTTTGAATTATGGTTTTCAACATGGCCCATTTTGTAACATACCTATACTCTTATAAATCAGGAATCTTAAAAATCTTAAAAATCAACAGTTTTAATTCCTGGCCCTCTGAAAATTGGTAGAATTCTGCTGAATTATTAATGTTAGCTTTGGAGATTGTACCTTCAATGGCAGGGCTAGCTTTTCTTAAACATATTTTCTTTCCTTTCAATTTGAAAAGAATATGTCCCCAAATGCTTTGATTTTTTTATTGCAATTACTGTTACCCATTTAACAAAAAGTAAATGTTATCATAATATATGCTTAAGCATGAATCTAAAATTTAGGTTTTACTTGTTTTGCAAAATTGGCTTATATTACCTTACATTCTGATCATTGGATTTATAGTTAATATTTACCCAAGGTTAAACATACCGTAATTGGATGATGTTCCAATTAAATACTGACGTTACGCATTATGTCTAGTCTCCTAGTGCTTACCAGTATTTATTTTCATGCTGATTTTACTATACATGTTTTTTTTTTCTGTCTTTGTATCTTCTTTCTAATCTATCTTCTTTTGCCTTCAAATAAGTAAGTAGATGGAGTATGGATAATAAAGTAAGGGGAATCTAGGTGCTTCAGTAATCTAAAGGGTATTAGATTCCAGTAACTTAACAACAACTTCATGATTTGGGATCAAATAAGTAGGATAAAGTTTAAAAGTGCTGACATGTTATTTAATCATCAGAATTATGAAAGAGCAGGTACCAGAGCAGTCCTAAAGATTCATTTATGTTGACACTTTTAGGACAATGGGGAGAAAGTGTGACTGTCTGCTATCTCATTTTGTTACTTATGTAAAAGATCTGCTGATTTTTTTCTGTGCAACTCAAGAATCACTCTAAAATTTTCCTGGCTCCAAACATTGCCCTGGTATGATGCAACCACCTCCAACTATATTTTTCCTTTATTCTCCAGTTATGTGATTTTCCCCAAGGTATTACAGGTTTTCTTATCTGATTAAGTAGTAATAACATTCATAAATAAACATGAAATAATTTTATTCCTTCATTCAACTAAAACCTGTATGTTGAACATTCCTCTATTTTCTGAAGCAGGTACTGGGGATGCAAAATCTAATAAAATATGGTCCACAGACAAATATACAAGGTGAGAAGTTCTGATAATGATGAGTAAAGAGATAGGGAGTTGAAGTAGGATGATATTCATATAATCTAGGGCAGTAGTTCTTAACTTTAGGTGCACATTAGAATCACCAGGAAAGGTGTTAAAATTCCTGTGCCCAGGTGGCAGCCCAATCAATTAAATCAGAATCTCTGAGGGTAGGTCCCAGCCCTCAGTTTTATTTTTAAGCTTTCCAAGGGATTCTTTTTTTATTATTAATTTTTTTATAGGCTTGTTTTCTTTTTTTATAAATTTATTTATTTATTTATCTTTGGCTGCGTTGGGTCTTTGTTGCTGAGCATGGGCCATCTGTAGTTGCGGCGAGCAGGGGCTACTCTTTGTTGCGGTGTGCGGGCTTCTCATTGTGGTGGCTTCTCTTGTTATGGAGCACGGGCTCTAGGGCACAGGCTCAGTAGTTGTGGTGCATGGGCTTAATTGCTCTGCGACATGTGGGATCTTCCCAGACCAGGGCTTGAACCCATGTCCCCTGCATTGGCAGGCGGATTCTTAACCACTACACCACCAGAGAAGTCCCAATTATTATTAACTTTTACTGGAGTATAATTGCTTTACAATGTTGTCTTAGCTTCTGCTGTACAGGAAAGTGAATCAGCTAAGTGTACATATATCCCCTCTTTTTTGGATTTCCTTCCCATTTAGGTCACCACAGAGCATTGAGTAGAGTTCCCTGTGTTATACAGTAGGTTCTCATTAGTTATCTATTTTATACATAGTAGTGTATATATGTCAATCCCAATCTCCCAATTCATCCCACCCCTCCTCCCCGACCTTGGTATCCATATGTTTGTTTTCTACGTCTGTGTCTCTATTTCTGCTGTGCAAATAAGTTCATCTGTATCATTTTTCTAGATTCCACATGTATAAGCTTTCCAAGGGATTCTAATGTGCAGCCAACTTTGAGAATAAGAGATCTGGATATTTACAGATGGGGTCCCAGAAGAGTTGAGACTTGAGTTGACATTTTATTTAGCTATATGAAGAAATGGGGGATGTCACAATAGGAAGAAGGGGCATTTTGAAGAGGCATTTGAAAGGATTATGAAATAACATGAAGGTTTAGGCGGTTCACAAGTTTTTCAGTACAGCAGAAGGAAAGACAGTGAATGGAATGTTCTAAAGTTTGAGGGAGAGGTAGGTGGAGAACTAATCATAAAGAACCTTGACCTACTTATTTCCAATAGAAATGATTGTCATTGTCAGTGACAAACTGGCATAGGAAAGGGGGAGTGAGATTAGAATGAAGTAGAAGAATAAAGATGGAAGACTAGGAGTGGATGGCTATGAGGAAGAAAGGAATAAACCAGGTTGGAAAGGCTCGCACCCTCTGGAAGGAGCCAGTAACTCACATGGTCAAGGGCAGAAGGGCTGGTAGAGTCACAGGGAAAGAAAAAGTTTTGATTAATGTAGGTCAGGTTTGTTGAAACCAGGCTTAGTAAATGTTTGTAGGCAATTGTTACCTCTTGTGGACTTTCAAGGTGTGGATCACAGAGGGTAGTGCCTAGGAGGGTGGGTAGAGGGAACTAGGTAAGATGGTCCCTGTCCTCTGTTACCTTGCTAGAGGGATCAGGATTCAGCTATTTCAGGCATGGAGAATCAGAGACCTGGGCTGAGGAGCAGATAGTGAGGTTGCTACTTAATGCTTACTTTAACATCCCAGGGTTAAAATGTTCTGGTTGTATCAGCAAATTTAGGACCTTCGGGTACCTGTAATCACATACCCTACTTTACCACTTGTTACAATGGATCCACTCTCTCTGCTCCTATTAGGGACAACACTTCCACCTGTATACTGGATCCCACCCTGTTAAAAGATTTTGGTTCTGCAATTACTCCCTTTTCTTCTTTACTAACAGTTTCCTTTTTCCTGATGGACCATTGCCAACAAGACACCAATATATTTGCTGTCTTTAAAGTAACTCTCTGTCCTTACATTCTTTTCCATGTACCGATCTTATTTTTCTTATCCTAATTATCTTAACCTATTTATTATCTCCATTTTTCTTAACCCTTTCAGAAGGGTTATCTATCTTCACTCTATCTCCTTCTTTACCTCAACTTTCTCCTGAGCACACTCCAACAGGATTTTCATTTTCTCTATTCCTCTAGAATCTCTCTTGTTAAGGTAATTATTGGCTTTCAAATTGCCAAAATCAATGGCCAAATCTCAGTTCTCATCTTACCTGAATTTATTTGCATCATTTGGCAACAATTAGACCCAATACATTGAACACTGTCTTCCTTTGACTTAGGATACTATTCCTTTTTGGGTTTACCCACACCTCACTGGTCACACATTCGCAGTCTCCCTTGCATTTATTTCCTTTTCTTAACTTTTCTATTGCTCCTTATTCCTTCTCTAGCTACACGCATTTGCCAGGTCATCTCATCCAGTGCCACGGCTTTGATTTCCACCAGTGCACTTGACTCATAGTTATATCCCCAGTCTCTTCTATGAGTTCTAGACTGATTTATCAAATTGTCTTTCAAAATCTCTACTTGGAGTTCAAGTAGATACCTTATACCTCAAACAGAAATCCTCCATTCAATCCTATTTCTTCCCCCGTGTTCCCCTACCTCAATAGTTGAATTACAATTCTTGTAATTGATAAAACTTGTATGATTTTCTCTTGGCTAGTTCTTTTACCTGTGCTTTTTTGCTACTCTTCCTCTTGACTCACCGTATTGGCCATACTGATTTCCTTGCTGTCTTCTAAGCATCCCAGGCACACTCCTACCTCAGGGCCTTTGCACTTGCTGTTCCACTCCCTGGAATATGTTTTCCCCAGATATTCACGAGGCTTACTCTTTTACTTCATTCAGGTCTCTGCTCAAATATCATCTCTTCAGCAAAGCTTTTCTTGTTCACTCTAAAAGTGAAAGCTTTCCTTCATAATTCTCTATTCAATTCTAGTTTTATTTTTCTCTGAAGAAGTTATCACTGTCTGATATTCTGCTATTTGTCTATTTACTTTTTGCCTGTCTTTCTTACTAGACAGAAAGCTCTAAGAGGGCAGGGGTTTTTGTCTGTATTGTTTCCAGCTTTATTTTCAGCATCTAGAATAACACAAAGTAAGGAGCTCAGTAAATATTTGTTAACTGACTGATCTAGTGAATGAACCAGCTGTTAATGAACGTAGATTCTCCTGAGATAAGAATTAATCATCTTGTGTCAGAATAATCTGGTATAGTTTCTTATTATTAGAAAACTTGTTAACTATGATATGGAAAAGTCATTATTTTTAGTTTTGTACCTAGACTTATCTTGATATGTCCTCTTAAGTGAATTTCCAAGCAATGTGGCAAATTGTTCTTAGTCTTATTCTAATAATTAATCTGGTATTTGAAGTAAAATAGGAAACATTAATTTTCCTTTGTTTTCTCAGAGTTTGACTTTATAATATACCCAATAGTTTTTCTCTTCCCCCTTCTTTTTCTACTACCCCTTCATCATAATAATGACACATAAAATACAAAGGAGAGGGTGGGAGCAATTAGTTAGACTCCAGTGATACATTCTATGTTCTACATCACATCAGTGGATAAGTCTTTTTTCTTTTTTTTATAAATTTATTTTTAATTTATTTTTGGCTGCATGCGGGCTTTCTCTAGTTGCAGTGAGCGGGTTACTCTTCATTGTGGTGCGTGGGCTTTTCATCGCGGTGGCTTCTCTTGCTGTGGAACACAGGCTCTAGGCGCACAGGCTTCAGTAGTTGTGGCTTTCAGGCTTAGTTGCTCCATGGCATGTGGGATCTTCCCGGACCACGGCTCGAACCCGTGTCCCCTGCATTGGCAGGCGGATTCTTAACCACTGTGAGTCCAGGGAAGTCCCATCAATGGATAAATTTTAAGTGGAACACAAGATGAGCTGTATTCCTCCAAAACTGACTAATAGGTTGAGCTAATCCAAGAAAAATGATTTGGCACATACTGTAAAGTTTAGCTGACAAAGCAGATGGTTGAAATGTTTTTAAAAATTTTTCAAGATGTCACTTTTAAAATTAATGCTATACATAATAAAATTCTGAGTTCGGAGGCTTATCTTTTTCATGAAAATCTGAAACACGAGCCACTTATTTCTACAATTGTAAACATAAATCGCCACGGCACATAGTATGTTAGTAATCAGAAATGGCCCTTTAAATAAGTGCTCATGCATCAATAGACTTTGAGAAATGTGTTATTTGTGTATTTTCCCTGATAAAGAGGAAAGGTGACAAGGGGAACTAAACGCATGAAAGTGAGTAAAACTTAGAAAATAGTAAAAACGTTTACAACAGGAAAACAACGACTTATGTCGTGTTTACATTTCTAGTTTGTATTTTCAGATTTATAAGGGTACGGTTTTATTTCCAAATTAAACAGCAAACACTGAGTAATGTAATATAAAATTGATTTCATTCATCAGCTTAACTGGGAGGTATTAGAGGTGCCACATTGATATATAGCATTTAATCAAAAGAAAAGCACCCAATTGCTGATTTCTATGGCTCATATGATAATAAATCCTCAATCCATGCTAGAATTTTATGTTCCTAAGCAACAGTAGTCCTCCAGTGACTTCATTATGATCACGTTAATGTGTGTTTTTTCTCAAGGGTAGTTTGAGACACAAACTATAACTACTATGTATACTGGAATTACAGGGGGAAATCCCATATATGTTATTATTTTGATATTATAAATAGTTCTACCGATAACAACAAAGTAGATGAGGTTTACAATAATATCTAGGGCTTGGGGGTTCTTTTGGTATTGTAATTCTTGAGCTTTCTAACCCCAGGCTAGGGACATATTTGTAATTTACTTCATTTCTTGTAATTCATTTTAGGCTGGAAAGACTCTCAGGGTACACTTTCAAGGTTTCACAGGTATAATAGCTTGTGATGTATTTGCGATTCTGGTGATGACTTTAAATATTAAAACTGCAACTCGCATGGTGTTAACACTGATCTGGAACTAATAGCTACATAAGGAATGGTAGCTGCCTGCTTATAAAAACACTTGCTATAATTTAATAGTTGATATCCAGTTAAAAAATCCAGTCTTAAAACATCTTAATGCCTATACAAAGCTCTTTACTTTCTACTGATGAAACCCGCAAATAGTAAAATATACTTCAGTGTAAATACTGACAAAGTAATGAAAGAATTTAGAAACATCAGAATTTCTATATTCCAGTGAGTACTATTTTCTTAGCAATTTGTATACTTATTTCAATGAGTCTGCCATTATTCAAAATATATTAGCCCTGACTAAAGAAATCCTCTTTTTTTCTTTTCTTTTTTAAATTGTGATATAAAATACGTGAAATTTACTTAACTTTTTAAGTATACAGTATTATCGATTTTAAACACAACGTTATACAGCAGATCTCTAGGACTTTTTCATCATGCATGACTAAAAATTTACACCCATTGTTCTGTGTATTAGTTAGGGTTCTCCAGAGAAACAGAACCAATAGAATGTGTGTGTGTATATATATATATGAAATTCATTGTAAAGAATTGGCTTAGGAGACTATGAAGGCTGAAAAATCTAAAGATCTGCAGTTGGCAAGCTGGAAACTCAGGAAAGCAGATGCGAAGGCTTGAACATCCAAAGCATTAATATTTTCTTGTTAAGGATTTTAGGTAACCACAAAGGAAGGAAATGTCTCATTACACTAAGATTAAATAATATTTGTCAACAATTCCTGGATAATTTCTTTCAGTCTGTATGTTTCCAGGTATTGTTATTTAAAATGTGTATACAATACCAGTTATGTATTAGTTTTTAGATAGCATGGGTAATTTCTAGACTATCATAAAAGGAAGATACTTTTTAAAAAATCCAGTAATAGATGGTTAGGAAAATTATGGAAGCAAGATTTAAGTTAGATGTATTTCTCTAATCTTCCAACTATATGTCTTCCTTTTCTCCCCTACCTACCATAAATTATAATTTTTTATAAGTAAGTATTGTAGTGCTATTTGCCAACCCTTGGTATATTTAGTATATATGACCCTGAACTTGCTCAGGGAGAAATATTATATCTTACAGTATCTGTCCATAAGGGAGAGCACTCTCTACTGTACATCAAACTTGTCCTGTGAACTGTCCCAGAGTTTCAAGCCCTCAAAAAATCTATCTTTACTTGAACATATTAACTAGCAGGAGAAAATTTCTACTTTTTAAATGTACAATGTCAGTGAAATTAAGAGAAATTTAAGAAAGAAAAAAATGAAAAAAATTTAAGAAAGAAAAAAAAAAATGAAAAAGTGGTACCAGTAGTTTCTTCATGACTCTGGAAGTCTTAATATATAGTAATGGCAATCAATACATATTTATTTGTTAATTGGGTGAAAATAATTTTATAGTTCAAGTTGAAGTAAAATAAAGAACTTAGAGCTATGGATGAAATCTGAAAAAAAAAAGACTAGAGTGAAAGTGCTGAAGCATGATCAGTAATTGAAATACTTCAGGAATGCTCTACTACTCTGCTAATTTGCATATGTGCATATGTATGTGTATATATATTTGGGTTTGTGTAACTTCTTATACTTGTAAGAACGTACTGTTACTTTTCTCTGCTTCATTAAAAATGTTATTATGTTCACACTAGGGTGGTAAATAATAAAAACACATTTTATTTTAAGTATTAATCAATTTGTTTGTTAATACAATTAGAACATGATTCTCAAAGTGTGGTTTTTTTGGATTACAGTAGCATGACCACCATCTGGGAACTTGAAAGAAATGTAAAATCTCAAGCTTCACCCAAGATCTACTGAATTAGAGCCTTTATTGTATAATCATATTAACAAGACTGTCACATGATTTACATGCATGTTCAAGTTTGACAAGTAAATTTTTTTTATTGTATTTTGTTATTATTATTTTTTTTTTCACACACACACACACTGTATTTTATTTTTCCAAGAGATAAATAGACTGGCATCAAGCATTGTAAATGGATGACCACAACAAAAGCAACAATGATTGCAATTACCAAACACGAAACACACTCATACTATGTCATAATATTGACATTCAGTCCAGTAATCCTCCACTGTAACAGCTCCTTTACTTTGCAGTGAAAATTGATTTGTATATTTTTTGCCTCTGAGTCCTGTGGGATTTTTTTTTTTAATTCAAACAGAAAGTCACAAAAATTATAATCATCTTCATCAGTTCATTCAGTCACATGTAATTAATTTTTTTTTCATCTTGAACTTTTGTTAGCACTTTTATAAATTCATCAGTTTTCCATTAGAGTTCTAAAAATGCTTATTTTACATTTTAGGACATTTAATTTGGCAACAGGGAGAAGGATGGTGATGAGACACCTTGGGTGGCTTCTTGGGTGGGTCACAGTCTAGATAAATGATACTGAAGGTCTGAACAGCATAGTGATAGTGTGAAAAGGGATTGATGAAAGCTATAAATTAAAAAAATAATTCTCCTGTGGGGTCCACTCTCAAATATTCTCTTTCAGTGGATCTGAGGTGAAGCCTAAGTATTTTAAAAAGCTCCCCTGATGATTCTAAATGTGCAGCCAAGGTTGAGAACCATTGCTCTATGGATTGGAAACTTGAAAATAAGCACGATAAAAGTAAATAAAGATGTGACATGATAGTAACACAGAAGTATATTAGCTTCTTAATTATACAAAAAAACCCCTACTTTATTAAAAAAACTTTAATTTAGCTTTTATTTTATTATTTTTTAAATCAAATAGTTCTTATTCATTTGGGTCAAATTATCAAATAAGATTTGTCTTCTTCAGATTTTCATAGTATGTAATTTTGGCTCATGCTTTCAGCCTTTCATGCCTTAAATTAATTTTCTTAAATATATTGCCTGAGTTTTAAAAAACTAAACATACAGAATAAATTGTTTTCTGTGGGGAATCACAAGGCATGAATATTATGTATCTAATTATGAAGTTCAAACTTCTTGTTAACAAACATTTCATTAAAAAGTGAATAGGGGACTTCCCTGGTGGCGCAGTGATTAAGAATCAGCCTGCCAATGCAGGGGACATGGGTTCGAGCCCTGGTCCGGGAAGATCCCACATGCTGCGGAGCAACTAAACCTGTGCTCCACAACTACTGAGCCTGGGCTCTAGAGCCCATGAGCCACAACTACTGAGCCCATGTGCCACAACTACTGAAGCCAGAGAACCTAGAGCCTGTGCTCCAAGACAAGGGAAGCCACCACAGTGAGAAGCCCGCACGCTGGAACAAAGAGTAGCCCCCGCTCGCTGCAACTAGGGAAAGCCCGTTCACAGCAACGAAGACCCAACGCCACCCAAAATAAATAAATAAATTTATTAAAAGATGTTAATTTAAAAAAGTGAGTAGGATGTAAGAAATATACTTAGTCAGCTGATTCATGCAGAGTCAAATAATTTTAATTCAAAAGTTTTTGTTTGTTTGTTTGTTTTTGCGGTACGCGGGCCTCTCACTGTTGTGGCCTCTCCCGTTGTGGAGCACAGGCTCCGGACGCACAGGCTCAGCGGCTATGGCTCACGGGCCCAGCCGCTCCGCGGCATGTGGGATCTTCCCGGACCGGGGCACGAACCAGCGTCCCCTTCATCGGCAGGCGGACTCTCAACCACTGCACCACCAGGGAAGCCCCCAAAAGTATTTTTCTTGCTCATTTTAAGATTTCGATTTATTATAAATTGTCAGTGCTTCTCAATGTTAATATTGGGGATCAGTATTATTACTGTCTTTAAATATTTTGCTGCACATTTCTCAAACCCAATTAGTACATATCAGCAAGCACTTAGGTTTAGCATTGCTCAGAGTTTGAGTTCGTAGGCTACAAATTTAGAATTTCTTGGCTATTACTTTCACAGGGTACAATTGTTCACAACGGGTATTAGCAATATCAAGTAGTTTTCAGGCTCCAGAGCTTCAACCAATTCATTTTCTCCTCCTCTGGTTCTCAAATAAACTCATGCTTTTTATTTATTTTGTTGTTCAGAGAAGAAAGAAAAGAGCTATTTTTTTCCTTTGAACACATACTACTTTGTCAGACATTGTGCTGGCAGCTTTACATACAAACTACCTAATTCTTATAACGAATTTACCAGGTAACATTAAACTCAGGTCTGCCTGACATCCAGCCCATGCACATTTGATTAACTGCATAATCCTTCCTTGTTTAACGTCACGGAGCTCAAGACAGTTGATATTTAACAGTATTTAGCAGAAAATCTTTTTGCTCTTACAAAACATCTTTCTTGATGTTGCCTAAGTCATATTGTAAAACCCCTTTTATAAGTTTATACTTTCGTTTATAATTCTCTAGCCCCTCATTGCCTTCTTTGTGTAAAGTCAAGAGAAATCTTACTGTCAGGTTCCTGCTTGTATTTGCAGATTCTTCTTCGGCGCACCCACACCCACTTTGGGTCCTGTCAAAACAAATCTACTTTAGTTCTCTGAATCTGCCCCAGTTCTTCTCTGTTCCCCTGTATATGTTGTTTGCTGTGTGCCTGGAATGCTATGATCCCTTCTTAATCCCATGACAAATTTCTACACTCTGTATTAGTCTGGGTTTTCCAGAGAAATAGAACTAAAGGAAATATACATATAAAGAGATTTATTGTAAGAAGTTGGCTCATGTGGTTACGAAGGCTGAGAAGTCCTGGGACCTGCAGTCAGCAAGCTGAAGACCTAGGAGAGCTGGTGGTATAGTTCTAGGCTGGGTCCCAGTACCTGAGAACCAGAAGAGCTATGGTATAAGTTCCAGCTGGGGTCCAAATGTAGGAGAAAACATGTCCCAGCCTGAAGACCATCAGGCAGAGAAAGAATTCTCTTTTCACATTTTTATTCTCTTCAGGCCTTTAGTGAATTGGATGTGGCCCACCCGCGTTGGGGAGGCAATCTACTTTAATTAGTCAACCGATTCAAATGTCAATCTCATCCAAAACACTCTGACACACCTAGAATAATGTTTAACCAAATATCTGAGCTCCCCTGGCCGAGTCAAGTTGACACATAAAGTTAACCATCACACCTTCCTATAACATTTAACCCAAAGGTGCTCTGTGCCTTCAAGCCTTTTCTGAGCATTATAGGCTGAGTTAATTGCTTTCCAGAGCACCTGTGGCAGAGATTGTTAGCTGTTCAACCAATCCATTTTCTTTTCCTGCTGGGCGCTCACCTAGAGTACATTATCCAAACTCCCTTGTGCTTTGGTGTGGCCATGTAGCCTTACACTTAAATTTCTCCCACACAATCTGCTCTTCTTTCTTCTCTTGTCTTAGTCTTTTGCATATACAGACAAGTTATCTTTGAAAGCTGTATATTGAAATGCCAGAGCCTGTCAACTGGGTTCCTGAATGACGGAAGGAATACACCTGCCACTCTTCCATCCTAACTCAGTCCTACAGTCCTATTGATTGAATTTTGTGTGAGAAATAAAATTTTATTGTATTAAGTCACTGAGATTTGGGGACTTATCTGTTACAACAGCAAGCCCTACTTTATCTAATACACACGATGTAACATGTTATTAATGCCCCTTCCCATATTGTTACATCCTCAGCTTTGAGCTACCTGCACCTGGAGTAGAGGGTTTCTGGCACACTGACCACTTTGCATCTTAAACATCTTCACTTCTCTGCTTCAGGGTCTGGCACCACATGAAGCTCGCCAGGCACAGTGGCAACTCAGAAGAGTGGGAGAGAGCCTCGGCCAATAGGAGACAGATGTCAAGTGCATACAGTGCTTCAGCTTTTCCATCTACTTGTGGGGCAATTGTGAAGTATGTTTCATATGGCTGTCAGCAGGTCCACAGTGGGATTTAGCCCCAGTGCCCATAGTGATAACCTGCTTTCCTTTTTTTTTTCGGTACATAGGCCTCTCACTGTTGTGGCCTCTCCCATTGCGGAGCAACAGGCTCCGGATGCGCAGGCTCAGCAGCCATAGCTCACGGGCCCAGGCGCTCCGCGGCATGTGGGATCTTCCCAGACCGGGGCACGAACCCGTGTCCCCTGCATCGGCAGGCGGACTCGCAACCACTGCGCCACCAGGGAAGCCCTGCTTTCCTTTTTTTAAAAAAAAAATTATTTATCTGGTTGCACTAGGTCTTAGTTGCAGCATGTGGGATCATTTTAGTTGTGGCAAGAGGGATCTTTTAGTTGCTGCATGCAGGCTGTTGGTTTTGGCCTGCGGGATCTAGTTCCCTGAGCAGGGATCGAACCTGCACCTCCTGCATTGGGAGTGTGGAGAGTTAACCACTGGACCACGAGGGAAGTCCCTAACCTGCTTTTTTTTTCTTTTAGGTTTTTTTTTTTTTTTTTTGATGTGGACCATTTTTAAAGTCTTTATTGAATTTGTTACAATATTGCTTCTGTGGTTTTTTTTTTTTTTATGTTTTGATTTTTTGGCCACGAGGCATGTGGGATTTTAGCTCCCCAACCAGGGGTCAAACCCACACCCCCTGCACTGGAAGGTGAACTCTTAACCACTGGACCGCCAGGCAAGTCCCCCTAACCTGCTTTTTAATGCACCTTTTATATTGGCCTTTCTACTTTCGCTGTCTCACTTATGCTTCCTGATTCAAAATAGACTGCACTCAAGGTCTTCTATCTGGGTCACCTTTTGGGGGACCCAAACAGGTATACACATCTAATATAGCTCATCTCACATTTCTTTAAACTGTTGGTCTTATGTCTATGTCTTCTACCAGATTATAAGAGCCTTGAGGTACTGTGGTATGTAGAGTTCTGAGGCAGCTCCCAAGGTTCCTGCCTCCTGGTGTACTTGCTGTGAATAATCCCCCTCATCTTGAGTGTGGGCAGGTCCTGTGAATATGAGGGGGTAGTCACTCCTTTGATTAGATTACATTATATGGCAAGATGATAATTATGTTACATTGTATACAACTCTGCCTTAGCTGACTGCATTCAGAAGTTCTCCTGCTGAATCTTGAAGAACCAAACCACCATGAGTTCTACAGATGCAAGGAAATGAATTCTCCTAACAATCAAGTGACTCTAAAAGAGGATCCTAAGCCTCAGATGAGACTCCAGCCCTTGCCAACACCCTGACTACAGCCTTCTGAGAATCTGATTATGCAGCTAAGCCATACCTTGATTCCTGACCCATGGAAACTGTGAGATAATAAATGTTGTTTTAAGCCATTAAGTTTGTGAACAGCATAGAAAACTATTACAGACATGTATATATTCTTTAAAAAATTACATAATATTTCAATATACAAAAATATTGGAGAATAGTGTAACTAGTATCATCTATGCAGTATGAAGCTTGAACATAAAATTCATAAAATTATGGATAATGTTGAAATCTTCTGTGTAGTCTTTCTTAATTCTGGTTCCATTACTTTCTCTTGAGAACCCACACCGTCCTGAAGATAGTGTTCAGCATTTCTGTGCATTTTTTTTTTTTTTTTTTGAGCTTTAATCCAGCAATACACCCAAACTGATTAAAACAAATTTTTCATTCACTTCGGATCAACCTAGATTCAGATATGCTGCTCTAGAGAGCTGTTTCCTGCATGGTTTGTCTCCTCAGTCATTGTCCACAGGACTCTGAGAAGCTGTAGGAATATGCAGGCGCAGACTCAAGGCCCGGCTTCATCTCCAACGTTGTGGAAAGGGACTGTACATCATGGGGCAGAGCCCTATGCTCCCCTACGCCACCAGGACAGAGCCCGGGGAGAGTGACCTTCTGTGCATTTTTAAAAACTTTATTTCACTACATATGTCTGAAAATAACATACTATTGTTTCTTTTTGCTTGACCCCTCCTTCTCTAAAAGAAGTGAATTAAAACTCATGATTTTTTGGGTTAATTTTCCTTTGTAATATTGTTCAATTTTACATTGTGGACAAACTAACAAATATTTTGTTAGTTGCTACCACAGAAACATGTAACACTTACTGAACAAGCATGTACTCCATCACACCTGCTAGGCCCTAGCAGTTGGGTCATGCCATGCGACAAATTCTGGCCAGCTGCCTATTAGTGGAAGTCAAGTGTGTCATTGCTGGGCTAAAGTACTGAAGAACTTCTTCAGGACGCTCAGTTTATCTGTTCTCTGTCTTGGTAACCAAGGAAGCTGCCTGTTGAGATGATTGAGCCCAGGATGGAAACAGCCTGAATTTCAGGCTGTACAACTTGATGAGTTTGCAGATATACACCTGTGAAACCATCACCAAGGCCATGAACTCATCCATCCTCCAGAGGTCTCCCCTCATCCCCTTTTATTAAAAATTATTATTTTTTTGTGATAAGAGCACTTAAGATTTACCTTCTTAGAAAAAATTTTAAGTATACAATTCAATATTGTTAACTATAGGTCCTGTGTTGTACAGTAGGTTTCCAGAATTTATTCACCCTGCATAACTGAAACTTCGTACCCTTTGACTCACACTTTCCCATTTCTCCCTGCCCTCAGCCCCTGGTAACCACCTGCTTTTATGAGTGTGACAATTTTAGATTCCTCATAATGTGAGGATCATTCACTATTTATTCTTCTGTGACTGGCTTATTTTATTTACTTAGCTTATGTCCTCCAAGATCATTTGCCATGTAAATGGCAGGATTTACTGCTTTTTTTTTAATGGCTGAATAATATACCATTATATGCATATAATGGAATATATATGTATTATATATGTATAATGGAATATTTATATGAATTTATATTTATATGAAGGATGAGCACTTAAGCTGTATCCATGTCTTGGCTACTGTAAACAATGCTGCAATGAACATGGGGTACAGATTTCTGTTCAAGATAGTGATTTCATCTCTTTCAGATACATACTCAGAAGTGGGACTGCCCGATTATATGGTAGTTCTATTTTTAATTTTTGAGGGACCTCATAGTTCTCCATTTCTTTAGGGTCAGTTATTGGAGCATTACCGGATTCTTTGCGATCCTTGTACGCTTGCATTCTTGCTTTGGTATCTGTGCATTTGAGTAAGTGGTCGCTTCTTCCAGACTTCACAGGTGCACTTCAGCAAGGACAGACCTTCTACAATCAGCTCAGTTTAGGGTACTGGATGAGTCAATTGGTAGCATCTGGAGGCAGATGGGGCCTGCTATTCGGTTTCTTGTTGGGTGAGGACACTGCCCTTGCTCTGAGGTGAGGGGATACCACTGGCTGGGCCCCTGGTAAGCTTGCGAGGAAGGCTCTGTATGTATGTGGGGCTGCTGGGTGGGCTCCCCGGTCAGGTTGGGGCCACTAGATGGGCTCCGCGAACATGTCAGGAGAAGTTGCAGGCCGTGTTCCCTTGCAGGGCGGGGCCACGGGCTGGATTCTGCCTTTGGGCAGGGCTCGGGGCTCCGCGCTCACTCCTGGTTGGACGAGGCGTCAGACGTACTCCTTGATTGGATGACGCGTATGGCGGGACGCTGCGTTCAGGCGGGGTCACGGGCCGGCTTCTTGGTTGGTGGCGGACGCAAGAACTGTGCTCTGAGATGAAGTGGATGTGCAGAAGGTTCCCAGAGTTGTGCAAAACCACAGGCGGGGCTTCGCAATCAGGTGGGCCATTGTCTGTGCTCCTTTGGTGAGCGGGGACGCTGTAGTGACTCTGTAGCTGGGTGAGGCTAGAGACTGCTCCCCACGCAGCAGGCTGGGTCCTCGTTCTGGCCTAAGTGTTAGGTGCGGCCGCAGGCCTTGCTCCAGGATTGGGCGGGGTCACAAGCTGGGTTCTCTATCCCAGCGAGGCTGCAGGCTGCGTTCAGCCATCTGGCAGGGGCCCAGTGCTGGGCACTGCTGCTGGGTGCGGTTGTAGGCGGGGCGCCCAGGCTGCTCAGGGGCACTGTTCAGGCCCCCTGGTTAAATGGGGCCAGAAGCCATGCTCGACAGCTGGGCCTGGCTGGTGGCTTGGCTCCCTGCCAGGGTGGCAGGATGTGCTCCACAGCTTCCAGGTGTGTCCCAGAGGGGTGGGACTGGAGACTATGCGCTGCAGTTAGGCAGACCTATGAATCTGCAATGTGGTCTAAGTGTAGCCGCTCCTCTTACCCTTCCAGTGCGGCTCTTCTTGGTCTCCGTGGTCCATGGGAGTGCTTCAGCTTCCCCCTGACGCTTCTGAGATTTTCATAATGGTGTCTTGTCTATGGTTGGTTACTAGGAGGTCTTCTTGTGAGGGGCACTGAAGTCGGAACACCTGTGTCTCCATTCTGAGGCTGTTACAGGGACATAAAGTTGCGGATTCAAACACTACCTCAGTTGTTTAGTAGCTGTGTGGGCTCTGAGGCTCAATTTAAAAGCGGGATATTTAAAATGGAGATAATGAGGCTACCTTAGAGAATTATAATAAGATAAAGGAAGGTGTCCTGTGGCACATGGCTCTCAATAAGTCATAGCTTCCAAGGAAAGTTGTATTTAATTTGAGTGACTATCAATCAGATGGAAGAGAAAGAGTTGTTTAGCTATTTAAAAGTCGCTCTCATTTTGCAGATGAAACTTTACAACTCAGAGAGACAGAGTAACTTGCTCAGGTTACTTTCTCACAAAGCTTATAACTGTGACATAGATGTGAGAAGTGGAAAGACATGGGTATGTATTTCTAAACTGGAAGCCTCTAAAGGAGGCAGTCAAGGGGGGAAATACACTTACTGATGGGGGAGAAATGCCTGATTTGATAAACATGATCATTTCTCTCAAGACTCTCAAGATCCCCTGTGTGTCTGGGACTGTGGTTCTTGACCTTTCTTTTCATCACTGAGCCTTTTGGGCCAGGCTTTGACATGTTCAGATGGAACGAACATGAGGGAAAGAAGGAGATGTCAGGTGAGGCTAGAAGTGGGCCTTGAGGCAGGTCATCTAGGATGCTGAAGGTCAATCTCATTAATCTGGGCTATTGAAGATTTTTGAGGATGAATGGAAATGTTTCTGATTCAGCCAGCACTATGTTTCCATGATAGAGACGTGACTCTGGAAGTGGAGAAATTGTGCTGTTATCTTCCCCTACCCCAGAGTCCAGACTGTTTTCTCCCAGGAGCTCACTGTCCCACCTGTGCACCGGCAGTTTCCTTTTCTGACCTTTGCACTAAATGATAAACACACTTCACGTGTGAGCTTTTACAGCCTTGAGGAAACATTTTTAGCAGAAGATGATGTCCTGTGATGGCTGGAAAGGCTGGTGAAGTTTTGGTCATGACTTCTTAGGATCAGTGATCCTGGAAAAGCCTAGCTGGGTGGTTCTTGCTTGGGGCATTTCACGAAGCTGTATTCAAGATGGTGGCAGGGGCTGCAGTCTCTGAAGGCTTGGCTGGGGTTGGTGGATCTGCTCCCAAAAAGGCTCCCTCATATGGCTGTTGTCAGGAGGACTTAATTCCTCACCGTGTGGCCTTTCCACAAGGGCTTCTCACAACATGGTAACACACCTTCCCCAGAGCAAGCAAGTGAACAAGTGAGAGAGAGGTAATAGAAGGTTTTAAAAGACTTTTTTTTTTGTCTTTTTCTCCGATGTGTTTTTTCCTTTAACGTAGAGTGGTTTGCAAATGTTTCTCTCTGGCTCCTTGATCCCTAAGATTATTTTATTAACAGGTTGGGGCTACTTTTTTGTCACATTGAGGATATTGTATGTTCGTCACCCAACCTGTAGGTGGCTTGACTCATCAGTAGTCAACAGTCTATCCTCATCCTCTTCCTCCTAAGATCAGTGTCACAGAAGCCATAGGGTCAGCCAGTGTTTTGGAAGCAGCTTTTATCAGCATCATTTTATGAAAAAGAGAGTATCATCTAAGTCTCTGTCTTCCATCAGGAGTTTTGGCTACACTACCCCACTGAGTGTTAAGTTCCAACGCACCCATGTGCTCTTCCAGTTTATGCATTAGTCATTCTTTGTTTTGAAAAATCCTTTCCAGAATTTCACGTGACTTTTTGTTTCACCTCTCTAGAGAAGCCTTTCTTGACTGTTTTACCATTTAAGGTAAAACACTGCTGTTCTGTTATCTCTCACCAAAGTGTAAATTCCATGAGACAGGGGCTTTGCAGGGTTTCTGTACAGCTCTGTTGCCCAGTGCAATGCAGAAAAACTGATCCGTAGTATATACTTAATACTTTTAAAAATAAATGAGTGACTGAAATTATGGCATTATATGTAATAAGGTTGTATGTGCTTGAAAAGGGAGAAAGGAGGAAGGAAGGAAATTAACACTGGTTGACAGACTATTATGTGCCATTCATTGTACTGGGTACCTTGAATATATTATCCCATTTAATCTTCATATACCTATGAGGCCAAGATCAAAGTCATACTGCTAATTGGTGACAGAGATAGATTTCAAGGTCTGAGTATACTGAATTTATATAGCAAATACTTTTGAGTATACAAAGATCACTGACTATTTAAAGTAAGAAAGCAGTAAGTTCTATTGTGTTATAAATAATATTTTATGGACTATGATTGCAAGCTATAGACATGGTCCATTATTTAGTTTTCAACATTCAACTACCAAGAAATAGAATCTTGGAAATGTAGATGGTACATGGAGCCCATGCTGGGACAACTCCTTGCCCTCGGTCTATTTTTTTTTCCTTACAGGACCAGTCATAGGAACCACAAACAGCCCTTTGGGGCTGAAAACTTCTTTTGATCAAGTGAATTACTGCTGCCTTGAATTTATCTTCTTTGTAATAAATGAAGAAACAAATTAGCCATCCCATCTTCAAGATAGCCATCAAAAATCCTGGTAGAATTCCCATTGTTCTCTGAGCATCAAGACTTTAAAAGTGCAAATGTTTGAGTGTTTAGGGTATTTAGTTATATACCTTCTGGGAAAATATATCGAAATGAAGTTGTCAGAGGCCTCTAAAAATCACTAGTGAGCAAATAATCCTCCAAGGCTGTCAGGGTCTAAGGGGATTTTTATTCAGCCTAGGGAGTTATCTTGTTGACAAGGGGCTTACTAAACACTGAACAGAAGAAAACCCATTTACAAGAAATGGGACAGTTGATGCATCAAATCAGTGGATAATCTAAACCTAGCACAGAAACACATGGCTTGTGTTAGCTTAGTAGAATGCACATGGGTCATACATTTTCTTTCTCATTTGTTCCGATCACAAACCAGTTCAGCTCCATGGACTGTGTAGTGAAGAGAAATTGAGAAATACTGTGCAGAAAATTTAGATTATATCATCTATTTGGGGAGATACTTAAATATAGCAAATTGTAATTGAGCCCTCTGAACTTCTTTAGCAATTGGAATATAAGTTTTCTTTACGAAAAGTTATGAAAACTTTGACTATATGTGTATTATTTTCAGCACGCTGAAAAAGTAATTATTGAATTTGAAATTTCAAAAATTTTATAAGAAATCGAGAATATGGTAATCACTTAAATCTGAAGTAACATTTGGACCTTTTGGAAAGGCAATGCAAATCGAACTCAGTTATGCCACTAATGAAGAGCTCTGCATGGAGAAACCTTGGCCTGGAGTGGGGAGAGCTCAAGTAAAAGATTGAGGAGCATTGAATTCCAGCCTTCGTTTTCTCAAACTCTCGTAATTTGACCTGGGTTAACTCACTTCATTTTTCAGGACTCAATCTCCTTGTCTGTGAATGGGGATTTACACCAGATCTATAGTACAAGTTTTTTGGTTTCAGATCTTTGTTCAAAATAATTTATTAAAGTATTATATCTAAGCCTAAAAGAGAAAACAAATTAAAAAATAGGGCTGCTTTGTTTGTGTTTGTAGCAGAGTGGTAACTGAGGCCTTACACTTCCCTGGTCCTAACTCATGTTCCCTTTGCCTATGGGGGTATCCGTGGAAGACAATGGAAACATTTTATTTTTGGTAGATAGTTTCTAAAGTTCTTTCTAGCTCTAATGCTTTGAGATTCTGTGCTTTTTAGTAATGACAGACTCTTTGGATCAGATTTTGATTTTCAATTATGTAAAATGATCTCTTTGTTCCACAAATATTTATTGAGTTACTACTATATACCAGGTGTTGTTTAGGTGTTAGAGAAGTGAATGAACAAACAAGCAAACAAACAAATATTCTTATACTCACAGAGCCTGTATTTAATGAGGAATGACAAAATAGAAAAAAAAAGTATGTCATATAACAGATGATAAGTACTATAAAGAAAAATAAATGCATGAGGGGGCTGGGGCTTCTGGGTTGGGGGCTGTATTTTGATTTCATATAGGGTGGTCAGGAAAGTCCTCACATAAGTGAAGTAGTGGTGACTAAGGCCTTGGTTTCAATGATGGCATTCAATAGAAGAAAAAGCGTTAGTACAGTAAATTTTTTGATGAGTTTTGCTATAAAGGTGAGCAGAGTAAAGGTCATATGTGGTAACAAGAAGTCATTTGTAAGATGGAATATATTACTGCATATTTGTGTGCAAATGAAGGGGATGATGCCTTAAAGAGAGGAGTGTTCCTAGAAGTTAAGTGGGTAGGTGGAGGATAATGGGATCTAGGGCACAAGTGTAGAGGTCAGTCTAAGATTGGAGAGAAGGTGGACTATTTTGGCAGGGATGCAATATGGGCATAGGTGCGGTGATGGGAGCCTGTGGGAATTCTGTTTGCTTCAGATATCTCAATGAAATGGAAGCCAGGTCATAATTTGAGGGTGGAGGTGTTAACGGTTTGAGGAAAGTGAAAAAGCTGTGAAATACTCACAAGGAAAGTTAATAAGGTAGGAAAATATACTATGATTGCTTGGGCAAAATAAAGGGCCTAATCGAGATTAATGTTCTTGAATTTAAAGTGAGACCGGTCAGCATGGTTATGTGTTTTTCTCCAGCTACTTGTACCCGTGTGAATATAGGTGCAAAGAAAACGTGGGGTTGAATTTAATCACAATGGGCAAAATGGTTAAGATGAGATTGTGAAGATGGACTGCAGAATCTGAGGTGTGTAAGGAAAGGGGTTAGAATATAATGGGGCCAGTAAACTGTGAAAAAAATCAAGATTGTAGTTTCCAGTGGGTAGAAGAAATATTGAAAATCTGGTACCAGAGGGAATGGAGAAACATGTAATAGGGGGTGGTGATAAACGAGAATAATGTTTCAACTTGAGATTGTGAAAGGAATGCAGTTTAGGGCAGTGTGTGACTTAAGAAGGGTGGAGATCAAAGTTACTGAAAGAGTAGAGGTCAAGGAACTGCATGAATATTGAAATATATGAAAATATATTGAAAATCACCAAGATTGAATATATGAAAATCACCAAGAATGATGATAGCAGTAGAGTTGGAGAAAATGATAGTGACTATATCTCAATTACGTTATCAAAATCATGGTGTTTTTTAATTCAACATTCAAAATAGTTAGGAATTAAAATAGAAGGACAAAAGTCTTTATAGAGCAGTTTTCACTGAAAGGATAAATTAAAAATCACTGCTCCAAACTACATTTTATTGAAAAATGATTTTACATCTCACAGGTTGTTTGGGTGGAGAAACTTAGTAGAAATGACTTCCATACATATACCCTCAGGGCTCCCACATCTTTGTGCTTGGCCATCACCTCTCACATGACAAAAAGTTACAGAATCCTATTGTGCAAAGAATTATTTAAAAAGTCGAATATTTATTTGAGGAGCAATTTCTGCTAACAAACCATTTATTTCATCATTCTAAATGGATATATTTCAAGTTTACCTGATTTTTCTCATAAAGTAGATGAATCATACCCATAAGACATAAATATTTATTTTTAGAATTAGACATAATCTGAACAGTAATATATATACTGACTATGCATTTCTTTTTTTTTTTTTTTTTTTTTTTTTTGCGGTATGCAGGCCTCTCACTGTTGTGGCCTCTCCAATTGCAGAGCACAGGCTCCGGACATGCAGGCTCAGTGGCCATGGCTCACGGGCCCAGCCTCTCTGCTGCATGTGGGATCTTCCCGGACCAGGGCACGAACCCATATCCCCTGCATCAGCAGGCGGACTCTCAACCACTGCACCACCAGGGGAGCCCCTAACTCTGCACTTCTTGAATTTAATTTTTCAAACAGTTATAATTGGACCCCACAAGTGGAAGATAAATGTCTGTGGTGGTCTGAGTTTGACTTGGCCCTGGTGATAACAGCAGAGACATTTAAACTTTGATCTTCCTACTTTTCAGCTACTTTTTGAGGGAAAAAAGCAAGGTCATTTCAGATTTTGGCATGCAGAAAAACTTCAGAGATATCACTGGGGAAAACTCACTGTCCCAAGAAATTACCTATTAATGCAACTTGGACAGATTGCCATTCAGTATCTGTCTTTGGCAGTAAAGATTATATGCTAAATTGGTCCCCAGTAAAAGCAATAAACAGGCCATATCTTGTGGTCCTGTTTCTCCTGCAATTAGTGTCATTGTCTCACTTTTAATTTGTCTCAATTAGTGTCATTATTTCACCTTCAAATTAGAGAAGAACGTTCTAAGCTGTAGCTCTTTGATTTCAAAGCATTTTCTACTTGGAAGTGATCCTAGAATTCAGTTCAAATCATCTCATTTTACCAATAAGAAAACTGAAGACCAGGAAAGCACAGTGGTCTGTTCAAGTTCACATTATTAATGGGAGTTTGCAATGAGAAATATAGATCTCCTGTACCTACTATATCCAATTGCCATTCAAATGTTAGTTGTAAATAAAAGTCGGCAAGTTAACAACTTGACACTTGAAAATGTTAATGATTCTTTACCTTAAAAGAGCTTCCTAAATTTAGACATATTCTGTTCTGTAACCACAGCACTATAGAAGCATAACTGGAGTCTGGGGGAATCTAAGCATTAGCAACTATAACAGAGACATTTCTAAATAAAATCTGATTGCAAGTTTCTAAGTATGTTGATAATTATATAGCATTACTACTAGAAATATGTAAGGTTCTTTTTCTAAAATATTTGTTTCTATTCTCAATTATAAAAGTATGAGAAGATGCGTTACTGCTTTTAAAAATTCATACTAAGGCTTTTTTCTTTTTTCTTTTTCTTTTTTTTTTTTGTGGTATGTGGGCCTCTCACTGCTGTGGCCTCTCCCGTTGCGGAGCACAGGCTCCGGACGCTCAGGCTCAGCGGCCATGGCTCACGGGCCCAGGCGCTCCGCGGCATGTGGGATCTTCCCGGACCGGGGCACGAACCCGTGTCCCCTGCATCGGCAGGCGGACTCTCAACCACTGTGCCACCAGGGAAGCCCCATACTAAGGCCTTTAATAGTAGTGATAATATATTCAAAGGTGAAGTATAATACTTCCTTGTAAATAAAAAAGAAGGAAAACTGTATTATGAGTTTCTTGATTAACTTTTATCCTGTTATTCTACATCATAACTCTGATATTAAAACCTTTCAATTTCAAAGGAATACCTCTTTTAAAACATTTTCAAGTTTTATTTAGTTAAAATTTACAAATAAAAATTGTATGTATTTAAAATATACAACATGGTGTTTTGATATAGGTATACATTGTGTGAAATGATTACCACAGTCAAGTTAGTTAACATGTCCATCACCTCACATACTCGCATAATTACTTTTTTTTTTTTTTTTTTGGTGAGACTACAAGATCTACTCTTTTAGCGAATTTCAAGTCTATGGTACGGTATTACTAACTGTAGTCACCATGTTGTACATTAGATCTCTGTGACTTATTAATCATGGATAAATTAAAATTTATACCCTTCACCCAACATCTCTCCCATTTTCCCCACTGCCCCAGCCCCTGGCAACCACCGTTCTACTTTCTGCTTTTATGAGTTCAACGTTTTTAGATTCTTTATATGTGAGACCATGCAGTATTTGTCTTTCTGTGTCTAGTTTATTTCACTTAGCATAATGTCCTCCAGGTTCATCCATGTTGTCACAAATGGAAGGATTTCCTTCTTTTTAAAGGCTAAATAATATTCCATTGTGTATGTGTGTGTGTATATATATATATATATATATATAGTCCAGAGTGTGTATGGAAACATTTAGGTTGTTTCCGTATATATCTTGGGTGTTGTGAATAATGCTGCAATGCACATGGGAGTGCATTAATCTCTTCCGGATACTGAGTTCTTTTGCTGTGGATATATCTCAGAAGTGAGATTGCTGGATTGTATGGTAATTCTATTTTTAATTTTTTGGGGGAACCTCCATACTGTTTTCTATAGTGGCTGTACCAATTTACATTCCCTCCAACAATGTACACGGCTCCTTTCTCTCCACATCCATGCCAATACTTGTTATCTGTTGTCTTTTTGATAATAGTCATTCTAACAGGTGTGAGGTGATATTTCATTGTGGTTTTGACTAGCATTACCCTGATGATTGGTGATTGGAGCATCTTTTCATACACCTGATCGGTTAAGTTTTATGAATGACACAATTTCTAACAGCCTCAGATGCTTTCCAGAACCAGGTTAACTGAATTGTCTTGAATGAGTTGGTGATTTTACCCACATGCAGAATGTTATATTCAGTATATCCAAGGGAAAAAGGATATTTTTATTAATAACATATGGTCAGTGTGTTTTGACAGCAGTAGCAGTGGTAGTTCAGGCAGGCGTGGCTTTTCTGTTCTCTATATTTGTCACTCTGCTTATTAAAGGGGATTCACCATAAATATTCATTAATGATTTTTTGCTACATGGCAAAGCAATAAACAAAAAATAGTCTTCTTCTTTTCTCCATAGATGTATTCTTATCATCTACCACAGTTTTAATATATGTTTATTGAAATAAATTAAACCCTTTATGTCCCTGCTCTCTAAGATCTTAAAGCCATTTTCTTTCTTGGGGCAACATTTGCTCCCCAGTGGCCTCCTATATCATACACTGCATCTGCTAGTTCCCAGGTTGCTTCCGCCTTATTTGTTCATTACTTTTATTACCACATGCTTTTTAAATTTGGCATTATTTGCTCATTACCACAACAGTTTTGTTTTTATCTTTCACACTCTAGATACTAGTGGTAGGGACTGGGGAGTTTCTTTCCCAGTTCACTCCTTTATGCAATTTGCTGATCTTACAGTAACAAACCAAAAGAAGATATTAACCTCTCTGAACTGGTTAATCTCTGTATGTTGACTACTCTTGGGTACAAGTCCTTTGTGCCTTCACTAAAGCTTCTCGTACCTCATGATAGTCTAACTACAGAACCATCCACCAAACAAGAACAACAACAAACCAGGAAACACAAACAAAACAGTCACACAAAAAGCATAAACTTGTTAACCCTGATCCATGTCCATGAAGGGTGACTATTGCTATTGAGGTGTGGTTCCCCAAAGGCTTTAAACTTCATCATCCTGTGGCTACAAGATCACTTGAAATATTTTCTGTCTTGTGATCAAAAGGTATTGACCACATATTAGTAAAATTACTCTGTGGAAAAAGAGGAGGAGTCTGGGACATAGTAGGAAGTCAGTAAGTGTCTGGGTTAAATACTAGATTTTTCATTTTCTATTAGCTGTGAACAGATCATATGAGTTATGTGTTTATAGCTATGAATGAAGCAGTTATTTTGTTTTTTTTTTTTAAATAAATTTATTTTTGTCTGCGTTGGATCTTTGTTGCTGCACAGGCTTTCTCTAGTTGCTGTGAGCGGGGGCTACTCTCTTCATTGCAGTGAGTGGGCTTCTCATTGCAGTGGCTTCTCTTGTTGCAGAGCACTGGCTCTAGGCACGCAGGCTCAGTAGTTGTGGCGCGCGGGCTTAGTTGCTCTACGGCAAGTGGGATCTTCCCAGACTAGGGCTGGAACCCTTGTCCCCTGCACTGGCAGGAGGATTCTTAACTACTGCGTCACTAGGGAAGTCCCAGTTATTTAGGAATATAGTAATAATTGTAGTGATAGTGCCGGTTACAGAGTCCTCATATGCTGGAGAGTGTGCTGAATAATTTAATGTATAATATCTCTTTTGAGATTCAAGACAGCTTCGTGATAGTTTTTGTTATTTCTTATATTGAAACCTAAGAGAACTTGCACCATAGACCTCAGACAATGATACTCATTGATGTTGTAAAGAATGCCCTCAAAACATTCCTGTTGTGTGTCAGGCTGTTCTAAGGACTGACCTGTTATCTTGTGCTTGGCCCCTCAGATAAAGAAGAAGATAAGTAAATCTTTAATTTTTCTATTTGTCAGAATTTTGTTGTTTTAAGAGTTGAGATGATTCTGGGATAATTTTCAGGTTTTTTTCTATGCTATTAACATTTTCCTTATTTCCCCTTAAATCTGGGAGGGTTAGCCAGGAAGAATCCTGAACACTGTAAGGGGACAGTGCACTTCATATTAGTAAGTGTTGCCATATTTGTGGTGGAAGGAAAAATACTGAAAAATATAATCCTGCTATGCTTTTGTCCAGTGTGAGGTATCAGACCATGCCTATAGACCTGTGCCTCTTGAAAAAAACCTGTGAATAGTCAATGTGTAGGATCTGACTAGGGAAAAGGCATTTCTGTAGCTCTGCTAATTGGTTACAATTAACCACTCTTGTATTTATTGAGCACAGAGTGTTCAGATCAACAAATATATATTGCACAGTAACTATAGTAAACATTATAGTAATTAATTCAGAGTATAAGAAGATAATTTAATACTGTGCCTTCAAGAACCTTGCCATCTTGTATTGGGTATGACAAATATAAAAATATCTTCAGGTAGCTGTTTTTGTATTTTTTGCACACACAAACACACACACACACACACACACACACAGTCTGTGTGAGTCTGGTTTTAGCTTATTCTGTCATTAGTAGCAGAAGTCCAGTTGAATTTATTTTATGCTTGAAAAGTATCGTCTTTGTTGGAAGGCCAATGTCTGGCTCACTACCTTTTTTTTTTTTTTTTTGCGGTACGCGGGCCTCTCGCGTTGCGGAGCACAGGCTCCGGACGCGCAGGCTCAGTGGCCATGGCTCACGGGCCTAGCCGCTCCGCGGCATGTGGGATCTTCCCGGACCGGGGCACAAACCCGTGTCCCCTGCATCAGCAGGCGGACTCTCAACCACTGCGCCACCAGGGAAGCCCCGTTATATTCCTTTTTCATGTATGTCTTAAATAGAAATGCTTTCTGTATGGTTTCAGGGGAATGAAGCTATTATCGTGCCTGACATCAGAGGCATAGAAAATTGGTCTACTAGATCCTGCAATTTCATTTATTTGTCTTTTTATTTTAAATTGTGGTTTAAACTTTTCATTTACCTTCAGAGCCTTATTATTAAAAGGTAGGAAAATTAAGGGTGGGATGGATGTTGTTTTCTAGAATTACTGAATGTATTCATATGGATTTATTTCTGAGGAACCTATAAGAGGTTGCATGCGGATTACAAATTACTTTGTTAATTGCCTTAGCAGGCTTTTTCCTCCATGTAATATTTTTTGTCTTAGATTGAAAAGATTCTGGAGGGAAGATTGTGTTTGAATTTGCTAGAGAATATAGAGTAGGCAGAAGCCTGTGAGTAAGTTTGAATGTGAGTGTGTGTGTGTGTATGTTTGTGTGCATGGAAAAAGGTAAACATTTATAATTATTTGATATAGGAATATATATAACTTCCTGAAATTGCTATCCAAGATATATTGGTTTTCTCCTTTTAATCTTTGAGACAAGATAACTTTTTTTGTATTCCATAGCTTGTAGTATGTTAGACTTTTGGCCCTCTGCCATTTCCAAAAATCTTGGATTCAGACCAGATTTAGAAAAGATTCATAGGCTACCTAGCAATTCATATGCTGACCAGTACATTAATCTTCAATGACTGCCAGGTGTTAAATCATGTGATGTTGGACACCTTGGCAAGAAAACAATTAAGAAGGAAGAAATATGGGAAAGGAAGACCAAAAAAAAGCAGCATGTAATGTCGTAATGGTTTGTGATATTAGAGTGCCTAATGTCATCCAAAGCCAGGGGCTAAAAATGGAGGACTTGTGAACTTAACCCTGAATTTCTTTTTCTGGTGAAAATTTGATGTACTTAATTTTAGTGTAGTTGTAGAATGTTCATGTTAGACGAGATAGTCTAATAAAAATGCCTCTTTTCAAGATAAGAAAATTAAGATCCAGAAGGACTTAATTTGCACAGTTTTTCTCAAGATAACTTAGCTATTTGGGGACAAATTCTTGGTTAAAAAGCAGGTCTCTATGTACTTACTATTAATTCAGGCACTGAAAATTCGATTTTTTTCCCGACTATAATTAATAGGCATAATAATCATGTATAATATTTGAGATAAACTAATTTACAGTTTTTATCTAATGTACAGTTTTCCTGATGAACTTTCTGCTGACCATTACTTCCTCCCAGTGTCTACTCTAGTTCTTAGCTCACACTCAATGTCATTATGACTTGTGTCCTATCCTTATACTCTTTTATTGACTGCCCCATCTCCTTTTCTTTCTTTCTTTTTTTTTTTTTTTGTTTGTTTTTTGCTGTACGTGGGCCTCTCACTGTTGTGGCCTCTCCCGTTGTGGAGCACAGGCTCCGGACGCACAGGCTCCGGACGCACAGGCTCAGCGGCCATGGCTCACGGGCCTAGCCGCCCCGCGGCATGTGGGATCTTCCCGGACCGGGGCACGAACCCGTGTCCCCTGCATCGGCAGGCAGACTCTCAACCACTGCGCCACCAGGGAAGCCCTCCTTTTCTTAATCTAGGCAATCTCACCTTTCTCTGGCAGCTATAAGAGACACGAGAAAAGTTAGTTGACCGTCAGGATTGCCACAAAGCCAATCCTATTCCCAAGTACTCAGAGAGTTACCTCCTCTGATTCTTAGTCTAAGAATTTGCACAGGTGCCAGTACGCAGAAGAGTAGAGGAAGAGAAGCAACAGGAAATCAGATAATACTGATTTATTCACACTGGCTGGCTACTGGCTCAGTGGCAGCACTGAGAGGTCTGCAACCCTGAGATGTTCTAAATAAGCATGCCAGGGTTTCCACACTTTTACAAATACAAATCTAACCCCTTTCATTGTTCCTTCTTTTGTCTCCACAAAGTTTCCCACCATTTCTGCCCTAGGAACAATATGTGCCACTTCCTGGATAGTCCTCAAAGAGCTACTTATTTTATGCCATTATTAGGCTTGGGCATCTACTTTATTATACTACTACTATCATGTCAGTATACTATGGGAAGAGGTTTGGGGTCCCAGGCTACCTTGCTTGGTAACTGTATAGTACTTTCTAATCCTGATTGGTTTGCTTCCAATACATGGAAACAGTATTATGCATTTGTAGTCTTAATTGTACACAGCAAACAAACAAAGCCCAAGCTACTTAAGTTTATCCTACAGACACCAATTAGTGTTAAATTGACCAATCTATTTTATTCTGGTGTCTTTGTTCTTTGGTTCTGGTTTTGGTACAAAAGAATTCTTCCTTTGATGATTATACCTACTTATCTCTAAAATATTATTTGAACTTGAACCTATCTATGTAATGTATTTTTACAATCATGATATTACTTCCAAGTTTTCTAAATAGTCTTTGTCTTATAATTTATGTTTCTGGACTTCTCTAGAATTCAAGGTCATTTCAGATATTTATGCCCTTTTTGATATGTAAGGTGTTGGTGAAACAAAGCCACATATTATACTGGGTTGGGCTCCAAATAATGGCAAATAATGAGGAAACGTGAGGTTTTACATTGAAAATCCTCGTTAGATTCTACAGGAGGGTGGATTCAGGGTGAGATTTTTCTATCAAATTCTAACTTCCTGGAGATTAGGGTTATTTCATCTTTAGTTACCTTTCTGGATGATGTGAGTTGTGAATAAGGGCACTTTGTGTATATGGTAAATTTGGAGCACAGTGTAGATAATTTGTCTTTGTATTATGAGCATTTAACTTCATTGAGTTAGAAATCTATTTAATGAGGACAAGACAAGTTTTCAGTGTGACAGAAGGACCTAGAACCTCCTTAAGTAGAGCATAGACCATGCCTACCATGTGTTATGAGGTCTAAGAATAGGAAAATAAATTGCGAAAGGAAAGAAAATAATGGTAAATAATGATGAGTATTTAAGCAGAAGTAGTAGAACAAAATGTAAGGTAGATTGATTTATTTAGGTGCTATGGGAAGATAAAATAAAACAGTTCAAGGATAATACTGCCATTGTTAATAGTAAAGTTAACTTGGGCCTGAGGTGAGAGAAAGTTCATGCTCTAATACCATGAAATACTAACAGGCAGAATGTTCTGCTGTTACATGTACTTCATCAGGCTCAAAAGTTAAAATGCCATTGCTTTCTTTGAACTTGCCTGTCATGTTTTATCTAGTGATGAATTATACAATATTACCTTCATAAACAGCATGTGAACTGTGGGGAACCTCTTTTCTCTAGTTATTTGGAAAGGTGAACAACTCTTCATGCTCTAAAATAAATGATACTTCTTTAAATTCCAAGGTTTTAATTGTTGAATTGTAATCACAAGGTATAGATATATTTGTTTAATTAAGAAAGTCTGATGTTCAGGAGGAAATAAGAAAATGTGTAGCAGTGGCATACAAGAGTCAACACTGAGGGCTAAGTTTTTCATGACTGAGTTATCTTTGCACGTACAATTAAATACAATTCATCTATCATGTCTTATTTAAGGGAGATAGTTTAAAACAATTTATATGTTTATGAACTTATAGTTTACTTGGTATTCATCTGAACCCCTAATAAACTTGACTTTGAGGTAATTTTCAGTTGTATAATTTACCAACAGCTTAATTTTTTTGTCTTTCAATCCATTTTAGTATTTGAATTTAAAATGAATTCAATTAAAGGGCAAATAAGCAATGATGAAAATAGAATAGATGTGAGAGCAGATTGTTGCCATTTGATAGAAAGGCAGGAGAACTGAAATGGCTGTCAGATCATGTAAATTCCGGTCCCAGGCTGACTGTCACTCACTGTCTGACCTTTATTTCCCTGGATTCCAAAAGCCTTTTATTTAAATTAAAACATACAGATTAGAAAATTCCTGGGACATGAACTGGATAGTTGTTTAACAAATACATTCCCTTTTCCTATTGGACAGGCAGCTTCCTTTGCATTTACAGGTGCCCATGTGACTGAATTATGGCCAGTGAAATCTGATATAAGTGATGTATATAATTTCCAGTCCTGGCCCATAAAAATTCCCACAGGCAAATGTCTCTTTATCTGTCTGCTGAATGGAGACAACTATAAGGCACTGTACAGGGCAGGTCACATGATAGAATAATCCTGGGACCCTGAATGACTGCATGGACCAGAACTACTTTTGCTGTCTCACATTTGGCAACTAAGTAAGAAATAAAACTTTTATTGTATTGAGCCACTGAAAATTTGAGGTTATTACTAAACAATAAACCTATCTTACTAATACAGTAGAGGTTTCCTTCTAGTTTTAAATTTTGTGATTTGCGAAAAATCACTAAGAGTAAGTTAATACATGTGAAAACACTTTCAAAAGTAAAAACCTTTGTAAGTGTAAGTAAAAATTTTTTTATATTCAAGGTGGACACACAGAAGTATTCAAAATAATTGAAATTTAACACTTATTTCAATAAGGAAGTTCTTGTTTTACATAATTCCAATGTACATGATCTTTAATTACCATGGTTTAGTTAAATGATACCAGTTTCCCAACAACACAGCTCAAATTTCAGTTACTGTAGTATATTAGGTACATAAAATACAGATTTCACTGTTACCTCTTCAGTCCACAAGTTACTACATAAATAATAGATGCATATTATGATAAAGTGACTAATCATGTCACTTCTTTCAAAGTCTGTTGGTGATTGGTCAGTGTGCATGTTATTTGATTCATGCAAAGTGTGAAGTTGTGTAGCCTCTTTGTAACCCATTGGTAAATCAAGGTGACATTTTACACACAAATAGATATTTGAAGGAGGAAATTGGCTAATCAAGATGAAAGTGGAGCAAAGAAACAGAAGGTGATAATGTCTGACATGAAATTCCAGTTAAACGTAAATGACATTATAGAAGTAAAAGCTGACTGTGGGAATGTTAACAGTGATCCACTGGAGAGACTCTAGATAGGCAGCCAGAGGAACTTGGTAAAGGTAAACTTATCACCATAAATGAGGAAAGTGGTTGTAATGAAAAGATGTCCCAGAGAAAGTGACACTGTCAGAAAACAACATTATAGGAACATTTGGAAATATTTTATGACATTGAAAATACAGAGATAAAAAGTTGGAGGTGGGGGGTGGGAACGGGAAGCCAAGCTGTACCTCCATTTTGAAAGTGAAGCCAACCCAGTTTTCTCATTTCCTTTTTGTTGTTTTGGAAAAAAAAATCTAGGAATGCTTTTTGAGTTCTTTTCCAAATCCATATGGAATAAAAATCATGTAGTCTCATGTTTTACAAAGTGCTTTGAGACATACATAATTTCATTTGCTTCTCATACTAATCCTTTTAATTAGGTAGCCCAGGTATTATTATGCCCATTAAACAGATGATCATTGGGTAAACTGAGGCCCAGAGAAGTTAAGTGTCTTGCCCAGTGTCACAGAGTGGTAGAGCTGACTCTTTTTTTTTTTTAAATGCTATTTATTTATTTAGGCTGTGCTGGGTCTTAGTTGTGGCATGCGGACCTCTTAGTTGCAGCATGCGTGAGAGATCTAGTTCCCTGATCAGGGATCGAACCTGGGCCCCCTGCGTTGGGAGCCCAGAGTCTTACCCTTTGGACCACTAAGGAAGTCCCTCGAGCTGACTCTTGAGTCCAGAACTTATAACTCTAAGACCAGTGTTCTTGTTCCTTCACCAATGACCATAAAACCTTGACCTGACTAATAACCTTTATGAATGAAGAACCTTGGCCATATTCATGGGAGCTGAGATGGTTCTAAAAGAGTGAACAGAACTAACAGGAGCATCTATTACACATGAACTTTTCTGTTGAGAGCACACCCTGGTTCTTGACTCATGGGAGAGTGGTGGGAGAGGCCACCGCTCCTGCCCTGTCCCTTCCCAGGGAGTCTGCCTCCTGGAAAAAAAAAAGAAAATACAAAGATAAAATGGTGGAAGCCAATCCAAACATAGACAGGAATATGACAGTTTTCACGGCACAGAAAAGATGCTTGCTCTGTATTGTATTATATGACAAGAAGTAGAAGGAAGCACTGTTCATACTACTCTTGTTAGTACAGATCTTCCTTGACTTATGATGGTGTTATAGCCGCATAATCCCATCATAAGTTGAAAATATTGTTAAGTCAAAAATGCATCTAATACACCTAACCTACTGAGCATCACAGTTTAGCGTAGCCTACCTTAAATGTGCTCAGAACATTTACATTAACCTACAATTGGGCGAAATCATCTAACACAAAGCCTATTTTATAATAAAGTGTTGAATATCTCATATAATTTATTGAATACAGCACTGAAAGTGAAAAACAGAATGGTTGTAAGTGTATTGATTGTTTACACTCATGATTGTGTGGCTGAGTGGGAGCTGTGGCTCTCTGCCACTGCCTGGTATCAGGAGGGAGTATCATACCACATGTTACTAGCCTGGGGAAAGATCAAAATTCAAAATACGGAGTACAGTTCCTACTGAATGTGTATTGCTTTTGTACCACTGTAAAGTTGAGTCCAATGATAAGTCGGGGGCCATGTGTATTTTATAAAGAAAACACCTCCTTGAGAGCTTCCTGGGGAACCTGAAATGGGCCCCCATAAACAGAGGGTAGGGAGAGACTGAAGAAGGAGGCAGACCACTCTAGATTGGTAGGTGGCAGGTTTAATAAGCAAGAGAACTTACATCTGAGGCTTGTCTTGGGTGGCTATAATACAAGTAGATCTCCACACCCATCTTCCAGAATCTTAATAGTATATATAGAGGCTTTAGTTAGGCTCAGTCATGTACACCATCCAGAGGGCCTCAACACCACCTTACTAACTCAAGGCTGTGACCTTGGGCAGCTTCCAGCATGGGGAAAGCAAGTGGAACGCACATTCCGTGGGCAAGGGAAGGGGTGAGGGAACTCCGAGATTGCCTGGATCCAGCTCACAGGTTATCTGGTGGTTATGTTCTTTCCATTACCTCTTCCAAAATGAATTTATAAATTATAATATGTTGAATAAATATCAGTTTCACTTTAAAAAAATTCCCTATATATTTAAAACCAACAGTCAGAGAGTTTTTAATGTTTTAACAAACGTTTGTAAAGGTCACAAAATAATCGTTTTTTTCCAATTGATTTTTAGGATCACTTAACACAATTTCAACTTGCACAATTGTTTTATATGAGTGGATCTTTTCTACAGTTCCATTCATCTAAACACCTAACACCAATACTAGCTAGCACTGTCTCGATTACTGTAGATTTACAGTAAGTATTGAAATCAGGTAGTTTGTCTCCAACTTTGTTGTTTTTCAAAAAATTTTTGGCTATACTACGTTCTTTGCATTTCCATATAATTTTTAGAATCAACTTGTCAATTTCTACAAAAGCATCCTCCTGAGATTTTCATTGGCATATTGTAGAATCAGTAGCTTAATTTTGGAAAAATTCATATCTTATAGCTTTGAGTCTTCTGGAACTTGAAGATGGTTCATCTCTTCATTTATTTAGGTCATACTTAATTTCCTTCAGCAATATCTGTAATTTTCATTTTATAGCTCTTGCATATGTTATTATCTCTAAATGTTTCCTTTTTATTACATTAGTTTATATAAAATGGTTTCAAACATTCACATACAATTTTTAAAAAATTTTGTGCTTCACATTAGATTTTTCCCCAGTTTTATTGGGAAATAATCAACATACATCACTGTATAAGTTTAAGGTGTACAGCATGATGGTTTGATTTACATGTGTCGTGAAATGATTACAATAGGTTTAATTAACATCCACTATCTCATATAGATATAATAAAAAGAAAGGAAAAACAATTTCCTCCTTGTGGTAAGAACTCAGGATCTACTCTCTTAAAAACTTCCCTATGTATCATATAGCAGTGTTAACTATAATCATCATGTTGTACATTATATCCCTAGTACTTATTTATCTTGTAAGTACTTATAACTGGAAGTTTGTACCTTTTGACCACCTTCCTTCAACTCCCCCTCCATCCACTCCAGCCTCCGGTAACCATAAATCGAATCTATTTTTCTATGAGTTTGGTGTTTTGTTTTGTTTTTAAGATTCCATATGTGAGTCAGATCATACAGCATTTGTATTTCTGACTTATTTCACTTAATGTCTTCAAGGTCTATCCATGTTGTTGCAAATGGTAGGATTTCCTCATTTTTTAATGGTTGAATAATATTCCATTGTCTTTATATATATTACAACTTCTTTATTCATTCATCCATCAGTGGACACTTAGGTTTTTTACATGTCTTGGCTATTGTAAATAATGCTAAGATGAACATAGGGGTGCAGATATTTTTTTGAGTTAGTGTTTTCATTTCCTTTGGATATATTCCCAGAAGTGAAATTGCTGGATCATATGATAGATCTGTTGTTAATTTTTGAGGAACCCCATACTGGTTTCCACATTGGCTGTACCAATTTACAAGCCCACCAATACTGCACAAGGGTTTCCTTTTCTACACATCCATACCAGCACTAGTCATCTCTTCACACACAAATTTTGAGTGGATCTATCTATCTATGTATCATCTTCAGTTCTTAGGGTAAATACATAGGAATAGAATTTTAAGTCATATGGTAAGTATAAGTTCAAATTTGTGAGAAAGTGCCAAACTCAGTATTTTTGAGTTGTATCTTAGAAATTTTGATATGCATTTTTCATTTTAATTAAGTTCAAAATATTTTAAAATTTCTTTGGAATTTTCTCTTTGAACCATGGGTCCTTTAGAAATATGTTGTTTCATTCCCTAATGCATGGAGATTATTCAGATTTCTTTCTCTTACTGATCTATGGTTATTTCCATTTTGATCAGAAATCATGTTCCATATAATGTCAGTATTTTTTTTATCTCAGTAAGTTTGTTGAGGCTTGTTTTATGGCCAATATGTGGTCTTTTTCAATTAATATTACAGGGTATTTTTCAAGTCTCCTATATTTTTTGTCTGATTGTTTTGTCTATTTGTCACACCAGTTGCCAAGAGAGCAGCATTGAAATCTCCAACTGTAGTTGTGAGTTTATTTTTCATTTTCGTTCTGTCAGTTTTGCTTCATGTATTTCAAGCTCTGTTTTTGGGTGTATATATATTTATCTATTGCCACATATTTTACTTATGTTATAAATGTCAAAATACATTATTGTTTTTGCTATGAACAATGAATTATCTTTACAAGATTGAAAAATTTAAAACATTTTCTTCTTTATTCATCCATAAATGCACTATTTCCATCTGGCATCAGTTTTTTTTCTGCCTGAAGATTTTCTTTTACATTTATTCTGTTCCAGGTTAGGGGTTAGTGGCATTGCAGTGAAACCGTTTATTTAGCTTTTGTTGGTTTCAAAAAGTCTCTATTTCATCTACATTTTGGAAGGATATTTTTGCTGAGTCTAGAATTTTAGATTAAGCTTCTTTCAATTTTTCCCAATAATTTAAAGATATCATTCTGTTGTCTTCTGGGTGGCATAGTTTCTAATGAGAATTTTACTGCCAGTCTTATCTTTGTTCCCCTGTATGTATTGTGTCTTTTCTTTCTGTTGCTACTTTTATTCACTTTATGCCTGGTTTCCAGCAATTTAGTTATGTGCTCTGGTGTGGTTTTTGTTTATTATGCTTGGATTTTGTTTAGTTTCTTGGATCTGTGTCTTTATGATTTCTATCAAATTGGGAAAATTTTGGCCATCATGTTGTCACATATTTTTTCTCCCCCTGCTCCTTCGGAGACTCCAGTTGTATACATTGTAGACTTTTGATATTATCCCACATTCCACTACCACAACTAACAGAATTAACTGTAATTCTCTAGTATCATCCTAACTAGAGATACCATATACCAAGTTCCACATGTTATATTTGGTTGTTATATTTCTTGAGTCTTTTTTATTCTGTAAAATCTTCCTCACCCCCTTTTTGTCTTTGATTTGATTTATTAAAGGTTTCAGATCATATATCATATAGACTAGTGCTTCTCAACTCTAATATTTGAGATATAAATTGTATAGAAGTCTTGTCAAGATGAAGATTCTTTTTCAGCCCTGAGATTTTGCATTTTAAACAAACTGTTAGATGTTGTGTATTTTGATGGGCTGAGGACCACACTTTAAATAGCAAGGTTTTATAGGCCATCTAGACTTCCTGAATTAGAATCTGCATTTTATCAAGATCCCTAGTTGATTCATATGCACATTAAAGTTTGAGAAGCATGGCTATCAAGTGAGAAAGTAGGACCATATATGGTAAGGAAATGATCATTATTTTTACTTTTCTTAGTCCCTTAAGAGTAGAGTCTGATTCTTCATAATGAAGAATAATTTTTCCCTGTTGGCAGCAGGTTTGAGTATCTTTGCTTCCTTTAAACACAAATAGACTAATATGTATTACTATTATTAAATCATCATCAGATAATTAATAAGTACCTCACGGTTTACACAATTACCTTCTATTACTGATTATAATTCCCTTTCATCTGCCAGTGCTTATAGATTAATTTTAATTTCCTCAGAACATTAGAAGAGAGTATCAACTAGTGACGAGGAATTTGATTGCATCTCTCTCTTCTCAACACTCATACAAGTTCTTGGCTTTTATTTTCTTATTCTCACTGTTCAGGATTTTTCGTTATTTAGAAATAAAGAAAATACTTCATGGAATACAGTGGGGATATTTGTTGCAAAATAAAATAGTAATTTCATACATTACCATAAAAAGAGCTAGGCAAATCTTAAGAAACCTTGACATTAACAGCAAAGAGAGATTTTTAACTCCTGAAGATTTTTTAAAACACCAAGATAAAAATATAATTTTAAAGCAGGGCATATTTTAAAAATAACTAATCTAAATATACTTTACTTGCCTAAATTATGTTGTTTGATTTTCTTCATTATAGATATTCTTCTTTCCAGGAGAAAGCACTTTTAAGAACTAATTTTAGTTTCATTTTCACATACTATTAATTACATTTATATATGTCCATAAGCAGCACATACTGGTTTTTTCATGTGTGTGTTTAACTTTTTTTATATGGTATCTTACTTGTAGGCATCATTATGAGCCATGTCTTTTCTTCATTTAATACTTAAATGTTTCTGAGAAATAACCATGTTTTTATATGTGGCTCTAGTTCATTTATTTTTCCTGCAGACTGGTGTACCATTATGAGTATATCACAACATACATGTATATATTTTCCTGTTGAAGAACATTTAATATGTTTCCAAATTTTGCTATTGTAAAGGATGCTGCAAGAAACAGGTATATTACTTCTTATAATATATTTGGGCATTTCCCTATTATAGATACCTGGAGTTGGAATTTTTGGATCATATCTGTGGGCAGTTTCAGTTTCATTAGATGATGCAACATTGCTCTTTGCTCCCTGAGGTGATTTTAACACTGTGACACTAGCAGCATATGAATTCTTATTTTTCTTTAGCCTAGCTTAAAATTGCTGTTTTTGTTGAGGTTAAGAACATAGTGTTGTCTGGCTATGGTGTCTTGAGACAAGAGACTCTGATAGATGATTAGTTCGTTGATGTTTATTGCTTAATTCCATTCTCCTGAATCAATTTTGTAGTCTGTATCTTTATAGGAAATTATATTTCAAATTTGTTGACAGTCTTTAATGTCCCTCAGGTTTGTTTCATTTTCCATTCTCAATATTGTTTAGTTTCAGCTTTCTCTCTTCTCTGTAAGTCTTGCTGGAGATATGTTGCTTTTGTTAATTAAAAACTTTTTTTGTGTGTTTTTTCCTCTTTTTTTCCTATATAATGTCTTTCATTGTCTTTTAAAAATTTCATCCTACCGTCATGTTGTAGATTTACTTTCTTGTTCTTATTCTAGCATGTTGAATTGAACACAACTCACTTATTTTTAATCTCTTGTTTTAAAATGTATGGGTTTATGGCTGTAAATTAAAGTCACTTCAGCTGAATCCCATGGGTAGTGCTTGCATTGTTTGATTCTTAATATTTTGTAATTGTCATCAAACAGGTATATGTATATGTCCCCCCCCACCCCCCCGCCCCTCCCCACCAGGGCTGTTTTTACTTGCTGACTTCTTTTTTTTTTAACATCTTTATTGGGGTATAATTGCTTTACAATGGTGTGTTAGTTTCTGCTTTATAACAAAGTGAATCAGTTATACATATGTTCCCATATCTCTTCCCTCTTGCATCTCCCTCCCTCCCACCCTCCCATCCTCCCTATCCCACCCCTCCCTGCGGTCACAAAGCACCGAGAGGATATCCCTGTGCCATGCGGCTGCTTCCCACTAGCTATCTACCTTACGTTTGTTAGTGTGTATATGTCCATGACTCTCTCTCGCCCTGTCACAGCTCACCCTTCCCCCTCCCCATATCCTCAAGTCCGTTCTCCAGTAGGTCTGTGTCTTTATTCCTGTCTTACCCCTAGGTTCTTCATGACATTTTTTTTATTCTTAAATTCCATATATATGTGTTAGCATACGGTATTTGTCTTTTGCTTTCTGACTTACTTCACTTTGTATGACAGACTCTAGGTCTTTCCATCTCATTACAAATAGCTCAATTTCGTTTCTTTTTATGGCTGAGTAATATTCCATTGTATATATGTGCCACATCTTCTTTATCCATTCATCCAATGATGGGCACTTAGGTTGTTTCCATCTCCGGGCTATTGTAAATAGAGCTGCAATGAACATTTTGGTACGTGACTCTTTTTGAATTTTGGTTTTCTCAGGGTATATGCCCAGTAGTGGGATTGCTGGGTCATATGGTAGTTCTATTTGTAGTTTTTTAAGGAACCTCCATACTGTTCTCCATAGTGGCTGAACCAATTCACATTCCCACCAGCAGTGCAAGAGTGTTCCCTTTTCTCCACACCCTCTCCAGCATTTATTGTTTCTAGATTTTTTGACGATGGCCATTCTGACTGGTGTGAGATGATATCTCATTGTAGTTTTGATTTGCATTTCTCTACTGATTAATGATGTTGAGCATTCTTTCATGTGTTTGTTGGCATTCTGTATATCTTCTTTGGAGAAATGTCTATTTAGGTCTTCTGCCCATTTTTGGATTGGGTTGTTTGTTTTTTTTTTTTTTTTTTTTTTGCGGTACGCGGGCCTCTCACTGTTGTGGCCTCTCCCGTTGCGGAGCAACAGGCTCCGGACGCGCAGGCTCAGTGGCCATGGCTCACGGGCCCAGCCGCTCCGCGGCATGTGGGATCCTCCCACACCGGGGCACGAACCCGTGTCCCCTGCATCGGAAGGCGGACTCCCAACCACTGCGCCACCAGGGAAGCCCGGGTTGTTTGTTTTTTTATTATTGAGCTGCATGAGCTGCTTGTAAATTTTGGAGATTAATCCTTTGTCAGTTGCTTCATTTGCAAATATTTTCTCCCATTCTGAGGGTTGTCTTTAGGTCTTGTTTATGGTTTCCTTTGCTGTGCAAAAGCTTTGAAGTTTCAATAGGTCCCATTTGTTTATTTTTGTTTTTATTTCCATTACTCTAGTAGGTGGGTCAGAAAGGATCTTGCTGTGATGTATGTCATAGAGTGTTCTGCCTATGTTTTCCTCTAAGAGTTTGATAGTTTCTGGCCTTACATTTAGGTCTTTAATCCATTTTGAGCTTATTTTTGTGTATGGTGTTAGGGAGTGATCTAATCTCATACTTTTACATGTATCTGCCCAGTTTTCCCAGCACCACTTATTGAAAAGGCTGTCTTTTCTCCACTGTACATTCCTGTCACCTTTATCAAAGATAAGGTGCCCATATATGCGTGGGTTTATCTCTGGGCTTTCTATCCTGTTCCATTGATCTATCTTTCTGTTTTTGTGCCAGTACCATACTATCTTGATTACTGTAACTTTGTAGTATAGTCTGAAGTCAGGAAGCCTGATTCCTCCAGCTCCTTTTCTCGTTCTCAAGATTGCTTTGGCTATTCGGGGTCTTTTGTGTTTCCATACAAATTGCGAAATTTTTTGTTCTAGTTCTGTGAAAAATGCCAGTGGTAGTTTGATAGGGATTGCATTGAATCTGTAGATTGCTTTGGGTAGTAGAGTCATTTTCACAATGTTGATTCTTCCAATCCAAGAACATGGTATATCTCTCCATCTATTTGTATCATCTTTAATTTCTTTCATCAGTGTCTTATAATTTCTGCATACAGGTCTTTTGTCTCCTTAAGTAGGTTTATTCCTAGATATTTTATTCTTTTTGTTGCAGTGGTAAATGGGAGTGTTTTCTTGATTTCACTTTCAGATTTTTCATCATTAGTATATAGGAATGCCAGAGATTTCTGTGCATTAATTTTGTATCCTGCTACTTTACCAAATTCATTGATTAGCTCTAGTAGTTTTCTGGTAGCATGTTTAGGATTCTCTATGTATAGTATCATGTCATCTGCAAACAGTGACAGCTTTACTTCTTTTCCGATTACTTGCTGACTTCTAATTAAATTCTGTGATCAGAGAATATAATGCATGTAATTGAGTTCTTTGACATCTTTTGACTTTTCCTTTGTTACCTTTTATGAGATCATTTTTGTAAATGTTCCATGTATATGGAAAAAAAACTCATTGTATGTCTTAGGTCACACATGCTAATTTTGCTTTATAAAGCTTTATATAAAATTTGTCCTATCAATATCTAATATATGTGGGTTAAAAATGTCCCCAACTGACTGAGGGCTTTTAAAATTCTCCTTGTATCTGAGTTCATTTTTGCTTTCTCTAGATATCAAGACTGAATGTTTTAGGTATATGTTAGGTATAACATAACCATTATCATTTTATCTTCTTGAATTGTTCCTTTTCTTATTATGTAAGGCCTAGGAATGTTTTTTTTTAATCCCTGTTAATGTTTTCTTTTTTTGCCTTAAGTTCTGCTTTAGACTCATATTGATATTTACCCCATCCAGCTTCTTTTCATTTGTATTGTTTGCATATTATGTTTTATTTCTTTTGTGATCCTGCCTGTGAAGGTATTCAGGCTAACAGATCCAATCATTGAGCCAGTGTGCCCCTCAGTACATTCTTAGTTATAAGGCTTGTGCCTGTGATCTGTACCTACTAAGCGAGGCTGCCTGCTAGAAGCAATCATTTTGCCAGTCTGGTTCCTGAATCAACTCTGAATGTTCCTGTTGGAATCTCTACTTTAAATCTCTTCTATTTGATATTACTCTTTCTTTTCTTTTTTTCTTAAAAATTTCTTTTTCTATATTCCTAGTAGAGTTTTAGAATTTCTTTTAAGGTTTTTTCTCCTTCCTTCTCCAGCCCTACTCTTTATTTTAGGATGGTGGTTCACAGCCTTGACTGTGTATTGTATTCACCTGTGGAGTTTTAAAAACTTGAAGTCTGGGTCCCCTACCCTCCAAAGATTATGATTTAATTAGTTGGGGAGGGTAAGGCCTGGGCATCCGGACTTTAAAGTGTTCCCCAGGTGATTCTAATGTGTAACCAGTATTGAGAACTACTGTCTAGTTCTGGGTGCTCTCTCTAGACAGACTTCTCTTTTTGCTAAAGCCATTGCTGATTCTGGCTTGGCAAGGGGAAAGAGGAGAATAAAGAGTCTTTTGGTTTAGCTGTAGAATTTACGAAGTTCTTTACTTACTTCAGGGCCCCTTATCTTTATATGTACTATTTCTGAGATTTGGATATCTCTGAAATTGCTCTTACCTTTGTATAGTTTCGTCCTGCATTCATTTGGCTGTGGATTGTCTTTGTTTTCCTTTCCCTGTCAATTTATCTTCCTGGAATCCCCTAAATATTTGATCTATCAATATCACTATTGTTTTCTAGTACTATAATATATTAATTATAAATTATTGTATAATGTATAGTACTATACTATGTAATATATATATATTACACATACATTCTGTTGTTTAGGGGACTCTGAAAGAGAGGTTAGATGAATTTGCTCAGACTCTTTCTTGTTCTGATCTTTGCCTCTTCATTAAATTATCTCTTAAATCATTGTATGAACTAATTGAATCTGTTTTTAGTTCCTTATAAACCATGTTCTACCCCTCAGAAACTTGCCTCCTTTTTGAGATGACCCCTAGATTAGTTATAATTTCCCTGGACTTTCTTCCCTGGGATTTTGGACCAGAGTTGGCCCTGGGAAATTTGAAAAGGTAGGGAAAAGATAATTTCCATGGCTCCTGCTGTCACACTCTTGCCACTTTGAGTTCTCTACTCAGAAAGCATAAGATAAATGATTTACATGAAAGGGGGAAGATCTTAAAAGGCTTAGTGTACCATTTTAAACAGCTAATTTAATGCTTTAGTTAAAAAGAGAAACCTTCAATCATGAAGTTTTAAACATCAGGTAAGAAGTCAATTAGGGAAGGTAAAATCATCCAAGTAAACATTCTTTAGGCAGGGTTAGGGGTCTCCTAAATGTGGGGGTGAAAATATACTTCTAAGGTAATAAATCTGTTTTACCTAAGAGTGTGACTAGGGCTAATATGTTTTATTATATTTTATATTATATATTTCTTGCTTGCTCTTCTATTTGTTTCCTGTTGTGTTAAAACCTTAATTTGCTGTTTATTGTGCTTGCAGAATATATCTAATCCTAGATCCCAGGGAATGTATTTTGATCACTGTGGGGAACCATATGATGACAGGTTTATGGATTAATATTGGGAAATAATAAATATTTACTAGATGAAGTACACAAAACAGATGAATAGATTTTGCTCAATCTTCCTTATAATAGTCACCAAGAGACCAGTTGAAAAATATTAACACTGAAGTATTATTTTTTTGAGAAAATTTATAACAATTGAAAGCAGAACTTTAAGATGAAGTTGCCAGTGCAGTCTTAGAGCATCATCCCTAAGTACTGTCAGTAAGATTGAAATTTTTGATCTGCATCATTATTTTCTACATAGTACATTCACAGACTGAGCACAGGTAAATAATATTCTTCAGTGAATTCAGTTCATAGTGCTGGTATCTTGAAAGGCATTTTACATCAGTGCTTCCTATTATATGTCAACAGGGGATTACTAGTCTCAGCTCTTCTGATTGTGTTCTGAAAACTCTGGTATTTATCTTAATCCTCTCTTCCCTTACCAAGATACCTTTTTCATATCTTTCAGGCAGTTTTGCCTCGGCATTTTCTTCGGGGATTACAGTTTCTTTTACATGTCCTGGGGTCTCCTCTAATAGTAGGAAAGGAATTAGGGACTCCAACTTTGTTAATTTGTGTGTGTATGCTAGTCCAATCTTGCAGCAGTTTTTTTATATTCCTAATAAACATATCAAGAGATTCAGCTTTCCTAATTGTGGTCACCTCTCAGATGATTGAATTCTACCAATCAACGGCTGGTAAATGACTTTACTAAGGAAAAAATATCAGTTTGCTTTCTTCTGGTAGGAGGGAGCCATAAAAACAATCCTACCATTGGAAAATTTTCTGAATAAAACATTAGGGGGAAAAAATCCTACTGACTGTTAAAAGGAACAAAGTGAAATTCAATTTGACTGATAAAGACATAATTATCTTTTATAGCATGAGTCCCATGATAAATTTATTTTTATCAATGATTAAAAGTTTAATTATAAAATAAATTTCTCTGTAAAATGACCTATTTTTAACCAATAACTTTATTGTGACAATTTAATAAGGGTACCTTAAGTTATCTTATTTGTTTTATGATGGAAACCGACACAATTTCCCCCTCACTTTGTTCAGGATACCCTTAGGCTAGTCTCTCTCAATATCTTGTTTTTCTTTTCTCTCCCCTTGTTCTTACTCTGTGGTATTGATCCTTCTCAGGAACTTAAAGTTCTTAGGTTTTCTGTTCTTTTGTTTTCTCTTTAAAGCTCTATCTCAAGAAAGTATCTCATTGATTCATTCAAATTAACACATTTTATTAAACTATAAATTTGCATTTTTAACACAGGACAAAATCTAATTTTGCTTACACTCATAAATGAAATTCAAATTAGTCATAATTTAGAGTGGGTAAATTTGGAAAAAATTTAAGCTTATCATTGTGATTGAAAATCATCCAACAAATGACTGCTTATAACAGTCATGTTATAACTGGATTGTTGTCAACTCAGCACCATCATCATTTCTTCTGAGGTTGGGAACTACATTTCCAAGAATGCTCTGTGTTCCCAACCTCCTTGGAAGCTTCCTGGGTGTAATCTGAGACCAGTCCCCATACTCCGAGGGCAAGGAGGGAACAAAGAAAAAGGCAGACCACCCTCGTGTAAGGTCGGATCTTAACAAACGGCACCGGGAAACAGAGGAAAGCTTCAAGTGAGCTTTATTAGGGAGCGCTCCCGGGCGAGGTTCACTGGTCGGAGACAAAGGGGCCAGAGAAGTCGTACCCGGGCGAGGGTTGGGCAAGATTTTATAGGGGAAGAAGGGAAAGGGGTGTGGTGAATCTGGGAGGGCGCAGGGTATTCCTTATTTGGTGGTCTTTTCGGGTATCCTGGGGGACCGTTAGTCCCACCCGCCCCTCGAAAGGCGGGAAGGCTGGGCTGGGTTCAAAGTCCCCAGGTCAGTTCCTGGAACTGGGTGGTCCGGAAAGTCTCCAGGTCAGTTTCTGGAACTGGGTGGTCTGGAGAGTTTCCGTCTGATGCAACCTGTGAATCTGATTGTGTTCCCTTGCTTTGGGCCAGTTGGCCTTACACCTAGATCGGTAGGTGGTAGGTTTAATAAGTAAGGAAACTTACTTAACAAGACTTGTCTTGGGTGGCCACAAGATGAGAACAGGCATACCTCAGAGATATTGTGGGTTTAGTTCCAGACCACTGCAATAAAGTGAATATCGCAAAAAAGCAAGTCACATGAATTTTTTGGTTTCCCAGCGCATTTTAAATTGTTATTGTAGTCTATTAAATGTGCAATAGCATTATGTCTTAAAAAAAAGTACATACCTTAATTTAAAAATAGTGCTAAAAGATACTGTCATCTGAGACTTCAGTAAGTCATAGTAACATTAAAGATCATTAAAGATCATTGATCGCAGATCAGTATAAAAAATAGAATGTTACCGAGTCTAAGCTCATATGCCGCACGACAGGCCAATAATTGAGAGACAAGTTGTTGGGGCAAAGAATAATGACTTTATTGGGAAAGCCAGCTAACTGAGAAGATGGTGGGCTGTACCCCCAAAGAACCATCTTGCCTGAGTTAGAATTCAGGCTTCTTTTATACTAAAAGGGGAGGGAGTAAAATCAGCACTTCCTGGTTCCCATCAGCCTCCGGAGGGGATGTGTTAATTTCTTCCTCTCTGCAGTCATTCACAGGTGGACCTGGTCAGGATGTTTCCTGTGAGCTAAACAAAGGTATTTTAGCTTAATGCTTATTGCCTGGGAAGCAGGGTTCCCAGAGATGGACCATTATGTACAATTTAAGCTTACAGGCAACGTCCCTTTAGTGATTAACTTGTAACAGTATAGGAAAGGTTCTTCTCTATTACAGTTCCCCACTGTCAATGTCAATGTCCATTCCAGGATCTTTTTGTAAGGCCAACTGGCCCGAGGCAGGGGAACACAATCAGATTCACAGGTTGCATCAGACCGAAATTCTCCAGACCACCCAGTTCCAGAAACTGCCCTGGAGACATTCCGGACCACCCAGTTCCAGGAACTGACCTGGGGACTTTGAACCCAGCCCAGCCTTCCCACCTTTCAAGGGGCGGGACTAACGGTCCCCCAGGATACCCGAAAAGACCACCAAATAAGGAATACCCTGCGCCCTCCAGATTCACCACACCCCTTTCCCTTCTTCCCCTATAAAATCTTGCCCAACCCTCGCCCGGGTACGACTTCTCTGGCCCCTTTGTCTCTGACCAGTGAACCTCGCCCGGGAGCGCTCCCTAATAAAGCTCACTTGAAGCTTTCCTCTGTTTCGCAGTGCCGTCTGTTAAGATCCGACCTTACACTTCTGGGAAGAGGAATGAAGACCATTCTGTTGAATGGAGGTGATGAATATTCCTTAGAATCTTTAGTCAGTCTTTTTTAGCCACAACTATTTGAACCAGATGCAACCTTTTAGCACTGTGTTGTCTAATTCATAATTGAACTTGGGGCTTTGGTTCCAGTTCCCAGTACATATACTAAATTCCTGTGTTATTTATTTGGACAAAATTAAACAAATTGGTTGCCCCTTCTCCGCTACAATGGAATTCCCATCTACTTCAGTTGGATAGGAAGACCTGTTGGAGGCAAACTCATGAATAGCATAGAGCCCGAAGTTTTAATATAGTTGGCAACTGCTAGGTCTTTTAGCATTTATAGATTCTCCTATCTGGGCAGACACCTGGAATGGCCTACCATACAGTATTTTAAAGGGGTTAATTTAAGCCTGCTTCTGGGAGCCACTGATCCGTAACAGGGCAACTGGCAAGGCCTTATCCCAAGTTAAATGTCTCTTGACATATTTTAGCGACTTTCCTTTTTAATGTATGATTCATTTTCTTGGTTTTTTCTGTTGATGGTGGTCTCCAGGATCAATGTTGTTTTAGTGCCTTAATCCAAATAAGGAGATAATTTCCCTAAGGAGGGTTTTAATCACTTTAGAGATTTTCTGTCTGTGGGATATGCTTCCACCCATCCTGGAAAAGTGTCCACACACACTAGCAGGTTAACTGAAATTTCTTGCAATTCAAGGCATTTAAGTAAAGTCTGATTTTCAGTCCTCAATGGGGTAGGTTTCTCTGTGTTGAGTCCCCATCTGCGGATGCCTGACAGCAGTGTTTGGGTTATTTTTAAGACCTTGGGGGGAAGAGCTCTGTCTCCTTCTCTGGGATTTTCATGAGCTCCCTCTGTAGACTTAAAGCATTCTGGTGGGACTCTGATGTCAAGCTATTCTGGTGAAAAACTTCAGGGTGAGGTCCATCAGAAACTTATTCAGCTCATTCCCCAGTGTCAATTTTACCCACGGCCCCTGTGGGGAATTAAGTGCCTCAAGTCCGAGGGAGCCCCTGGGCCTCTTCATTCAGTGTGTTCCTCTCTTTCTACCATATGGGAGGCTCTCATCTTTTATCATTCTTCTGTTTTAGCCTAGGGCAATCTTTTCCGATGTTCCTCCTCTTTACCGTGAGCACATTGTTCCTTCCCCAATGGGGGCTTACCTCTCTTCGAGTTAGTAAGATGTTGATGGTCCAAGGAGAGATTATCAGTATGAATTTTAATTAGTGATGACATACGTCAGACCAGAGCAGAAACATAGTTTGGAATGGCTGGTTAAACCATGAACACTGGGCATTTAAGGCACAGCATTTTCACTGTGTTTTGCTGTAAGACACCGTAATATATAGATTTGCACATAGCATGTAGGTCGATGATTATTATTTTAATGAATTAGTTATATGTACCTCAGTCATTTAATGTTTCATTGATAATGGTTATTCAAAGTATTTTGTTGATGTCCTTTGAATTGACAAAGGACATTTTATTCATAATAAGTTGAAGGTATCATAATGCAAGAGAAGCCTATGGGATATAAAATTGATTTTTATTCTTCATTCATACTATAAAATTGAATATGAACCATGTAATGAAAAAAAGGGCTTGGGATGGATTTATTTAAATACCAGGAACGTTATTATTCTAACGAGAGGATCCATTCAACTTCTGTGTTACAAAAGCCTACTGAGTTCAGGGCTTTAGAGATCTTTTCTTGCATAATGTACAAAGATGAATTCAAACATTTCTATGTGAACAGTTTTAAGGAGGAAATGATATTTAGGAAGGCCTTGAAGCATGAGAAGGAGTTATACAAGAGGCCATGGGAAAAGGGAATCCCAGGCAGAAAAAATGAAATGAGGAAGGAAGTGGAAATTCAGTGTATCTGCATGAGGCTGAGATGAATTTAGTTTGAACATCTGTGGGTGTGATAAAGATGATAAATTTGGGAAAATATTATGAGCAGACTTGAATTTCTGGCTCTCAAGTTTGGATGGAGATAGTGGACAACGATAAAATTCATTTGAGTTGGGTGGAAAAATAAAGGGGTCCAAGCTTTAGAAAATATAACCTGACAGTGGTGTGTCAAATGCACTGGTATCTAGAGAGGAAGGAGATGGGTAATCGGTTCTCTTGTAGTTGTAACCTATGTGTGTGGTTAGGGTACAATGGCATTGCTGCATTCTGTGTGGTAGGAATGGCTGCCCTTTGCTCAGACCTGAGCCTCCCATTTCCTGTGTGAATCCTATGTGAGCTCAGCTATGTGTCACATTTTTTCTATGGGGCCCTTCATAGACAAATGGAAGTTTCTCTTTGCGTGTTTTTAACTTCTTGTTGATGGCAAAGCAACACTGCCTTCATTGTTTTTTAGCCATTTATTGTCAAAGCCAGGAAGTTTACCTTTCTCATTTTGCATTTTCGACTAGTGCATGAAAATTGTTAATTTTCTGGGAATCTTGGTTTTTCTGTTTCTCTAAAACAAGAGTTTTAGAGCCAGGCAGAATTGTGTTTGATTTTCTTTTCTCGTGCTTATTAGGAAAGTAAGAATTTTTGAGCCTCCAGTTCCTGACTGTGAGATGGGTGAAATAATACATAACTCAAGGTTTTTGAGAATTGTCAATGAGATTAGTTATGTAAAAAACATAGCTTATTGGCTTGTTCATATGGGTGATCAATGAATAATGCTAGCTTTCCTTCTCATCTTAATTGACTGTAGAATGGGCATTATTGATGATTTCTTTCTTTTTTTTTTTTTTAAATTCCTTCCTCTTTCCTCTTCTGCAATTCTTACTTATCTGGGGGTCTTCTCACATGCCTCTTTGGCTTCAGCATACTCTGCTTTTTTATTAGCTTTTCCCTTTTTAATATATGACATTTCCTGGAGTCTCGTTCTCTGCCCTCTTCTCTCTATACTATAACTAGGTGATCTCCTTAATGCCCACAATTTCAACTACTTTGTGAAAAATGATGTTTTCAGGTTTTAATGTTTAGTAGAATCTGTCCTCTTTGGTTTCATATCCATTTTTCCTACAACAGGCTAAATGTACACTCCTAGATGTTACACAAATATTTGAAACTTAACAAGTCTAAAACGTAGTATATTATCTTCGCTTTCTTGTGTATTTCCTCTTAAATTCCCAGTAAATGGTGTCACTGTTAACTGACATTTGCAAGCCCGTATCCTAGGAGTTTTTCTAGGCACCACCCTCTGCCTTACCTTCTGCTACTGATCAATTGTCATCTCCTAAATTCTTTTCAGTATGCCTCTCTTCTTTCTGAAAAGGCTGTATTTCAGGTCCTCTCTGTGGAGATTATTATAATATCCTTCTGACATGTTCACCTGCATCCTTTTTCCTCTGCAGATTCTCCCAGAGTCATCTTTCTAAATGCATATATGATCTCCATATCCGTCAGGGTAAAACTCAAACTTCTTATCTTGACATACAAGGCCACCAGTTGTCAGACCTTTCCTATTTCTTTGGCTTCATCTATCTCACTAAACTGTTACACATCTCAGGGTACAATGTTAAAAACTTTTTTGCAGAAATTGTTTTCCCTATTTACCATGTCATTCCCTATCTTGTTTTCAAGTGTCTACATATCCTTTAAACACTCAGCTCAAAACTCAACTCATTTAATATTCAGAAATTCTTATTAAGCATCAACTATGTGCCAGGCACTGTGCTATTCAATTCTTTGTGAATAATTCCTTGACTCTCAGGCACTTCTCATTCTGCCCTGTGCATATCTCTATTATCAAATTGAATTGTCAAGAACTGCATATTTATCTGCCTCTTTCACTGAGCCATGTGCTTCCAGAAGGCAGGGAATTTATCTAATTCATTTAAGTATCATTAGCTCTTGACACAGTCATAGATAATCATTAAATGTTGAACAAATGAATAAATGGTTACTTTAAGCAAAATGTTAATAACAGTTCTTAGGGAGATTTGGAAAAACATAATTTTCCTTGAGCTTAGTAGAACACAAATACTGTTTCCTGAAATTCTAACCTACTGGGCTAGAAAATGAGTATTTTAAAATAAATGGAACACCTCAGCATTCTAGTTAATTGGCGTGAGTAATTTCTTACAGAAGGTTGAATATAAAACAGCTATCTACATTGCCTCTCTTTTGTATTTATCATATATGTTTTGATAGAAATTAGCAATAAACTAAAGAGATGTTTACTCACAGATACCATTGCTTTTCATTTGGATGTGGATAATGAACACTAAGAAGGCAGGCAGAGTTTACAGGGAGTAATTGATGTTGATGTTTTGTGCTATCATGTGGATATTATTAAAAAAAAAGAGGCACTAAACTATCATTACATGCCCAATAGTTACAAGCAAGGGCCATGCGGATCAGTGATTCTTTAATGAAATGCTGTGTAGCACACACTGTCATTACCTTGTTCTTACAAATAAGAAACAAGAATGAACTATTCTATTGAATTCTTGGGCAAGGAGGGCTGTTTGGATTGTATAACCCCAACTCCTCTTTTTATAAATGAGGGAATCGAGGGCTAAAGTTGTTACAGTATCAACTTGAAGTGACAAGGATAACTAGTGTTAGAGGTAGGATAGAAATCAGACATCCTAACTAAAATTTCTTTCAATTGTTTTAAGTTCTGACAGAAGCTCATACTCTGTCCACCATGTGGGCCTAAGATTGGTATCGTATTCCTTTTAAACAGTCACATTAATCAGTCTTATATGCATGTATTTATTGCTCATATGGTTAATATTTATGTGTCAAGTAGCTCATATTTGGTGTTAATTTTATATCATGAACCAAGATTTCACAGATTTTATTTTCCCTTTGTTAGCTCTTGAAAAAAAATCAAGATAATGTCAGCTTTTCCTTCATCTCTTCACAGATAAGTGTGATTTGCAGTGTCTAATGTAGTTACTCACCTCAGGGCCTATGGAAGATCAAGTCTAGGTTCCAGGTTTTATATTTCCATTGGATTTCCTGTATGTCCTGGGAAAGTTGTTAGGAGGAGTTTGTAACAGATGGCCAGGTCCTCAGGAGCTCTGGGTTAGAACTTGCCAGGAAAAGAATGTGATATGAAGGCTGTCTGATGGTCTGGGAGTGGGCAAAGAGCAGGAGACAGAAAGGGAAGGAAGCAGTAGAGCAGAGGAACTTAAGAAAAAAAAAAAGGAAGTAAGGAAAGAACCAAGAATGGAAGGGCAGGAAAGTTTATTGAATTCCTGCCTGTTAGCTTAAGACACTGTGCTAGAAAATTTCACGCAGTTAATCCTCACAGCTTCAAAACATACAGGTGAGGAAATATGACCAAGTCACCTACTTAGTAAGTGTCAGGACTAGAATTCAAACCCTGATTTAGAACCTTTCCTGCTGCAGGAGGAAAAGCTCATTAAATGCTTCTCAGAATGCAAATTCATGGCTGGTAAGGACTGCCTTGAAAATTCAGTCCTCACTAGGTTGATTCAAATGGCCTGGTAGTGCCTGCTTTTAGGAACTTCAGTGGGTTCCTTAGCAGAGGGCCCTGAAAAAATGAGGCCAGTTGATAAGTCCTGAATGGTCTGATTACTGAATATTATCTGAAAGATGGAAGGGAATTCTTTCAGTAACAGGAACAAAAGAGTGAGAAAGCTGAAATAGTAGAAATTACAATAACGCAGGACCTCTCAGGAATGAGGGAGTAATGGTTTTCCCTCTTTGGCTGCAGAAATCACTCCTGTAAACAGAGTGGAAACCAGTCCCCAAATGTGGAGGAGGGTGTGTGTGTGTTTCTGTATGTGTGTGTGTGTGTGTGTGCGCGTGTGTGTGTGTGTGCGTGTGTGTGTGTGTGTGTGTGGTGGCTGTGGTAGCAGTCCCATTCATAAAACTGGGCTGGGATTTGGAGCCCTATATAATTAAGATTGTAATTACACTTTAGCTCTTTATTGTCCGCAAATATGGTCTAACTTGGGAACAAGGTTACTAGCAGGTTAAATTGCATTGCACACATTTAAGCACATCCAAATGCCCAACATCTGCATTAAAATATTTAAAAAATCTCAGCTTGAAGTTGATTTAAAAAGACTAATGTATGTATTATTTTCATAAGAATGGAACAGTTTCAATACATATAAAGAACTAAAAATGAAAAATTACAAAGAAGAAAGTAAAAAAATCAGCCAAAGTCTTTGTGAGAGAATAATCACTTTAAATATTTGCTGAATAACATTTAAGATATCTCTTTGTGTACATACAAGTAGAAAGATAGATAGCTAGGTAAAAATAATTTTGGAGCAGATGGGATAATAATTTATATGCAATTTTTTTCCTTTAATCATTTTTATTTTTTTTAACATTTATTGGAGTATAATTGCTTTACAGTGGTGTGTTTCTGCTTTATAACAAAGTGTATCAGCTATACATATACATATATCCCTATATCTCTTCCCTCTTGCGTCTCCCTCCCACCCTCCCTATCCCACCCCTCTAGGTGGTCACAAAGCACCGAGCTGATCTCCCTGTGCTTTGCAGCTGCTTTCCACTAGCTATCTATTTTACATTTGGTAGTGTATATGTGTCCATGCCTCTCACTTCGTCCCAGCTTACCCTTCCTCCTCCCCGTGTTCTCAAGTCTTTATATGCAATTTTAAATTAAAATGTGACATTTAACATGCATTTAATAAAAACCTGAAACTGAAGTAATTTTTTAACTTTACACTAAATATTTGTTTTTAATCACAGAACTATATTAGGCCTTGGAGTATCTCTCTAGAATTAAAAAAGATACTAAAAAAATTTAAGAAATTGGGTCATTGCATTTTGTCAACGATATTTTTTCAGCATTAGAGACTAGCTAAAGATCTGCAGATATGAATAAAGACATTAGCATACGTAAACGTTTTTCCTTCTCTTGATTCCCCTTATACCTGGTTCTTTCAGACATTTCTGTTTACTTCTGCCCCATTTTTCTTAAAAACTTTAAATTTCTGCTATCTATTAATATTTTATATATTTTTGCAAGTCACCCTTAATACACAACAGGAACAAGTCGGAATATAAATAAGTCACAGATAACCATAAAATGTTAGAAGTTATTATAATTCAAAATGTCGATAATCCTCAATCATGATTTACCAGTAATTATTCTGTGTTCAGTAGTATGTGTAAAGGTTACCTCTAAATTATATATTAATTACTAAAGGCACAATTTAGAACAATGCAGACGTATCTCTTTTTAAATCAATATTCACCTATTCAACTAAGTCTCTTCTAAATTGTTGTGTCTTCAATTTATCATTTATAAACAATAGGAAAAAATTGCTTTGGTATTGAAATTTTGTGTTTAGTATAGTGAGGCCATGAGGTGAGTGCCTCCTGGCTTACTGTTTTTTAAATTATAGGTTGTTAAGTAAGACCTACCAGAATCCGGTCCTAAATGTGAGTTATTTTTCACATATCAAAATCTAGGTTGAAACACTGGCTTGCTTATTAAGATTAATTAACTAGAGGTAATATTTGCACATTGGCTCGTTAACAGAAGAAAAATTGGCCCATTCTAATCACTCACAGAATTTTAGTAGAAAAGTTAATGATGAATGTAAGCAAACCTCATGTAAATACAACCCTTTTACTGTTTAGGAAAAAAAGAAAACATAATTTTTTCCCCCCTCCATGGAAGGGATAATTACCCAGTGTGTAGTTCTCCTGCAGCTCTTTTCTCTTCATATGACCTCTCTTTCCTAGTGTTAGAAATCACAAACTTAACCATTTCTGATCTTGTATAGTTGAGCAGTATTGGATGTTAAAACAATAGTGAAATTAGGCACAATGGCTCTGTCATAAGTAGACTTGAACACAGACAAGTTTCTTAGTCCTATGAGCCTCAGTTTCAGCTGAAAAAATGATGGGGGGGAACTAGTAGGTCTTTAAGTGCCTTCTTTCTGTAAAATTTTTCTTCCTAAATGAGCTGTGTTGAAAATATAAGAGTGCCTTTTTGGGTGTTCCTTGTGTCAAGCAGCATTGCAACAATTTCAAAAATATACTTGCAGCAAAAATATACCGACTTGCTCTAATTTAAGCTTTAAGTGATTTTGTGAAATAAAACAATTGTAATTGAGTGTCCAGTCTCAACAAAGAGGGCTGTCACTGATCATGTTTCTGTGATCAGCAACACATTGTATCTCTGAAGCCCTGTAGCACTTCAGTCTGTTGGACTGATGGTTAATCTTTTCCGATTTCCACTATGGTGGCCATCTTTGAATATTTGGAGAAGGTAAAAGACTAATTGTAAATGAGCCAATGTAGTCATCTCGTAAAACAGTAACTGTCTGCCTGCCCACTCTATGGTCAGTACAAATCCTAGGACTTTCAGCCAGGGTATACACAACCAATGAGATCAAGTATCTTCGACTAACTTTTAGTAGAATGTGTTTTGTTGTGAAATGCCCGCGGTCATGAGACCCCTCCACCAGACCACCAGAGACGAGAGTCAAAGCCAAACGGCAAGGGTCATTTATTGCAGGTTCGAACCTGGACCTCCGCGCACTCGTTGCCGGTGACGCTAAGAGGTCCCGATGGAGTTTAGTACAGCTCTTTTATAGACAGGTACAAACAAGCTCGGGACCTTCTGCGGGGCTTTCCAGGGGTGGGGAGTACTGATTGGCTAACTTTTAAACAAAGACACTAGTCACTGATTGGTTAACTTTTAAACAAAGACACTAGTCACTGATTGGTTAACTTTTAAACAAAGACACTAGTCACCGTCTGATTGGTTGGATGGTTGCAAAAGGGGGTTCAGCAAGCATAGTTACAGAAGCGAGAGCGGCTGGTTAAGTTTCGGTTTCCTGAGGTTTTGTTTCTCAATTAGAAATACTTAAGATGGGGCCATAGTTGCAAACAGTACAAACAGGAAGATCGATGCAATCCTAGCAGCGCTACGGCCTAACGGCAGGGCATCAATTCAGTCCTATTTCTACCAAAGTAGAACATAGCCCTTCATTCCCCCTTCTTTAATGAACCAGAGGAGCCAATCTTGGGTCCTCAAGGCTCAGTTTCTTCATTTTCTAAGTCCTCGTATGGCTGATACTGTGATCTTAATACCATTAGCTGAACTGTGTTTATTCTTTTTCGGACGAAATCCATGATTTTGTTGAATATACAGGGGCCTATAGTGAGGAGGAAAAGGAGGCATAGTAGAGGGCCCAGGAAGGGGAGGGGGAAGGGAAGCATCCCATGAAATCCTGACCAAAGGGGATTGTCCGCTAATTCTTTCCGGCGGCGGGCTAAATCTTCCTGGAGCTGTTGAATTTTGTTTCTTACAATGCCTGATTTATTTGCATAAAAACAACATTTTTCTTTTAGGGCGAGGCATATCCCACCCTGTTCAGCTGTCAGCAAGTCTAAGCCCCTCCTATTTTGTAGGCCCACCTCCGCCAGCGAATCTAATTGGTCCTGTAAGTCCTGAATGGTTCCAGAGAGGGCTTCTACATTTTCTATTAATTGTCTAGACAGCTGATTATAGGAGTGAAGGGAGACCCCAAGACCTGAACTCCCTGTGGCCACAGCTCCTGTAATTCCTAGTCCTACCAGGAGGGGTATGGCTGTAATGGCTCGTTTGGTTCTTCCTGTCCAAAGGTCAAAGCTGGGAATGGGCAATGGAGTGTCTCCCGAGATCAGGTCTACATTAGGGAGGAGGGTGGCTAGGTTGCAGACCCCTGTCCAGTTCTGGGGTAAATAGGTGTATGCTAGGTTATTTCCACAAACAAAGACAGTGGTGTTAGGACTACAGAGGGAGGAGTTTACGGGGATATACTGACTACATCCAGTAGATGAAAGGATTCCCAAGTCAATACTGGGGTTAGAGAGGGAATCGTTCTTGACAAAGCATGAGGTATTAAAGGTAGTTGAAAACTTTGAAAATTGTATGGGAAACGGCTCGGGGAGTAAAGTTGGGTTACATTGTTTGCTGATGTTTAAATTGGCGAAAATGGGGATGGCTATAGGGCGGGGCAGTCCTTGAGGAAGGCAGAGCCAGCAATCTTGTGCTAAGTTGGGGTTGGTGGTATTTAAAAGCGCAAAAGTAGCTTCTAGTATAGTCGTGGTTTGGGGGTCCAGTTCAGAGGGATTGACCTTAGGGCGAATTAGGGGGTGGTAGCTGAGCTGTGGGTACAGATTCTGATAGGCCTTTTCTATTTGTCTTCGGGTTTCTATCTGGCGCACTTCGTCTTGGGGCCCTCCACTGTCTGACATATGTATGGGGGCCCTGGTATTCCAGCACACCGGGGTCCCGGGAGTGCCAATGCATTCAGCCTGAAGGTATTTATTATTATCATTAATGGTGGGACTTTTATTATTCTGTAGTGTGGCTGTGAAATAAGTCTTGTTATTGGTCCCTGTACATTGCTGGTAAGAGGAATAGCACGTGCTATGCATTGATTCCTGAAAAGTAGAACAGGGGCAAATAGCTCGGTGGGGGGAGTGGTTTAGGCTTATGGTAGCATTGCCAGCTGGTTTTGACCCCGGTGCCTCCATATACCTGAACAAGGTATGCAGTTATTCCCCCGCAATCCTGCATATGAGTATACCTTCGGGGAACAACAGGAGTCTCGCTAGTACCTCCCCTGCACTCGCACGGTGCACCATATAGTTGTTGCATTAAAGCATTCTTATTGGGGGGGGAGGTTGAATCCTCCCCTCGTGGCCCGAGGGTTGAGAGTTAGGACTATCATTAGAGCTATCAGCAGTACCTTGGTCCTCATGGGGGAGGGTATGGCGTAAGGTCAGTTTGAGGGGATTGTCCTTACTCCGATCAACCGTCCAGGTGACGTCAGCTTTAGTGGACTTGATGAGGTCAGAAAGTGGGTCCACCGGCTTGACGTGGGTGTAATGGATCCAGGCAGCTATGCTGTCCACCTTGATGGCCGTCGGCGTTGTCAGGATGATCTGGTAAGGTCCTTTCCACCTGGGTTCTAGGGTCTCTTGTCAATGGCGTTTGACAAGGACCCAGTCACCTGGTCGGAGCTGGTGTGGAGTAGGCAGGGGTCCTGTTGTGTATAGCTCTTTTAGTTTGGGCCAGATTGTCTCGTGTATCCGCTGTAAGGCTTGGAGGGAAGACAGGAGATTATTTTCTGGGTCCGATTGGATAAGGTTAGTCTTTAGGTTAGGGATAATAGGAGGAGGCCTACCATGTATTATTTCGTAGGGGGTAAATCCTAGCTTATAGGGGGAATTTCGCACCCTAAACAGAGCGTAGGAGAGTAGGACTACCCAGTTAGCGCCAGTCTCCATGGTTAATTTAGTCAAGGTCTCTTTTAGAGTTCTATTCATTCTTTCTACCTGTCCTGAACTCTGGGGGCGGTATGCACAATGTAATTTCCAATCAGCCCCAAGTATGGAAGCCAGATCCTGACTTACCTTAGAAACGAAGGCCGGCCCGTTGTCTGACCCTATCATAACTGGAAAGCCATACCTGGGCAGGATTTCTTCTAGTAGCTTTTTAGCTACTATTTGTGCTGTCTCATTCTTGGTCGGGAATGCCTCGGTCCAACCTGAAAAGGTATCTATAAACACCAGTAAATATCTATATCCATATTTGCCAGGCTTTACCTCCGTGAAGTCCACTTCCCAGTAGG